>NW_024881317.1:17557396-18173230 GCF_018691265.1 Tyto alba
AACGAAGGCCTGATCAGGTTGCTCAGGGCATTATCCAGTCTGGTCTTAAAAACGTCCAAGGACAGAGGCCACAGAACCTCTCTGGGCTACCTGTTCCCATGTATGACTGTCAGTGTGGGGCAAAAGATTTTGCTTGTATCCAGTGTAAACCTCCTGTTTAAACATATGCCTATTTTCTCTCATTCTTTGCCACATACCACTGTGATGAGTCTGGCTCCACTTCCCTGAAGACTTCCTTGTAAGTACTGAGAGGCCGCTGTTAGGTCCCCCCAAAGCCTCCCCTTCTGCAGGATGAGCAAGCCCCACTCCCTCACTCTCCCCTCACAGAGACTGGCCTCCAGCCCCAACCACTTCAGCGGCCTCTGCGGAACTCCAGTTCATTAATTATCTTTCTTGTACCAGGAGGGACCAAAACTGGACACAGTACTGCAGATGCAGTCTACTGAATGACGAGGGGAATAATTACTTCCCTTGATCTACCGGCTGCATTCTTGTTCCTACAGACCAGGATGCTCCTGGCTATCTTTGTTGCCAGGGTACATGGCTGGTTCATGTGCAGCTTGCTGTTCACTAGGACCTCTGGGCATTCTTAGCATGGCTGCTCTCCAGCCTCTATCGCTGAAATGACTTAAAGCATGAAAACATTTCCTTGTTTATTTAAATAGCGATTACAAGGGAAATGGATAGAAAAAGTCTGCAAAAGCACCTAAATCCTGATGTGTTGAAAAGCTACAACCAAGATTTTGTTCTGGACAAAACCAGGATCATCCGTATTTCTCTCTCTGAGCTGTTAGCCTGGAACAGATCACTTCTTGCTAGATTAGATTTCTCCATCTGCAGCACAGGAATAGAAACTGGAAGAGGTTTAAATCATGTTATTTTCACAAATTATTTCTTAGCAATTGTTCTTATCAGAACAGCTGGAAAGATGGTAAAATTATGCTGCTTGAAGCGGTTTCTCATGTTCACAGCCTTAAGCAAAGGTCACTTCTTAAAGACCTAGCTCTTTTTTAAATTCATGTCCAGTCTCCAACCTGAACTGGCATTAACCAAGTAAAGCACAAAAATGCTTTTCGAGATTCTTCCTTAGAATCATAAGACTTTGACCAAAAGAGCTGAGCAGCTATGGCCTTTTCAAGAACACTTTTCCTTCACAATCAGAGGATTAAGGGGAAGCAATACTGCAGCTGCTGATTAGAAGCAACACTGCATTTTTAAAAATAGCTTTAGATATTTCCAAGTGCAGATAGGGGCTAAACTATCAGAGAATTTAGGTTCAGGAAGCCTGACAATCAAGGTTTACAAGGACAAGTCTGCAGCCTGAAATCATGAGTCCAAAGTGGAATAAGGACAGTGTCTTCCCCTTTAGCAGTTAGTACTCATAGAACAACATATGGAAAGAAAGGCTCCTTCATCCTTGTCTGTCCCATGCAGAGGAGAATCTGGACTATACAGTGATAAACTGCAATCTTAAGCTTTAACACAAATCTCAACAGATAACCAGGATATGCTGTATTTTTACTTAAGTGGCAATAAAGAGTACACTAAAATTCCTCCCTTTTAAAATTACCTTACATTAAAATATTATTGTTTACACACAACCGCATAAAACTGCAATAGCAGTTGTTTCTGTTTTTCAGTACTGCTGGTTAAGTAATGAGGGATTCTTCAGTAACAGGCATAATACATGAAATACATTTCCTGCAAAAGGATTTCCCAGCCCCTTCTGGAAGATTATAGGGCAGCCTTGACCAGGTAATACAGCAGAAACACTACTTACATTTTTTACCCAAACTGGTTATGGTAATTTAAGACTTTTCTTAAACAGCACTGCAATGCACATTATCTGTGTACTATGAACGCTGTATGATCTCTTGTGTTTATTTAAATTTCTTTTCTTGTTTGCCCTCACTAGCATGCAACAACCATAAAAACGACATTGAGGATGCAAAGTACGTAAATCTGAAAGCGCAGACTGCTAGTGGAGGCAATATAAGCCCGGTCTTTGCCTTTCCAAGATGCAGCCCTAAACACAGCATTCCCTTCCTCTCCCCCACCCGCATCCCTTTTGTTACGGCAATACAAAAACCCCCACATATTCAAAAAACTGTTCAAAAAGGGGAAAACGGGCCATGCTATATTGTCTCACGCTGTTTATCCTAACAAAACCCAAGAATTCTTAATTGAGCGGCTTTTTCCCTCCAGACCTCATGATGAAGGAAAGGGGAAAAGAGTGGCTCAAAAGCTCTCATCCATTTGCTACACTGGAGGCATGAAATCAGAAACAAATACAAACTCTTAGAGGTGCTGCATTACATGAGGGCTACTCTCGCATTTCTTTTGACTCCGTTCAGGCAAACAGACACTTAAGCCTCCCGCCCTCCCACAAAACACCGACATGATGCCTATGTTGCATCGTCGGTCCCTGCGTTACCGAAAGCAGAGCTTCAGGCACAGCCGAGGTGCGGCGGGCGGGATGGCGGGCTGAGCCGGAGGGCTCGCAGCCGTCCCGGGAGGGAGCCGGCGGCCAGCCGGCAAAAGCGAGGCGCCCGCTGCCCCCCCTCGGCAGCCCGGCTCCGGGGGAACGCTGCCCGCTCCCCAACGGCTGGCAGGAGACGGTGGCGGCGCGGCTCCTCCGCCGCCTCCCCGCCACAGCGGGCAAAGCGCGGCTCCGCGCCGGCGGGGACACGCGGGCGCGCAGCAGCCCCTGCGCCCGAGCCCCGCGCCGCCGACCGCGACCGCACCGGCGGCGACGCCATGCCGCAGGGGCTCCCCCTCCTTCGCCCCGTCGCCCCGTCCCCTCGGGGGTAGCTCGGTTGCCAGGGGACGGGGGATGGGGATGATGGGGATGGGGCGGTCAGCCCCCCAGCCCCGATTTCGAGGGGAGCAACGTCCGCGCCCGTGCGGTGCGGGTGTGGCCGCGGCGCCCCCCTCAGCGCCCGCCCGGCCCCGGGGGCTCCCCGCTCCCCTGAGGGGACCCTCAGGGCTGCTGCCGCCCCACCCCCGGCGGAGCCGCCGCCGGTCCCCGCGACGACACCGGCCGCCGGTCCTCCGCCCCGCGCCCCCGCTCCTTACCCCTGCTGCCAGCGGCGGGGCCGGTCCCCACCCCGCGCCGCGGCGGGGACGCGGGGGCACTGCAGCCGCTCTTTTGTGTGCCTGCCTCAGCGCCACACACCGAGGCGGCTGGTGCGCCCGGGAAGCTGCGTGCGAGAATACCGCCGGCCGCCCGGGAACCTGCATGGCGCATAGCGCGGCCGCCGCGGCGCCTGAGGCGGGCCGGGCTGGGCCGGGCCGGCGGGGCGCGGCGGGGCGGCCCGGGGTCCGCTGCCGCTCCTCAGCATCCTCCCGGCCCGCCCGCCGCGGCCCGCTGCCCCCACCGTTCGGTTGCCCCCGGCCCTGTCTGCCAGCCTGCGTGCCCCGGAGCGCGGGCGTCGCTCTCCGCTCGCAGGGTCCTGCTCGGCCCGCTGCCGGCGAGGTTGGACGAGGCAATGGCCGAACTCCCTGAACTGCCGCAGAGGGCCGGTGAGGTGATGCCGTGTCTGTGCGCCCCTGAGTTTCTCAGAGAACGGCACGGAAAGTGGGCGGCTTGGCGATGTGGACTAACCTGTCAAATGTTTTCTTCCACGCATAATGAAGGCTGGAGGCCCAGCTCTGCGCCAGCTTCGCAGGTGCCCGTGGAGGGGCTTGCACAGAGCTGGGCACTGAGGAGAGCCGCGGCACCCCCAGGCTGCGGGATGGGACAGCTCCACAGCCCGGCCGCCCCTCAGGAGCCCCTCGGCAGCAGCGGCAGGCCGGAGTGTTTGCTGCAGGCCTCCGGTCCTGCTGTGACGCGTGGCGAGGCCAACCCCACACCAGAGGTCTGTACAGCTTGGGACCCTGCTTCGATGGTGGGCCATAGCATGTGGTGTTTTCTGTGAGACTTCCATACTATTTTTCTGTAAAGCGCATTCCTGATGCTAGCTGTGTAATCCTGCTAGTTAATGACCTCAGGTTTCCCCATTGCTTGAAGTGCTCCAGTGCAACAAAAATCCAATTAAACACCAAAAGTTTGAACTCTACCGCAGGAGACAGCGCTGGACTTGGTCACATTCCATCATACAGACAGATTTATGAGCTCAAATCATGATTTTTGTGCCCTTGTGCAGACAATACATAGATGTCGTGGTTTAGGCCTGGTTGGCAGCCAACCACAATGCAGCAGCTCTCTCTCCCTTCCCCTCCGGCAATGAGAAGGGACAGAGAGCCAGGCTTGGGGTTTGAGATAGGACTGGGATGGGAAAAAATTCCCCTTTATGATCACAAGCAAGAGGCAGACTCGTTAGGGGAAGGAAAAAAACAACATATATTTATTACAGACACTAACAACACATAACAGAGTAGGACAGTGAGAAGCATTGCCACATCTTGAGAACACCTTCCCCCCACCCCTCCCTTCTTCCCGGGCTCAGTTCTGCTCCCGATATCTCTACCTCCTCCCCCAGTGGCGCAGGGGCAGGGAATGGGGGGTGCAGTCAGCGCTGCCACTTCTCTTACCCTCGGTGAGGGGAGTGTCCAGAACTTGTTCCTCCTGTTCCATCATGGTCCCCCTCTCACAGGAGACAGTCCTCCACAAACATTCTCCAACATGAGTTCCTCCCATGGGCCGCAGCGTTCCCCACACTGCTCCGTCATGGGTCACTAACTTCCTCCAACTAGATTCCCTCCCACGGCTGCAGCCCTTCCCGAGCTGCTCCGGCGTGGGACCCCCCCGCATGCTGCAATCCTCCCAGCACTGAATTACAGCAACAGGGCTACCTTTTCCCATGAGACCCCGGCCTTCTTCGGGCACAGAACCTTGATCATGCAAGCAGGAGCCACAGGCCATAAATCAATGTCTGCTCCACCGTAGATCTTCATGGGTGGCAGGGGGGGCCGCCCTGCCATCTCACCACAGGATACAGGGGGGTCTCTGCTCCGGCACACCCCCCCCCCTCCTTTCTTCCTCCGTTCCTCCACTGACCTTGGTGTTCACGCAGCTGCAGCAACTCCTCCTCACAAGTCCGACTGCACGTCACCACGTCCCTTCTTAAATATGTTATCGCAGAGGCACAGCTGACTGGCTTAATTTCCCAAACAGAAGTGGAGCTGGCTTGGAGCTGGGGGATCTTCGAGAAGCTTCTCACAGGGGGCCGCCCCGATAGCCCCCTCCCCTGCCACCAAAAAACTCCACCACTCACTCAACCCAGAACAATAGATCACCCCATAAAGGTTAAAAATGGAAGATGTGTAATATTTAAAAACTCACTGAAGTGGGTTTTTCCAAGAACATTTTTTACAGTGAATAAACATAGTTGGTTCCTCAGGCCTTTTATTAGAAACTTCCAGATCTCTCTACTGCAGCTAAGTGATGGTGTTTACTTTGTGTATAAAGGAACGTATGTGAGATCGAGTGCTCCTAGGCCAATTATGACAGGACTTGCTCATAAGTATGCAAATTTGATACTTGTAGCTATTCTTGAGTGTAAAAAATAATCGTTCTCATGACAGCAAAAGTGAAAAGCCGTCCTAGTGTAATTATGTTGCATTCCAGTCAGCTAGGTATCAGTGTTTGCTGTCATAGCTGTGTGTTCAACTTGGTGTGCTTTTGTTTGCCCTTGGGGTAGCTATACCAGTTGCTTAGCACCAAGTCAAATTCCATGTACATGCCAAGGCCCTTCATGGAAACACCATTTTGTGGGATTTTTTTCTTCTCATTTTTTGTTGTTAAGATTTCTGTTAAGATTCACTAACTACAGAGTAGCCATTTGCTACTAAGAGGCTATTTTCTATCATGGTTTCCTATGGCGACTTTTTTTATCTGTCCTTTTCTATATCCGAATTACTTGCTTGATTTTGGTTCTCTTGTGAAGATAATGAGAACTCAAACATTGCATAAACTGTGATGCATGTATGTTTTACACAGAACTACAGCAAGTTATATATAATCTGTAGATGGGTTGTTTAAGCATTTGACAAATCATGTTTTTATTTGTATATCTCAAAATTGTTAACTTGATGAAATATCCTCATGTACATAAAGAAGATTTCACTTTCTCAATCAATATACCAAAAGCAGTATTCTCAGCTCGATAGGGCTGCTGTGTGGTAAATTGTTTTTTTTTTTTTTTAAGTTATTGCAGTTGCAAGTATTTTACTACAACTGATCTCTCAAAGATTGCAAGGGTCCAAAAGCGAGTGGGATATGTTTTTTAACTTAAGTGCCTAACACACATTGTCCTCGCCCCCCCCTCATTTTGGTGACAGTGACTCATAAAGTTGGTTATTATAGAAAATTACATACCAAAATGTAAGGTAAAAATAAGGTGCACAATATCAGTCCAATAAGGTACCTTTCTACTACTCTTCAACTTCTGGAAATAATCTTTTCCATACAATCCAGCCACTTATGCAGAAGTAGGATATTCCCCCTATTTAATGCAAACTGTTTATCATCACATATGCCTTCAGAGTACCCACAGTTACTAGTTACTACAGAACTTTTTTTTTTTTTTTTTTAATCCTGGTTCAAACCTATCTTTATTGCTGAAAAAATGCAATGTCAAAAGCAAGTAAAAATCTTCATTAAAGATCTATTTTATAGAATATTTTAGTACCTATTTGCTATTTTTATGTTAACAAAGCATAACAGTTAAAAGATCGCTTTAGATTACACCTAGGAAAGTCATGAAGTACTTCAAAATGTATCATTGCTTTAAAATGTTTGAGAACTCTTCCTCATTTGTGCATCTATGCTATAAACTTTGCAGTTAACGATGATATTTAACAATATGCAAGACAGTGCAAATGAACTTGAAGCTAGATAGATGACATCATTTTATAGATATTTAAAGATTATACCATCCTGGGAGGCAAACTTGCCTCCTTCAGAATAAGATAAAATTTACATTTCATAAAATGTTCAAACTGCTTTGAAAATATTTATCAAAGGTGATGGATTTTTGCATTCCTATGAAGGTGAGGTCTTCCATTTTTAAATTGTCAGCATTGGGCCAATTAATTTATACATTCTTCTTAGTTTCCATTTCCATATTAATCTTACATGATCTGATGTTCCAAGTTTAAACTGTTGGTTACCTTTTTGTGTCTAGTGCTACTCAGTACCCTTATGGGAAGCACCAGGGCTGCCATTTTAGGGATTTCTTCTGTTTCACAGTCTAGTCATTTGGCCAACATGTCAACTGCTTTGGTAAAAGCATGGGTACTTACTGAAACAATTAACTTTTTCTCTTAATTAAGGATTCCTGAATCCAACAAACCCAAGTCAGATCACTACAGGAAGAATTTCTTCTAAGGAGAGAATCAAATGAAGTGCCAAGGAAATAATTCAGAGCACCTACTGTAAGTACCTCAACAACATCTCCATGTTTCCCGGTCTTTCTATGAGATTTCCTTGGACACACCACTGCCCACTCACCTATCTTTGCAATAATGTCCAAATCCAAGGACTGTCCTTAACAACAGACAGCAAAGCTTATGCATGTGCCTTAGGAAAGTAAACTCTAGTCTCAGCATTAAACACAGAAGTATCATCCACCCAGGGAGTGGTCTGCAGAAGCAAATGCCATATTCAGTTCCTCTTGTAATTCATTCACAACTTTCTAAATTTTCAGGCTGTATTAACTGTATTAAGGCACTATAGCTGTGGAATGATGATAGAGTACGTTCTTACAAAGCCTGTGATGAATCGGATAAATATGGTAATAATGAAAGCAATTTAATTCAGAGTTAAATACCCAGTGGTGTTTCTTGGTTTTTGGGTTTTGTTTTTTTTTTTTTACTTCAAGGGAATTATTAATGGCAGTATAAGCATGATGGGATCAGAGTTTTTGCAGATTTGCAACATTGTAAAGTTAGCTTTTAAGAGGCATGTAGTCAGCTCTTTTCCCAGCTTTTTGAGTTTGCTTCTAGGTTTGTCTCATCACACGGAATGGGATTCATTCTGCAGCTTGTTCTCCTCCCACCTAGGAGAGACTTAAGGGTTGCATAGAGGAAGTCAAAAAGATATTTTACATCATTTAATTATAAGCCCTTTAGCTGCCTGAGTAATGTTGATGGAGTCCAGAAAAATGTGTTTTGTCTGCCTCAGGGGGCATAAAATGGGAACACGCTTGAGCTCATAGGGAAAAAAAGGCACATGGAGAGAATGGATCAGGGAACTTGCACTTGACAAATGACCCAAGTGTGAGAAAACTTACTGGCAAAATACTAACACTTAATCTTCTGAAAAGCTTGACATTATCAGAAAAGGATGTTTCACTATACCTTTTGAAAAAAACCCACAGAAATAAGTACCCATTGTCAAAGCCTAATTCTCATCTGAGCTAATCAGGCTCCTGTTACTTGAATCACTCTTGTTCTTTCCAGAAGTTGTATACTGGTGCAACAGGGGTATATTATTAATTGTCCCTCCACTGGAAGAAACAAATCACAGTTCTCTCTTGCTTCAGTTTCCATCCCTGTTTTTCTTGATGTTATTCCCCTCTTATAATCATGGGAGTGACAAAAGGTAAGGCCCATATATCTAACCCTGCCCCCCAAACCCCTTAGAAAGTCAGAACAAATAGTGACTTGTGAAGGCTGTCTTGTTCAAGCTGAAGGACTAGAAGTTTGTTACAAGCATGGGGGATGATCCTGTTCCCACTGAAGTCTGTGGGAGTTAGGCTTATGAACAGGAAACTTGTCTCAGTGCGTCTTAGCTGTCTTCAGATTCTTCAGCTGTCCAGGTCTGTTGGCTCTTCCTTCCAAGTCTACAGCTCCAGAGATGGAAATTCTCGTATCTTGTAGTGCATACCTAGGCAAGTAAGGAGGTCTGATCCAACCAAATGCTAAGAGCTTGTAATAAGCATGCCCTAGTTTTGGGTAGTAACTAATTTTGCAGACCTAAACTCTCTTTTTGTTTTTTTGTGGTTTTTTTTTTTTTTTTTTGTTGTTGTTGTCGTTAACATTTTGACTTCCACTTTAGGAGAAGTCAGATGAAATGTATAAACTGTGAGTGAGATAGGAGCATGACTTAGTTATGATGATCAAAATACATCAGCTGACTTAGTGCTAGGCAACCCCACTGCAGTCAGTCAGGAAAATTGCTGGTTAGTAGCTAAAAGCATTACAAGTCTCTTTCTGCTAATAAGATGGGGAACCCAATGAGGCAAGTGGAGTAAGTGGTGTTTACTCAAAGTCTCCATTCCCTAGTACTGTATCAAGCTACTACTCTGAGTGTATTGATAGATGTCATATACAAAATTCTATCTCCTTCAGACAGGACAAAGAAAT
The DNA here is from genome assembly GCF_018691265.1 of Tyto alba. NCBI lineage: Eukaryota > Metazoa > Chordata > Aves > Strigiformes > Tytonidae > Tyto > Tyto alba. The sequence goes on from NW_024881317.1 coordinate 17,566,706, forward strand.
GCAGTATGAACCTGTGGAGGACTGCCCTGTTTTCTGTTGCACCAAACTAAGGGTATTAGGTTCAAAGACTTATGTTCAATTACCTTGACATGTTGCCAGTGAGGCTTGATAGTTTTGCAGAAAAGATGCCTCCCTGGTTTTGAAAGAACTGAAAGACAAAAGCAGCTTTGCTAATAGAATGTCTCCTAGAATGGCAGAATCATATTTCAGGAAGATCAAATCATCCTGCTTTTCCATCACGAGCCTTAGGATTTCTAAATTTAAACAATTTAGAATTCTAAATTTAAACAAACTACCCTCTCAACAGTGATTTGATGAAATGCAAGAACCCTGCGGAATACTGTATTTTTCTTAAAATATGACAGAAGGAGCATATATTTTGAGTACAAAACTATCTTGTTTTTAACAAAATGCATGGCTTTGCAGAGGTTTTTTTTCAGAAGTAGAATTCATGAGGAAGCATCACTGTGTTTAGAGCCCTGTTTAAATCTCAGGTCAACATTATACTTGTATTTTGTTGTAGCAAACATGACACAGAACACAAATAATTCCATTGCCATTAGCTAGGAAAAAATATGACTTTTAAGTATTAAGAAGACTGGAGAGAGAAACAGCAAGTCTTCAATTTCTACAGCTGACATGCCAAAACAAACCTATAAAAGAAAGTATCAGGACAAACACTACTTGCTTAAGGTACACTAATAAAGTGAAGTCTGTCCATGAATAAGTCAACAAACTGTGACTGCAGTCTATCAGAAACACAGGCATGCTGGCATGCTCTCTAATGTTAAAGACAGTGTACATAACCAAGACTTATGCAGCCTGTCTTCCACTGATTTTGTAAGTGCCTTTGCATAGGAAAACGGTATTTTTAAAGTTAAAAGATTAATTGCTCTTTGTTCAGGTCTCTCCTAGATATCTTCCTATGGATAAAGCTTGAAAAACAAATATTCAATACCTGAAGAAAAACTAAAATGTGACAAGTACCTTACAGTCTGAAATATATTTCAGGCAAAATATTTTTCAGGTACTTTTCTCACATTGCATGAATATCCACAGAGTTCATAAAAGAACTAGATGATGATTTACATGCATGGCAACTTCCTTGGCAGTAATTGCCAAGAAAACTTATTTACTGATTGCAGACACCCATACAATAACAAGGATCTTTTTATTGCATGAACCAATCAATCAGTGTGAGGCACAGATGGTGAATGGTGAAAACAGAAAATACAATGTTTGTTTTTCCTTTATTTCCAAAGGGAATATCTAAGCTATATTGTTGTCACTGAGAAGTGGGTCTCTGCTCTGAAATGTAGAACAAAATAATGTGGGTTGACCTAGAAACTGTACAGTTTCTGTGGTTACAGAGGTAGAATCATGCTGCAAACATGAGGCAACAGAACATAAATTACTGTGTTACATATGTAGCTTGGCTCATATATTTGTCTTTAGAATCACAGAGAATTCAGGAAATGTCATCTTATTAATCCTGAAAATCAGATCAACAACAACAAAAAAAAGAAAACTACCCTAAATCTGTAGCACAATTTCAGTACTCAAAAGCTGTACTTAATGCACAGGAACTACAGTGAACTTGTAAAGACCGAATACCACATCAATATTCCCAGCACCAGCTCAGTAACTTCACAACTGATCTATTGTTTTATTTATGAATATTACAGCTCAAGCTTGCTCAAGTTCCACAAGGACTCCATAGCAATCTTTAGGGTGAAGAAAAATCACAGGTTTGCCATGTGCACCTATTTTTGGCTCTTCACTCAATATTCGTATCTTTTTTTTCTTCAGTTCTGTCATAGCTGCTTTTATGTCATCAACCTTAGAAAAGAAAAATACAGTTCACATAAATTAACATATTACACTGTATTATGCAGATTCTACACTTAGGAGCAATAATGTAATTCCTTAATAAAATATTATTTCTAAATTCTAATATAATTCTGAAAATAAATCAAAATATAAAACAGTTTTAAAACATCTAGTCTTAAAAATAAAAATCCTACATAAGTTTGCATTTGTTATTTGAAGATTTTATAAAATACTGTTTAAATGGACTGTACTATATTTAAGAAATTATTAAACAAAAAACACTCATAAACAAAGCCCATTTTTTTTTATGTTGTTACTTTATAAGGACTCCACTCTGCATTACTATTACTAAGAAGATCATATCCTTCAAACTATCAAGAACTAAAGAAGAATGCCTCCCTGTCTAATTGATGACAGAATACTGACTCATTAGATGCTGGTGAAAACGGAAGGTAATGGGCAGAAGGTAAAAGTGAAGTCCCTTTTAGATTTACATATCCTCCTTCTGAGTAGGTGAAGCTTCATAAAGTTTCCTAAGAAAAACCTTGGAATTATCGGAAACATACCCAGAATACAACCTGGGTTTCCTATTGAACTTAATTATAATAATAACCTTTAACAGAATATTTCAGTAGAGTTTCCTCCGAAATACATAAATGACAAAAACGTGTCTATGCTGTATAATGTGATCTTAAGTCTTATGTCATCAGATGAAATTTAAATTTTCCCAAACCTTAAATACATTCATTATTAGAAATAATATAATTAGCACTCAGTTTAGCAAATCAAAGAGTTGATAACCAGTAAAGACCTAGAATTAAAATAATAGCACTATTTTTCATGAATGAGGTGTCTGGACATAGCTTGGTGAATAAACATGCATGATGTCATTGTAGGGTAAAAGGAAATACCTAGCTTTAATTCAGAGGAACAGACATGCCTACTCATTTGCAGCAGTTTTGTTCATGAAAATTTTGAACTCACTACAGTTCTTCCTACACACAACTACCACTCTGCTAAAAAAAACCCAGAAATGACTGTCAAGTTTTATCTAAAATAAAACAGCACATATGATGTGTGCCATAGCCCCCTCCAAGTTGTTCCCCCCAAGCAGAAAAGCCGCTGCAGCTGCTGCTCTGGTCCTGCAGAGGTGGCTAGAAGAGAAACACTGTCTGGGCTCAGCTGGAATGAATTACTGCATCCCCAAGGAAGCTGTGTGAGTAAACACTGGAAAGCCTGTGGGTGCATCCGTGTTAGGAGAGTATCAGGCTCAGATTTCTCTCTTATGCTACAGAGTGTCCAGCATGCTTTTCATTGCAGGTATTAAATTCAATTATAGCTGGTCAGGAATAATTTCAATTTCTTCTTAAAACGTGTATTTTGTCTGAAACAAATTCTCTATCAAAACATCTGTCTAAAATTTTCCTTTGAATAATGAGACGGAAAGAACAAATGAAAAGCATTTTGATAAACTTGTCAGGCTTCCCCTCCAGTATGGAAAAAAATTTTACAATTCAGCTTTTTTCAATAAAATTTTTCATAGATATTTTTACAAAATATTTTTAAAATTTCAAATGAACAATCCATAGACACTGAAGTTCTTTTATAGTTTTTCTGAAGACTATTTTTACTCAACTTCAGAAGATGACATATCTTTGAAATTGTAGTATTTTCCATTCTGAGGAGAATGGAAAATTGGAGGAGGGAGGTTAATATCTTTTTGAATAACTATGGTAGTGACCAAATCTGTTTTCAGTCCCACTTAAACAGCAGGTCAACAATGGACTGCTTTTTTCTGCCTGTAAACTAGTCTATCATTTGTTTTTACATGGAGACAAACATGACGGACTTAGGATAATATTTTTCTTAATTTTTTTTTTTTTGGTGTGTGGGTGTAGAGAATCTATTAGTGAGTTACAAAACTTCATTTAGGAAAATCTGGCTGTAAGTAGTATTAGCTCTTCCGGTTAATGGAAATTAACTGCTAGATTGTGATTCCTGGCTTGCTTGACCTACTGTACAGTTATAAATTTTCTTTTTTAACACAACACTTCTACATTGTCCAACATGACGTAATTAGCATGTCCCATTCTTCTAAATTTTCATAATTATCAGTGTGACTTCCCTTGACAGCCATCTTTGGTTTATCTGCAACAAGATAATCTCTCATACAAAATCTACACAGAGCAATTTTAGTTGGTAGCAAATATTTCTTGAAACATCTTTAAAGGGGTTACATATATGTGAAACCCTTGAGAGCTTTGAGCTCTTTTTGCTGAGAAATGCATACAACTTCTTTCTCTTGTACCCGTAAGTAAGTACCACTGGTCTTGTAGAGGGCTGGAGGTTTTTTTTGGTCCTACTGCAAATCATTTCTTTCTTCTACACCCCCCATTTCCTAAGTTCAGATGAGGTCTTTTCACATTTCTATAGCAAAACTGCCTAGCAATACAATTTAGAATCAATTTAAACGGAATTAATATTCTTATTCTTGGAACATCTGCAAATAGGCAAACTTAATGTAAGAAAAATTGCAATGCCTGTGTGTGTGCAAAATTTCTCAATTCTCAATGGAAGTATGCAACTGCAAACACTGGTCTTTACGGATGTATTCTGAAAACAATTTTTACTCACATCAGCAATCCCATTACTTTTTATTATTACATTTTGCATGAAATAATAAAGTTTGCAAGACTCAGATCTGTAAGATATTAAAAACATATATCATAGGCAGCAGCATGAAATGTTGCATCAAACACCTAGACTAAAATATGAGTGCATTAAATAAACTACTTTACCCAGCACCTTTACATCTTGTGTATTTCCAGCCCAATCTCTCTGCTGGACAAGGAAAAACAGGACAGAAGAAACTCTGGAGACTTTACTGCTGTTTGGTAAGTACAACTGACAATCTTATTTGACTTCTGTATACAATTAGTAACTAAATACCAGACAGGAAGAAACTTCTGAAAATCTAAACTTATGCCTTAGCTTAAATTTACAACTCCATCTTTTTCCACTGTATGTCCTTTCTGTCAGGAAGCTGACACCTGTCAAACACTCTTCATAAGCCCTTGGGCTTGTCCACCTTCCACACCAGACACTTAACCTTCCCATCCCCAATTTAATCTTTATAGCATAAAAGAGGAAAAAAATTATCACATAGCTCATGAAATTGAACTGTGATTTCCAAAACACAAAAAAAGGCACATTTAAGACTTCTTCTTATGCAATATAAATTCTTACAAATACGACAGCTTTATATATTTGTTCTTGAAATAGGTCAAACCTATGAAAAAATTATGCGTACTTTTATGCATCTTATTGTATGATATATTGTGTTAAAATACCTCAATGCAGATATGATGCATTCCACCGGTCTTGTTTTTTTGCAGAAAGCTTGCAATGGGACTTTTCTCTCCTAAAGGATGTAGAAGTTCCAGTTTGGTATTTCCCAGTTCCACAAAAACGGTGTAGACACCATGTTCGGGAAGAGCAACAGTCTCGCTCACCTGTGCTCCCAACACATCCTTATACAGGGACTGAGCTTTCTCCAAATCAGGTACTGCAATTGCTACGTGATTAAGTCGGCCCAGTTTCCACAAACAGCTTGGAATGTTTTGAGAAAAGGAATTCGATGATGATAGAGTTCGTATTGTGAGAGCTGAAGTCTGCAATCTGGTAAGAAGCCCTGAAAAAAAGTGAATAGCACCGATACAATGCTTCTCAGAAAGTATCAATATCTGCTCTTTCCCCTTTTAATGAAACCTATATAATTCCTATGTCATAAGCTCACCAGTGTGCAAAACTAAAGGTAGACTGAGACCAATAAAAGAATTATTCTGCAGTACTAATAGCTCAATGAAAATTTTTTTCAGAGACTATGTAATTAATCAGAAGTATTAAAAACAAACAAACAAACAAACAAACCCCACAAATTTGTTGTAAAACCATACATAGGCCTGTTAAAATGAGGAATACATGGCCAAATGTAATGGGCAACTGTATAATGTACTTAGAAGTGGCTTCTGAATTTTTCAGAGCTTCTCACAAAATAGAGAAATTGAGATATGCCTATACATCTAGAAATTATAACAAACAAACAAGAAAACTCAAATAAAACCTTTGACAGAACTGATACTGCAAGATCCAAAAGATAAAAGACTTGAGCTCTCAGCTGTCAGAACTAACTCCAGCAAGGAAAGAAATGTCATGTTGCATCTGAGGCTTAAGGAATCCTAAAATCTCTGGAGTTTGATTTCTTATTTTCTCTTTCTGCAATGATTAAGTCATTTGCTCTTCTTACTTTTCACATGCCATACAGGTCTTCTACATTGTTTCACTGATCTCTTTCAAGACACTTGGAACTATTTCAGTTCTAAGTACTGTGAACAGTATCATGTTCAACTGACCAATAATAATTTAGAAGATTATCTTTAAAGGGTCAAATCGTAACAGTTTTTTTTAATGTAACTAGTGCCACTGACTCCAGTGTGGTTTACAGAAGAAAAAGAATATGATTTGGCTCATCATAAGTGAAAAGGTAATTATGAAAAAAATACTGGATGACCATATGACACAAAGGCAAGGGCTAACATGTAGACGAACAATGGAGAAGTCATAGAGAAACAGAGTGTCATGAAAAACTGCTTCGATACCTACAGGACTCTTCACTGACTGCTCTGACAAAGCAGTACTAAACTTTGCACTATCTGCATTGAATTGCTGTTGCTCACAAATAGTTCTAGGGTTGCTTGTTTTTTAAAAAAATCACAAAAGAGATATAAAATGGGGATACTTAGAAGTGAATTACATTTAAAATGAGTCTGTCAGAGTACTAGAATCTGGACAGGTTGGGAATGGAGGAGAAATTGTGATCATATCAGTTGTTTCTAGCACCAGAATTAGAATTAAATGAAAGGATATATTCATAAAAGCAGCATTTTAATTTCATGCCAGTTTGCTTTAAGCCATGTCAGAGTTCCCAATGCCCTAAAGCCAAGCTAGAGGCATCTCCACATTTTGGAAGTTTTTGAGGTATTCTTAGCTTTCAATTCACAAATGTGCTATTTTGTTAAGAGATTGTGCCAAGGATACACTAAGGGTCTGGATGCTTTGTAATACACAGAGCATATCCTGGCTTGTATTTTTTCATACTTTTTGTACTCTGTAAGGTTAGTATTAGCTGTAAGGTCAGTAGTAGCTGTAATTAATCAGCTAGCTTCACTGTATGAAACTGAGAACTACCGTTTCTCAGGAATTCCAGACTTCACAGCTATCAGTTATTTTTTCTTCACAAAAACAACTGATGCAGTCCTTAAATCTAAGCCTTTCTGAGCATTGTGTTGTGATGGAAGAAGCAGCATTTGTGTGGTTTTGAGACTTAAAATTACAACATGCAATGTAGATACTTCCAAAGACTTTGTATCACAAAAGTAAGTCCATTCAGAATCTTCTGATAATAATAAATCACCATCCTATATTAAGTATTTCCAGAAACCTGTCCAGTTCGGCAAGTAACTGCCCTGGAGTATTTCTTGCCAGCCTTTCACACAGTACATCCTGTCATCTCCTTCATCACAGCCCGAAGTTTTGGACAATTCTTTTTCACTTGTTACCTTTAGGCTATCATACTAGCATAGTAGAGCAACTCAGTATTTCCAAGTACTTTTCAACTTTTTGCATGTTAAAGAAATCCCCTAGCAACTTATACACAGAAGAAAAAATCATGTTTTTCAAATGTATATGATGAAACTATTTTGTAGATAGACTTGCCATCTAAATACAGCTGTATCAGGGGTGAACAAAGCAACTGCCTGAGGAAGCAATACTATGCAATGCTTATAATGTACAAAATAAGAAGTATGCAGTATCTAATTGGCATAATTAGAAGCATGGATAATTAACTATACTAGAGTTTGACCAGAACACCAGAGTAAATAATATATTAAAAAAAAATTTTAAACCCCAAATACCCACCATACAGTCTTTCCTGTCCACCTAAGATTCTATCTAAGTAGCTCTGCTTCTTACTACAATTTCTTAAGACCTATTTAAATTCTTGCTGAAGCAAGAGATACTCTTCCACTTAGAGGTCAGTATTCTCCAAGAGAAAAATCCTTTGAAAGATAAGGACCACTTACTGTATCAGTTGTTATGTGTCCCAGAGCCTTTTATTCTTTCATTCCTTCTTCCAAATATTAACAGACCACAGTTCAATAAATATGACTAATGTAGATTTTTCAAGAAATCTTTACTAATGAGAAAGGCTAGGATTTTTCCCATTCTTTTTGACATCTCCCATCTATAATTCTTGCTGTACTTCACACAGGGCGTAACGACTACATGGTTACTTTAATTTGTATATTGTCTATTTTAAATTAAATTGACAGTAAGTGGAGACACAGACTGTTACTCAGCTATTACTGAAGCAACAGCAAAAATAATAGAAAATGCTATTTCTGTTGAGTTCTGCCTAAGAAATGTTTGATCTTTGTGGTGTCTCCTGGAAAGATAATAGATTGAAAAAGTGAAGTATGTTCCTGTGATTCTTGTAAAGTCAAAGATACTTAAATGCCCACTCATATGACAATATTATTTATGCATCTCTCCATTTCCTCCTCTCACTTAATGGATTGTGTGGTAGAACTCTCTATTTTTTCAGTGAGTATGTAGGGGCAGAGGACTCTTCAGCACGTTTGGGGTTTTCTTTTTACTTTATCCTGTGAAGTCTTGTGAATTTATCCTAGCTCTGGTCATATGCATATAGAGCTTTCATTTTAAACCTGTAATTACCAGTACGAATTTACTGAGGTTAAACAAAAAGGATTTGTGTTTTTCTTGCATTATATAGACTAGTAACTATATAGATCAGTTACCTAAAATTCTAATCTTCTTCTACCCCAATAATCAAAAGATGACCCTGCAGTGAAAAAGAAGGCTTTTCAGCAAACTTCAGATTGAAACCCCATCACTTACATGTTTCAGGAAAGAAACACATTTATGCATATATCACAAAACTAGTCCTATTAACTGTTGTGGCAAAATTTTTCAATTACAAAAGCATTTCTCCACTGACTTACAGAATTATTCAAGTAATTATTAACTTTCTCCAATGTTAAAAAAATTACTTTCTCTGCTTCTTTTGAAGCCAATGAACAGTGACTAAACTGTCTACCCAAGTATCTGTCCTGCTTGAATAACTTGCATATGCTGATCAAATTCACACATGCAGCTGCTTCTGGTAGATACAGCATTTGCCCCTACTGCTTTTTTAAGACCTCCTTTTTCAAACACTGAGAATCAAATCAGAATTTTTCTAGATATTTTGTCCTTTAGATAAGGCCCTGCTCTCATATATGATTGCTGGCTTCCTAGCCTCAGTGATACTGAAGAATGTATGTGACATTCCTCAGCTTCATTTGAAGAATATTTTTTAACTGATGTTTGTTTTTTATGCTATTAATGGTTGATTACTAGTATTATGCACATCAGAGTTTAAACATGGATAGTTGTACCAATTGAGACTTACATTCTATAAGAGCAGATTATGAAGTAACGTCTGAAGTACCCCATAAAATGAGATCCCCAGCCTTCAAATGTTTATTCATAGGCTTGTCGCTCTTTATGTGGGGCAGTGCTCATTGACTTACACGGCTATATCAAATCCAACAGAATTCAATCATGTTCTCTATTGGGGAGGGGTTATACAACTGAGTTGCAGAAAGAACCACTTTGTCACTGGGTACTGCTCTATTGTCAACTACATCAGGTTGAGAAAAACTCCCAAGGATGGAGAGGATGCTGTTGCCGTAGGGAGTTTGGCATACATAGGCTGTGTATCAGCTCTCTGAACCAAATGGAGAAAGGGCATAGTCTGGCCATTCTTAAATCCCAGCAATTTGAAGGTGGCGTTAGCCTCTTGGAAACTTTGCCAGGTCATCCATAATGCTGCTCTGTGCTGGGCTGGATGTGGCTTTTGGGAATCAGATGAGCTCCATAGTTCCTATAAACTGAGTTTCACTTTGCTGCAGCTCTGGTTTCTTCCATCAAAGTGCAATTAGACCAATGTGTTTTCATTCCCAGTACCACTGACTCAGACAGCACCGAGTCTCTCATTCACTTTGCTCCTGCAGTCTACGGCTACCACGTAAAATAGTGCAGTTTAGGTTCAGTGAGTTTAACCTGCCTTTGCTTACTATTAAGAGAGTGAACAGTCCAGATAATTATAATGAACAAGGAAAGATTTTGCATTTGACCTCCAAGTTGCACCTTAAAAAGACAAGCTCCTCCTTGCAAGTTTGCTGCCTAAGTTTATTCTAAGGCAGACAGTGTCAGTTGTTAACGTCTCTGTCATCTGGATCTGAACACCTTGTTGCTATTTCTAGAAGCAATCCTGTTTAGTTGTGGCCTGGAGGGCTCTCACGCAGAGCCTCGGGCCCGCTCCCGCACCCCAGGGCGGGGAGCGGCGGCGCGATGCCGCCCTGTCCCCCCGCCCGCCTGCCCGCCGCCGCGGGACTGGGGCTCCCGGCCAGAGCGGGCACCGAGGCCTGAGGCCGCCCCGCCGCCCGCCCCGCCCCGCCCCGCCCCGCCCGGCCCGGCCCGGCCCCCACGTTACCGGCCGCCGCGCGGCCCAGCGCAGCCGCCATCTCGCCGCCCCGCCGCTCGCAGCCAGCCCGGCCGCGGGTGGGCGGGGCCTCGTCGCGGCGGAGCGGCCGCCCTCCGCCGTCACCGTGGCAGCGGCCGCTGCCCACAGACCCGGCAGCCGTTGGGCGCGGTGACGGACTGGGCCCGGGTCCAGGTCGGGGTCCGGGTTCGGGCCTGAGTTGGTAGGACCCGCGCCACCGGCGCGTCTTGGTGCGAGGCACCGACAGCGGCGACGGGTGTGCCACACCGCGGGGCGGGCGGCAGAGCCGCCCGGTGCCTGTCCCAGGCGGAGGGAGCTGCATCGCGCTGGGGCGGGCCCCACGGCCTGCTGCGGGCCTTCGCGGGAGCGGGCCTGGGCACCGCCTGTGCTTGGGAAAGAGCGAGCGAAGCAGTGGCAGGGGGCGTCTGCAGAGAGAGAACGTGTTCTGACTGAAGCATTGTGCAGAAGAGACTCGGGACAACGAGTAGGCTGTCTCCTGGTGCTGCATTCCTTCTGTGTCAGAGGCATAGGACATTGCAGGTTGCTATGATACATCCTAAATATGTAAACAGCTCGTGCCATTTCAAGTCTGATAATACCTGAATAATTAAGAGTGCGGATCAAAATGGGTATTTAAAAGTCCCAATATATGACACTTTGTGCTTCCAACCCAGGTTGTAAAGTGTGAGATACGTTTATGATATGGAGAGAAGTGCAGGTACAGGTTGTATTTGTGCCTCTGTTGCCTGGGCCCTGTGCCACATAAGGCTTTTTTTGCAGTTGCAAAGTGCCAACAAGAGGACACACACAAGTTGCATAGCAGGGCTTTGTTTTCCATTTTTTTTTTTTTTCCCTAAGAAGAAAACATGGATATAGCAGAGGAACAGCAGAAGCATTAGCAAGAACAAAGTTAGGAGGTTGGTCACTGTTCTGGCTGCGGGTGCGGTGGCTGACTCGGAGCAGCAGCAGGCAGGGTGAGGGCAGCCCCCCGCTAACGCATTCTGCAGCATGGAGGAGGAACAGCTCATCTCCCCCCACTGCAGCAGCACCTTCTGCGCCAGGGTCTGTGGGTGTAGTGCTCAATTTGACTTTATAAAATAAACTTTAAGGAAACTGTGTGATGTAACAAAACAGTTGGAGAACACTGGGCTGTGCTTGCTGATTGCGTAGGTGTGTGAATTAGGCCTAGTTAGCTGGGAGCTCGGAGATGCCAGGTAACATTGGACATTTTGCTCACAGTATCTGCTGGAAATGTGTAGTTCCAAAATAGCCCTTGTATCTAGGTCAGAGAGACAAAACTGCAAAGTAAGGTGACTGCAGCTTTACTATATTTAGAGCAGGTTTTTCAGTGCTGATGAACAGCTTTGTTGAGAACAATACCACACTGCTCCAAGGGGAGGAAGCAGCAGCCATCAGTGGATGACTCTGCAATAGCCTGCTAGCGGTTCAGGGCAAACACGAGCAGGCCAACCTAAAGATGCAGGTGTGACACGAATAAACGAGGCGGTTCTATGACAAAACCACTGAGAGCGGGGTGCTTTTGGCCGGGGAGGCGGCTGGGGCGGCCCCTGGCGCTGTGCGTGTGAAGGGCCGCGGGGCGGAACTCCTGCACGCGGAACCTTGGCACCGGCCGCGGGAGCCGCCCGGGCCGCTCATCCGGGGTCTCCGGGGAGGCGGTGCCGAGTTCTCCACGCCAGGTGGCCGGCGGGAAGATGGCGGCTGTCAGGGGCTTGGAGGCGTGCCTCAGGGTGGCGGGCGCCGCCGCGGCGCGCCCGGAGCGGTTCCTCAGGTAGTGCGGGGCCGCGGGAGCCCCGGGGAGCCCCCAAAGCCGGAACGTGTGTGTGTGTGTGTGTGTGTGTGTGTACGCGCGCGCGCATGGAGCGCTCCGCGGTTCGGGAGCGGGACCCCGCGGCCGCAGAGCTCTCCTGAAGCACGCTGTTAACAGCGTCGGGGCCCGGCTGGGGACTTCAGCCGCGGCTGCTGCGGTGCCCTATTCCGTTTTCCAGCGCTCGGGAATTGGGAAATGGAGGTTTCTGTTTCTACCAGCTGTCTTATAGCATTAGTAGCTTTAGACAGAAAACTGGAGGAGACTACCCCAATATAAAAGCTAAGGAGTAAGGCAGTGGAGGAAGGCAATTACCTTTTTAAAACCAAGGGTCTGTGCCTTGGATGTTTGAAGTGTTTAGTGCTATCCTGTTTACTTCCCCAAAGCATCTGGAGTATTTAAATATCAAGGTATAGTAAGATGCAGGTATAGGAGGGTGGAGTGTTCTGTCCAGCTGCGATTTCATACACAAAGTGTAATGAAGCTGAAAGACTTCATAATTATAATGTCTATTTCTAGAAAAGTTTAGTAGGAGTCCTCCAAGAGAGATGTAGAAAGTTAAGCCACAACAGTAGTTGTTGAAAGATGCTATTCTGTATAGTTATTATATATGTGCTATTCTTTTCGTGTTCACCAAAATACCTAAGCAGATATAAAGAGCTGCAGTGTGACCATGTGATTAACTTAATGGAAGGTATAAAATTAATGAAAGCTAGTAAATTCTGAAAAGTAGAAAATAAATTAAATTAACTGTTGTGCTTTTTAAAGTTCTTCATTTTTTTTTCTACTCTTAGTGTGCAAGATGGACTGGCTGCTGACTTCAGAACATTAACAAAGACTCTCTATGACTTGAATAAAGCTCTGGGCAGTAATGTAGTTTGTGGGGGTCCTCTAAAAGAGCTGGTGATAGAAAATTTTGATGAAGAACAGATTTGGCAACAACTAGAGCTCCAGAACATTGCAGTACTCGATTTGTTCAAGAAAGCCATTGCAAGGGATGCCAAGGATGAAGATCTTTGCCTTCTCTCAGACCTGGAAGAGGATGGCTCTTATGCAGACACCAGCGACCAGGAATTGGAAGATGACAGAATGGAAGCAGAAACTGAACAGAAGAATGTTTATACAAAAGGTAAAACTAAAGCTAAAGAAAAGCAAAGTAAATTCAGAGAAAGCATAATGCAGAAATACAGTGATGAAGATTCTGATATTGACTTTGATATTGGAGCACTGGAGCAACAAACTAAAACAGCCAAGGGAAACACATTGAAAAAAATGGCAAGAAAATCTATAGTGGATGACAAGTTTTTCAAGCTGGCTGAGATGGAAGCTTTTTTAGAACATGCAGAGAAGGAAAACAGGGAGGAGGATGAAGATATTGATTATTTCGAAGACATCATTTCAGATGAGGAAGAAGAGTCTGAAGAAGCTAAAGTCAAAGTAAGAATATCAGTAAATTAATTTTCTGATTGTTCCATTAAATCAAGATCTGCTATCCATCAGGGTGACTATAAATTGTTGGAACTCTGATAGAAACTACCAAGTTAAATTTGATTAGATGACTAATGATTACTTCTGAAGCTTTAAAAATATATTTGACATGAATATCTGGTAAAAAAAATGGACTAGTGTAGGAAAACATACCGTCATGTTATTCCAGTCTCTCTTTAGCTGGTTTTAGGTTTTTGCATGAATAGAGGAAGAGATAGTGTCAGAAGAAATAGGTGAACTTTAAGAATTGGTGACCCAGCAAATGGTAAAGATGAGTCACTCAACGTTGACATTTGGCCATTAGAGATCACTAAGGTGACTGATGCAGAGCAAAGGGCTTTTGGCACCTTCATTTTTTAGGGGCATGTCTTTGTAACTCTGATTTAACTTAAGTTGTGAGTACTTTCTAAAATAAATCTTTTATTATTTAATATTACCAGAGATTCTCACTAAAAGCTATGCCCAGGGCATAGGGGAACATGTACACATTCCAGCACGTAATTGGCAAAATCTATTCTTTGACTGCTGTATATGTTGAAATTGGAAATTAATTTAAATGATAGAATATTTTAAATACCTGTAAAAGCGATTAGTTTTACTAAGCTGCCCTAATGCTGGTTAATGCTTCACTAAACAGAGTTACTCTTACACAAGTAGTGTTATTCCCCAAGTGCTAAAGACTTTAAAAAACAAGATACCCTTACATTTCTGTCAGTCTCAACAGTTTTTGTGTTTTGTTTTGTTTTCCCTCTCCCCTTAGCTAACTAAAAGTTCTAGAGACTTGACATACAAAGATTTCTTTGATCCAGTTGATGACGATGATTTAATAGCTAATGATGTTGAAGATGATCAGGAAGAGGAAGCAGACAGTGCTGCTGAAGAGCAGAATGAAGAAAGCATGTCTGAGTAAGTACATGTGTTACTTGCAGTTAAAATGTCCTTGTAATTTTACACCAAAGTGAAGTAGAAAATAAAGTGTGAATTCTAGGCTGACTTTGATCCTGGTTTGCTATTCTGTGTTATCTGTTGTAGGTTCATGGTTTGCATTGTCACCTTATTTGAAAAGCAGATTGTTTACTTATCTTTTGAGTATTGTCTCTTGGTATTTATTTGAATAAATCATTTAATAGCTGTAACATTGGGTTTTAAATATCATTTTTAATATATAGAACTTTACCTAGTGTCCCCCGTCTTTAGCTTTTAATGAAAGCCTATTGTATTTCTTAGCTGTGGATTAGTTGTAACAGGTAAACATCTAATGACTGAAATTCCTTCATGTAAAAAATTAGAGAGGCTTTTTAACCTTTAAATTAAATTTTAATATTACAGGGTTGAGGATATGAATGAAATGATGATGGAGAATATAAGAAGTAAAGGAGCCTCTAAAAAAGTTACTTTTAGTTTGCCAGATGACAGCGAAACAGAAGATGTTATTGATATGCAATTAGAGAAGGGCGTTGATCCCAGTGAAATAAAGTCTTCTTTTGAGAAGAGACAGGAAAAGGTAATTTATTTTGCTAATACTTTAAAACAATGACCAATTTATTATTTATGATTGTGTAATTTGTTCAGTCTGGCAAATATGAAGAGTCTATTTACAAATTAAGGGGGGAAAAAAAGTGACTTCTCTACATCAAGTATATATACAATCATACATTCCCTCCTCTTTATGTGAGAAGGAGTTAGAAGTACCTGAAATAACTATTAATTTATTGCTTTGAGTTTACTTGTGAGCTCTATGTTTTAAACTTCTTAGGAAATTGTGTTTTTCAGATGAGCAAAAAAATAAAAAGTTTGGAAGAACAGTTGTTAGAGGAGAAACCTTGGCAGCTTAAAGGAGAAGTGAC
Source organism: Tyto alba (assembly GCF_018691265.1). Lineage (NCBI taxonomy): Eukaryota > Metazoa > Chordata > Aves > Strigiformes > Tytonidae > Tyto > Tyto alba. The sequence goes on from NW_024881317.1 coordinate 17,582,322, forward strand.
AGGACAAAAACGACCTGAAAACAGCCTTTTGGAGGAAACAGTACTTTTTGACCATGCAGTCCGAATGGGTAAGCAGTGAGCGAGGGCTTTCCTGAAAGTGTGTTGCATACCATGTTGGGTTTTCTTCCCTTTGAACTTGCTGAAAACACCAGTGACTCAAGAGCAGGGTAACAAAACACAAAGTTGAACTTCTTACTGTGTTTTTGAGATAATGCATTTTCATGGAGGAAACTATAATCTCTTTGGTTAATTTTTAATTTAACCAAAAGATGATTAATTCAGTGGCCGATTAAGTAATTTACAAGCCTTATATAGCATGATCAGTCTCTTCAAGATAGAGGAAAACATTATTTACATACCTCACCTTCAATTGCTACATTTTTGTGAAGGCCTTATTTTCTTTTTCCTGTTGTTTGTTCTTCATAGAGCAAAATTTATTGCTGGAGAAACGTTTATCTTATCATTCTTCTCTTTCTCCTCTCAGCACCTGTGATCACAGAAGAAATTACTTTTCAGCTTGAAGATATCATTAAACAGAGAATATTGGATGAGGTTAGTATTATCTTCTTTGTTTGTCCCTGGTTTTGTTCATAGACTTGATTCACAGGGTATGTTCCAAGGATGAGTTTGAAGCTCATAAAATGTTACATGTAGAGTTATCTTAATTTCTGCAGCTGGTTGTTTTATTCTTTTGCCTTGATGAATGTGCCTTTAGATTTCTAAGGAGCTCTATTTTTACATGCCTGTTACATGCTAGGTTTTGATGTGCTAAAAAAAAAAAAAAGAATGTTTGCAGATAAAACCATAAGGAAGAGTTTATTTGGAATATAATGCCAGTAAGTTTTGTCTGTTACCGTAACTGTAGCTCTGAGCATTCTGAATACTAACTGAAACTCAGTTGTTTTCTTCATTTTTCTTAAAAACTACTGATAAAAGATTTGTATCCCACAGCTCATTGAAGCTTAGTGTTAGTCGAATAAAAAAAAAAAAAGGTACACATGGGGGAGACTATTTAACTACTTAAAAAAATCACACATTTGTTATTTGTTACACAATTTTTGTCCCAATCCACTAAAAATAAGCACACAAGCTAGAGCTACAAGTCTTCTGTTACTTTTTATTTTTTTTTCCAAATGAAGGTGTGAAACTTAATGACTTCCTGGGAAGCCACATGCATAAACTAAGTTAATGTGTCAGATAAGTAATATGAAAAATGTTCTAAATAAGCTGTAGCACCTGATATTTGACTGTAGTTGTATTTGGTTGTTAATGTATGATTTTTTTCAGGCATGGGATGATGTAGTACCAAAAGAAAAACCTAAAGAGGAGGCTTTTGAATACAAGAAACGTATCACCTTGGATCATGAAAAGAGTAAACTAAGTCTCGCTGAGATCTATGAGCAAGAATACATAAAACTTCACCAGGTAACGTAAGCAATGCCTTTCCTTTTGGTTTGAAGTTCATACCCCATAATAGTATATGTTCTTTTGTACACTGCTAACTCTGCTTTCAGCTTTGTGGAAGTACTTCAGTCTCTCTTTGAATGTTAACCAGTGAAATGGCTCTGAATTGTATATTGTGTTGTTATCAGTCTTGCTAAAGTAAAATAGCTTCATGAGTGGTGGCGCAGTAAGGTTGTGTTAATAATGCAGCAAAAGACTGAAGAGGAGGAAAATCCTGAACACAAAGAAATTCAGGAAATGATGGATTCACTCTTCCTGAAGCTGGATGCACTGTGTAACTTCCACTTCACACCCAAACCAGTGAGTACATGGGTTTCGTAAAGCTGGGGTTTCCCCATGCCCCCCCCCTCTGAAACTGGATACTTTAACATATATTTGGGGAATGGAAAGTAAAGTAAGCATTGAGTGTTACTGAGTTCATTTTAACTTCATATTAAATGCACTATAATTCCCTCTAAACAAACGCTAATAGTTAGTATTTCTAGTTAGCTGTAAGCTGCTGTGAGATTGTGTGCTGAGTCCTGAATATGTTCCCTTGTTTCTAGCCTGTGCCAGAAGTCAAAATAGTTTCGAACCTTCCAGCTATAAGTATGGAAGAAGTAGCACCTGTTGCTGTTAGTGATGCCGCTCTCTTAGCACCAGAGGAGATTAAGGTAAATATAAATAAAAACTACATAAGGATCTGGAGGAAATCTGTACTGTTGCTATTAGGGTGTACTGGATGCCGGATCAGCGGGAGAATTCTGCCCCCTCACACGCTGGGTTCCTTACCTCATGGACTTTCCTGCCTAGCATTTTAGTGTTGGTGGTGGTTGGGGCTTTTTTGGGGGGGTAGGATGTTGTTTTTTTTTTTTTTTTTGATAACTGGAAGGAGGGGAAAGAGTTAATTTGGCTACACTAGGCAATAATACTATGCCTTATTTTTGTTCTTGACTATTATGTGATGGTAATTATTTTCCCAACATAAATACATGGTATATATACATAGGTATTTGGAAGGGGAAAGCTAAATGACGATAGGGAAGAGCAATTAGCATGTCTTCCACCAATTGTACAAATCTCACTTCCCAACTTCTGCCTGTTCTCGGCCTTTGCTTTCATGTGGCATTGCCCTGACCTTAAAATAATGGAAACACTAAGACAGATCTGAGTACCATAAAGTGAGTCTTTTCTCTTGCACACTTATGGATCTAGAGATGTTGTTCTCTTTAGGAAAAGAACAAAGCTGGTGATGTAAAAACAGATGCAGAAAAGACTCCCACAGACAAAAAACGAGAACGAAGAAAGAAAAAGATTCGTAAACGTATGAAGCAAAGAGAAAAGGAGAAACGTCAAAAGCTGCTTGAAAAGCTTAAACCAGAACAAGGCACAAAGCTTAGCAAAAAAGCTGCTGCAGCAAAATTAAAAAGACTTACAAAAGAAGGCAAAGCATCTCTGCTCAAGGTAAGGCTGTCCTTTAAGTACTTCTGTATAACTTGGAGCTTCACAGCTAAAGAATATTAAAATCCCAGGGATAGATAATATTTAGCGAGTGAAAGGGGACTTTATCACAGAAAATTACAAAGTACAGTGTTTGTTTCCCTCCCATTCCTCATGGCACAACTGCATGTCCTAATCTTTCTCCATCCCCTCAGAAATGCTTGTACACAGGCAGTGTATCTGCTTGCCACCCTAACCTTGGTAACTTATTTATGCCCGAGCAAATATAAAAGGTAAATGTAGCTGCTGGAAAGAAAGCAGTAGGAAGAAGACCTGTAGGGGGTAGATGCATACTACTTATTCTTACTTTTTTACCCCCTTTTCCTCCTTCTCTTCCCTCCTCCTCCCCATCTTTCCCCTGTATTCTTTTGAACTACAGTTTTGGAAGAACTATTCTAATCCATACTTGTAATTGACTTCTGCAAAGTAGCGTTGAATGCCTTTTTAGTCCTGATTTTGCTGATTATTCTGGCAGCATGATGTCAATATAAAGGCCTGAAAAAATACAGTTCAGGGGGTCACTGCAGAGTACAACCATATTTATGTAGCTGTTACTGCTTTATTTGTGAATAAATCCTACCTAAATGGTTGTTGCAACCTTTAGAAGCTTATTCAGAGTATGAAATATATTTGGATTTGTAAGCAACTTAATCTTTAGATACGGAAAAATCTGAAAAACTGTAGGATACAATTACTTTATAAAAGTATATACACAAAGCAGAAATTATTGTTTGCATTAGGTACTACTTTTTTATTTATTTCAAAGTTCACAAGGCAGTGTTCTTGCAAATACTAAGACCTGGGTTCTTATTTCCTGTGTTTCAGCCTCTCCACTTGATTAAGTGGGACTACTTGCATGCATAACTGAGGATGAGATATCTGTTTAGTTCTTCCTAAGCTTTGAGTAACTTAAGCTATTTCAAAATAGAATGTTCCAATTTAACTTTCTACTTCTTACTGTGGAGCCTTCTCTCTAATCTCACCAGTTTTTCGACTTTACCCCATGCAAAACAAAAATCAAACCTGTGTACTCTCTGTGATGCCTTGTAAATTAATTTTTTAAAATCTCTGAAATTTTGAGATGCTAGAAACTAATAGGAAAAATAACATAATTACTTCTAAAATGTTTGTCCTTACATTTTCAAAAGGAGAGCAGAAGGCAAAGTAAAGACACATCATGAGCTGCAACTACATATAAAGATCTATTCTCGATGCCCGTTCTTACCTATTATAGTAACTGCTAATTAGAAAGGGAATGTACTCTATATTTCTTTAGATAGCAGGAGTGGTATAAGAATGCAGTGAAAAATATCCTTTGAAAGCTAATTATCAGATTTTTAAGTCATACCGTTGTATTGTCAGTAGTATAATGGTACTGTTTGTACATTTCTTGGTTATAACAAATATCTTGTCCACTGACAGGATGAAGGTAAAGACAAGGTCTTGAAATCATCCCAGGCCTTCTTTTCTCAACTGCAAGATCAAGTAAAACTGCAAATCAAAGATGCAAACAAAATAAAGAAGAAAAAGAAGCAGCAGAAAGCCCTCTCTGTTCACAAACTGAAATTGTAATTTGCCTTTTTCTAGAAATTGTATCTTGTATATATTAAATTGTTTTTACATGAATGCTGAATTTGAGTAGGTTTTATTTTGTGTTGTTCTTTAAAATGTTCCGTGACTTCTTAAAGTCATGTAAAGAGACTCTTTCCTTTAGGTTTTACTTCTTTTTTTTTTCTTACCATAGAACTCTGATTTTATTTGTTTGTTTCTCTTTTTTTTTTTTTTTTTTTTTCAATTGCAAAAAGAAAGGTTCTTGCCAGGGGCAGAAGAATGTAGAATCCTTGACATTAGTGCTTTGACTGTACAGCGTCTTTACATAGCTTTTGTATCTGCTGCTGTAATAGCTCTCTGTTATTACAGGCATAACTGTGTTTATTGAAGAACTTAAGATGTATTCTGTCAGTATAAATTGGAAGTTATTTTTCAAAATCAGGATTATCAAACAGGGAGGACACAGAAGCTTTTTAAGCCTGCAGTAACTCCACGTAAGCACCTGGTCTCTTTTAACTTAAACCGTATTTCTCAAGGTGGAAATATTTTACTTCTTTGCTCTTTTCTTGGCTGAACAAAAAAAAAAAAGAAAATTCCAGCTAGTGTCCCTCTGCTTTCACTTTCTAAAGAAAGATCACAACTGTGTTTCACCCTTTAAATTTAAAATTTCCTTTAAGAGTGCAAGATGTTTGAAATAAACAGGTCTGGGGGAGGCCCCCCGGGCTCGGTGCTCTGCTGCCCAGGCCTGCGAGCCGCCGTCGGCGCTGCATTGCTTTGGCCTGGCCCTGCGTGCCGCGGGGCGGGGCGCGGCGGAGCGGGCTGGGCTGCGGTGCCGGTGCGTGGGGAGCGGCGGCGGCGGCCCGGGGCGGGCACCCCTCGCTGGCTCGGCAGTAGCAGAAACGGGTTCGGGGAGCGGGGGACGCAGCGAGAGAGCGCGGAGCCCCTTGCAGCTTCTCGAGCGGCGCGGCCTGCTGGGAACAGGCCCCGGGGAGCCCGCCCGGCCGGCGCCGCCGCTCCCGCGGCAGTGCTGGGTGCGCATGCGAGGGAGGGGGTCGATGGCACCAAAAAGCAGAATGCCTGTAAATAGCAATATAATGACAGAAATTAGAGGACTTAACTGTATCCATATATTGAATTCTGTCTCAAGTTTTCAGTTCCATCAGCCAGGAAACGTGGCATTTACATAGTCAAAGTGTATAGCAGTGGTTCCATCTTTTAAACCGATCCCTTAAAGCCAGCTGTGCTGCTCAGCACGGCAATCAGGGTGTGCTTGCTTGCCTGCCTGGTGAGAAGGTAAAGGGGCAGTTGTAGCAGTTAAGGATTACTTGACTTTTCCAATTCTAGGGGTTTATTTTTTTTTATTTCTACACTGTTGATCTTGGTTGCATTTGATACCTTAGAAGATCTTTCATTCATTTTTTATTGTTTGTTTTCTTGAAGGCACGACAGAGGATGACAGATGCAAAATGCAAAGCCAATGAAAGTTTGTTTTGTTTTGTTTTGTTTTGTTTTTTCTTCTAGGTATTACAGAATTAAGGAAATATGGCCCGACTGAAGTAGCCTGTGCCATGTAAATGCTTTGAAGTTGTGTAATGGCAGAAGCTAGGTCTTCAGAAATTAAAAGGTCCCGAATAAGTTTGTCACTCAATAAAAATAAGAAGAAAAAAGGAACAACAAAAAAGGTGGAAGGTAAAGGAACACCTTCAGCATCCTCCTCTATTACTTCCTTTTTTAACAATGTTCCACCTGCCAAAATTACTTGTCCCATGTGTGGGCAAATTTTGCCAAGGTATGGAATAAACGAGCACATGGATGAAACATGTCAGAGAAAACATGGTGAGATTGGTGCAATTAATTCAACACTCAACTCTTTTAGGAAGGGGGGTCCCCCAGCTGCAAATGTCAACAATAATTCCAGCTCATATTTTTCAAAAAACCTCAGTCCTTCCAAAAGCAATTTACTGAAAACAGAAGAGAGTGCAGCACAACAGATTAGTCCTTATTTTAGCAATAATACTTCAGTCTGTAGTGTTAACAGTACACCACAGGCTCAAACAGTTAAAATCATCTCTTTGGGAAGCTTGTCATCTAAGCTGTCTAGAAGATGTAATACCCAGGGAGGAAAACAGATTGTGTATAAAGAGATCAACACTTTGCCTCCAGCTGTGCACAATGTGTGCAGAAGTGCTGCAGCACAGGAGGATGATGATGAGATTTATGCTGGGCATTGTTCTCAGAAAGAAAATCAGGTTTCTGAGAGTGAGTGCCAGGAACAAAATTTTTGGAAGAAGGAACCTGAATTTCAGGAAGAAATACACAAATGCAGTGGAGAAGACCTTGTGGATATTGTTCAGGTATCATTACCAGCTGATAACATTAATGGCAAATCGTTACCAGTTGGTACAGGGAGCACGAAACCAGAAAGGTCTGAAGGTGTGATGCTTAGTCCTGATAAGTTTGAAACACATCTAGCCATTTACACTTCAGCAGAGCTGACCAGTAGTTTGGAAGTCAAGACTCAGCCTCACACTGAAGTAATTCCTTCTTCCAAGAGAGAGGTGAACTGCGGTACACAAGATTGCTTAGGCAAGGGTGATGTACTTCCTGTGGAAGGTCATGAAGACTTTAAGGATGAGATGGATCATGCTTTGTCAGAAACTGTGGATAAAGTAGAATATCAGAATTCTGCTGGGGACGTTTTAGACAAAATAAATGAGGTTTGCTCTGTGCCGAGCTCTCCTGGTCACCCATATTACCTCCAGAATTTTTTAGTGGTGCTACGAGCAGTGTTGGAGAACGAAGATGATGCCAGACTCTTTGATGAGCAAGATATGAACATTATAATGAAGTTCTGGAAATTATCAGGTATCTTTTTTTTTTTTTTTTTTTAATATAGTATATTTTCATGTTATCTATTGTGGAGAGAATGTTATATAGTTTTATGTGAAGAATGCTATACCAATGGGTAATTTGATAAATTTCTGAAGGGAAGAAGGTACTTTTTCTCAGGAGATATATCCCTCAGTGGTGTCTTGTAGGTAAACTTTCCAGAAGTTGCTTCAGTGGGAGGTAATGATAATAGTGGAGACTTGTAAGAAATAAGGAGAGCATGATTATGTATATTTATTTTTTTTTTAATACTTTTTTTATTATTTTAATACTATTTTTTAGAATCTTAAGTCTACTTGCTGCTGCATTTAAACATGTTTCCAAGGAAGGAAACTCGTAGCACAGAAAAAGAGTAACAGTTAACACCAAGGTTTTGATTAACATGTATGGGAATTGTAGAAGATGGGATTATGAAGAAGCCTGTGCTGGATACTTAGACCTTGAAAAAAATACTTCTGAAGTGGCATTTGTGAGCTTTTGTTCAATGTATTTACAGATGACTTTCCTGCTTGGTGTGAATCCATGGTTATACCTATGATTATTAGCTAGAGTTTAGAATGCTAATTAACAGTAATTTTCTTGTAGGTTGCTTAGTACTTTTAATTCTCATTGATTTCAGTAGGACCCAGAATGTTGAGGATATAAATCCTCCATATTTAGGCAAGATTCAAAGCAGACGTATTGTCTGAATCCTATACTCATATAAGTTTTACAGTAAAAGCATAGCAGAAGTGATGCAAGTTAAAACTAACACTCCAAATTTTGATTATGTTTATAACTTGTTTTAAACAGTAATTAAAAGTGGTTTTACCAGCACTTGAGCTGCAAACCTGGAGCATCAAAATGGAAATAAGCTTATAACAATTTCCACAACAACATTTGTGTCTCAGAGTATTGCAGGCAGAACCATTCATATTGTTTTAAACTACTATGGTATTATACAGATGCTCGACAAAGTATTTTTAGATATATGCTCATATGAGCTCAGTTCATGCATCTGAGCTGAACACACAAAACTGACAGTTGCATACATACCTACTGGTAAAAATATATATGTAAAAAAACAGAAACAGGCTACACTTATTAATCTATTGTGTTCATTTAGTTTAGCTTAACTAACAGGCTGTAAATTTTGTCACATTAAAGAGTAGTATTTCTTTGTGTGAAACTGTTGTGTATTTTGGTCCTTTTCCTCTCTGTAGGTTATATTAATTTTTTTATGCATTAGTGTACAACAGTCTTTAGACTGTTTCCTCATCTCAAGATGGAAGAAAACTGTTCTAGCTGCTTAGAGCACTAAGTCCCGTAATGTTTGTTTCTGTAAAGTTCCCAGTGTTGTTGTGGATTGACATGATAGGACATTACAAAAGAGAACATCAAAGTCATGACTTGTGGTTAGCAATTATGTGAAATTTTTCCAAAGCAAACAGGAGGCTTTGAGTAAGTGTTTTTCTAATAACTGGTATGGATGTGGAGAATAATAGAATGAAGTTAAGTTAGTGTATATGATAACACAAGGTTTTTAGTATGGGATACTGAGTGACAAAAATGGAGAAGTGTTGGTTTGAGCTTTTTTAAAATGAAATATAATCCCGTTAAGTAGTTCACAATCTCAGCTCCTTAAAAAAACTGAGTTGATGCATATCAGTTTCTCTAGGAAGTATTTCAACTGTGGTGGAACAATCTCAGAAATATTTTTTTTTATTTAAAATCTTTCAAAGTTTAGTAGCTGGAAAGAACCATATGAACATTCTTCATTTGCCCTAGTGGAAAAGTCAGCTGAGCTGACTCAAACCACCTTAAGAGATAGTTGATAAAAAGGTGAAGGAGGGCTCTAAGCTTACACAGGTATTTCTGCAGTGGTTACCTGGTCACAGTTAAACTCTTACAGATTATCTTGTAATAATTACAGTTATGCAGCAACACCAAACATTTAAAAAATTAAAGAATACTACTAGCATAAGTTATGAGAATATTGTAAGTAAGATGAGGTCATAACATAAGATTGTGCTTGTCAGGGAGCAGCAAGAGCAGACTACTCTGCATGGGAAGATGATGATCCAGGAGCCAAAGGGGACAGCAGGGCAGGCAGGGGCCACATCCTCTCCTTCCCTGCGAGGGGCACAAGCCCACATTGCCGAGAGAAGAAGAGCAGAGTTGATCCAGTGCCAGTACGGTGGTCAGCCTTGCTCTGGGGGCGGCAAGTCTGTAGTGAGGAGGCAGGTGCAAGGGGAAGCCAAGGCAGCAAGGTGACTGGCTGGGCATGGGCATGCACAGCAGAATTTAGACAAGAGTGCAGGCCTGCAGCCTGAGCTGAACTACAGCTCCTGAGCGATGGGGAGGGGGGGGGGGCTGACAAAGCCTCCCACAGCTCTTCTCAGCAGCCCGAGTAAAGCTTACACAGCTGCACTGTTTTAGAGTTGACCTTGAACATAAGCAGGAAAACCTGTGGGAGCTGGGATGGGGTTGCAGAGCCTTTGATGTACTCAAGGCTGTAAGAATATTACGATAGTTAACTTTCTCCAGCTAAATGTGTATACAGTGAGATCTTGGAGCTTGATAATGCCTTGTTTATGTTATAGTAGTTAAAATGGAAATATATCAAGAAAGAATGAAATATAAGACACAAACCTCTTGCTACTGGCTCTCTGAGGCAAGCAATAGATGCATATCCCTTACATCCAAAGGAATAAATTTACAGTTAGGTCATTAGTAGATGCAGACTTTGCCTACTTTGATAAATACTAAACGAGACGTTCAGGATACAGCTTCCTCATTTCCACACTCCCTTCTCTGAATGAGTACAACACTGGTCAGTAATAGTGACTTGCTCTGTTAAATAGAGGAAGTGCTTGTTTCTCTTTCAGTTGTTTGATTTCAGTATTGCCCTCTCCTAGGAGTTCAGAATAGAGGAAGAATTATCGCAATGTGGTGCTGATAAACCCATGTCTGCACTGACTGCTAGAGTCACAAATGAAACAATCTCTCTTTGCAGGATAGAAAAACAGAATGATTCAGCTGTGAGAAGTGACAGGATAGCATTAAGTCAATAGGTAATGAATTCTGGACAAGTCACGGACGGATGTCTCTACCTTCTTAGACGGAATACTTTAAAAGTTCGTGTAGATGGGTTATCTGTTCCACATTAGAAAGCAAGCATCATCTTTCAGTTACAACACAAAAAAGCCACACACCTGCTTAATACTATAAAGTTGCTTGAATATAGGTATTCTCCAGTATTTCTGCTAGAATGTCTACCATTCTTCAGTGAATTATCTCTAATGCTTAGTATGAAAGAAATGATATGTTTAAAAGGTTTAAATTTGAAACGCTCTTTCCTTCCTTACTTATTTCCTGCTCAGTTTTCCTAAAAGTGGATGGCCTTTATGTTGGGTGTAGAGCACTTCCGATTGTTTAAGTACTGGAAACAGAAAATAAAGTAGGGAAAAGCAGAGATATATCCATAAAAAGTCTGAACTTAAGTGTAATATTAAAAAAATATTTTTTGTATTCTCCATGTTAATTTCACTGCATGTTACAGTTGTAAGGATTTAAATGTAAGCATACAGTACCAGTGACATGACTTAATACACTTTGTGAAATCCTCCTTCCAACTTTTATACAGCAGAAAGTATCATATCTGAGAATCATTAATTCATAGTCATCAGTGGAACTGGGGTACAGAAACTGAACAAGAAAAACCAATGTAATTTTTTTTCTGTTGCGTTTTAGTGAATCAGAGGGTGAACTTTTCTAAGATCTGCATCTTTTTGCTGATAATATTTCAACTTTGAGCAGTTTTTTAATTTCAGTGATATACCTGAAATTTTCTTAAGAACTACAAAAGAAAAAAACCCCTTAACCTTCAAAGGTAATGTACTACAGAACAGGATGCTTAAGAAGCAATTAATTACTTGCACAGTACCTTTCTATTATTCTATTTGTCATTCACATCCTTCAGAGAGAAAGCAGTACTCACGTGCCTTTACTGGATTGCAGCCCTAGTTTAGTCCATGTCCATGGTCTGCAGAAAGGATGTCCATGTGTTACTCAACCTTTTTCTTTTTTCCATGATTGTGAAAACTGGAGACAGGCTTCAAAGAAATTATAACCCCACAGAGTAAAGGACAAGCTTATGTGTCTGAATGTGGTTGTCTCAGTGAGATGATCCTGGAAACTTTCGATTAAAAAGGGCTGAAAAAGTCTTTTTAAGGACAGGAGAATCATTAAATAAGTGCGTAAAAGTTAACTGCCATTTCTTAAATATATCTAGGACTGGTAGTATTTCAGTGTCTGTTTTTATTAATGATCTATTTCATTTAAACAGTAGCAGACTGGGATAAAAAAATTAGATGTTAATGAGGGTTGAATTAAGTATTCAAAAAGGTGCTGAGTGCAGTAGCAATAGGTAGACTATTTTCAACCAAGATTTAATAAGCTATTTTGTTGAATTTCAGCATTGTTAGTATATTTCAAGTATTTTAAAAAGGTACTTTAAGAGAGCACCTCCCTGATAAAAATCAAACCAATCAATAGGAGGTTTTTTCCCTTGTTTTCAGTAGATATACTAGTGACATTAAGCTTATCTTTGGAAAAGTAAGAATCTGAAGGCTACTACACAGAGAGGTACTCTGTGATTATGAAATCATTCTTTCAGACTACAGCTTCTTTTGTTCCCCAACAAATAGTTGGTTATTGAATGGGTGTTAAAGACAGCAGAAAAAGACCTATTGAACATCAAAGTATGCAGAGTTGGAAAAATGTTGTCTTCCTCAAAAACAAATTATTTCTTAAAGAGTAAGTACGGTCAAAATGCATTTTAGCAATGTTCATTACCTACAAAATACATTGTGATAACTTGCAACCTACAAAACTTAAGGATTCTAATGAGCAATAATTCCTTGGAAAGGTAAGTTCTAGTATTTTACCAAGTCTGCTTATAGAACGTGGACGGGTTTAAAACGTGTTTTAGAAAATGTCTGCATCAAAGTACTTTTTCTGGGTATGGTAATGATTATGCATAGTACTACATTTTAGAATTTAATTTTCTTTTTATCCTTCCCTGCTTTAAATAAAATTTGCAGTTGGTGGGCAGAAATTATATGTGAGACTTTTTCAACGGAAGCTGAACTGGTTAAGGGTGAACAAAATAGAGTATGGAGAGATAAGTATGGATTTGTTACCAATAATTGAAGAACTGGCTGAAGCCAGATTTCTGCAAACAGGTATGGACAGCATTAATAAATGTTAAAAGTATTATAAATTAAATTTGCAGTTGTGTCATGTTAATGTACTACATGCTTGTTTGTGCCTTGAGAAGAGAATTAGGGGAGCAAAATAAAGGTTTCAGGTAGATGAGTTGTGTTGCTGTGTTACATTAATAATTAAAGCAGTTAGTGCAAATTAGGTAGGAGAAATAAGCAAATGTCAGGGCTGTAGGTGCAACAATAAGCCTTACTTGCCCTTGCCAGCCTCATCTCAGACCGTGGCCTGCACAGCCTCTGCACATTGGTCCAGGAACTCGACTTTTAATATCCCACAGTACTGCCCTGGGCTGTCTTGCAGGCACCCTGTCCCTGGCCTTGTCCATCCCTCCAACCGGTGCTGCAGGTGTTTGTTGCCAGTCTTGTCTGTTGCCAGGTACTGTGGATGGATCTCATACAGAAATTGTAGTTTTGAGTCTTGTCTTACGTCCGGCTCGTCTCTTAGATCAACCCTGGACTTGATTCAACATCATGCCTTTTCTGGGGCTGCCAGTGGAATTGGTGATCAGGACTTTTGCTCTGCCCAGTCTGTTTGTTTATGGCAGGAATGCACCGGGGTTGGTGAGGACACTGCTAGTGCTGTGGTCACTGCTGACTCCTGGCTCACTCCCCCTTCTTGAGCAGCTCTGCTCCTGCTGCTCCCTGGCAGCACTTTTTATTTGCATTGGGCAAAGTTTTAATCATCAGGAAGACAAGTTTTTCTGAACAGCATTTTTTTGTAGTTCAGCAGAATTTCTTTATTTTGTTGTGAAGTTGCAAAGAGATTTTTTTTTTATGACTATCTCATTCCTTCAAACGACCTGTGCAGAGAATGAATTTCAATCTGAACCAGCTAGCATTGATAATACATGTTTGAAGAATCTAAGTCATTATATTGGTACTAGATTATATGAATGTACTATACTTTGAGCTGTTGCTGCAGTGTAGATGTATAGCACATAATGGATATATGCGGATCATTTTATTTTTAGAATCTGAACTGGAAGACCTGTGTGAAGGGTTGGATTTGCTTTCAGCCCCTGAGCTAAAAACATTGGCAAAGATCTTTCACTTGCCAAACCCAAATGGTCAGAAACAGCAACTTGTGGATGATTTTCTGAGGTTGGCAAAACAACGTTCATTCTTCAGCAAGAGTCAGTCTGGTATTGGGACAGTGATTTTAAAAAGGTAACTGTTTATAGTTAAATTTTGCAGGTAAATGTAAGTTATGCTTCAAAGGACTCAATATAGATGTCTTTTGTATTTAGTAAACCTATGACTAAAAAAGGACAGCATTAATTTTTGATTCACAGTAGGTCAAACAGAAGGGTAAATATTAGACTTCGGGTTTTAAACTATGTCATGCTTTTCATCTGTGGGCATGACTAGCTATCTCCAAAGTTACTCAGTTATACGGAGAAACATTTCTGAATTATTTAAAGCAAAATCAGTGCAGAAAAACATCTAGGAAGACATGGGGAAAGTCATTGCCTGTTAAAACAACTATCTGATATTTGTTTGCTGTGTGAACTTTTTCAGTAGAATTAGAGGGGAGTAATAATCTCTTTTATTGTGATTGACTTTGTACTTTATCATAGAGCCTCCTTCTCAGCAGTATTTTTAAAGGATGAAGATTGTTGATGAAGTATTCCTTCTTTCCTGGGAATTTTTTCTGCTGTGTATATCAGATGCCCTTAAATGCCAGGGCTTCGGGGGTCCAGAATCAGGTTTAAGATGTCATTCAGCCCTAGTGGAGTGATTACAGCATTTCCATTCTTGGTGTTTAGTGCTGTATCTGTGGCTAGAAACTCCACAAAAAGTCTAGAAATAGCAACTGAAGTAATAGGGTACCGGTGCTAGGGTACAAGTCAGTTCTGGAGTTTGTAAGCTTTCTTACACAGTTACCTCTCTTAGTAAATAATACCGAAAAGTAACTCTTGGAATACTAATGCATATAAACAAAGGTTGCTTGTCTAGCAGTTAGCTTGTACTGTAGGCTGGAGAAGTAGGGTCTGAACTCAGTAATTGTGGAATCCTTTCTGTACAAAATGCAGGTTGGGTAGAAAGCTGACAGATACCAGTATGTACTGCATTTGCTGCAGTAACATAATTTGTCTTTCTTGTGGTATTCTTTTTCAAATGAGAGAGATACAAAACTTTGTCAAGTTTTGCATAGCTATGTTTATTGGGGAAATATTTCTCCATAAAATCTGTCACGTCATTCTCCACTAAATTCCTTGTATTAAAAGTGGCCTAGTATTGAAAGAACTTCAAAATCATCCCTCTGTGAAGAATTATTGTTTTGTGAATGAGTAAGGTCTTCTTTCCTTATGCCAAAAGAGAGACCTAATGCTAGCTTAGTCCTGGGCTTGCAGAGCTTCACAACTGGGAGGTTTGCAGAGTATGGCTGGCTTCTTTAAAGTAGTTTTGTTTGGTCTTTGTTTTCAAAATACAACAGGAGCTCTAGTGGTTCTAGTATTTCATACTGGTGTCACTGTCTCCAGTAGCATTGCACTTCATTTGGTCTGCAGGAAAACAGGTGAAGTGATCATAGCCATAGCCATGATTATCTTGTGTTAGACAGAGGATGTTGGGACTTTGTGATAAGTAAGGGTATTTTAATTTAAGGAGCTGTGGTTGTTTCCTCATTCTTATGCAAGTATAGAAAACTTCAGTATGAAAATACTTCGTATCACTTGAGATTTCATTTTTTCTCTTTGATACTAGATATTTGAACTACATGACAATGCATGTTGCATAATTTGTATAGGTATCTCTAACAGACACAAAATCGTTTTCAGACTATTGGATTAAACTATACAAAGGAAAGCTAGAAAAAAAAATGTGTTCAGGAAATGGAAAAGAACCTGGGAAAGTAAGTTATATTCCAAAAAAGTCCATGGCACTGACTTACTCCCTACTTCAAGAAAAGAGGCTGATAGTTACTTGCTCAGCCATGTCAACTTTGTCAATGTAATGTTCTCTGCTGTAGTTGACAGCTGAAATACTAGTCACTCCATGGATCAGGGAAAATCCCGTTTTAAATCTGTGTTGTCCTGTGGACAAGTAACAGGAATCTTGTCTTGTATGAAAAGGCTGGATGAAGACGTGCTAATGGCGATATCCTAAAACAAGGGATCTCAGATTGTGGACTGTAAACATTGCCCTAACAGCAAACCATGTCTTGTTTCTTGTTGCTGCTGCCTGGCATAGCAATAGGAATGGCTGCACCCAAAGGGCAGTTCGTTCCAATTCTATTCTGCTTGAAGTTTGGCCCTTTTTACTAGTTAATGCATTTCTTTGGCTTTTCGCTAGGATAAAATGCACTATGTAGTTTCTCAAGCTGCTTCTTTCAAGGAGAATCAAGTTTGCGCATTAATTGGCTTGAAAAGAAAATTATTCTCATACAGCATTCAGTATATTTTAATTTTGATCAGTGATGGTAAAAAATATTGATTATAATAATTTTGTTTGTCCTTCCAGGGTGAAGGACCTGGCTGGAAAATCTGTCAGGGTCTGTAAAGGCCCTCGGGCTGTCTTTTCTCGAATTCTGCTGCTATTTTCACTGTCTGAGTCAATGGAGGATGAAGAAGCTGGTAGTGCTGGTCAAGGCCAGCTCTCCACAGTCCTTATGGTAAACATGGGGCGTATGGTGTTCCCCAGTTACACTGTAAATAGGAAAACACAGGTCTTCCAGGACAGAGAAGATCTTATCAGGTAGGGTGAGATTTGGCAGTTTGCAAATCTGTTTATTTCTAGAAAAGCTTTACTGCAGTATTTGTGTAGGGAAATAAGACTTCATCATGTACAACTCCAGATGTAAACAGGTAGAAGAGCTCTTCTGCAGTGAATTCTAAATGTATTTTTGTGTCCAGGTAGGACTTGTAATTCAGTGGCTTGCATTTTGAACCAAAATAGCATATTTATTCACTTCATGATCTTCTGATGAAAGTTGTTTCTTCATTTGCTGTGATGATTATTAGAATGGACTCTGAACAAAATAAAATATATGTTCTCTAGTTTGTAAGAAATTTTAAGTATAATGTACCTTGCTAATGTAAACTTTGCTGCCCCTACAATAAGAATAAACTTGACTGCATCGTTCAATGTATTTGGAGACTGGAAGGGATTTTTTAAAAGGTTTAGTATGGAGAAATTGATTTCTTTTAACTATACCTGCTTTTTGAGCCTAATACAGTAATTACGTTTTTTTTCCCTTAGGTATGCAACTGCTGCTCATCTGTCAAATGATATAGCCACTGCAATGGTAAATGGGAACTGGGAAGAAGCTAATCATCTATATATGTGTGCTAAAGAAACCTGGAATGAACTGAAAAATCATCCCTCTTTGAGGTAATAAACTGGAAACTAGCCTAGTGTTCATATGAAATATTGAGTGTATTGTCTTAATTTTGTTACTTTTTCTTCTGAGAGAGGCCTATAGACTAGTGATATTATTTAAGCCTGATAAGCTCAGAAGCTTTAATGTTCATGAAAGCTTTGGACTTCCTGGTTGGTTGTTTAGTTTTTAAGTGATTATATGAAAAGGCCTTTTTTATAAAACCTTGGGAATAAATTTGTAGTCATGGATAAAGCAGTAAAATGTTTCTGCTTTATGTGCCAGTGCAGGAGACTGAGAGCCTTATTTTCCCTTGCCATACTTTGCTTTATGGCTTTCAGACAAATAGCAATAAGCAGAATTTAAAATTCACTGAACAAAGGAATGTTGCAGACATTATGGGAAAACATACTGGGTTATTCATCTCGTCAGACTTCCAAGTTGGTGTCATTCAGGAAATGTTACTAAAGATCTGAGAACTGAAATAACAGGTATTGTTTTTGAAGTGTCCTTCATCAGTTTTTCTTTCAATTATTTTGTTTTCTGGCCTAATGATACACCAAAAGTTAAAGCCTTGTTTGGCATTTTATTAAATTTCATGACAACTGATTTAAAGTAATATTTCTAGAGGGTCATTTGGAGGTCTATTCTATTTCACCCTGAAGACAGTGGAAAAACCTATTTTGATGTCAATAAGACATTCAAAAGACTTTGTATTGAAACTTAGAGGTGCCTATTCAAAAGATGTTGGTCTTTTTTTATGACAGGAAATGCCTGTTCTAGCCTTTTTCTTTTGTTCAGCTGTGTTTCTAAAGTTAACCTTATGACTTACTAGAACAAATTTGCAGTAGCAAAACATGATGTAATAAATTATTGTTTTGCATCTGATGTAAAACATACTAATAATTCCTCTGCTATTGAAATCAAAATATGCTATGCAAGTGCAGCTTGCACCTGTTACCTCAGCTAAACTGTTTTCTTGCTTGTGGGGTCTTGACTTTTCAGCTGGGATACTAATTTCAATTTTTATATATAAGGCATTTAATTTTTGTAAATGCTTTAGGTTTAAGTATTCTTTAGTATAAGAATTTTAAGAATTTAAATTGACAACATCAAATTGACCTGAACTGCTCTTATCTTTCAGCTGTCACAGAGTTTTACCTGAGTATCTGCGACATTTCACAGTTGGCTGGGTGTATACAAGAATCCTTTCTCAAGGCGTTGAAATTTTGCAGAGACTTCACATGTATAAGGTAAAATGGTGAATAGAAGAAATATATGTTTAATGTAGCATTGTACATCAGTTTACATTTCTGATGTGGCTGGAAAATGGTGATAATGTTTGCCAGGACTTGCTACAGTTCTCTTAACAGGTTACTTCTAAGAAAAAAGAGCATTTTTTTCTTGATGCTTTAGGAAGTTTTAAATTCTTTTGATTTTTGCTTATGCTTGGGGATTTAGTAGATGTAATATACCATAGGACTGTTGCTGAGGCATTGTTGCTTCATTTTTTAAAGTTATCTGTGTTTCATTGGGTTTGCTAATTGCTTTAAAATGAGAAAAGTCTCCTATGAAATCCCTGCTTATTCACCTTAAGAGCTAACATCTCCAAAGGTCTCTGGCTTACATGTTAAAGCAAACCAGATAATTCTGGAAAAGCCTTTGCCTCTTCAGAAAGGAAGAAGTAATATTCAGGTCTTTTCCATATACAATAAGGTATACAGAAGGACAAAAATACTGTATTTTTGGCAGCTAACCTTTAAGTTTATATAAAAATATTCTAGAGTTTTTAAGGTACACCCATGCACCTAAATATATTGGGTGCTGGAATAAAAATGTGGTTTGATTTGTGCAGAGACAAAAGTTTTATAGTACCCAGTAATTAGAAGGAAAAGTGACAAGCTAATTATATAATGAAATTTCAACTTGTTTTTCTAACACAATTAATAAAGATATAATCCTCTTGCTACAGGAAGCGGTGCAGGAGCTGCAGACTCTCCTGTCTCAGGATGTGTATTGTACTGACAGCAGAGGGCGATGGTGGGATCGCCTAGCTCTGAATTTACACCAGCACTTGAAAAACACTAAGAAGGTATATTCACAAGTGCATGCTGTAAAGCTGGAAACACTGCCGTCATTATCTGAAAACATTTTTAAAAAATATTTTGTATGAGAAGAACAGCAGGGTAGGCTCTCCTAAGAATGCAGATATTGGTAGGAATCCCTGGGGCAGGCAACCAGTTTCTCCTAAGAAATTGAATATTGAGTGTACCCTCATCCTTGGTTGGCCTGCTTTTTTCTGTTGCATATAAGAATACCGTTTGGCATGAAGGATTGTATGGAGTTACCAGGCAGCATCTTCCTTGCTGTTCTGCTTTGTAAGTTTGACTAATGTGTGAGAAGCAGAGAAATTTCTTGCAGTAAACACTTCTACTTCTGAACCCGAGTCATGTGGAGGCTGTATCTGGAATGAAAAAAAGCAGACATGATTGGAGGGAGTTTTTAAATGTTTTCAAACAAAAAACATAAGATAATTAAGTCCTTGGCTAAGTGTTGCCAGTGGGGAGAGAGAAGGTTGTCTTCTATACCTGGACCAGTTTTGGTGTGGGGTTTCTACGGTAACAGGTCAAGCAGTAGACAACCCCTTTTCTAATCTGTTATTTGTACACAGCTCTGGCAGGGTTATCTGTCTTCAGTAGCAAATGTAAACTATTTCCATGGTCCTACAAGAGAAACCATAACTGACCACCCTTAGACTGGTAAAGAACAACAGTGGCGTTTTTAGACAGCATATGTTACAAGCTCTGTTCATCCAGGTCTGTTTAATTCTTTTAGGAAGGCAGACAAGGGGAGAAGAGGCTTTGAGGTAATCTAACTTTTGCTGAAACTTTGTCCTCTTCCCTTCCAGCAGGACACACACACCAGCAGGGTGTGTTTGTATAAGCAAAACACGTTATTTGTGCAGTGGGTAAACTTGCCAGTCTTGAGTCTGAATGATGCAGTTCAGGCTTTTAGAAACACTGTGTACATCGTGAGCGGTCTTTGAGTTTCCCAGGTGATTAGCTGGCATGTTGCTGAATGAGAGAATAACCACAGGGGAATGACAAGGATTGTCTGCAGGGATTATTGTAAATCTCTGTAGAACTTTCTGGCACCTCTGGAAAGATTTCTGCTGCAAAATATAAAGGAACCTGAGAAAACTGCAAGCTGCAGTAGAGGTTGTGCCTTTCAATTACTTGTGAGGCAGCATCAGCTTTTCACAGACTTTCTTCTCAAGAGCCACAAGGCATAGAAGCCACTGTCTACCTCATTTTAGGGCTCAGTTGCAGTTCCATTAATTTTTTGTGCAAGAAAAGCGGGTCGGTAGTTCCAGCAGCTGCTGGTCTGAGGATTTATAAGTACAGGAGATTATGTCCATTTTTATTGTCTGTTACTCTGTTACATACAAAGGAGAAATATTGTCAGTGATTGAAAATTAAACTCTGTAGGACTGTTTACATCACAGTGAAGTATGGGCAGACTGAAAATCAACTTTTAACTAAAAGACAAAGAAGACCAATCTAATTAAACACACCTAAAATACCTGACTAATTTCACAAAGAAAATTTGTCAAAAACCAAAAAGTTTTAAGTCCAGGAACAGTAGCAGTTGTAGAGTTATTTAAATAAATAGAGTGACTTTTTTTTACCCCTTGATGTAGCTTCCTTGCCTCACTAAGTCTGTTGAGAATTGGGATTAAAATGCTCGTATTTTGTGTTTCATTTTAATTCTCTAAGTCTGTTAAAAGGAAGTAATATCATAGGCTGTCACATGTCTGCAGTTGTCTCTTCTGCATCTCATACCCCCATATCAGGCTTTTTCCAGATTTAGAAGTTGTACAAAGGAAGAGTTTGTCCTAATTTATAAACAAGGAACTGAGACTAAGTGCCTTCCTCAAGTCACAGAAGGAGAGTATGTCAGAACCATGATTTTGAATTCATTTTTGGATTCCATATTTGAACTGTGGATATTCTTCAGTGCAGTAGTGCACTGCTGTATGTACATTCTTGCACTACTGCTCTGGACCTTCTGTTTCCATATTACGTGCTGTTAAGAAACTGGCTTGAAAATATTAAAATTAAACTGATTTACTTTGGAACCAGATCTTTTTTCTGGTCACGTATGTAGAAGTTATACTTCCTTAATCTTATACTGATCAGTACAAATGGAGAGTAATTTCTTCTTGCTGTACTAGTGCAAATTTGAATCCAGAAGCCTACTAGTGCATGTTAGTTAGAACTGCAGCACATAAGTAAGAAAGGTGGGCCTGGCTCATCTGCTGTTTTTTACATTCCTACTTTTGTGCTCCTTAAATCAGTTGGTCTTTTGGGCTTAGGAAGAACAGACAGGTGTACATAGGTCTTTCTAAATTATTGTTTGTTAACTTGCTCTTTGCTAGGCCATTCACTGCATTAGAAACGGGCTGGCAGACCCGTTTGTACGTACGGGGCACCGTCTCTCTCTCTACCAGCGGGCCTTACGAATCAGAGACTCACCAAGCTGCAAGCAGTTCAGATGCCTGTTTTATGATCTGCCAGTCATAACTGTGGAGGATGTGACACACGTAAGTAAAGTTGCTGAGAAATAACAGCTCATGAGGTCTTTTTCTTCTGACAAGAAAAAACAATCTGGGAGACTGTTGCTATGTGCTGTGCACCAGCCTCTGGCTTACTCGTGCTGCAGGAAAATGAATACAAATGCGTTTCTAAAACAGAAGCCTCTTGTAAACAAGTATTTCTACTCATGTAATAAATGGACAGCTGCTTAGCTGCAGTTGGTCAGCTGTACAACAATTTAATTTGCATTGCTTTACTGAATATGTGTTATGAATCTGATGGGCTATAAACTCCACTAATTTACCAACAACACTCTGGAACTTTTCTGTCTGAAGAGTCTGATCAAATTGGTACACTGCCTCTGGTGTCTTCAGGCCAAGCATCCTGTGTGTAATCAAAAATTGTAGTAACCTTAGGACGTTGTTAGTGTTAGATTAGTGGCTCAAAAAATGCAAGGTTGTTTTAATATTCTTTGGGAGTTATGTGCTCTAAATATGTACTATGCAAATATGCAATATGATGCACTTGCATCATATCGGACTGGATTTTTTAACTCATTCTTTTCTCTATTGTTGCAAAGAGAATTGTATCTGGGCAAAGTCAGAGCAGAGCCTCACTTTCTCTCTTGGCCTTGTCACTGCATATCTCCTTACAGCCCTTCTTTTTCTCAGTCCAGAATCAGTATCCTCAGTCGTCTGTGTTCTTTCTTCCTGGTCCTGCATATAGAAAGACTACATTCTCATCTGCCCAGTATTTTTGCTAGATGTTGTTTTTCTGAAAAACGTGCCAGTTTATAAAAGCTAAACAGAGTGATTTCAAGTGCATGGCAGGTTAAACTTGATTCAGTTGATCTCTGGAAACAACTCTAGTTCTGATTTTAAGAAAACTGAAAAGGAGGAGTGTATGTTTTAGGAGAGATTCAAACACCCAGGCTAAAGCTTTTTAAATGTGATGCTGGAAAGTAACTAGTTCTTTTAATATGTTCAGGTTACAATCAAAGGAAAGATGTGTCCTCAGATGGGAATGGGAAAGTCTGTATTTCTAATGGAGGATATTGGTGATGAAGAAGGAGGCGAAGACTCCAGTGTATCCACAGTTATGTGCTCAGTTGAGGAGCTGGCGTTAACTCATTACAGGCAGAATGGTTTTGATCAGGGTAATAGTAACTTCTTTTTTTTTTTTTTTTTTAAAAACATTAAATTACCTGTGGGAGTAAAGAACGAATTCACTAAACAGTTTAGTTAATAGACCAGTTTTAGCTGATTTCATTAGACCAGTTTTTAGTCTGAATCTGTTTCCTTCCCAAATGGCTCTTATATGTAATTTCTTTACGAAAATGCTCTAATATGTATTTTCCACCTGACCTGCTTCCTGGCCTTTAATTATTTGCTGTCTTTATATACCTAAGGTGATTCTGAAATGTGTTGAGAAAAAAATCTAAAGTTTCTTCTTGATCTCCGTAGAAAATCACTTACCTTGCCTTTCTTATCAGTGAGCAGCTATTTTATTTGTTAGGGGTAAAATACTATCAGTGTCATTTAAGGGAGTGTCATTAAGGAAAGGTAAACGTCTACTGATTGTTGGTACTAGACAGACGTGAAAAGAGTAACAAGACACTTAGCAACTTCTTTTGAAAAGGGTTGATTTTCAGCTCTATTAGTAGTTGTTCATATCTTTTTACAACTTAAGAGCTGTGAAAAGCTATGGACAAATAAGAATATATGGGCCTGTTTTACAGGAAAAAAGCAAAATTCAAAAAGGTAAGTAAGCAGGTAATTTTTTTACATAACATGTATATTTTTATATAAAATAAGTATTTTAATATAATTTTATGTTACTGATATGTTCCCAAATACTGTTGCAGGAGAAGTGGCCATACCAGAAAAGGGTAAATGGGAAGGTGACAGTATTTAGAATTTGGGAGAACTGCGCTGAAGTGCCCACTCGATTCCTCACTCCCACCTATTCCCCATCAGTCATCGGGGCTCAGTGGCTCAGTACAAGTGCTGTGACTCCGTGGTAGGCCTAGGGAAACCCAACGCCCAGTCCAGCATGGCGCACACACGCATGCACGCACACTCCCCTTCTCTGGAATATGTGTGATAGATCACACAGCTATAATGCATATATACTTTATGTTATATATCTAATACAATAACATATATTCTATTATCTATATGTATTATATGTAGCGTTACATATGATATTATATATAATATAATAATAGGCTAATAACAGAACATACATCACAGAATGGTTGGGATTGGCAGGGTTTGGTTGGGTTTGCCCAAGGCCCCTGCTTAAGCAGAGCCACCTAGAGCCCAGCTGCCCAGGGCCATGTCCAGATTTTCAGTATCTCCACGTGTGCCAGTGCTCGGTCGCCCTCACAGTGAAAAAGTGTTTCCTGATGTTCATATACATACACACATATATGTGTCATTCATGTGAGCATGAAATATATGTATGTGTATAGGTATAATATAAAAAGCTTATATATAAACATTTTGTTATTAACACATTACTTTTTTAGTGTAAACATTTTAAAACAATTTGTATTAAAAATTGTTGAAGTTAGAACAGTAAGCCTTATGACAGGGCATTGTACTTTAATCCCACACTGTAACTGAAGGCCACTTGCCTGGAAATGCAAAGCATTAGCAAACTGAGGAAGTGATAGACAGCATTTATAACTTGATGCTGTAATGTTAGTATATACTGACTTCAGCTGTGTATAAACCTGAACATAGAATGTTTGTGGTTTGAATCATGATGATTTAGTGCCTTTTCATATAAGGTTGGTGTAGAAATTAATGTTTCCATTTTTATTAAATTATGCCCTTTAGGTATCCATGGAGAAGGCTCAACATTTATTACACTGTATGGTATTCTAATGTGGGATATCATTTTCATGGATGACATACCTGACGTGTTCAGAAATTCCTATCAGGTAGTTTTTAAAGGCTTTCTTTTATTATTTTCTTTATCTATTGCTGTAGACTCTGTGACCATGTTAAAATCTTGTTTGTGATTCAATTAACATTTTGTTCTGAGGGACTTTCCAGACAGATCTTGGCGTTTGCTTGCTTTTATTATTTGTTACATTGGGCCTGTTACTAAATGGCTCCTTGGTAGCTAATTGCCATGTGAGTCTGGATCCACTGTCAGGTCAGGTGGGATTAATCCAGCTAAATGCATATATCCTGTATCTGAACTCTCTGCGGAAAGTCTCCTTTATAGTCAGTGGAAGAATACTGCTATAGCACAGCATTGTTCACCTCATTTGAAGATGATGCATTGCATTAGGAAAAAAAAAGTCTGTTGCCCTTCGGTAGCCTTTAAAGGGAAGTCATGTTTTAAGACTTGGGTTTGTTAACACTCCCACCCACTGCACCCCAAAGTGATTATGCTTCTGGGATCATCCTTCCTTTTTGCCAAGAAAACCAAACAAACAACACTACACCCCCAACAACAACTCCCTGCCACACCCTAAGATTAATGATTCCAAGTGAATTTGTGGCTTTTAGGTAAATGCATTGCATCCTACAAGTTACAGCTAGAAACAGTTTTAATGATTGCAGTTAGAAAAGTTGATCACTTAGTGACATTTGCTAAGAAAACACTAAAAAGCCATCTCAAATGTAGAACTGAAAAAGGCCAGACAGTTGTCTTCTGTCTTCTACCTTAACCCATTGCTTTTAATTGGAATCCTGGCCAAGAGGTAGACCAGCCAGGGCTATCCTCTTCCTTAACTGGATTTATTTGTACTGTAAGAAATTACAGGTTTATATCAGTATGAGATATCTTAGATGATAGAAATTTCTTCTTATTTTAGAGGTGAAACATGCAGGTTCTTCTTGTCTCCCCTACCGCCCTTTTCTTCACCAGCATGAAGTAGAAATCCGTGTGGATGAGCCGAAAACCACCTGGTAGTTTTGGAGATGGCTGTCTCCCTAATTAGTGACCACTACAACTATATGTCTTTAATTGGCAGAGAGGGAGATCCATTCCCTCAAGGCCATCCTTACATAGTCTCTTAAGCAAAGGATATAAAAATCTAGAGAGTCAGACACTACAATTATTTTATTAGGCCAATAGGACTAAACTCAAAACTGTGAATTCATGAGTTGCTCTCTGTCCCACTAATCTGAAGTTTAACCTGTTTTTTTTTATTGTTTATTGACATGGATTATTAAGATGTATACAGTCATGTGTTGAAATAATTCCTTAATCCATGAGCACTTGATTATAGGTATGTACTTGGTCGTATCCTTGGAGAGCTACTCAACCATGAAAAGAGGCAACTTACTACAGAATAATGGCTGTTCTTTCAAATGGCTTTTACTACTTGATTCTTGTATTCATCTGACCATGTAAATTTAGGGTTAAATACTGTTTGCAAAAAGAACTGAACTATGCTTGTCCTTCTTGCTTTGGGCTTTTGAGGGGGGATATGAAGGCACTTGCAGGCTCACAGACAGGACGGGAAGGGGACTGCTGTAGCTCCAAAGACCATACAAACATTGGTAAATGGAATTCATACAAATAACTCTTCTTGTGGAGTATCTGCTGTTCTCGTAAGATGCCATAATTGTATGAATGACGTGTTAAAAGCAGGTCTTCTTTCTTAGTGAAAACTACCATTACCATAGGTCTTGCCCTTCTAAATACATTTTCTTTTATATAATGTTACATGCAGATTATACCTACATCAAAAAAGGAAAAAAGAAAACAAAACTTTTATGTTTTTATGAGAAGCCCAGTATTTATGGCTCACTTGCAAATTGTTTTGTTTTGTTTTTTTTTTTAAACTAGATTTTACTTACTAATGCAGAGCAGACCTTTCATGAGCCCCAGTTATGAAGAAGGATAAGCTGAAAGCCTGCACCTGAATCAGTCATTCCTAGTCTGTTGTTTTTTTTTTTGTGGGATTAGCTGTGGCACCAGTTTGTGTAAGGCTGAAGTTTGCTCTAAGTGCTCTGCATTTGATTTTGAAAAGCTAGAAAGACACTCAGCTACTATGTGATAGCCTTTTTCAGCTGTGTTGAATATTGAGTAATTGCTGCAGTGACTTTGATAATGTGTTGAGCAGCTCAAGCAATACTTCCTTGCTGTTTTGTTCCTCTCACCTCAGACAGCTCACTGTAGCTGAGCAGTCTTGATACTGAGTCCAAATCCTGGCTAGAATGTTACTGCTCGGAGAGTTAGGAGAGCAGATGGTGCTTTGCTGTGTGTTAAAGGAAACCACTGTCTAGAGGTCAAAAACCAACAGGGCGTAGGCTAGGATGTGGCCAGCATTTGTTGCACTGTAATTGGATGTTAAAATAGATGCAGATCTTTCCCATGCAATAAAGATTTGTGTGGTGGCATGTTCAAGTTAAATTGGCTTGCTGTTTGAGTGAATTTGTAACTGAGATAAGAAAAGTACGTAGGGCATTGTCATTCTTAGAACTGCTGCTTTGCTGGCAGCTCCCCAGAGCTGTATTTACCTTTTTACACAGACATTCCCCCTGGATTTGTACACTGACAGCTTCTATGAGAACAGGAGGGATGTCATTGAGGCCAGACTCCAGCAGCTCTGTACAGCTTCCTCAGAGACACTGGCAAAGTTGATCACCGACGTCTGGACCACTCAGGAGGGAAAAGCAGCAGCACTAGTTAGCTGGGGGCGTTTTAGTTCCCTCCAGCAAGTTCAGGTAAGTTACTGTTGTGCAGAATGGGCACTCTGTTTGATTCGGCTTGCCCTTAAATCACACATGGCCATAGTGTGCTCACAGTTTGTAGTGAGGTACTGAGCCAAGACTGGTGGTGGGTGGAGGGAGGGAGGAATTGGGCACAATTCAGCACAATTCTCCCTCATCCCAAGGACTGTAGCTCTTTTCTGATATGTTCACTTTTCCTGCAGCAGTAGTTGGGAAACACAGCAGGGAACCTGCTATAGGTAGCAGCTACTTAAGCTTCTTGTTACATACGACTAAACAAAAAGCTGAGATGGGCCTTAGAATAGTCTTGTGAGAATTGGCGAATGGCTGTGCAGACAATTAAAAAAAAAAACCACCAAACCACTCCAAAAAAGCCAACTACCAAAACTTCTCTTACAGAGCCTCGTCTCTTGCCTTGGAGGAACATTTCTGAGTGGTGTTTTTAGGCACCTTTCCAAAGATCTACGCCATTGCAGAGGGGGACTTCCTGACCTGGTTGTGTGGTGTACACACACTAATCACTTTAAGGTATAGTGGGAGATCATGGAAATACTCAATGCTCAGCTGATCTTACCCTTTTAGGTGCAAAACCTTCCAGCTGTCAGCTCATACAAACTGTTGTGGAGTTAAACCTGCTGCTCATCTGCCCAGAGGCAGGCTACGGCAAGCAGTGGGGACTGTTTATCTGCTATTGCATCATATTTTGCTGTAGCTTTCATAGGCATAATGAGAAACAGCAAGAGGTGGCTAAGTATTGGTGTAGAATAGGTCTTTGATTAAATTTACCGTAAAGCAATTGTTACCAATCATACACATTCTGTTAGCAAGGGGTGCCAATGTCACCACTCACACAGAAACTTGAATATAGGAGCCTACAACAGCTCTGTCTGGGTTTGTAGAAAAAAAAGTTGAGTAAACAATCATGTGCCTTGCATGGTAGTGGAATAGGCACTAGAAGACTATTGGACATTCCTCAGCTGCTGGAGCAACTTGTTACGTGTTTAGAGACCAGAACTGAATAGCAGAACTCAGTTCTCTAGAACAACTAAGTTGCTGTCGGTATCAGCTGGAACAGGTGAGGTTGCAGATAATCTATTTTTGAATATGTGGTATCTTCATTCACCAGTGTCTCTGTGTTTTGGTGGATATTTACCCTATAAAATGGCATTCTCTTAAACTTCTAAACATGAGCTAATAATTTAGTACCCCATGGGTATTCTATTGTGCTAAATCCTCACTATTTTTGTTGCAAATAACAGCCAGAAAAGAATACACTTATTAGCCTGTGGGAGCTAATGGTCTTCCAGTCCCTCCACCAGCACAGTACTAATCATCCACCTTTCCTTGTAGCTGGTGGAAGTGAAAGGTCCCAACGATCGCCTGTCCCACAAGCAGATAATCTGGCTGAGCGAGCTGAAGCAGCTGGGTGCTGCAGTGGAAGTTTGTCACGTGCAAGCCATCGGCGGCAAGAGTAAACGCCTCAGTTGACAGTAGAGGCCTTGATCTCGTAGGTAACTTGGGTGTTTGTAGTGGAAGGGCCATGACACACACTCCTGGATGCTGCTTATTAAAAGTAGTTTCTTCTGAAATTCTGGTTTCTTGGAACATTACTGTGGTTATTTTTAGCATAAAACATTCTAAGAAATAGTTTGGAGAAGACTGTCATATGATTTAGTGTATGTCATGCTGTGTGTTCAGAACAAAGCCTTTCTCTTCTATCCGCCATCCATCACTTGGTCTATGACAGGTAGTCTAGGGGGTTTGCCCCTTGAAGAGAAACAGCTCCCATCACGCTGCTACCAGCTGAGAACATCCTCCACAATAAAAGATGCGGTGCATCCTTTCCATGTTGCCTGTGTGGCCCAAGTTCATTATGTCAGGCAAGTTTCCTTGCAAGGTGCAAGTTTAAACTGCGCCTTTCCAGGATTGTCAGGACCAGTGTGGTTCTCTAACTGTCCCCCTTTTGTATTATGTATTCAGTTTTTCACTTTAATAGAAAAAAATATATCAGGTCAATGATGGCTGAGAGTCAGGCATACAATTGTTGGGGTTTTTTAACTTTTAAGGCACTGCTAAGTATGAAAGGATAATTTATTTAACAGTGCCTTCTGTTGTGAGTATCTGTATTATATGTATAAAGGGGAAATATTTCTGGTAGTAGACAGGAGTTGTTCCCGGCCAAGATCACTGCACTCAGTCAGTAGTCAGTTTTGCCCCACACAAAATGATGTATTTATTTTCTCATGCAGAAGTCATTCCATCAATTGAAATGAAACCAAAAGGGTGAGATCTCTTTCAAGATATCAAAATCCTGTGGGTTTGTCTCTGTTTTAGCACATAGCCAATGTCTTTTCTCTGGAGTCTTCATTCTCATACCAAGAAGTTTTCCTGGTATCAGAGATTCTGCATACCATACAAACAGCAGACATAATAATAGAATGTAGTGAGAAAGTAAGCTCATTTGCACACCTTTTTTATTAATCATCTTTCTACAGCACAGTGTCCCTGCATTTCTTGGAAGAAACAAACACACACGCCCACGATTTTTTTTGTTAGAGGAAGTGAAAGAAAACCACCTCAAGTTTGCTGTGGAAAGGTATGAACTTTTATTTAGCCTAATTTACTTCACATTCACAACTCAGCATCAGGGTTTTATGAGCTTCCTGGCACTGCTACTTTACTCAATAAGTCATTATCAGGCACAAAGGTTTTAGTTTCAGTTGAAATAGTGAACTCAAACCATCACAGCAACAGCATTAGAAACCTACTGCCTAGAGCAATTTGAGGTACAGATTTCTGTCTCTTATGTTAGAGGAAAATTTAAGATTTCATCCTTTGCTTAAATATATGTTAGAAATTTTTTGGTTTTAATGTCTTTCCATCTGAGAGTAAGCCAGAACCTTTGCCCCACTTGCTACATTTTCATTAAAAATCCAAGGCAGTTAGTATCAAAGTGGTATTGCAGGCAGGTGCACATTGAACACAGGTGCAGGCCTGGGTATACATATACACACAAACACACACTTTCCAATGCATTTCTGGAATGAAATAAATGTCTTTGATACATGGCAGTAAATGGTGACTAAAGTACTACCATGATCAGTAAGTCTACAATAAGAGCTACCTTGCAGTAACTAATGACACTGGAGGTACACTAACCATATCAACCAGCATTTCATATTTCCCCCCAAGTGGTTTACAGTGTAGTACAAAAGTCATGATATAACAGCCAGTAACAGCCAAAATAGTGCACGTTTTCTAGAAACAGACAAAGAAAATATAAGTTTCTTGGTAGTTTTTCTATTCTTGCAACACCAAAATGGCATTAACAGTATCTTGTTTTAAATGGTGAACAGAAATTAAAATTCAAAAATGTGTACATATATATATATACACACACACATATATATACACACACCTGTATGTCAGTATTCTGTACACAGAAGTTAAAGATATGTACTCAGACCCCAAAATTGCTTTTGAAAGTTATTAAGGGATGTTCAGAGCAGTCCCTACTGACTATTAATAAGGCAACTGTGCAGACTGGAGAATATTTTTAAATTAACATTTAGTACCTGTCTTTTCAAAGTAAATTAAAAATTTAAGATGTTTAACTTAAGAGGAAGAAACAACATACGCAGGCACGCATGCACACACACACAGACGCACACAGTAGTTGTTCAGACTCCTCAGGAGGCAAGGCCCCTGCCACCACAAGGAAGCAGAACCTTGTCATCATTTCTATAGGGGAAGGTGAGTAGCTCCCCTTCCTCCCTGCTGGAGGTGCCCCCCCTCTCCTCCCCCTGCTGAATGCCAGCTTGGCCTCTGCTTGCCTAACTCTCCTTTTGGAACGGTGTAAAATTTCTGTAAAGTCTATTTGGCAAATAGTTAGACAGGTTTTGTTTATGATAAAGGCATATTATTTTTAACCCCCTCCCATGCTATAGATATAAAATACAAGGACTATCTCCAGCATCTGTACACGTCTTAGAGCTGAAATGTAGAAATGTCTGAAATCTCCTTATAAAAGACAATCCTGTTTAAATATAGTACCCCTTTTTTCCCCCAAAGGGTACTAGCCTAAACATTTTTTTTTTTTTTTATTCCACGAGCTGCCTGTGTGGAATAAGTTATTTACACATTTTTGGTACCTTTAAACCAAAAAAGTTATACTTTTAAGGAAAAAAAAAAAAGACACCCTAGTTTTAACTGTGATTTTTAAAGGAAAAAAAAATGGTACCAAAAGACACTAAGCACACAGGTTGAGGTCTTTTATGTCAAGTATCAGGCCAGGGAAAGCAGTAAGCTAATGAAAAAAAGGAAAAATCACAAATGCAAACTAATACAAACATTTGAATAATGAATTGAACAAGTTAGATGACTGCTCCAGCAAGTTTGTAAATAAACACAACTAGTTTGTGGACCATTTAACATGCTCAGACCATCTTGCAGCATAATGAGGCAACTGAGGTGAATACACGTTTTTTCCTCACAAACAGCTGACCAGAACCAATCTGGCATTATATCGTAACACCCATGTGCGTGCCCGCGTGCAGACACACATTTGCACGCGCACACACACACACACACACACACACACACTCGGCTTCTTTGCCTAAAACCAGCTTTCGGGGGGTTCAATTAGTTCAAGAAGGAAGCCTACAGCCCTCCCCCTTAGCTCACCTTTACAGTGAACCTGCCGGCTTGTGCCCACCAGGGACAGCACGGGGCAGCAGCACGGGGCAGCAGCACGCCCCGTGGCCCCCAGCAGCTCTGCACCTTTCATCACTTCCAGCCCCGGGGAAATAGGGTCCTGTCCACACTGCACTTCTCTAGCACAAAGCTTGCAGCTGTAAGGCCACTCCAGATGTGTGTGCACTAAAATACATACTCGAGCAATCTTGGACATCCAAACGCAGAGTGTGATTTAGGCTGTGCTGAAGACCAGTTTGGTTTTGCAAACAATTTCTATCCCTCCCTGCCTTTTTTATAACTCCAATATACCGTCTATCACCATCATACAGCTCCCCCCCCATTAACTGAGAATCGCTTCCAGTCTACCACGTAAAGTCTTCAGTGCCTTACTTTGTGAGTCAGCACCTGAACACGGGCTCAGTGTTGGTTCAGTAGCGTTTGTGTTTTCCACAGCAGTCAGTCAATATAAAATGCAGGCTCGCTGTTAAGAGAAGGTAGTCGACAGAAGCTGTCACCAATGAGATGACACCTTACTATTCCTCCATCCTCCCAGTATACTTTACTGTCTTGCTTTTCTCCCTGTGAAACTTGGGGCTTTTTCTGGCACTGCATCCAGGGAGAGGTATAGCTTAAAAGGTTTCAGAGCAAAGAGGAGGCTGCTGCACTGAGCTGAGGGAGGCTGTTGGATTTCATTCCTGCAAGCAGTGCTTGTCTGTTGCACTGTCCGTATGGACATGTAGTACGTAAAAAGAAGGCACCACTAAGCACTCTCCTTCCAGCACCTGCCTACGAGTGACAACAGCGCTAGCACCCCTCGTGGATTTGGCCACTTGGAGCACGTCCTCCTTTCTGGGACCCAGCAGGGCTCCAGTATGAATTCTGCTGAAAGCTCCTTTATCCTACAACAGGATGAGGAGAGGGCCAGCAGCGATCAGGATCCGTGCAGGGATATAATGCTGAGTATTTGAGGTGCTTATATAAAAAAGTGAGGCTCTCGTGAGACTTACAAACAAGCTTAACCTTAAAGAGGAAAAACTGGCTGTCTCCTGAGCTGGCCGCCTGTTATTTCCAGAACTGGAGAGGGGGAGGCAGGGGATGGAACAAGAACTTACTGCAACAATCTACTGTAAAAAGTTGAGGCTGGGAGAGAGGTCAGCTGCGTTAGCGTAATCTTGCTACTGTTTCCTCCCAATTAAAGGCACTTCTAAAGCTACTACACTACCAAATCTACAGTAAATGTTTTAAGGTTAACAGTGCATTGTCCTGAAGTTGATTCCTATAGTCTAAAGTCAAGCTCATGGCAAAGAGCACAAATTTGACTAGTTGTTAATGAATACATTGTGGGGACAGAAAGAAAAGGGAACACACACACACACACACACACACACCCCCCATGGATACTGCATTAACACAGATGTAGGGTGATCAAGTCACAGAACATTACTATGTATTTCTGTAGGTATATAAGTATTCTTCCTGAAGAGGCAATCTGATAAAATAGTTTGTTCCCAGATTTCAGCTGTCAGTCTGTGTCCACTGCACCCAACTACTTTGATTTGCCAAGCTGTTTTGACACAAGGAACTTCACTCGCTATCTGGGAAAAAAAAAGTATTTCAAGCAGAAGCCTCATTAATGACCAGACCAAGCCTTTCAATTAGCTAATGAAATGCTCCATCGCAGATGATGAGCCAAACCACAAAAATAGAAAAGGAATTAGGGGCCAGAAGCTCTAGCAGATGAGAACTACTTGAAGACAACGTTGTGCGATTTGAAGCATGACTCGCTTTGCTTTTAAATATTTGTGCAAAACTTACGTAATGTTTGTATATAAAAATTATTACAGCTTTCAATTACGCATTTAGCAGTGTTAACTTAGAAAAGACAAAATTATATGCGGTGTTCTCCCCAAACCTTTAAACCATCACATCATGTTAGTCTTCATTTGCAAGCGTCTCAGTGGATAGCCAGATTTTGGCACCGCTTAAAAATTTACTTAAAGGTGTTCCCAGAATGCTCCGTCTGCATAGGTTCCCTACAGGAGAAAAGGGGAATGAGGAGGAGAGAAAGTCTGGGGCCCCAGAGGCGTCATTGAAACTGTTTGCTCTGAAGTACATCCTGCTTTGATCCAGTTCTGAGCAGTTGCCTTGCAAAGAAGAGTTGCTTTTGTACTGCCGAAGATTCCGGTTTAACATGTCTACTTCATCTGCCAGCAAAGACACTTTATGGAAAGCAGTGATGAAGCCACCATGATTAATCTGGGCCTCAGGAACCCAGCGGAAGTAGCACAGTTTCCAGAGTTTTATTTGTGTTCCCGAGATACGGGGTAGAATTACGCCGTGCAAATCAACAGGTTTCGCAAGCCAGTCTCTGAAGTACTGCTCCATACTGTTACTCTGACTCTCCGGTTGCTGTAAAAAGTCTGGCTTCAGCTTTAGTATCAGAGAGTTTCTTCTCGGAAGGAACTCTTGCTCACCGATGATTCCATTTTTTAATGCTGGGGGGACACCTCGCAATGTGGAGCTGTAGTTTTTCTGCAGAAAATAAACACCGGTAATTTTCCAGTTTTCTGGAATAAACAGCAGAATAGCAGATTTCCCTGAGCTGTTAGGATGTGTCATGCAGAGAAGTGATGTGACCTTTAAACAGTTCTGAGCTTGTGAGGTGCTACTGCAGGGCTGCCAGGGCAGGCAGTGTGGCCACATACGGCCTTTCCAATGAAATACACGTTCTCTAGATTTTCTAAACTAATGAATGATTGAATGAATCGGTAGTCACTGAAAAAACTGACAACCCTGGGGGAAAAAAAGTGGCATGTCATTACTTTTCCATACTTGAAATAATGCAAATGTTGGCAGTGAGCTCAGCCACATCAGAAAGTGTTCTGGACACAAGGCTCAACAAGTTACATCTAAACTTCTACAGAAAATAATTTCTTCAAGCTGGGAAGCTAAGAGAATTAATGCTCCTATCTCTAAACTGAGGGTGTAAAACACTACATAACTGTAAATTTTTAAGCATTAAGACCTTATGGTTAAGCACAGAAACAATCCATTCACAGACACTACAGTTACCTTTGAGCGTTTGAAAGTTTTCACTGCTCCGTTTTGTACACATGGTGCACTCTTCCCAATATACAAAGGGTTGTGGAAGAGCAGGCGATCCCTGCCTGTAAACTGAAGAGACCAGTCCCAAACACAAGGAAATCTGAGGCCTTTCTCATCACCAAGCTGAATATTTTTGCTTATGGCAAATTCCTGCAAGAAGTTAACATTCAGGCATATTAAAAATCAAAGAACATAGGCTTATTCACTAATCTTAATTATAAACCAGTGCATACCTATTGGGCAAAGAAGAGCAGGGATATAATACCGAGGTGGCTGCAGACCAAAGCAACAGAGCAGCAAGACAGTCTGCTGCTGGAGAAAACACCGGCACCCTCACTTGTGCAGTGCAGAGGCAGGACTACTGCTTACTTAGCAAAAATTACTTTTCAAATATATTGTTTGTTTGTTTACTCATAAAACCCCAAAACTGTTCTTTTGAGAATACACTGAAGGTTCCCCAATGCTCTACTTCTCTGTGAGGTAGCCACCTATAACTTTAAAGGGAAAATATTTAACAAACTAAGGAAGCTTGACTTTATCAGCCATCAAATGTTTTCTACACACAGTTCTGATAAGCACCAGTTTTCAAAAACAAATTTAAGTGTTCAGTTCTCTAAATATCTTCATTGTGCAGTACTATTTAAACTTTATGCAGTCTTTTCCAACTTTCTCAACCATTTAAACAATTATGTCAAGAGATTTCAAAGTTTG
Source organism: Tyto alba (assembly GCF_018691265.1). Lineage (NCBI taxonomy): Eukaryota > Metazoa > Chordata > Aves > Strigiformes > Tytonidae > Tyto > Tyto alba. The sequence continues at coordinate 17,618,092 of NW_024881317.1, forward strand.
ACTGAAGTGTGAAATTCTATTTATTGCCTGTCATTCTGCTTTATCAGTTCCAGATATAAATCTGTTTCCTAGAGGAGTACAAATAATAATGTACAATAACAATGCTTTTCTAGAAAAAAAGAAGAAAGAAATTCAACAGACTTTCTTCCTGAATAGTTAGTTACTGTCTATGCAAAGATCACCCGAAAGGACATTCGGATCATATTCATCTAGGGAGCTGAGTATTTTGCCTCAAACAGAGTGCGACACTTTGAAAAATACAAAGGAATAGCATTTAGTTGAGATGATGTTATTTCCAGAGGGGCATGCTGAAGTCTCTTATTTGAAAAGTAGATGCAACACTTCATACTCACAGTGCTTTCCTTTACTCGCTGATGAGGACAATTGAAAAGGAAAGTGCCAAACAGTGAGATACGTGCACTGTCGTACAATATGGTCAAGTACATTTCAGAAAACTCGAAGGCTGCTGGGTATTGTTCTAGCAGCTGCCAAACACAGTCAAGAAACATCAAGAACAAAGGAGACTGGGGAAAGAAACAAAGAATTACTAGATTTAACATAAGCTTTTCCCAAGTCATACCAACTTCTCTGCAGTTAGTGCTCCATTAGGGTACTCAGCTGCACCGCTGGTACATTCCTCAACAGGGTAAACCCGTCAGAGTATTTTATGCAACTGTAAATACCCTGTGTTCCCGTTTAGCCACTTTCACCAGCAGCTATGTCACGGGCTTTCTCAGCGTTAACCTTCCCACAGCCTTCCCTCCACTGTCAGAAGCCAGTCAGTTCTTTCTCAGGCTCTCTTCATACTCATGTAGCAGCAAAAATGCTTTCGGCCATCCTGTATGTCCCTCGTAATTTCCAAATTAGTGCTTGTATGAGCTTTCTTTACTACTTGGCCTTGTTTTCACAATGTATATGCTTCTTGTTTGAAATTCCTGGAGAGCGTATGATTCAGCCACATTAACGTCTCGCTACACTGTCTGGCTCCTTCCACAGTGGCCCACAAATGGCAAAAGTATAAACAATCATTTTAGAGTATTTTCCTCTTCCCAGTTTCACTCTTCTGTATATCCTTTCCCAGGGTCAAAATATCTGCTTTCTCATTATTTCCCCCCCTTGGTATTTCAGTTTCTTTAGCTCTCCCTGCATTTCCTCTGCTTAGTGCCCAGTGTCCTCAGTTTACCTGTTGGCTCCACTCTCTGGGGATATCACTTTTCTGTTATTCTTGGGCATTGTCCCCGAAAAAGGCTGCTGACCTAGGGTCCTCTATTTTTCCAACTGCAATTACAAGTCTCTCCTTTGCTATGAAGAGGCCAGATAAGATTAGCTGGAAAGACTGAAAGTCAAGCACTGTGCTGCCCTCTATGAATCTGCTTGGCAGCTGTGCATCAGTTCATAAAGCTGCAGTGCTTCTTGATCAGCTCAATACTTTGAAAGTATTGCATATTGATAGGACTTTGTGTTCAAGAGGACTGGGATGAAAACAGATACTCTTGGTAAAACAAACAAAAGAAACAACACCCTCCAAACCCACCCCCACCTCCCTTCTATTTCAATTTTAAATGTTGGCTGTGCTAGCACTTGTCACAGTGGGACTTTTCCACGTGTAACACTGAAGCAACATAAAAACCCAGCAAGATTTGATTGCACCTGGTTTTTCACTGATTCTCACATGGCTACAGTGGATGAAGATAATTTACCTCTATCCTGGACAAAGACTGATTTGCTCTGATACTAGTTTCATGAGATTTGAAAGTACTAAAAATATTTTTACTTTTAGATTTCTACGTGAATAAATGTTCAGTCTGATATTAACCAGATACTGTTATCACATACAAATACAATTAATTTTTACCTCTTTGTCAGATCTCTTTAAGTGGTTACACCTATCTAAAAACTGGTATCCTGCCATGACCCATTCCTTCTGTATTAAGCTTTGAAATCCAACAATCGTTCGAAAATAGGGATCCAGCATGACTTGAATGAGAGAAGCAGCAAGACAGCTCAGGTCCCGTCCCTCTTCCTCTGTGAATAACATACAGAATGTGTGAAATACATAAGGTATATATGCACATAAGCAGAATTAGATCTCAAAGAGCAGAAAGTGGCAACTAGGTCTAGTGCTTTTCTTTGAATTTCTTTTAAAACATGCTTTTTGCTGCTGTAATTGTTCTCATAGTTTCAAAAAAACGAGAGAACTAGAAGAGAAACCAACCTTTTTTTTTTTTTTAAACTGAGACTCATCGGTTCCTGCAGTATCCAGCACAACAGTGCATTCATCAAGAACAAAATACCCACCCAAACGCCTGGTATTTAAACCAAGATGTGCTGAGAAGGAGGTAGTTCATGTTGCTGGAAATTTTCAACATATTTTCCACCCTGAGGCAGTTTTTGGAAAGCCATCGTACAGGAAGAGTGGGATATACCAGCTGAATGGGTCTTGTAAAAATTACTGAAATTGCAAAATTTCTCATCTTGATATGAACAAGATTTTCAGTGTCTTTTTTTTCCTGGAATATCTGTTTGCACCTACACAACAGCAGCTGCTGTTAGTGAAATACTTTTGTATACAGAACCTCTGAATAAAATTGATATTTCTTATGAAAGGAGTATTAGCCCAATTAACACAGTACAAAAGTTCACCCTAAAGTTTATTCTGATATCATCACAATAAAAACCTCAAGACTCAAAGTGAAGTATTCCTCTGATGCTATGGACTATACTACAGTTCAGATATGTAACAAAATTATTTTCCTAACGCCTCAAGTGCCTGAAATATTTAGAAATGATGGGGTTTCTGTACAAAGATTACAATTGATTTTATCTAAATGTGTTTATCTACATTATCGTACTAATGCTCAGAATTACAGCTTGCTTTATGGTTGTCTTACCTTGTAGAATTACAGAAACATGCTTACACTCCATCATATATACAAGCTCAGCAGAATGCTTAAGAAAAGATCTAGACAGGAAAAGAAAGTGATACAACAGTTGACATAACAGGTTTGCACTCTAGAAAAAAAAATACTTGGGATATCGATATTTACCTAACTCATATATTAAAATAGAGAATCCTTCAACTGATTCGCTGCTTATTTACACTGGTGAAAGTTTTTCACATCTCATTAACCATCATTTTATTAATGGTACAAACCTAATATACTCTAACCAGTGAGTATTTTCCAGCGAGGATAGCCATTTCTCTTCAGTTTCTTCAAAAGGCTCTGCAACAAGGAAAGTAATTACATTGCAGAACAACTTCAAACTACTCCTGTTAGCCAGATCTATTAGAATTTGTTGTATTTCAAGAAAATAGCCACCACGAAAGAAGGACAGTCCAGCTTACCATTAACACACAGCTGTTTGAGTTTGATATGTGCAGCCTGGATTTCCTGGATGTTGGGGAGACACTTGTCCAGATCAGATTTGTAAACGTCACTTCTCAGGGGATGGCTTCGAGTTATTGCATTACAAATCCTAAGTCAGAAAAAGAAACAGCCATTTTATTACTGGCGAGGAGAGAAACAGTTTTTCAAGAGACATGCCACTGTCTTTAACTGCAAACAACTAAAACCACAAAAAACATGCACCTTATTAAAAGAAGTTTCTTAGCTTATATTCAGGAGATATATTGCTCCTGCCACAAAGCTATTGACTCAAGTATTTTTGATATCTGCTAGTTACACAACAAAAAAAATGGAAACCCTGGATCATTAAAGCAACATGTTTGGGAAACAAAAATCTGAGGCTGACTTACAGTTCAACAGCTCCACGCAATTTTTAATTTTCCACAATTTTTAGTAAGACATATAAAAACTACATAAACAGAACATATATAAAGTTTATAAAGCCAGGAAATATGACAGGTTTTCAAATAAAACTCAGAGCTCCAGCTTAGTACACACAATGCAAGTGCTTGTACTACTACAAAAAGTCACTCTACAAATTAAACCAAAGGACAAAAAATACCAAGCTAGTGAACTACTTATGGGAGGCTCTAAATGCCTTCATCTTTCATCAAGGACAGTGAATGACAAATATTTCACAGAAATAACATGTGCATTGTGGCACTAAATGTATAGAACTGTACTTCCCAATGCCACCGATAAATAATTTTTGTCTGGCTAAAGCGAGTAAGAAAATCGCCACCAACACAAGTCATACTACAGGACCATCAATAGAAAAGATTAAGTCTGATCCTTTTATCAATAAATTCTGTCACCTGAATGACTAGATGCCTAAAAAATAAACATCCCTTAAAATTTGAAACATCACTCAGTATTCAAAACTGAAGCGGACCTTGAATAGAAACTGTGCCAGGACTACATTCAGAGTTTCTCAAAAGCTGTTGCACTACAACCTTATTAAACAAGCATGCTCTCAATTACCAATTTCTCCTGTATGTTACACACAGTCACCACTTGTGTTCTCCTACGTATCTGACTAAGGAATAATATGACTAATCACTTACCTTTGATCAATTCTTCTTTGTTGCAATACATCTTTAATGTTGGCCATTCTTACAAGGGCACTCCCATTAGGATGATTCCAGGACCATAACTAATATGCAAAAAAAGCAACAAAAGAAACAACAAAATAATGCAGGTTAGTGTTATTCCACAGAAATTTTCTTCTTAATGCTACACACAAAACTCTGTTAATTGGCATATGTTTCTTTAAGATTAATATTGTACAATGATCAAGAACAGTAACAGAACAAAGACTACACTTACCGGCATTCGTCTCCCAATAAAAGAGTAGGAGTATAGCTTAAGGTCTTGATCTGCTAAGGAAGATGGAACCACAAAATATTCTGGAAGGCTTGAGGAAAAAATATGATACAAAAGGTTACTTTTCCCTATGTATTTTATCAGCTCTCCTCTTGTTGCAATGCTGTCTTACCAACTCTGTTAAACTATAATGCACCGGCCCCTAATACTCCACTGCTAACTGGTTGCCCTGTATGTCTGCATGATCTTATCTCCCACTGGGACAGCTGAGATGTGTTTGTTTAGAAACGTGCATGTTTCAGAGGGAAGTAGAAGAGCATGAAAGCAACAGATGCCAAAATACGACATTTCCTTTAATGACAACACTCACATGATTTTTCAACTGAGGGCCTCTCCAGAGAGTGGCACGTTTAAGAGGTGAAGCGCACAGTTCGGTAGGATGGACGCTTTGGTAGAGGGGACAGGAAAAGACAGTATAATTGCCTTGTTTTCTTCTACTTGCATTATAGGAGAAACTTACCAAGTGGAAATCATATAACCTTCATTGACTGAACAAACTCTCCACTCTGATGCACCTGTCCTTTTGATCTCTCTATCCCAATCAGAGTAAGTTTCAAACAAAGGCGTCTGCTGACCACTGGCACTGCCGATGCCACCACCACCACCTCCTGGGTCTATTCCATTCACCTTCTTTGCTAGGAAAAGAAAATTCATCAATGCACATTTCAAAAAAAAAAAAAGAGGGGGGAAAAAAAAAAAAAAATCAAACTCTTCACCTTCCTGATTACAAGAACGAGGCACTAGCATTAGGACTAACATTACCTATTTTTGTATTACAACAGATCAGTGAGTTAATGACAGGTTGGCAATACATGAAAATGTAATTGTATTTTTTCCTGAAATTTCAACAGAGAAGCAACATAAAATTGCTATGTTGTGCTGCTTGATAGAAAGCAAGACATAGTAACACTCGGGAACAAACGTTTTCTTCAGTCATAGGATTTCTCTCTTCAGCATGCCAAAGTTAGCAACATTTTAAAAACATGAACCCTTTATAGGCAACCTTTTAATTAGGTACCATATGAAGAAAGCAAAGTAAAAATTATATTATTTCAACAGCTTAAATGACTGCTGTATTAACAACAAATAAAATAAATCAAAGGCCAGGTTAAAATATATCTATATATTTTATACAGATATATTTACATCCACACAAAAAGATGGCCTACCATTTTGTGGCTAGGACCAAGAAGATTATATAGTCTTACTAATACAGGAGGATCTCCTTTGCTGCTCACTCTTTAGGTGCCAAGGTGGCAGTCAGCTGTGCCAAAGGAGACTACATTTTGTTTCTTGACACTTGGAAGTAAATTCTTAGATGAAAGTGAAATAAACGGAGACTCAACCCTCTTACTTCCCCCATGAAAGCGCCTAGCTTTAGCAAGAGTCTGTAAAGATCTAAGTGCCTGCCCAAGCAAAGCAGAATAGTGTGTTATGGCTCTGTGATTGTGTAGTTTCTACTTTCTGTATCTCTCAACTTCATTCTTGCACTAGTACTCGGACTACTTAAGTTTTTCAGAAAAAAAATGGACTAAAATCACAATAAAGTAGTTGTTCAAAGACAGTATACAGAGAAATACGATAATTACCAAAAAACATTTTAATTTTACTGTTCAATGGCAGGATATATAATTATCAAATGCAGCCTGGGAAAAAATTATGTACATACACACCAGAGCAATGCAGGCTCTTTATGTTCCTCAAGAAGCACAAAGACAGTATGTCAACTTTTACTTTACTGGCACTAGCAGGGATAGAGTCATAAAACACGGGGCTGGAATTGTAAAGCGCAAAGCCAGAGACCTACGCTACAAACACCAGAGTTCACAACAACAAAAAAAACCCAACCCAGACCAAAAGTATTTCAACTCTTTTCTCCAGCAACTGCAGCACAGAAGAACAACTATCTTTTGCCATTCTGGTGTGATGCTCCAGAGGAACAATGGTTTTTTACCCACCTTATGTAATTCTTCCACTAGGTATTTTTCCATAAAGCAAATAGTATTTTCAGGACAGAGTAAAGGCAATTTTGTGACAGACTAGCATTTTGTTCACACTCCACTTTAACATTTTATTGTGATTTTATCTGCAAATCGGCTTCCTCCCTAGTACTTTATAACAAATGGGTAAACGGGCCTTAATAACCGCCCAAGTTTTATCAGGTGAGAAATTATACGTTTAATTATGTGTGCAATATATCACACGCACACTTACATGGCGGTCATGTAGGCACCTGCCTGAAAAACAGGCATTTTTGTGCAAATGTGAAGGCCTGAGCTCATAATTCCACAACATTCAAATTTTGTAACAGGCAGATCAGTGGTTTCTAGTGCCAGCTGCTGAGTAAATATTTCAGTACCACAGAACTACATCAATGGCACTTTATTTGGAGGCTTGTTACGCTAGAACTGATGGGTTTCGGCTGTGTATTGGCTGGGGAACACTAAGCAGTGACCGCACAGCATTACACTAGAAATCAAGTTCCAAAGGCATCTTTTTCAGGCTTACCTAACTGACAAGGTTCAGTTGGAGATTGGCCTTGAGCAGAGAGGGTGTGCTCCAGCTCAGCAGGGGTGGTGGAGGTTTTGAGTGGTAAGAACTGCCTAGTAAGCCTCTAGGAAAGAAGGTATGGAGTCCCAAGTTGCACAAATCCTCCTGCAATACCACCAGAAGAGAAACTTATTCCCAAAAGAAGGGCAGGTGAACAAGCCTGCCTGATGGGAGATTAGCTAGGTACCTAGAGTACCAATATAGACATACACTAGGAGGATCGAAGCGTGAATTGAGAAATATGAGTATTCATGCTGACATAGGTAGTTTTGTTTTCTTTCAGACAGAAAAGACATTTCTTTTGATTTTGGTCGTTAATGTCTATCACATTGAGTGATGTACAACCAAAAGGAAGAGGTTGGGTGATGAATAAGCCAATTTTATTACCCCTAGAGAAATCCTCAAATGCTTTTTGCCGCTGCTTCTACACAGAAGTCTTACTAAAATTACGTATTATGGAATAAGAAAAAAACCTATCAAAATACTTTCATACTCACCTGGATTATGATATATTTCCCCAACATACTCAAATGCAAAGAGAAGCTGAAGATCCGTTGGCTGAGAATAATGAGCTATTGCAAGGCACACCTAAGAAAGAAACATTTATTACTGTTATTCATAGACATAAAATGTATTGTTCTTAATTGTGACAGCATGAAACATGAAGAGCAGAAGTTAAAAATCAGTCTTCTGATGTTTTAATTCTCTATTTTATTTGAGGAGTGGATTATATAGTTAAACATATTTGGTGAGAGACAATTGCTGTAATCATAGTAGGTGAGTTCTTGACCATCTATCAAGAGTGATTAACTGATAAGGGCTGACTAAGTTTTTTCAAGAAAGGTCAGACTGCACGAGGCATCCTCAAACATGATTCTCTGTATCAACAGAGACAAGCAAGGATTTGGAGCTACTGTGCCATGCCTGCCCACCTGGATACCGAAGTAAGAATAGAAAAAGAAAAGAGCACAACACAGGTGGTGAGCACAGTACAGCAAAATCTCATTTGCAATTGGTCTTTTGATAAATAATTATTTATTTTAATAAAATTAAAGAGTACTTATCAACAAAGCATAAGAATATAAAAATGGCCATACAGAGCCAGTTCAAAGGGTCCACTCAGTGGCCAGTGATTGATGCTTAGGGAAGAGAGTAAAAACGGGAAAGAATATAATGAAATTTTACCAGGATATTTTTCAACAGTTCACAGTTCAGGCACTTCCTGAACTACATACACTACACCCTGGTATCAGTACTCAACTGCATTGGACAGATATTTCTTCTACAAAGTTGCCAGTTGGGCCATGAGGTTTCTGAAGTGTGATTTCCCTTTACAAAAGCCCTGTTGGTTCTTCTCTAAAGTAGCATATTTAACCAAAAATTCATATCAAATTAAATTTTTATTATCTTTCCCACTAATTCGCCCCATATAGGCACGAGGCTTACCAGCCTGTGCTACCCAAAACTCAACCTTCAAAAATTTCTGCTCTTGGAAGGGAAAACAAGAGGTTACTCTCTGAAGTCTTCTAGCACCTATGTCAATCCTGCATCTCATTAAATTGCATTCCAAAATTATGAAGGGCATCGATGAATATAAATGAAAAGCAAATTGTTTGGTAATAAAGAACAGCTTTTTTCCCCAAGTAGTTCATGGTGAGAGATGTTTCCTTCATGCTAGTCACTTGTAGTTTGTCAGCTGAATAACAAACTCAAGATTCTCCATCCATCTCCAATTTCAATAAAAAGTGAGTTTTTAGGGTAGGTTCTTTTGCCAAGTGTGTGGGATCTACAGATAATTAAGCATGTCAGTAATCACCCCCTTCCCAGTCCCCAGCTGATCTTGAGAACTGAAACATCAGCCAGATTTTCTGAGGGTAGTAAGATGTCAGCTTCGTTAAACTTTGGCCTAGCCCTTATAGGTTCTGTCCCAGATGACTGGACATCATTCACAAAAGAAATCCACCCATAACTTCTAAATCCCTGCAGGCTTATGGCAAGCTCCAACACTGTCTCTGACAAGCTGATGCATTCATCAGGTTTAACCAGGCTGAGTCACAAGCTCTGCCCTGGGAAGGGAAATTCAGCAAAAAGGTAAAATAAGAGATGCATCCTCAGAACAGCAGAGATTAACTTGGGGCACAAAGAAGAGTGTTGCCTAGGTTTTCGCATTTTCTGCGTCAGTCTCAGGACCAGCATCACATAAGCAACTAGTATGCTACCCATATAAATTGTTTATTTTGGTAGAACCCCACAATTATTAAAATTAAGAGTGGAGCACATAGTTTAGGATTAGATACTAGACTTCAAATACAGTCAAGCTGTGCCAGCCTTTGCCTCTTTAAATGCGGATATTCACTAATAAATACAAAAGATTTAAATACAAAAGATTTAACAAAAATCCTAATATCTATAAGAATTAAATTCAGGAAGGAAAAAAGTTTTCAAGTAGAGATTGGCACGGTTATTTTCCAGATTTCAGGACTTCATTTGCAGTCTTTAGCTTTGCCTTCTTTCATCGGTATTTGCTTCTCCATTTTATTAAAATGTACCTGCCTTATCTCTAAAGGAAATATTTAATGAAAATTAGGTTATAAAACACAAAACTCTATGCTACATGTTCAGATACAGAAATTCCATATGACAAAGTTTTTAATTAGGGACAAAGACATAGTCTAAATTCACATTATTACCACCTAAAATCGTTCCTTTCCATTTTCTTCCCTTCAATTCTCCATGACTTTTTGTATTTGGCAACATGTTGACACAATTTATTCACTGTTTAGCAGTTTGGGATACTATTTTTGAAAAAAATTCTGTGCATCCAAGAAACTGTTTTCTGTTAGTGAAAGCAAGTTTTCTTATTGTCATAGACATAAAAAAGATTTGCACGATACACAACTGAATGAATACTACTGGCAGCACTGTGCCACAGGAAGATATGTTAAGACCTCACTCACGCTGCTAAGTTCTGCAGAGAAAGTTGTTGCACTTTTACTAGCTTGTATGTAACACATATGGCATTATGGAACCTTCTCCATATTTTAATTTACTTTGGCTTTTGATGGGGACATTTCTCACTATTTATAAAACCAGTAATGACTGTAGACTAACTTGAGTTGAAAATGGTTTTCCACAAACACTCCCCAACAAAGGAATTCCTACTGAGTCCTAAAAGAACAATTACTTTAACTTTTCTCCCAACACTTTCAGTTCTACAATGAAAATAGAGAACAGAACATTCAGGGGAGGCGGGGAATGAGACCCACCCAAAAAACCCAAACAGTAAAAGTGTCACTGGGAAATAGTCTAGCATGACTTTTCAATTAACATTTATACACTCACTTCCAGGATTTCATAAAACTTCTAATAATTACAATGAAATAACTGGAAGCCATTCACATTTTATTAAATCTTGTGATTTAAGTGTACAAATCAAAGCAGAAGCAGCCAGCTATTCCATAATGCTTGGCCTCTTTTAAACAGACTACTTTTACCTATCACACACGATGAAACAAAATGGAAATCTGCGTACACACAACACACATTTTGACTTCTATTTTTCTACGTAACTTTTCACTACAGTAACTGGTATTAACAGAGCTACTCCTCATCTTCATTGATGGGAGTGAAGGATGAAAGCCTTTTACTACACTGTTCTACCCTCAAGGCTTGAGGATGAACTGCAAGACATTAAAAAATTCCATTGTGTTGTCAAATAATACTAGAGAAATACGGTAAAACCTATTTTTAAAACCAGCAGCTGAAATGTCTGTCATTTACTTGCCACATTTGAGAGAATATGTGTGCTGTGTTAAGAGGGGTAAAATTGTTGGGGGTAGACAGCAAGCCTATGAGGCCATAGCTTGCTTTTGAACCCAGCAGCTGAAAAATGCTCCCAGGTGTTCCACAGTATAGACATAACTCACAATACCAGGTATTGCACAGGTGGAACAATCAACCTGTATATTACAATACAATTTCAGTACCCCTATTGCTGTTATTAAAAAAAAGATATTGATCCTGCTACTGTTTTCATTTTTACATTAGACAAATTCCACTCATATATACACTAAACAAGTATTAAAGACATACTCATTTTCAGTTTATTCCTCAATAAATCCATATAGTAGTTTTATTGTCTGAAAGTTCCAAAAGACAAGCAGATTCCACAGATCTCAGCAGATTATCACCATAAGTAGAAAGCTCTTAAATTGGAAGACAAACATGTTTTACAGGAAATGTTCTCACATCAAACTAAAAAATGTTTGGTACTCTTGCCAATTTACAATTGTGTAAAGCTAAAGATATTTAGGCTCAGACAAATAACGAGAGAATAGGCTGCTTGTTGGGAAGTTCATTTACTAAAAGCTGTAAACACGATGGCTGTAATTATTTCATAGTTCAAAGTCCATTTCCCTATGTCATTGTCCCCACTTCAACCCCTATCTAAGAAAAATAAATTACACTTTCAGGGCAAGCCCTCCTCTTCTTCAACAGGAATTTTACCAAGGACGGAAAACTTCAGAATATTGCTACTGCTCTTGGAAAAGAGTTTTGAACGGTCCTATTTAAGATGTAGTAAGTTAGTACAGCCCTGCATTTCACCTCCTTCTCTGAGCCAGACTACCTGCCTTACGAACTCATTGGAAGGATACTATTGTCCTTTGCTACTGCAATTCCTATTCTGAGTAGGCACCTGTAGTAGAAAGTCATGCAACCAGGACCGGATCAAGTCCCACACACAGAATTTGTTAATCTTCCTAGGCACAAAGTCCTCTTGGGAAAATAAGCTTTCCGTTAACAAGACTTTCAGCTCTAACCATCGTGCCTGTTCTCCTAGCTGCTAAACTATGAATTGTCTAATTGAGAACTGCTTTTTTTTTTCTTCTATAACAATTCCCATACCAGCTATAGAGGATACTTAATTTGGTTTGAATACAAGTAACCTATACGAGAGGAAACAGTACAAGGATTTCAGAAGCTGAATTACCTTTTTACATATCAGAATCCTTGTTTGTACACAAATGTGCTTGAATTCTAAGTACAGGTTTCCTCAGCCTTAAGAGAAATATTAAAATACATGGATATTTTTTAAAATGCCTTTAGATAAGTTTGCTACTGAAAAAAGTTTTCTTCACCCCCTCCAAAGACCATAAATATAAGCTCTTCTCATGCAATCCCAGTATCTTGAGATACGCCCAATTTTGTGATCTGTATAAACAATTAGAACAAGGTAATACAGAAGTTCAAGGGGAGGTGGGGAAGACATAAGAAATGGCCAAAATCATTTGTCCAGAACACTGAGTTTCATATGATGCTTCATAACAATTAGGAAAAAAATTGTTCCACTCCATCCCAAGTGTTATGACGTGTGAGAAGGCTAGTTCAGATTGGAACTGACAGGAAACAAGATTTGAGATAAATAATTTTCCTTCTGTTTTGATTAAGCATGTGTTTCTGAAAATGCTCTCATACTCATTTAAAAAGGCTTCCTGAAGGAAAAGAACTGAGGGGGGTTCCAGAAGAGAAAGGGATTGAGAAAATGGAGATATATTTAGGAAACAGGAGATTATAGGGTGTGTGCCACTCTGGTGCACTGCCAAGATTCAAATGCGTGGTGAGGCAACACACTATCCATCATCTAACAGTCGTAAGATCTAAAGCCTCACCTTTTCATACATTTTAATTTCTTAGCCCGATGTCAAGTATTGTAGTGGCTAGAAATTAGCAGGAGTTTTCAGTTTGACTGTTTGTTGTGATCTGTGGAACAAAGTCATTCCTTTTCCTTTAAGGAATGTGAAATGCTGCTTCTTTCACACTGCCTAACTTAAGACTTCCCCAACTTGCTTAGCCTTGCTTCTCCATCCTCTACTTCCTCCCACACCCATCTGGCTTTCCTTCCTTCGGAGACTCTATAGCTTTATCTTAGAGACAAAACAGAATTAAGCTACTAAATAGTGATGAGTGTGAGTTTCCATTCTCTCTATTATTCCTTAACTCTTGTCTCCCAAATATCCATTATTAAAAGTAAGGAAGAAAATATTTACTTGGCTGATTAATTTTGAGACAGTATTTTATTAGCATGTATCGGCTGCAACTAATGTTGAAAGCATTTTTCTAATAGAACTGTTTTCTAAGCTTCTTAATAATTTACCCCGAAATAAAGTAATTCACCACAAAATTCAATGTGTTCTTCCAATTTGTTTCTGCTTGAAGGTAGAGAAAAACACCTCTGAAAGTTCTACTGATATTACCCACACATCATGTCTATATGTAAACAAGTCAGTCAGACTGTCCACATCTGAAGACCCACTGCTTTCAAACCTGGAGTGTTTTTTTTCCCACACTTACTACCAAAAGAGACTCAGAATACTCTCTGTTCTAGTAAGGCAGCTTAATTACTAACTGTTATTCTCCCTTATGCTCTGTCCACCACATATAGATACTTCCTTAGGAACAGATTACATCCTCTTTGCCAACACCAATTTATGTAACTGAATGCTGGTGTGTATTTCCATTACATTCAAGGAACTACACATGAATCAAATTACTTAAATGTATAAAGTTAGCATCTGTTCTCCTTGTAACTACTCCATATATTTTAAAGCCCACTATTAAATAGTAATTATCAAGTGTATTGTTTTCATTTAACTGTTGCTCAGAACAGAACATTTGCTAGCATCTGGAAAGGAGTTAGAGACATTTGTACTCCCATAGTTTGAAGTGTATATTTCATTTTGACTTACCAGCGCTTTATTCACAGAATGATACTCCTCTGTATTACCAGGATGACAGTTAGAAATCTCCCTTCTCCAATTTGTATAGCTGACTATATTTACATAAAGTTTGCTAAAGGACGTTATTAATGATTTATATAGCAGCAACATGCAGGTCTCTTGCTTTACAGAACAGAGATTGTAATGCTAACTGTAACATCACCTTCCTTTCTGCTTATTTTAAACACAAGTGAAAAAAAACCAAAACAAAATACCTGATTTGAGAAAAGCTTAACTCTTAAGTAATTCAGACATGATTTTAATTATAGCCTAAACAATTCACTGATTCCAACAGAAATTTTGAGTTCTGCAGCTTCTCAGCACTAAGCACCCTAGAAAACCTTCATAAAACATGTAACTACAATTTATCCAGTTCATTTCTTACTCAGGAGGTCTTCATACCTAGCTCCAAAATAAGCATAAGCGACTTTGTGAGAAGAAAAAATATAGCTGACAATTATTTTGATTTTTCTCAGAGAGGTGGCTGGAGATTAGTTCCCCAGGTCAAAAGGAAAGATGAGAAACTGAAGAGGGTCCAGTCGTGGGCTACCAAGATGACTATGGTCCTGAAGTGCATCTTCAAAAGAAACTGGGCTCCTTTAGCAATAACGAGACTGCAGGAAGGTAGTTACAGCCTCAGTCTTGCCAGATAGCATAACAGGCAGGAGCCAGAAACTCATTTTGGGACATCGAAGCTGGACATCAGGAAAAACATGCAACACTGGAACAGGTTACCCACAGAGGGAGAAGGCTCTCCATCCTTGGTGGTTTCAAGATACAACTGGAAAAATCCACAGCTAACCTGATTTAATCCTGACAACTCTGAAGAGAAAGGTGGGCTCCACAGGCCCCTCCTATCCAGCACCTCTGACTCCATGCTTCAGTTCCCTATTACAACATTCTCTCCATCATAAGACAATGCTAGCACACTCAGCCAAAGAGAAAAGCAGGAATTCCCTCTTATCAGAACTCAGTTGCACTTTAAATCGCAGTCCTCCCTACAGAAGTTATGCACACACAATTATTTCCAAGTAGACAGCTACCAATGTTTTCATGCACAAATAGCTGGAAGTAAATGCATACTAAAGAGGTTCTTCATAACTATAAGGAGGTCTGACCACCTTCCTTTGTTTTCAAACATTAGGACAACCTTGCTAATATGTGTTACTTGAAGGGCAGGAACAGAAACCAGATAAAAATCTTTCAAGAGCATGGTGCTAGCAAGCCATCTGAATGCCAGAAAGAACAAAGTAACTTCATTCAATATGCTGTGTAAGCCCATTCTAGTTGTGTTCACCAGCATCCCAAAATAATTTAAGCAAAATCCTGATAGAACAAACCTGATCTTAGGATCTCGTGGTTTTAGACATTTATACTTTAATGCTAACAGTGTAATGTTATTCAGCGTACATTACATTAGGTTAACAGAATTTATCCCCCGTTCAGTAAAAGCGATACACTCACACAAAGTTGCAATAACCTCCTTGATGCAACAAAACTGCAATAGTAGCCGCACAGCTGACATTACAATTTGTGCAAGTTTTCTTCCACTCTCCTATTCTGATATAACTGCTACACTTTTGGTCAGCACCAGTACTATCTTTGTAACCACACAGATTCAGATCCTTCTGATCTCTAGAACTAGTTGTTCTTCCTATCAAAAGAAATCACATTAGACCATGTAATTACAAATATATAAAACAAGCACCTTCATAAAAAGGTTCCACTTTTTGCTTTTGCATAAGTACACGGAGCACAAAAAGTGTTAATGAGATGCTGAGTTTACGCTCTCTTCCTCCCTCCTCCAGGCTAATCACTCTTCTTTAGCTGACAGCCACTTAGAAACAGTTGCTATAAAGATATTGCAGTAGACAGGCTGCTCCAGGGAGATTGCAGAGAAGCTGGGAGAGGTGAATTGCCTGCTGATAGACTGCCAGATAGGAAAGGTTACAAACAGCAAAGGCAACAGGCAGGGCGGAACCTAGAAAAGTGGCAAGAACAGTCTGCTTCCGTCCTGGGCTTCTGCCCGCGGATCTCTCTGAGAGGGTAAAAGGTGAAGAAGCGATGAACTGGTTCATCAGTTACTCAGCCGGTAACCGCAGACTTATGTCTGGGCAGATGGTTCTTCGGACTGAGATGCTTAAGCTCAAACTTTATCCTACTGGGAAGGGGGAATTCTTAAGCTCTGTGAGTAAATTGGGTCCTTCCTTATAAAACGATTGCTGTGCCATGTCTGGCTGTGAAGTGGTGCGGTGGAGGTCAGGGGAGCTGTCACCACCCACGGCACGGTACGGAACGAGAAAGCTGCTGAGCCAGTGCTGTTACGTAGACTGACCCTCTCAGATTAGCAGAAACTTCTCTGGGCCTTACCAGGCTAAATAATACTGTATGATTCGGCTGAGACTTATGACAAGTGTTAAAACTGAGGAAGGAAGGAATGAAATTTCTGTAAATGTACAGACAGAAGTAATTCCTCTTGTCAAGACGTATGCAAGTCTTTCCTAACAAAATGCTGAGAAAGGGGACATAGTCTTATGTAACTGGTCATTCCAAGAGCCTGTTGCACAATTTGCTGTGTGAAGCAAGTAAGAAGGGTATATTTAAGATAGTACGCTTTACCTATGGGTAAATTAAGCTTATGACTTTCAGAAAATGTATCATTTTCCATAAAAAAGTAAACATCTATTGTACAGCTGCAATGCAGTATTCAGCTTCCAGCCTTTATAAAGATTTGTTTAATAAGTTAGCAATTTTTAAAAAGACAGAAACACAAGATTTATCTTACAAGAAACACAGATTTATCTTGCATCAAGACAAGAAGTTAATACATCACATTAAATTTTTTACCTAATAGTTTTGACTCTAAAAATCCAAATATTCTCCCGTAACAGAATGTCATTAATTTGCAATTCTTCCCCCCTACTTCTCTGTCAAAACATAAAACATGTTCTTATTATCACAGCTGTTGCTACATGTAATGACTACAAGGCAAGATTTCATAAGAATATATAATACCTTTTTTGCACTTTCAGGACCTGCTTCATCAAAACGAAATCTGACGATGCGGAAGTCTTTGCAATAAATTATTAATTCAGTTGGATTAAATTTAAGTTTTTGGTTGGGACCAAGGACCTTCTGCTTCCTCTTGGTGTCGTTCACTGTAAAGAAAAGACAAAGTTACCAGACTGTTTTGTAAGTATGCAACGCAAGACTGGCTCAAACAGAGTAATGCTGCTACCAGCAGTTTTTCATTTAGTAGTATATTTCAACTGTTCAATTAAAGTAGAAAAATCTATAGGCCCCCTGTTGATCAATCTCCTTTCAGTAAGTGGCTGAATTACTGTTTTCTGTATGCCCAGATTATTTTTGTCCATCAACAACTTCACAAACAAGGAATTTTTGTCCATCTTCACAAACAAGGAATTAAGGAATTAACATGCAGTATTCCCCAGAGCAATTTTTGCTCCCTGTTAATTGCATATGCTGCAAGGCCCTTTTGATGCATAGTAATCGCTATATATGCTGATTTAATTTTTTTTTTTTTCTGGGATGGATATAAAAAAGTGCTGGAGTTAAGACTAACTCATTTCTTACATAAAATCCAAGAATTTAAGCATAGTAAATTGCAAGCTGGACTAGACCTGCATAGACAGGCTATGTCTCTTGGCCTATGTATCTCCTTTTCACAGAAAGTTAAGCTGTATGCAGTAAGCATCACAGTTTACAAAGCCACAGAGATTTTAGTTGTAGTAACTGGGAAAATAGGGGCACATAGCTGTTGAGTGATTAACTGACATAGCTTCCTTGTTGCAGGCATCTTCTGCGTTCAACTTAAGTACTTCCAGGGAACTTAAGACAAGTGTTTTAGGACACCTCCAGCTATTCACCTTCAACATAACAATCATCGAGCAACCTCAGGTGAAAACATCCCCTTAATTCCTGTTAGTGAAAGCTTATGCTTCACTAAATTTAGGGTAAACTTTAATAACAGAAGAACAAAGAATCTCCTCAAGTGTGTGGCAGGAGCTAAAGAGCTTCAAACATCAGTGGGAAAGCTAAACAGAAAGGGTTCCTAGAGAACTTCTACCATTTTACTGAAACTGCAAACATTTAATGCTATTTGACAGTTTGGAGAAACATGCACAAAAGAGCAATCTAGAATCTGTCAGCCCTCAAGTTTCAAAACAAAAGCTGTCTGTAGTCTTCTCCCATTTAGGAACACCATATTTCATGCGATTGCTATTTAGCAGAATTTATTATATAAGCATTTGCATGAGATGGTAAAAGAGAAGATTGCAACACTCGATTTACAAACATCTCTCCATACAAAACTGTCATTAACAGATTTGCAACACTGATACTATTTTGTCACCTCTACCTGGTATTTCTGAAAAGGGACAACAAATGTGGGCCAGTGCAAGACCATAACAGATCAATTGCACTGCTTTGTTTTCTGTTTTTTGTTTGTTTGTTTGTTTGTTTTGAAAAAAAGGCATTTCTTCATAATGATCTTCCTCAGATATACATTAATCTTCTCAGAGGATTACAACCAGCTTTCAGAGTAGAAATGGATTACTGGATAAACTTTGGGCACTGAAAACTTACAAGTAACAATTTAAATTACCTACAGTCAGAAAACCAAATATTTTACAGCCCATGCCATAATAAAGATTTGAAAAGTTATCAGCTATATGAAATTCTTCAATTACAAGATGAAAAACATTCTTCTTAAACAGGTTACCCTAAAGCATCCACCAAAACAAAAACTGCTTCTTCAAGATAAGTATTTTATAAGTTATTTCTTCAGATTAAGATGTCTATTGTCATCTGTAGATTTTTGAGGACCACTAATTACTAACTTGCTAAGAATTAGACAAGATTGAAAACTTGAGCATTTATGTTGTCCGATATTCCAGCTATGTGTAAATTGTATAAGTGATGTGCTTTTTGCAATCTAGTGTATTTAAATGGAAGATATTCAGATGCTCAAATATAAAAAAGTTGCTAGCAAAATTCTGTACTGCTCTAACAAGTGTCTATCCCACAACATCTGTTGATTCAGTATTGTAGTTAAATTTAAAACCAATATAAAGACCCAACTAAATACACCTCCTGCATGACACCAAGTTTTATTCAGCTTTTAAGGTTTTTATCCTAATTTTAAATAAACCACGTTATTCAAATCAGAGAAGATTAATGGCATAAAACCTGAAGTGGCAACACTTCTGCACAGCTAACAAGCAGTTAACAGTTTTGAACTGAGTAAGTTTAAAGCCTGTCATCATACTTAACTCTTTTTCACATACCTGTGACAATCTGCTCAATGCATGTTAGTGGGACATCATGTTCACCAAGGAGGAGGTTTTTATAATGGAATTTCTGAAACACATTAACTCACAGCCATTAATTGCAGTGTTGCAGTTTGCAACCAGATAGACAGCACAACTTTGAAGAAACTACGATAAAAATCAGGCATGCCTAGACTTTTCTGACGTGTACCACCCTTGCCTATTCACAAGCAATGAGAGGTTGTGGAAACAGCGCTCTTGTGCCAGTGAATGCACACCAAGCCATTTAGAAACCCCAGTGGAATATGTAAAATAACCCCACTGCTTGCACTGAATTTACTAGCCTCAAAAATCACTGGTAGAAATTCAATACAACATATATATATGATATAAAAAAAATTCCAACAATTACTGTAACCATAGAAATAAATAAATATTAACTCAGCTTTCAGTAATAAGTTTTGACAACTACCTCATGTCAAAAAATAATTTTTTGAAGCAATTTTGGTCAAACTTACTAACCATTACTGAACAAGCTTCTAACTAGGTCTGTGTAAAGCTCTAAAAGGAGATAGTGGAGTGTTTCTTTTAACAGCCTAAAATGAAAGTGAAAACTCAACTGAAAATAGCATACAACTCGCATTTCCAAACAGTGCTGTATGCTGTGCTGTTCAAAAACCAATTGAGGTTTTGAATGTCACGTGTTCTGCTTTGACAAAGGCTTGGCTTCTTTCTCCCCTTTTGTTGTTGCTTCATCTACAATGAAAACTTGCTTCATGGTTACTTTGTCCTCTGTCAGTAATGCCAATTAAACTTGGACACATTAAAAGCTTTGCTGATCTGATGCTTGTTTAGTCAAAGGACCATTTGCAATTACCTTCAAGGAGGAACATATATTTTTATATAATTCCTGCTTTGCCTTTTGTAAAACGACTTCCCCATGAAGCCTCCATAAACAGAAGCAAATAGAGCTGGCTGTACTTCCATACCAAACTACTTCTGTTCTGATATTCTCAATGAAGGGATGGAACAGCAACACATTCAGAAGAGGACAGTGGAACCTCATCATTTAGCCTGCTTTGTTTTAGAAGGCATTATATTTATATCACATATGGGACAGATTCATTGTATTCTAATTAAATCCACTTTACCACATTTGTTATCATGATGTAGCAATGTGAGTAATAACAAACCTGTAGTGGCATCGGATCGTCCGTAATAAAGGAAATCTTGAAGTTAGTGCAAACCAATTTGCCCCACAGGTCATATTGACTTGTATCTGTTGCGATGCATTTTCTTACAAAATTTACTTCATTTACCACAATTTCACCTAAAACAGAAAAAGTGGAGGGGAAAAGAGAAACCTATATAAATCTTGTAAGTACAACAATTCTAAGTCTGCAGTTCCAAGAAATCCCTAACTCTTTACCTGTTTCAAGTTATACACCCCCTTCTGGGTAAACCTGGAGTTTAACCAAAACCACTCAGGGAACAAAAGAAAACTACCACTCCAAAATAGACAGTATTCTGCAGCAGTTAAAAGTAAAAAAAAAAAAAACAAAAAAAAACAAAACAAAACAAACAAAACCAAAACCAAGCCAACCACATACCACTTTCCTTATACCCAGACACCAAAATTTACAATTCTTCACTATTAAAAATTCATCCATTTGGACAACACTGTCTTTTAAACAAAGGCATACATTCATGTACTTCAGCTGCTAGATTTTATTTTTAAAACTGAAATTAGCTGGCTACTGTTAAGTACTTTAGAGAGTTTTATGAACTTCATGAATTCAGAATAATCAGTCCACATCTAGCTTTGCATTTATAAACAGATTTTCAGGTGATTTCATAAAAGAAAAATCAGAACACAAACACACTAAACACTCCTCACCATTTCAAACTTTCTAGTGTAGCCATCTAATGAAGTAGACCAACCATTTCCTTTTGCAAAACAGAAGATCCAAAGGAAATAAAAAAACCCCAGTAATTCGCCTGGGATAAACTAAGAAATAAGAAAAGCATACAGGCAAATGAGACTGAGGACCATTTCAAAAGAAAAAGTAAATAAATCACTATATGCAATGTTACTTTTTAGTTCCAAAACAGAGGTTTCTGAATGCTAATTTAATTCTTAATTTCAGCAAATTAACTTGGTCATTTATTTTACTCCTGTATAGTGCTTTCACTTCTGTCATCAGATCAACCACCTGCTTCTGCTGCTGTCTACCATAAATAGTGCGGGAGAGGAAGTACGTTCAAGAAAAGTGCAGTTTTATATTAGCTGTGGGTTTCTGTCTAAAAGAGACTAAAGACTAAAGATTGCTAAAGCATGATTTGCTCATAACAGGTTGGGCATTTTTAATCCCAGTTGCCTGAAATGTCATCTCACAGTGTCCTATGCTTTGCAAGCAAAAGTCAGTTCTTCGGGTTCTTCTATAATGACGGTAATCAGTTATCTGTATGCCCAATGAGTATGGATAGAGCTGTGAGTAAATCTCTCGTCTGTCTCCTGATCTAGAGAAGGTATTTTCCTCAGGTAGTTACCACTGCACCCAAGTAACCATAACCTCAAAGAACAGTCTTTAGCACTCCAAATGCTTGAGCAGAAACGCACCTTTTGGTAGTCTCAAGAACCAGTCTCTGCACATGCTCCTCATCCTAAACACTTAGCTAAACTGCCCTACCAGTTCTCTCAACCCTAATATGATTAGGCACCAGCCTGGAAGTCACAAAGAGCAGCAGCAAACAGAATGGCTGTTTTTAGTTCAGTTGTGACAAACTACAACAAAAAGTTCCTGGACTAACTCTGTAGCCTTGAGCTGGCAGAATTATGTTGGGTATTCTGGGACTATTTGAAGGTGTAAGGGGACACGTTTCACTGACCTGTGATTATCATATACACACATAATCTAGGTCAGAAGTGGCAAGAGTTGTGAAAAAGCTCTACAGACAGGTGTACTGGAGCTTTAAAGTCTTTTCTCAACCATTACTAAACTGTGGTTAAATAAGCTTTTGAATTTGAAAAAAAAAAAAAAAATCAGATTCTGACAGTTTCAGTACAAATAATTGAAGTTTGGTCAAGTTCGCAGCAACTGAAAACAATGTCTTATAATGGGGTACATGGGAAAGACAAACCCTGCTTCTGTTGAATCCTAATGAAAATGTTTCAATACTTCTAGCAGCACCTGGCCCGAAACTTCTTAATGCCCATTATTTTTTCTAATACTTACTTAAATAACTGCAAGAGACCAAACTGCATATTAAAGCAATTCCTTCTTGCAGTTGGTGTTAATCTTTAACTATTCAATGTCGGGTTCTCAGTCACAATCTGCCTGTGAAGCTTCCCCTCTCCGAAGTCAGTTGTTCTAAACCTAGTTTTTATTCTTCCCTCTCTCACTACCTCCAGCGTATCACTGCATTTCTAATAAAAAGATATGGAAAGCCAATTACACCATGAAATGAAGTGCAACTTCCAGACGTTTGGGTTTTTTTCCATATAACATTCTGTTGTCAAGTGTACTGGTTTTTAGTATCTCACAGGAGCTACTCTTGCTAAAAGCACAAATTACTATTACCAAACTGTTTTAGTACTTCTTGTCTTTGATGCTACAGAACCATAGAGAAATGAAAGATCCATGCAAACTTATTCAATCTGAATCTACTACAGTTTACAACATGCCAGCTACATCACTCTCTTTATCAAAGCCAGTCCTTTTTACTTCCCTCCTCCATTCCTCATAATTGTGTGGCTACAGTACAACGTGTTAACACTAATCCTACTCTACTGCAACTTCAATTATTCCCATTTCATCCAACACAAATACATTCTGGATTTTTTGGCCTAGCTTCTTTGCACTCAATTTACAGGTCTAACACAGGACTGTCAGTTTTGACCCAGAGTATTAGAATATGGCAAGACAGAGAGTACATCCATACCAATTTCAGCTGGAGGGTTTAAACACTGACAATGAGGCATGCGAAAGTATGCAATGTAAGCTTAACAGATGCAGTTTTCAAAAGCCTCCGGAAACTGAACTTCTTTTTTAAGCACAGGTTTGGAATTTTATATTCAACCACCTTTTATCCCTCATTCAGACTTCTATAATGAGCAATATAAAAAGGTTCAAACCTTCCAAGCTTAACCCAAATTTAGGAAAGTAGACAAACAACACAAGTCATACGTGTAGGTCTTGCACAATAAACCCTTCTTGTATTTGT
Source organism: Tyto alba (assembly GCF_018691265.1). Classification (NCBI taxonomy): domain Eukaryota; kingdom Metazoa; phylum Chordata; class Aves; order Strigiformes; family Tytonidae; genus Tyto; species Tyto alba. The sequence goes on from NW_024881317.1 coordinate 17,641,720, forward strand.
AGTTGAGTAGGTGATTTTTCTATACTAGTGTCAACAACAGAGCTATTCAGAGATATTACAGTGCACATTTTTACAATGTAGCTGCTGCTTTTTTCCAGTAAACAGTCACAAGCTGTTCCAGACACAGAACAGCAGTCACCACTTCCATGTGACTCGAACAGTCGAAGAACGATCTCAGGAGACAAGAGCAGTTTGTTTAAACTCTGACAGGAAACCAGAAGAAAAATTACAAGTTGCCACCCATATATATAAAGCCTAAACATGTTTAATACAAATATTTCTACCTTGAATACATGAATCACAAAAAAAACAAAAGAGATTGAAGGATCTATCTAGCCAAAACACCTTCCACTTAACACACAGCTTCAGAAACTGTTAAACCAGAAAAATTCTGGTCAATTGACCAAAAGCACATGTAATTTGACCGTTTCATATTTCTGATTTTAAGAGAATCCACGGTATATATCTATTCCACCATAATGCATAACCCACTACAGTCCAAATAAAATTCAGAAAGCAGAGCATGCATCAATGGAAATTGGAGGCAACAGAGGCATGACTAAAAATGCTGAATTCAGTGATCAGCAGAACAAGTGATCAATAGGTTTCACAGCTGCTGTGCAACAGCACTGATTTTGTGTCCCCAGCCTACAGTCATACTGAGTCAGTCTGGTCTAGGCTTCAGGGAAATTTATTTCTGCAAAATTTGAAAATGCAATCCCTAATCAGCAACATCCTAAAATAAAACATGTTCTGCACCATTTTGCCTACTATTGAACAATATTTTTGTCATTTTTGGTGCCATGCCCCATCGGATCAAGTTTAATTTTTTGTTTGTTTATCTTATGAAGGTAGTAATTTAACTTACTATAAGGATCTCTGGATCTAATAACCTGCATACATGTCACACACAAAATATCTAAAAAATTTTCTTAGCTTTTTTTGTGTATTTTGTGTCACTTTTGTCACTATTTGTTATCAATAACAGGGCAATCGGACAATAAGTAAATTTGATAGATCTAAAAAACTAAGCAAGAACTGCCAGCGTTAGCTCTGCATTAGAACTTGTAATTGGAAATTTCCTTACTTTTCTCTAGAGACAAGGGTCTGGATTCTTTATTAGAAGTAAGAGATGCATAAATAATTCTCTTTCACCTATATAGCCAGTTCTCATGTTTGCTCTTTTAAGATTCAGTATTATCTTAGCTTAAAATTCAAGAAATATGCCAACAAAGAAAGAGACTTCAAGTAATTTCCAGGTTTTCAGTTGCCCACTGAAGCAGCTGCCAAACCCTTCCACCCAAAAGAGTTTCTAGGCAGTTTTGCTGTCCATTAATACAAAAAGAATATATAATGTTCTGCTATATTATAATCTTAATTTTCAGGGAAGAAGTTTGACTGCATAGCATCTAGGACTACAACCTAACCAATGTACAAGGTGAATCAAACTGAACAGTATTCAACAAATCTACTGACTGAATACAAAAATGCTGCACAATGAGATAACGTAACTGAGCAGTTCACAAGGCAACATATTTATGCTGTATTGTGTATACACACACATACCGATACATGCACAGAGACAGAACACACGTGTATCCATATATACGCATGTTAAAATGCTAACATTTCTAGCACATTAAGAACCTGATACTTGCTACAGGCAATGAATGACTGAAATCAGACCCCATAAATGAATAATGCAAACCCCACAGGCTCAAGGAGTTTGCAGATACCCTAGATATTGCTAAGGGAACTTTTTCAATGTTGTACTAGAAGCACAACAACAGATTTATGAGTATAAACTTTAATGAGCACCGAAGTTCTAAATCAAAAACTGAGTATGTTTAGCGTACACTCAAGGTCCAATAGACATAGGGACAATAGACAGTATTAAGTACTTCATGTAGTCATGTATTTCCTATATAAATTTATAAAAACCTAGCTCCTGAATACACTTAGGAAACTAAACCCCTGTTCCTCATTTATAATGCTGATAGTGATTATACCCAGTTAAGACAACAGAAAAAACAGTTTGTTTATGTGAAAGATAGTCTAAAAAGTTCACCCTAGAAAAGCCTGTCAATTCAAACAGCGAATCATGAAAAATGCACATTAATGATTTAACTTGTATTTAAAAAGATCTAAGTCTAAAACCATTCCAAAATTATTAGCAAATAATTAACTTCTGTAAACATCTGAGTTAGAATTTCCAATAAAAACTTCATTAATAACTAACAAAACTAGAACATCTTCACCCATTTAGCTGCCTTTTCTTAGTGATTCCCTTGTAGAGAGAATACCAAAATTGTATGAGTTTATTAGTATTCACCAAGCATTTAGATGTAAATGACTAATCCACTTTAAATGAATCTTCTGTTCACTGTGCTCAGCCACTTCCAAACTTAAAAAAAAAGTATTTGTAAGCTCATTAAATAATTGTCTTTTATATCTCTTCTGATATTCATAAGCTCTTACAATGTATTTAAGAATTTAAGGTATGTGAAGACAAAAAAAAAAGCTGCACAGTATTGTAGGTATCACCCATGTTTCCACCCCCCACCAATACTCTCACAACTAGTTAAAAAACAGACTACATTTAATTTTCTGTACATCTGCAGAAATTAAAAAAATAAAAACAACATAAAAATGTTGTTCCAAAAGGACAGCTCAATACTGTGATTACTGTGGAATGAAAAACAATTTGCATATACTGTATCTGCATTAATTTTTTAACAGTAGAACCTGGGATTTGTATCAGAAAGCAACTCTAACCATTTCTTGGAGAGTGGTATGTTTTAAATGCGCAGTACCAAAAGAGCTTCCTTTGCCAGTCTCATTAGAAAAACTGTTATTAAAATATTATAAATGAATATCGTACCGTTTTTCTACTGTGCTAACAAAACGAAAAAGAGAAAGAGGATGCCAAGAGCTTAGTTAAACTTTAGAAATGCTCAGTAAGGAAAAAAGTAGCCAAAAAAAAAAAAAAAAAGAAAAAAGACTTCTTGGTAAAAGTCTTCAAAGAACAACTCTTCTTTTTCCATGCACAACAAGAAGATTAAAATCAGTATTTGTCCAATAACAGCTAATCTTTGTGAACCTTGCAAAAGAAATTGGCCACAGGAAGGATCAGAGAAGATAACTGCTCTTCTGAACTAGGATGGGATACTCCACAGAAGCTTCCCCCGAACCCCAGAAACACAGTGAAAGACACAAGAACCTAGAGCAGGCAACTTCACATGGTATGAAGGGAACACCCATCATGAGCAAAGATCTCATTACCAACTAGATCCAAAGCAAAATATTGCAGTAGATTAAAAAACTGATCATGCTTAGAGTTGCTGTAATCCTGCAATTTGTATTACACCTAAAATGGAAACGGTTCCATATTCAATATTCATTCACACCTTAACCCTTGTGCTGGCACCTCCATTTGTGAAAGACTTTGTTAGTCACATCAGAGAATTGATCCAGGTGAAATTAATTCTAACCATGTATTTTTCTTCCTTTTATGTCAGTCCTGATCTCACCTGAAATAGCCCTCTGATCTGGCTTGTCCTTTGAGCAAAAAAGCATCAGCACCAAGTAGCTAATATGAACATACACCTGTGATGAGAAAAAAGTTTCAGCAATGATTTGCTCTGAGTTCTGTAATGTGAACAATAGACAAGCCAGTGAGGAGGGAGGGTGTTTTGCGTATTTTTAGTCTGGCTATATAAACTACAGATTCCCAAAGTCTGACTTTGCCTAAACAATATAATCAGTAACAATTTGGGAGGACTGTGGTTTTCAGGCTGCTATTTTATAACTATGTCACCAACACAAGTTACAGTTGCTGTTCTGAAGTTGGAATATATTACTGGATCTAGCTTAAATTACTCCAATTTGGCCTAATAAATAAATCAATACAGAAACACATCTTCCTTAGAAATTAGTTCACTGAAGACTTACTTCACTGGAAGCAAATAGAATTGCCCAGAGACAAAAAACACCCAGTAGTTTGGTCAGCTGACAACTCAGAATCTACACTTAACATTTTATCCCATTTCTGGACTTTCACAGAACAGAATGGGCAGAAACCAATTACTTTGGAATGGTTTTGTAGAATTCACATGAAGAAACATTAAAATATTTAATTCTAAATCATGTTCATCCTTCTACCTTTAAAGAATGATTTCTATATTGCCCTACAGCTGATCTGCTGCAAATAGGAAAGTATTTTTGTAGATATTTACAAACACTTAAAATATATTACTAGTCAGAAACTGCAAGCAATACCCTCTATGTATTCATAGCAAAGGCGGCATCATAAACTGACTCCATCCAGTAAAATCCCCTTGTAAGACTGCATCTGGAACTTAGATTCTACATGCAGACTGTCTCAGTAGTACTTATATCACACCAGTCCTTAAAAAAAGGCAAAACCAAAAACAAAACAAGCAGTTAACTGAACCCAAAGCATGCCTGAAAATTTACTTTGAGTCAAACAAACAAAAAAGCTATAATAGAAGAGTATTTACTATATACTTACTGTAAGTGATGCCTCACTTATTCTAAATATAAGTTGAACACTTGGTTCATTTTTTAAACTTCTTGCAGTATGAAAGATTTGTTTGCAGAAAACTGCTGTTTCAGATTTCAAATATAGAATTTGAACCTCTTATAATTTATTGAAATAAAGCTTTCAGTTATCATTGTGGTGTAGAGAAAATAAAAAACTAAAAAAAAAAAAAAATTCTGCTTCAGAAAAGCTTTAGAGGATTGCATTACTTTCCAAACAGACATTCTGATTTTCTAGTCTGGCCATTGTGAAATGTTGAAAATAATTTCATGCTCTTGTATAACACTGATTCCTGAAAATGAGTTGAAATTACAAAGCTATTTCACTTACTTGTCTAATATCACATGCTAATTTTAAAAACAAACAAGCTACAGTAACATTTCAATTTCAAATGAGAAACTCTATGTAGGGAAAAACCCCTAACCCTGCAATATGATGTCTTAATCAGCTGTTCAATGAGTAAGAGAGCCTTGGCTAGCAACCACAACACTGGAAATGAGAATCAACAACTTAATATGCTTTGGAAGCAATCAGAAACTGGCTTCACACAAGTTCTATTCAGTTATTATCAGCATTGACAGGCTATTGTTATTCACCATCAACAGATGAACATCCTTAATAGATCAAGCAATACCTACCTGAATATCAACAACTTATTCCAGAAATACACGTGGCAAAAGGCACTGACAGGAACAGCGTTGCTACTTGTACCAAGCAATTAACCAAACCCAGTTTCCCCTCGGAAAACCCTCTGGTGTAAAACCAAAACGATTCCTGATACACAAGAAAGGCAGACGAGACAAAATCTCTGGGGTTGTGCATTAACCTCTCTAATTTAGTCCCCATCTCTTAGCCCTCCTCTCCGGTCACAGTGCTGGCACCATGCACTCTCACTGCAACACCACAGCCTCTGTTCTCCAGCTCAGGGACACCACAAACCAAATGAAAATGCCAAGAAAGAGGCGTGGGGGTCCAAAGCGGTCAGGAATGAACATACCTGAAGTTCTAACACAAAAGGGTGCCTCACCAAAAAGTGTACTTTCCTTCTCCTATCACAAGATGCGTTGCAGCTGCTCTGGAACACATGACTTAATATACTAAGGATTTGCAGAAAGCAAGAGAAAAAAAAATAGAAAAAGGGATGAGAACTAACTTGCAAGAGATTCAGACACTTCTGAAACAGTAAAACTTTCCATGATACAGTCTTAAAAACCTCCCACAATTAAATTTCTACAGTCAGTTGCCTACCTAAGGGCACATGTACATAAAAAAACAAATCAAAACCAGAAAGCAGATGGTAAAGCCAATTAGACTGGCATTATTAGATAAAAGCCAAATATATACAGTGGCAAAAATCTTGAACACAATATGTAATTCCACCTCAACAAGAGCACAGCACAACTGGAAAATGTTCAGAGGTAATCAAAAAGATGATTAAAGATATGGAAAGCTCCCTCCTTAGGGCCAGCTAAGATAACTAAGCTAGGGGGAAGCATAACAGCAGACATATGACACAAGTCTGAAAATCACAAATCACACGGAATGGGGGAATACAGCTTGATGTTTGCTGTGTTATACAAGAACTAGGATTTGTCCAAAGAAACTAGATGGTGGTGAGTTCAAAACAAACAAATAAAGGTAGTTTGTAACGGCATATAATTACACTGCTGAACTTCTTACCAGATGAAGCTGTGGGTGAAAGAAGTTTGCATGGCTATAGAAAGCAACTGGATAAATTCACGTAAGAAAAATCCAGCAAGGGGTATTAAATATGATAGCACTGTCTCTATGACACTCTGTAACCCCTCCTTGGATCTCCCATCACGATACCCGAAGAGGAAAGTCCCCACGCCACAGACTGAAGGGAGCAGGGAGGGCAGAACAAGCAGCCAGGAGCGCGCCTTGTCCTGTTCTTTCTTCTTGCTCCACGCCAGCTGCCGGCCACTGTCAGCAAAAGGTGGCACCTCACCCAGGTCAGCTGTACTCACAGCCTGTGTATAAACCCACCACGGGTGGGATCGCACACCAGTGATGACAATGAAGTTGACTTCTACAATCTCACCACGAAACATGGTACAGACACAAGAGACTACAAATAACTGCTTTGCAACAGCAGCTCACCACCAATATTCCTTTAACTTGCCTAAACGTGAGCAAGATAAAAAAGTACTATTCTAAATCAGTTTACTTCTGTAATTTTACTGTATAAACTTTTAAAACCAAAACCAACTAAACCATTTCTAGCTGTTTGTTCAAAACTTACAGGTAACAACTACTAACTTAACCTACTAGCAAATTAATATACTGAGCAACCCTTTAAACTAATTACTACAAGTGAGTATTAAGATTCAGGAGGAACAGTCCTTTTCTTACACTTATTCAGATGTTCCACTCGTTACATAATCTCCTGCAGAACATCCTGTGTGAGAAACAGTGACGACCTTTTCACCTCATCTTGCCTAAACTACGGTGCGGCACTGCTTACAGTACAGACACAGGACTGGTTCACTATCCATCCATGGGTTGCACCTCTCTGCACACTGCTTTGCCATTCCAATAATGAAAACATACAGTGCATCACATTCCAGTTACGTTGTACAATTTTTTTGAATACTTAAGTTGATGTCTCAAAAATGCTACAGACATTGTTGTGGCAAATTGATTACCAGAACAAAACACACCTTCAAGTTTAACAACTTTAACTCCGGTCTCCCTTGAAGTACATAAGCTAATTTCCTACTAGCCAGGCAAGGCATTTTAACAGACTGACTGGTAGACAACGTGTTATTTTTCTATTTTTTCCTCTTTGACATGCTTATAAAACAAGCTATGCAAACAAAGGAAAAAACCTGAAACTGTTACACAGGCCAACGCTTCAACTAACTGCAAAAAACTCTTGATCAGAGCGCTACACTAGAACAGAACCACAGAAAGAAAAAGAAAACAGTTTTATAACTCCATTTTAAACCTCTGTATCATGTGTTTTGGTATGAGCTTATACCAAACTCTATAAAATTACTTGCTTTTTCCTACTGCAGTATCAGTGTTGCCACTTTCAACCAAGGTTTTCACTTGCTTTGAATTAGGTTTGTTGCTTTTTTCTAGTACACCACCCTCGTCGGGGCACACAGTTCCATGAGAATACAGGCTTTTGTTCCAAAAACTGGAGAGATGTGTCTCTATTCATCTGACCACCAGAGCAAACTTTAAAAACAAACTCTGCAGGTTAAAAGTTGATTCCTATGTAAATTCCAGGGTTTGGTGGGGTTTTTTTGCTGGTTGTTGTTGTTGTTTTGTAGTGTTTGTTTTAGGGTGTTTTTTTTTCATTTGTTTGTTTTTTTAATTAAAAACCTCCTCATTTTGTAACCCGACTCATATTATTTTCACGTCTGGAAGTCTCTCTCCTAACCTCTGCTGCACAGAAATGCAAGTTAGACAGTAGGGTATTTAGCTACTTTGGAATTTCAATTTTCAGTAAGCTACTCCCTCAAAGTGATTATGTTTTAGGAATCAAAAGCTTAATACACCTATTTGCAGTTTTCAAAGATTATTAAAGCAAATAACTGCTTGTACTAATATAATTTAATTCCAACAGCACTCCTTAAAAACTTCAGCAATTAAAGAAACATAACAAACATTCAGCCACTCGGATTTCACTCTGTTCCTGAAATCAAAAGCAATTTCATACAACTATTAAGGATAGGATATTAAGAATACCATACTCAAACTGTACGTGCAAGGGAGTACAAGTCAGCCTTAATATAATTAAATGAGTTGGAATTTGGCCAGAAACTTGGGTTATGACAAATCCAAAAGCCAGTCTATCCAACAGTACAATGTGTACTTGTTTATACACTTTTCTACTGCACCATTTGATGACAGAAACAAAAAAAAAAATGTGTTTAGGCCGGTGCTTAACTTTAAACAGGAAGAGTTTCATTTAAGTCATTTAAAATAAGTCACTTCTAAACTGCCTCCCACCCTCATACAGACTGATGATCACAAAAATGAAAAGATTTTGTCAGAGCTACTCTGTGGCTGTACAGAACAGGGAACCTTATCATAACAATAATTCAAAGTAACATCTTAGAATGATACGGAGGTAGAAATTTTAATTCTGTGGTGTCACTCTTCCAATCTGTTTCTATATAACCTGGGTCATCTTACCACAAATGTCCCAAAAGCCATCAAATACTGATTTCAAAGATAGTGCAGACTAAGGTAATGATGCAAACGTGGGATAAATATAAGCCAGTCGAGAAACAAACTCAGTCAGCACCATTTTAAGTGTACTTCAGAGTTTCACAAATAAAGAACGAACCACACTGCAAAAAGTTACTGTACGGAAGTTGTTTTCTATAGCTGGACATGCACGTGTCCCACAGTAAAGGCAAGATGTGTTACATTTTGAGAAAAGCAATCTCGTACTGCCTTGCATTTTCTGTGAAATGTCTCAGAGAAGAACATGCAGTCATTTCCTTGTGAGTCAAAGGCCTTGGATGAATATCAACTGCAACATAACCAATAAGATGCCAGGCGGTAAGCAGAAGTTTTGCAAGCATAAGAATATAACTCTATTTCAAATACAAAGCAACCTCTGCAATGTCTTCTAAGGTATTTATGCCTCAAGCAAAATCTGCATTATTTTGTTTCATGGAGTTTGTCAGTCAGTTGTTCTTTACTCTTTCAGTTGAAACTCTTCCACAGTATTTCAGCCTCTCAAGCTTAAGGTACCTCACTGGACCATATCAGACATCTGTTTGTACTGCTTAAAAACCAACAGTCCCATATGAAGCAATAACAGAAATAAGTTTTTAAGAGTAACTTGTTTATTCCACTGATCACTTTGAAAATAAACATGTTTTACCAACTTAGACAACCTGCTAGCAATAGCTTCCTAGACTAGTATGTGCGTGTGTAAATTCATATTTGTTAACATACAACCTGAATGTTAAGAAAAAAACCCGCAGTATACCACTGTTTTAAACTCAAAATTACTCTTAGAAACAGCAAGCCAAATTTATTACTGTGAAGTACAGTTTGCAATGAAAGTAATCTTGAAAACATTAAATGGTTCCTTTGGTATCTGCAAAAAGGCTTTTAGAAATCCTCATTGATCAAAATGTCATTTACCAAAGATTATTTCTTATTTCAAGTATGGAAGTCATGACTATCCTCCATTTTTATAAATATGTCATTATGAACAATAATAAAAACATTGCTTTTTGCATCCACACACTAAAAAGATTGTTCTGCATAGGTTTAAAGACACTTACAAATTCCAAAATTAAGTAACAGCTGCATATTCAGTAAGAGTAAATGAATAAAGACGGCATTAGAAGTTTTCCAATACAGAAGTCAATCACCCCTACCTACTGAAAATCCTATTAATATTTTCCTTTAAAATAAAGGAAGACTACATGCTATGGCAGTGGATTCTGCACACTGGTAAAGTTCTAACTATCTGACAAAAAATGTAATTATTAGTAGTCTTCCAAAAGGTGCCATAAGTGTTACAAAATTTACAGTGGTTTCACCTCAAATACTCGCAATAAAACCAAGACATTATTCTGCACATACTAAAGTATTCCATGGGCAAAATTGCCTGTGTATTTATTTAGTGTTTCAGGCAGGTTAGAACAATTTTCTGCAGACACACACATCATTACATTTCCCTACTCAGAAGTTATAGTCCCTCAAGGAGCATGCTAAGATTAAAATATACCAAAATCAATAATCACAGTAAACCAGGAACAACTATTTACATTTTGCCAATTCCGTTATAATAAACAAAAGGCTTAAATATATCACTGTTGAGGCATCTGTCAAATTTCTGATTTATGCTTACCTGGCAAAAGTACTGGTTCCAGTTTTTTAATCCTTGGTTCTGAAGTTATATGGTCTTCAGCCTGAAGTAAAAATAAAGGAGAACATGATTAAGAATCAGAACTTTACAGTCAGACCTATTTGGGCAAAGGTGGAAGTTCTTTTAACTTAAAAAGCTGATCTTAAAGAGCTAGGATCGAATCACAGCAATAGTTTTCTGCAAAGATAATAACATTTTTGTGTATATTGAGCTTTGTACCAGAAGAATAAACTAAAAGCACTAATGTTTAAGTAATTGTGTAACCTAGGTTATAACATGTCAGAGGACAAACAACAAACAATTTGACTTGACATTCCATAAAGGCTCAAGTCCTACAACAAGCTCTACACAGATATGGACACTCGAGTTTGCACAAAACTATCAACTTTTAACATGTATGACATTCCGACATAGGAAAAATTTCCCCAAAACCAAGGCCTAGAACACATACATGCCTACTTGCATTTTAATTCCAAGCCTTAAAAATAAAAATACTTCTATAAAAAGACTGAAACCTTCAGTGAAATAACCTCAATGCCTACGGTTCCTACGCCAACAGTGGTATTGCCATTTCCAGGGACTAGGAATACCAGAACTATGTTGTACCAACTTTTTACTTTTACCAAGAAATTGTGAAAAAGTGAAAATGAGTCAACATGTCAAGTGCGTTGCTAGAAGAGGTCCTGCCTTGTCAAAACCAAACAAATAAATAAATAAACAATCACATTCTGTCAGCTGCACACCGAGACCACACAAGAAATCCTGGTGGTTCTACTAGACATACTTGATACTACAGGGGCTATATACAGTAGGCTACTATATATATTTGACAGATATACTTGATTTTTTTTTATTTATGCCATCAGCCAAGTTTTAAATGTGAAACAAAGGCTACAGTGAGAGTTTAATTATTTGCATAACAGACAAGCACCAGCTGTCTTCTCCTCAAAGTATTCCACAGCGCGGACACCGGTAACATGGAACCCGCCCAGCACAAAGAAGAAAGCGAGCCCTAACACCTGACGCGTTACTCGTAACTTTCCCAAACAATCCCACACTGGCCGGCTTGAATCAACACAAGCCTTTATTTTGGTAAAAGTTCCGCTCCTCGGCCGAGGCTGGGGCTCGCCACCAGCATGTGCTCACTTCGCGTTTGTGCGTGACTCCGAAGTCCGAGAGGCCAAGAGGCTGCGCCCCAGACCGCCGGCACGGCTTTTGATCCCCTCCGCCACGGAGGGTCTCCGGGGCCCCTCGGAAGCGCCCCCGGGGCGCGCAGGTGCCGCTTTCGCTCCCCGCGAGGCCGGTAACCCCCAGGCGAGCCGGGGAGAAGCTTCGGGCAGAGCCCCGGGCGCCCCGCGGCCCCGCTCCGGGCCGGCCCAGCACCGCACCGGGAGGGCAGCCCCGCCGGCGGCGCCTCGGCCGGGCCCGGGGCGAGAGGGGAAGAGCCGAGCAGGTCGCTAATGGAAAGAAAAGGCTGTTACCTGAGGCAGCGGCAGAAGGTAGGACTTGAACGTGGGTTTGGGCTGCTTGAGAGAAAACATTGTCGCTGCCGGCGGGGACCGAGGGAGGGAGCGGCGGGCCGGGCCCAGGAGGCCCCGTCCCTCGGGGGCAGGGTGTCGACGCCCGCCGGCTGAGGCCCGGCGCCCCGCGGCCGCTCGGGGCTGCGCGCTCCCCGTCACACGGCGGCGGCCCCGGCGGGCGGCGGCGGGGGCGGCCCCAGCGCACCCTCCTTCCCCCAGGGAGGAGTCAGCCGCCTGGGCAGGCCCGGCCCGCGGCTGCCGCAACCCCTCATGGAGCCCCCCGCGGCTCCCTCCGCCTCCCCGCGGGGGCGGCCGCCTCGCCGAGCCAGCGGCTCCCTACCGCCGGCGGCGGGCGGGTGGCGGGCGGCGGGCTGAGGCGGGCCCTGCCGGGGCAGCCATCTTGGGGGAGCGGCCTCGGTACGGCGGCCGAGGGGGCGGCGGTGGGTCCCCTAGAGCGGGCGCTCCCCGCCGCGGCCGCCACAGCGGGCACTGTTATTTCTCACCGGGCTGGCGGCGGGTTCGGGTTACCGGATCGTACCGGTTGCGGGGGAGGCCTCGCTCGGGAGCGCTCGCCGCAGCGCTGCCTCCGGGCGGGGGGCGAGAGGTCGTCTCTCCTCCCGGCCTCCGCGAGCGAAAAGCAATCACAAGCACAGGGGCCGGCGGGGAGGGGAATGTTAAAGGAGGATCGACGCAGAGGGTTTGCACAATTTGGCCCCTGAGCCGCTCGGAGACGGGTTCTGAAACCTCCGCATGGGGCCTGCAGAGGCAGGTTTTTACTGCGACCCAGGGTTGCCTCAGATCAGCATTAAAAATCCAGCTCCAGCATGAGTCAAGTACCGCTACCAAGTTTTTCCTACTGTCACCTTTTATACAAGGTGTATCACGTTACAGCCGTGGAACGTATGGGATCTATGGGTGAAGCCTCCAGGCTGCTGCCGCACTGGCACCCTCTCGCTCCATGCTGGAACCGTGCTGGCTGCTGGCGGTGGATGCACATCTAACATCCGTGTAATACCTTTTCCTTCAGCTTCCCAGGCACTCATGTATTGCTCACTTGAGCTTCTCTAGAACATGGAAATAGCACAGTTGCACACCTAAACTGCCAAAATCTAACACTAAACACCAAAATCTAACTTTTGATAACTAGGAAACTGAGCAACGACTCTCATTCGTTTAGTGCCCTTGGCAACCTTAACGGTCCATGTTGCAGGTCTTTTTGTGAGCACTGACTGCAATGAACTTGGCCTCCACAGTGGAAATACCTCCTACAAGAAGCAACGGTTTGGATGGAAATGTGGTTAAATCAAGAGCCCCAGAGTGGGACCACATGGGTCTGTCAGCTGTGAGACCTAAGGAAGGGGGAGAGTCTGGGTTCTCCCGCGGATGGTCCAAGCACAAGGGAATCGGGTAAAACCAGCCAGGCCTCTCCAGAGTTTGAAGCCAGGTCTGATGCATCGGGTAGGGTAAGAAGGGCTGCTGGTTCCTGTGCCAGCTGGTGCACTGTAGCAATGGTTCCAGCTACGAGCCAAGCATAGTTCACTGCAGGGCCCGTGGTTTAGGGACAAGAGTTGAAGGCCAGCATCTGCCAAACTAACTGCCGGTATCCTCACCTTATTAAAAAAAAAAGCATGGTTTTGGTCAGCATACAGTCATTTTTCTGTAACTGCTCACATGCAAGATAACATCAGTAAAGGCCTGCTACAGCACAGTGATGTTGTAATATTACCATGACATGAAGATAGTAAAGAGCTAGAAGACTCCAGGGAAACACACATTTTTAGACACAAAATGACACACGTAGCACCCAGCATCAGCCACAGGGTCATCAAGGTCTTCCCTTACTGTCATTAATAGGAAGCACGTTACGTTGCATTATAGCCACTGTGATTTTTCGGTGAAGTCAGAGGGTGGATGTTCAATGGAAGAACAGACTTTAGGGCACAAGCTGGATTCCCTGACTTAGATGAGATGCCCCACGGATGCCAGCAGGGATGTTGGTTTTAACAGCGAGGGGGGAAGCAACCCACTGGCACCTGCCTAGGTTAAAGAAAGGAGTACATGTGCATACGTTTAAAGCTATTTGGCAGTGCAGGGGAGAATAGCAGCAAGCACCTCCATAATACACTACTCTTGGACTTGCAGGTGAAGACAATAAAAACAATCCCATTGTGTAGGGTTTTTTTAAAAGAAGTGCAAATCTTGCACAAAGGTCCCATCTTATTTGGTGTTGGCAGACAGTTCCCTTCACTTTCTCCTGTATTTTCACATATCAGATTTTTATTTTATGCTGTAAGCATCATTGTCTAAGGCTGAACAACACATTCAGCCTGGCTCAGTATCAGGCTCAGCTCTTGTCCATTTTAGAGAGTGCACTGTGCTGGAGAAGCTGGTGGTGGTGTGATGCTGAGAGCCTGACAGTGCTGTGAGAGCAAGCCACAGCTTCTCTCCTGCTGGTGACTGACCCCTGTCATAAGATAAATCCCTTGGATGTTTGGTAAGTGAGAAATACTGCGAGACTTGCCCTCATCTTTATTTTTCTTTAAAGTTTTTTGTTCATATTCACAACACTGCTGAAAGAAAATTAAAATCAGAAAATGGGGAAGAGAAAGCGAGGGGGCGAGGAACGCAAAACTGCCCCAATCAGCTCAGCTTGAAATTGCATATAACAAATCTGCCGGTGATATTAAAAAAATAGAATTATTTATACTACGTCAGAATTACATGAGTGTTTCTGCATCAGCACAGAGCCTGCTGAGGAGTGGCTGCAAATGCAATCTTACTCTTGAGGGAATGAGCACGGGATAGCACAAATTTCCATTAAGGACTGCACTGACGCATTTAAATTGCACTGCTATTATGAAAAGGAACAAGCAAAATCAAAACTAAGCTCTCGGTAAACATAAGATCACAAGATTGGTGAGGATTGTTGTTGGACCTGGTCACAAGTTGCCACTAGAAGAGTCTTATGCCAGTGGGAGGAAGGTGATTTGACAGAAGTGAGTATTTTGGAGGAGAGAGTTAATCTGTCACAACTTGCAGCAGCATACAAGCAGGCAGGGCAGGCAGGCTGAGCAGGACAGGCAAGTAAGGCAGGGCAGGGCAGAGAAAGCAAGAGGTGGGGCAAGGCAATCGAGGCAGGGGGAGCAGGAGAGCAGGGAGGGGAGGGCAGGCAGGACAGGTAGAGAAATCCTCTGGATCCCTGACTCCTTTTTGTCAATTTACTCAATTGCCTGCCCATGTCCAACTATTCTGGCTTGCCTCGCTTGCTTTTTTCAAACAGTGCTGCTAAACCAGAGGTTTCTGAGAATGCCTTTGTTCTATGAGAACAGTCTTGAAAGAATGGTGGGAAGATAGCTATGCAGCAAAGCTAGCTGAACTGAAGAGACTGCAGATGCCTATCTTTATTCTCAGTAATTTAAAAAATATAATTTTTTACTCAGTGCACTTATTTTCCTTGCCTCAAGTTATTCAGTGATATTTCCTGTGTGCTAGACTGACCAAGACCCTTACACTTGCCCACTGTCATGACTCTTCCAGAACCAGCTTGGCCTGCTCTCCTGATGGTATCACCCCCCACATGCTGTGTGGCAGATTCCCTGGGCCTCTTTTTACATACAGTGCAAATTGTTTAGAACAGTGAAGATAATTATCTGCTTAGCTAGCTATGGCTACAGTGCATAACCTGCTGTATTTACTGCATGCCAGATTAGGTACCTTCCTAAAAGTTTTGTTATAACCTCACAAGACAGCTCTGTGGTTGGGGAAGTATTTTTGCTTGTACACTGCATGAGGGCTGGGGTTAAATCAGAACAGATTTTCATAATGGTCCCTTTTGATCTCTCAGCACATTAGAGAATGGCTCTCATTAGACGTGTTCAAGAACAGGTTAGACCACCCCCTGCCACTGATGCTATCGACATTGCTGAACTTCAGTCTAGATGATCTCTTCCAGGCCTGTATTTCTATGGCAACTTAAGTGTTTTCATAGCTTTCTGAAGAACAGTTCAATTATTGGTTTGAACACCACGACACAAAGACATACCTGTTGTCTGATTTCACAGCTGAGCTATGTGCCCAGAGCCACAGCAAGTATGTGGCAAGTCTGCAAAGTCAGGGACTCACTGATGAAAGTCTGTTCTGTTTTTCACCAAAAGCATTATATTACTTTATCTGGATACCTCCCTACTTGTGCACTCAATAGTTTGCATGCCCAAGTTGCCTCAGCATACACTCAGAAGTGTGAGACTTTTGCTGGGGACTTGTGAGGAAGCCAGGCCAACAAGTTTCTATTACCCCTTACAGAAGAAAAACATTATGCCTTAAATTTATTACGCAGCTGAAAAAAGAGTATCTGAGTGTCCTTGATGAAGATTGAAGATCCTTGGCTGGATGGTTGCACTGAAAGACCAACAGCTTGATGTCCAAGAGCAGAGCAGAGACAAGTCGAGTTCCTCAGGGGTCGGTGTTGGGACCAGTGCTGTTTAATGTCTTGGTTGGTGACACGGACAGTGGGATCGATGCACCCTCAGCAAGTTCACCAATGACACCGAGCTGTGTGGTGGGTGACACGCTGAGGGCAGGGATGGCATCCAGAGGGACCTGGGCAGGCTGGAGAGGTGGGCCCGGGCAGGTGGTTCAACAAGGCCGAGTGCAAGGTCCTGCCCATGGACCGGGGCAAGCCCAAGCACAAATCCAGGCTGGGTGAGGAGTGGAGTGAGAGCAGCCCCAAGGAGAGGGGCTTGGGGGTGTCGGGGGATGGAAAACAGCCTGTGAGCCAGCACCGTGTGCTCACAGCCCAGAGAACCAACCGTGTGCTGGGCTGCAGCAAGAGCAGTGTGGGCAGCAGGGCCAGGGAGGGGATCCTCCCCCTCTGCTCCGCTCTGGGGAGACCCCCCTGCAGTGCTGGGGCCAGCTCGGGGGCCCCAACAGCAGAAGGACACGGAGCTGCTCGAGTGGGTCCAGAGGAGGCCACAGAGATGCTCAGGGGGCTGGAGCAGCTCCCCTGGGAGGCCAGGCTGAGGGAGTTGGGGGGGTTCAGCCTGGAGAATAGAGTATCCATTGTAAAGATACAGGGCATCAACCATAAAGCACCGCTTTACCATATCAAATGTTGCTTCTGCAGATAAGGCTAAGAGTTGAAAAAAGCAAAAGAAGATTGAAGTTTTAAGGAAATCTGTAGTTCTTGTCTCACTTCTTCCAAGGCTTGTGGCTTGTCAGCCTGCAATCCAAACTAATGTGTACTGTTTTTTGACTAACCCAACCCCACTGGACCCTGGTACCTGTTGAAATGGGCATTAAATGGGCATAAATATCATCCAGGTCCTTACATCTGTTCTGCCTTCCTGTCTGATGATGGATCCCAATGGGTGATCAAAATCCACTATTAGGCTGAAATACTCAGCTTTGGTCACGACTGCATGCATTCACTTATCTGCGGTGGATGTTGTGAGAGGAAAACACTTCTAGGGCTAATATAGCCTCATCACCCAGTAAATAGAGTATTGTCACTGCTAGTGACAGGACACAGGCTTTATGTTGACTGGCCTCAGGACTGAGGTTTGTCAGGATTGCTGTCTGAACTTGCCTTAACCTGCCTTGACCTGTCCCTTCGTTTGTTTAGCTGTGAAAGCTAGGAAGTTCAGGCATAATTGTAGGATTTGAAGGCCAATGAAGACAAACAAGATGTAAAGTTGGTAGCAAACAAAAAAATGCCCCTAAGCAAGCAAAAAATAAGGAAACCAACAACATCAGCGTCATGCTGATCCCAGCAAAGGACCTGGGATGCTGAAGGCTGGCAGTATTTCCTTACTACTCCCATTGCAGCCAGTGACCGCTAGACCCAGAGCATCAGTGCAAGTGTGAACATAACTTCAAAAACAAAAGGGGTAGACAGTAGGAAGTGTGCACATATTGTTGTTTGTTTTGTTGTTTTTTTTTTTTTTTTTTCCCTGTAGTAGTATAGTAGTATTTGTTTCTCTTCTCTCTTCTTGTCTTTCCTCTCTTGTAACTAGATCTAGACTAATAATAATTCGTATATTACTGTTCAAATTTGTTACACTAACAATAAATTTCTGACTTTACGTACAAGGTGTGTCTCCTTTTTGCTCATAACAAGCTTTTGAGTGTAACACTAGTTCAACTGGAAGTGACCAGTCAGACAGGACAGTGGTGCAGAAGTCATATGCTAGCAATGGCACTACTAGGTGGGACCCCAACAACGTGTCCAAGTGTTGCTGTCGCTCAGAAAACTCACCTCCTCCATAGCAAGTGCCCGGCAACGAACTGGCTTTGGGTCAGTGGGTTAACTACCCGGAACACCCGTAACAGGGCATACCACAATCCTGTGGATTTTGCAGATCTAATGAAATAATCCTGTTGATATCCTTGGTCATGCATCCTCCTCAAGTTTTTTTCTAGCAAGGCCTTACAGATACTTGTAGTCTTTTAATTTTTACTTAAAAGGACTGATACACATTTTGCCAAAGATGATAGTCGAGCGCAGAAGCTAGGAATGCATCCAAAGAAGCCATTTGGAGAAACCATAGTTGGAAGGTTCAATGGCTACTTTAATTCATTACTACATAATATGGTACATGGACTTTCTTGGTTCTCAGGTATCAAAATCCAGCGTCAAAAATGGAAAGAGTGACTCTACAATAGGAGATGCTTGCAAAAGCAAAGTCAGACTAGTCCTAGATGATGCAATGTAAAAAGGGGTAATTAGTGGAATCAGCTGGTATAGCTAAGAACCTGCCTGTGTGAATACTACAATTAGTCACTCTGTTTAAAACATTTGCCTTGAGGCAGAGGGACATGTCTGTATTGCAAGATACTGTAGGGTGAACAAACTTAAGTAACCTCAGTGTAATGTCTCTGTGTAGACATAGCCTTAGAGTACATACTCTTTAGGCTTGACCTGGTTCAGTATAGGTCAAGCACATAATAAAAAATGGTAAGTGGTATTCACAGTGACACTGTGTTGGAGCCACCATATATTTAGCAGTAGGAGGGATGCATCTTCCTGAAAAGCAGTATTAAACAAGCCTCTTCAGAAATAAAAATTCTGTGCTTGCATCCTTTCAGCCAGTATTGAAGAACACATGCAAGCAGATATGAAAATATGTTGATCATCATTCTGTTTAGTATGCTCTAAATCTACTATTGGTCTTCTATGCACATACAGAGACATATTTTATTCTTATTAAAATGGCTGTATGTCTAAAATACCTCTGCCAAAGTCAGTGTAGTTAGTTCGCATTTCATGGCAGAGAGGTTATCATTTCAGTTCATGCTATTCAAGAGCACAGAAAACATCCAAGCCTTATAAAGTCATCACTGTATAGAGAGCTTTATGGAAAATTACTGGCAAATGTTAAAAGGGAAACTTTGCATACAAAATGTTCAGCTCATGTACTGCAGTAAGAAGAAACAGATAAAGGAAATGTTTTGATATCATTATAGTGAAAAATTTGTTATACTGAATTAATTTCACATCTTTTTCCTGTGTTCCTTTATAGACATTTTTTACACAAATTAAGTAAATACAAAGGTAAAATGTTTTTGTTTGAAATCCACATGCTATCTGATAAATTTTGAATATAAATGCTAAAAAAATAAACTCGTCAAACAGAGCATGATTTAACACACATTTTATAAAGACAATGTAACAAGAGGTATGCAACACACTGTATTTTATTCCACAATGCATACTGCTTGTTGAGCAAAGTGCTGAAAAGCTGCATCCCTTTGTGTTTGTTAATGAATCAGTTTCTGGTGAGTGTGCAAGCAAACAATAAAAAGGCATTGGCAAATTGGAGGCTATTTTAACCACACATACAAAATAGCTAGGTAGTCGCATATAACGGTAACACAGAAGTAAATGTGGAAGTGAAACAATTTCAAATGTCATTCTGTTTTTACGAAATGTCAAGTTCCCTAAAGTTGAAGAAAATAGAAGCTCGCATAAAAAGCAAAATATTAACACTGTTCTGACAACAGTGAAGCCAATAAACCTGCTAATAAGATCAAGCTAGCAAAAATCCCTAGTAAATGATGACTTAACTTTTGGAAATGTCTATGCAGGTACCATGATCATTTGGTACAGTAACAGTACTTCAAAGTATAAGTATGGATGGAGTATGAAAATATAATACAAACAAGAAAAAGCTGATGCCATCAATGCATCTGTAGAGTCTTCCATCAATCTCTGCATTTCAAAATGTGGTAAGCAACATTATCAAGGGGGATACTGAGACCTACATACTGTGGAGCTGATGGTGGGGAGAAAAAAGAAATTCTGTCTTTTCAACATAATATATGAGTAAGTCCTGATGGTTAATGAGTTAAGCATTAACTTTTGACCAGTGTTCTGTGAACAAGTAACATGCCTTTAGCTCATTTGCTTTCTTGTCTGTTCAATGGTATGCATCCATGCCCTGCAAAGAGAGCTGGTGAATATTTGGGAAAACAAAACTCCCAAAAGGTAAAAGAGAAGAATGAGGCAAATAACTTCATACTAGTATGAAAAAACTATCAAAACCTAGTACTTAGAATGCCACTGTTGAGATAAAAGTGTGCTGGGATACTGTAACTATAGATGTGGATTTCTAGTCTTAGTTGTTGAGGGATAGAAAACACTTTTGTTGTAGAGACTTTTTTTTGTTTTGATATTTGTTTTAGAAATTTACTCAAGAAAATGTATGGAACTTCTGTTCTCATCTGGAAAATTTATTTTTTGTTTAGACTGACTCCTAGAAACTGTTTATTGTTCCTCATGTGTCATCATAATGAAATTGCAAAATGAAAGATTAATTTGTTACAGTAGATTTGCTTCAAACACAAATTGGCTACATTTTAATCTCACCCAATCAGACTACTTTTCCTATTCTGTTTTGTTTTCCCTTGCAGGCATTTATAAAAAGCCAGATTCTTACTCTACATGGATTTCTACTGTAAACCCCATTTATACGAAACACTAATACAGATCTTGGATTCATATTATTAAAATCTCCATATACTTCCTATACTTAAAATCTCCCTAAACATTTTGAAACAATGATCATTGTTTTTCAACAGTTTAAGGCTGTCAACATGCTTTGGGGTGGGGACAGAAATGATCCTGAAAGCAAGACTATGTCACTATAATGCAAGGACAGGTCAAGAATATGTCTACACATGGCTTTCTGGGTCTGGTTTCTCCAAACACAACTGTGTTTTGCCACTCAGACCTATTTTAATGAGTGAAAACTGCTATGTTGCACCTTTCTGAAGGAGGAGCTAAGAAGCATGCATGAAATCAGAAGTGAAAGAGGGGACTGCCGAATTCTAGCTTGCTTCCAACAATTTAGTTTAGATCTGAAAAACACAATGGCCACAAAGAAACCAGCTGCATAAGTAAGGATAAAAACTAATGCTGGTCAAAAATTTGTTCTGTTTAAGAAGTCTTCTGATAAAAAATAAGTAAAAACATTTTCTAAATTATTGCATGATAAGACTGTCCTTTTATAAATAGCTTGCCAAAATGAGCTTATGAGGGAGGTTGAAATGGAACAAAGAAAGATCTGTACTGTTGGCATCTGTGAACTGTGCCTAATTTTTATCTGCTCCCGAGCGAACATCTCTCTTTCACCTGAGCCAGCAAGCATTTAGTTAAGAACAGAACATATATCTATCAAGTTTAAAATGAAAAGAAACAATTCTATTCAAAATTCTTCTTTACAAATTAATTTAAAAATCCGTAAGTTGTTGAATTAGTCATGCTGCTTTCTTGACTGTCAATAAACCAGGAGTCATTAGCCACTTCAACATTCAGTTTCTGTGGATGCATTTTCTTGCCTAGCTTTCTGTTCTTCTGTTGCACTGCCAAATGCTACCACCAAATTAGTTACGCTACTGGCATGTCCTGGTCTATTTAATTTGTCCTTTACAGACTTGGCTTTCTGAGAATGGCTGTGCAAACTCTTTGACCGTACTGATGGGAACCCAGAAGTCCTTTCTGGCTTTACTGATAGGAAATTCTCTTTCTCAGCCTTGACAGTGGCAGGCATAGAGGTGTAAGAAGCACTCATACGTGCTTCACCAACATCACTGTCATCATCTGTGTCCATCTGTAACTGCTTCTGCTCTGCTTGCCTTTCTGCTTCAGAGATAAAACCAGGGTATTCTGGAGGACGTTCTTGAGAAAGTTGCTGCTCAACTTCATATTTCCACTCTGTGGCCCATTGTTCAATTGTAGAAGGCGACACCTGATCCATGATGGTACTATATTCTGTGGCCCAGTTGTTAACTCCTCCAACCAGCTTCCCACTCTGTGCAAATATAAAGCTCCTTGACCTCATCATAGTGGTTTGACAAGCACTGAATGTTTCAGGAGGAAAATAGCGCATTGCTTTAGTTTTGTCCAAGGGATAAGAGAAGGTTGCTTCTAACTTGGTATGTTCTACTTTTAATTGTGTGTTCTGAAAATCTGACCTTGGTGCTGACTGTCTGCTTGTAACAGCATCCATTCCATCACTTTTGAAAATCCCTTGCTTTTCATCCCCAAAACCACCCGAACCAGAATGGGGTCTGGAAACAGTCTGTGCAACTTCTAATGTCGATTTACTGAAATCTGCTGTGGTGACTGCATTAGCACTAGAGGTGTAATGGAGACTGGTGTGGTGTTCTGGAACCAGCATCCTTGGGTCTGCTCCGTCTTCTTTGGTACCAGGAGAATGGGCTTTTATACGCAGTCCCACGGCTGGTGACATAGGAGTGGTACTGTCATCATATATTAACTCATCACCACTGACATGGTATCTGTATGTGCTGTAGCCATCAGAGCTGCTAACGCTGCTTTGCCTCAGGAGATATGCAGCATCACACTCAGATGCAGCCCGTGAACGTGGATATGTCAGCTCAGATTTGTCAATACCTGCCAACTTCTCAAGAGCATTCACCATCCGACCAGATAGTTCTTCCAATTGAGAGAGTCGAAGGTCGACTGTTTGAAGGGAAGCTTTCATAAAATGTTCTCTTTCATTCACTTCTTCTAGCCTCATTGACATATTTTCAACTCTGTTGAGTATAAAAGAGGAAGCATAGAACAGAAGCTGTGGAACGGTGCAGTAACCCATTATAGGCACCCAGCTATTGATGTCTTCCTAAGGTAGAATTCTGTGCTATCTATCACGCATCATTCTTTTTTCCTATGAGTAGCATTAAAAGCACGTGCATTTCTTGTTATCTATACTTTCCATACACCATATCAGAGGGCTCTTTGAACTTTGCCCTTATTTACATGCCAGGTGAGTACAAGAGTTGCATCCCTTAAGGACAAACTACTGTTAACATTTCTGAGTGTGCCGCCCACTTCACATTCCGTTATAGTCTTTCACTGTGAAGCATCAATTGATTATATGAAAAATACTTTCTAATGACATGCTCACATGATGAACTAAAATAGCATCAAGGCATGTTGTAAAACAGGTTTTATAGCAGTATGAGAGAGAACATATGCTGGTATGTATGGGATTACTTTAGCTCTTGAAATACTTTTCAGTTATGTATCAGCTGAAGGGAGAGGAATTATTGTCCAGTTCAATTAAAATAATACTGCTTCCCATTTCTTTTATCATTTATATCATAATGGAAGTGATGGTACCAGAAGAATGCATATAAAACTAATGCATTAGAATGTGACTTCAGGATCATACACTAGTAAATCAACTGTGGAAATTAAATTAACATTCTTTTGCTCTCACACACAAAAGATGATGAAGCATCTGGAGCAAGAAGCCATGAGAAATAAGTGAATCTGCTTTGTGGCCACAGACCATAGTGAATCAGTGAGGCTTACCATCCCTGCTTTATTCTCTGCCACAATACCTAGGATTTTGACAAATTGCAATGGATAAATAGTGCGACAGAAACTACTCCAATACATGCAGCAGATTTAATTTACTTGTCCATTCTCAGACTTTACATATAGTAATGCAAGATGTTCAGGGCATCCCTTCAAAAGAAAGATGTTTATCTGTTAAAGAATTATATGGCTCACAAAGCTACTTCATAAGAAATGTTAAAAGGAAGGAAGGTAGGTGGGTAGGTAGGTAGGTAGATAGATATGGAGTAGTTCATCATCAGAATACTGTGAGGTAAATAAAAGGTGAAAGAGTGTGTATCCTTTAAACTGTGTATCATTTTCATTACAGGGAAAATTTTTCATCATTTCAAGGAAGTGACAAAAGACCCCATCCTTTGACTTAGAACTGCTAACAAAATAGGCAGAGCCTTTGGGAACAGTCCTGCCAAGTGACCTGGTAAAAAACTGCTGCTGCCATTATCACTGTGTGCTTACACAGCAATATGCAGACATTACCTAGTCCTCAGAATAGCCTAGTGATTTACATGTGAATATTCCCCGTCTTTTAAATGGGGAAGTTCATACTGAAAAGCTAAATCCCCTGTTCCAAGTTTCCAAGAGAATCTGTGGCAGAGATTAAAATTCAGCAGTTGTGAGTGATGTACCCTAGTGTAAACCATAGATCTAAGGGAAGAATCCTCAGTGCTTTTGTCATTAAGTTCCAACATGTTTCTCATGGTTGGGGGAGCTGCTGGAAGCTCAACAAGTAGTAATTTGCTCAAATGGATAAAAGGCATAACTGTGATCTTCAGATGGAAGAGAGGGAAAAAATTAACCATGAACAAAAATGTTCTTATGCCAAAGCTACCCAAACCAGCGGCCTTAATGACATACCAGCAGGTAAAACAAAAACCTTGCTCTTCTGAGAGAAGCACCTGCACAGATATTTACTCAGTATTCAGATCAGCTTCTGAACTGGTGGTGTTTTTTTTCAAGATCTAAATCTTTTGTACTTAAAATCAACTTTGGTTATAATGAAGACATAAAAAAGCAATTATTGCTCCAGACAAGCAGTGTGGGTTTTTTTCTTATAATAGGTACCTTTCAGAGGTAACTCTGATGCGTTCATCTTTAGATGATTGCTGCTCATCCTCTTTTTCCTGGAAGTATTCTTCTACACACTGCTCTTCAAACTCATACAGTTTTTTTAGCTCTTCATCATTCAGAAATAACTCTGTGCAAAACAGAAGAACAAAAGATGAGTTTCCTTATTCTAATCTTCCAGCAATTTAAATCCAATTTAGCAGATTATTTTTGACATACAGATCCTGCCAGATTCTACTACTGCACTAAATAAAAAGATGATTTTATAAATAGGGAATGAGCACTTAGCCAAAGATGGCCACAGTCCTTAAGGCAATATAATGCATTGTCATAGAATCATAGAATAGTTTGGGTTGGAAGGGATCTTAAAGATCACCTAGTTCCAACCCCCTGCCCCGGGCAGGACCCCCTTCCCCCAGCCCAGGGTGCTCCCAGCCCGTCCAACCTGGCCTGGAACCCTGCCAGGGAGGGGGCAGCCACAGCTGCTCTGGGCACCCTGTGCCACTGCCTCACCACCCGCACAGGGAAGAATTTCCTCCTTATATCTAAGTAAAATCTACCCTCTTTCAGTTTAAAACCATTACCCCTCATCCCATCCCTACACCCTCTGATCCAGAGTCCCTCCCCACCTTTCCTGTCCCCCCTTTAAGCACTGGAAGGCCACTCTAAGGTCTCCCCGGAGCCTTCTCTTCTCCAGGCTGAACCCCCCCAACTCCCTCAGCCTGGCCTCCCAGGGGAGCTGCTCCAGCCCCCCCGAGCATCTCTGTGGCCTCCTCTGGCCCCGCTCGAGCAGCTCCGTGTCCTTCTGCTGTTGGGGCCCCCGAGCTGGACCCAGCACTGCAGGGGGGTCTCCCCAGAGCGGAGCAGAGGGGGAGGATCCCCTCCCTGGCCCTGCTGCCCACACTGCTCTTGCTGCAGCCCAGCACACGGTTGGCTCTCTGGGCTGTGAGCACACGGTGCTGGCTCACAGGCTGTTTTCCATCCCCCGACACCCCCAAGCCCCTCTCCTTGGGGCTGCTCTCACTCCACTCCTCGCCCAGCCTGGATTTGTGCTTGGGCTTGCCCCGGTCCATGGGCAGGACCTTGCACTCGGCCTTGTTGAACCACCTGCCTGGGCCCACCTCTCCAGCCTGCCCAGGTCCCTCTGGATGCCATCCCTGCCCTCAGCGTGTCACCCACCACACAGCTCGGTGTCACTGGTGAACTTGCTGAGGGTGCATCGATTCCACTGTCCGTGTCACCAACCAAGACGTTAAACAGCACCGGTCTCAACAGCGACCCCTGAGGAACTCGACTTGTCTCTGCTCTGCACTTGGACATCGAGCTGTTGACTGCAACTCTTTCAGTGCAACCATCCAGCCAATTTCTTATCTGTTAAGTGGTCAGTCTGTAATATCAATGTCTCACCAATTTAGAGACAAGAATGTTGTATGGGTCAGTGACCGTCTGCTTTTATGACCACCCACTGGGGGCTATATTTTCTCAATGACTTTCGTACTTTTTAACAACAGTGAACACACTGAACACAATTTAACGCACTGAACAAACTCATTAGATTTTACAGGAAAAAGACTAGAGCAATCTCTTTCAGTTTGACCGTTCCTTCATTCAAATATTTTTCTGAAAAGGATGCCAGTTATAGGCAACAGAAAATCTAATATAACAGATTGTTTCCCAGACATTCTTTGGATAAGAGCTTCAAAAATTTACAATCTTGTAAGGAAAATTTGTGGGAAATATAAGCTCTTTGGGACATTTCATCCTTTATTTGAATTTGTCTCTTTTTATTTGGAGGGAATGTTGCATTTACCTTTTTCCCTTTTTTAATTCAGAAGCATATTATGTAGAAATATAATTACTTATAAAATATATTTCCTGTGAAATGTAGAAATACAGGGATAATTGTGAGCATCTGATTATTTCAATGAGGCATATAATGAAAATAATAATCAACAACTACAGAGTGTATTAGGAGAAGAATCCTCACAGTTCCCCTGTGAAATGACAAATAAATCTCTACCATGGAGAAATGAAAGTGGGGATGCTCTTAGACACAGATTGCTCACAATCACAGAGCTGACACTACAGATGACATTTGAAACTGTCATCCCTTCTTCCCAATTTCCTATTTGCCCTTCACAACATATGGAGTTCACTAAAACTTGGTAAAACTGGATTAAGTAGATGCCATTTCACTGTTTTAAGAAAACATGTTAAAGAAAGTCTTCATCAGCAGCACAGCATTGCATATTCTCAGGAGCCCACAGACCTCAAGAGCTGTTAACTTGATACAAATTTTGTTCCATACTGTCTTCTGCAAATACACTTGACTGTCAATGTGAACAAAATAGTTCATCATTGGAAAAGCTGCTGCTTTCTGTTAATATGGTGCAAAGAGATCAATTTAGAGAAGATTTTTTGCATACTCAGTCCCCTGTCACGCTCATCCTGGTCTACTTCACCCTTCTTGCAGCGACAGCAGATTCGCTTGATGATTATGTAGATGTGGCTGAAGATAATCATTGGAGGTGGAAGGACAGGTCTGTCATGAAATGTCATGATCAGCTGGTACCGCTGGAACTTCCAGACTTGGTTGGATATTGATTTTACCTCAAAGAAGGTATTGCTGAAAGGGAACATAGGTACAGTTTCTATTGGACCCCAAAGTTTACTTATCATTGAGCAAGTACTATGTTGGAAAAAGTAGCAGCTAAATAACAACATGAGGCCACATGATTTGCTTGGTTCAGCTCTTGATTGATGCTGCTGAACTGATGATTAACTTGAATTCATGATTTCACTACTCCTTTTGAGGGTAGCAAAGCAGAAGGTGCTCTGCATCCCTTACGCACAACCCAGAACAGTCTTTCTCTTAGACTATTTGCTCCTACTGTATAAAGTCCTTTAGGTGTTAGTGAAAAGAACAATTTATGAATCACATAATCGGTATTTTGAGGCTTGGTTATAAAGTATGTCTTTTAACACACGCCAGTATTTGATATTACACAAAGTATTAAATCCATGAAAGGTATTTTGTATGCTAAACCCAGAAGCTTCACATAGTTTGCCTTTAATATGCTAATCAGCTTGACCTACATAGAAGAGTTTTCAAGTTTTCACAAAATGTCCCAAGTTAAAACTTTAGTCACCCAAACTTCTGACTTGAAAACATTGTGCATATTTTTCTAAAGGAATTTGTTCTTGGAAGCCATGACCTCATTGTTTCTACACCAAAATAAGGTGTGTTATAAAGATGTTTTATTTTGTAATTCAGTGGATATGGAGGACTGTGATAGTATCCAATCCAGAGATAACAGTACTCAATATTATGAAATACCAACTAAGAGAAAGCAGATTTGATGTTCTGTCTTCAATAAAGCTTTTCAAGCTATTTTCAAGTATGCTCAGACAGTGCACTCCTATGATGATGATGATGATGATGATATTGGCACTTCCTTTTTTATATTGTCTGTCCACGTCTTTTCTAACTTTCTGTGCTTTAGAGTATCTACATTCACAAAACCAGTTAAAACACACATTTGAAAACAGAGAATTCTTGAGTAAACATAGCTTTTGGTTTCTGCTGGCTAAGTAGACATGAGATTATTTATCAATGATAAATAACAATCTGCTTTCATTCTGTGTCTCCTGCATCGCAGGAATTCCCCAGCTAGATCTCACCATGCTGGGATGGCAGGAGTTAACAGCATGACCTACTTCTCAAACTGCTGATTCCTTGGTCCTTCAGCCAATAATAGCTACCATTGTAAGATTCTTCCCCTTCCCCCTAGTGATTTGACTGGCATTGGATCCCTTTAAAATTCATGACCTTTTAAGCTACATACATCAAATGAAAGACAGGCTTTGTGAGCTGTAGAATTCTGGGCATACAATGAACTATTTTTGTGGTTGTGACACAAGCTACCTATGCCAACAAGCCCTCCAACACTACATGTTTATGGACATCAAAAATGGATCTCCTGCTTTTCTCAGGTGGTATGTTCAGAAAGTCTTACTAGCAAGTAGATACTTATTATTTTTTTTTTAATCCCTAGGTGATGACAGGAAAGGCATGCAACACAACTGTGGGTAGAGAGAACAAGCAGCAGAAATTTATTTGGTTTTACTCCAGAGAAATCTAAATATAGATTCATGGAATAACATTAAGAATGTGCATAGTGCACATTGCTTGGACTGGCCACAGATCTTGGCAACATGCAGGCATCCTTTCTTTTGGTTCAAGGCAATACAGACTCCTTTTCTGAGTCACATAAGATCTCTGCAAGGCCCTAATTTATTTTCCTAAATTAAAAGCAAAACAAGAAGAAAAAAGAAAGAGATGCCAGATGAGGTAGTGATAATGGAAATGCCTCCTGCTTTTGATGTTCAGGTTTTCATTCTGCAGTTCTATCACACAATCGCGCTTGCTAGTTGAGCTTCCATCATGTATGCAGCAGGTTTCATGGATTCTGGTTTTCATCTTTCCAGAGCAACCTTGAGGCCTGTCACTAAATGGTAATTTGAAGTAGCCAGATTCTCTCCTATACATTACTGCAATTGCTGTCAAATTCAAAGCAACCTTTCCTCCACTCTTTCCCAGTGAACACACTATTCCAAGTATTGACCAGTCATGTTCACAGAGTAATCAGATTCTGAGTGCAAATTCAAACCCTTGCAAAATCAGTGCACGGACTCTCACTTTATCTCAGCTGTAAGAAAGTAAAAATAGTGCATGATCATTTACATACTTGAAGACTGCAATCAGCAGGTTTACCAACAGGATATTTGCTACCAAGAGGTAACAGGCCATAATAGCAGGAGTGAGCCAGGCCCCTGGTATACATGGAGGGAGGCGTTTACCATCATCGTCATAAAGATTGTCCCCACAAGGAGCTGAAAAGAAAACAGGAAAGGTATTCACAAATTGCTCAATACTTAAAAAAAACTATTCACATTTAACGATGACACATGCGTAAACTGTGCCAAGCTAAACAGATTTTGTCAGTTTATTTCCAGTAGCAAGTATATATAATTTCTACTTCAACTTCTGCTTCTAACTACAGCATACAAAAATAATTTCCTATAATAATGAACGGAGAGGCAGCTCCAAGTTTACAGTGTGGCTTTCTCTTTAAATTCATATAGATCTTGTTTTTCTCATAGTAATAGTCTAGGACAAGATCTTAGTGTGCATACATACATATTAAGAATGGAATTAAAAAAAAATTCTCCAACCCAACTTGTGTGCATACCTTGCCAAAGATATAAAAGGATTTAGTTAATGGCCCCAGATTGCTAAGCATCAATTAATCAAGGCCCTGAGTGGACTAAAGAGGCCTTAATGATCCAGACCAGCTTCACCTGGTGTTAACACCTGCAGCCCCTATGCATGCCTGTCCCTGCATGAGCTATGTCAGGTGTGCAGGCCTCAGCCCCACCATGGACCTTGGACCTCTGTTTGTCCCCTGGATCGATCCTTCTTTCGTCTTTGGCCCTGTCTCCTCCTGCCCCTGACTGGGCTCCCTGGATGGATCCCAGATAATCACTTGTCCTGTCTGGGGCTGTTAATGCTACCAGCAGGTGGCCCTGCTGTCACTTTTGGGCCAATGTCCATTTCCCTTATTTTTCACAGTAATTCTAAATGTTAAACAAATTTTTAAACCAAAGAAATGAAATTATAAAATGAAAATGATATAGTAACAGCAAAATAGACTGGTGAGAATATGAAAAAAATTGAGAATATTGATCAAACTGATATAAAATAATTGCCTTAAGTAAACTTTAAAAGGTTGTCTTAGGGTAAGAGCTGTCTTGGAGTTGGGTAAATGGAGCAAGCTTGTTCTGTCTTTAAGTGCAGTACCAGTGTATCTGATTTCAAATATAAGGCTAACTTTTGGAACCATTTAGTAGCTGGTAAAGTGTTTATCAACCACAGGCTCTTTAGCTGATATCTTAGTAAATACTAAGTCTGACAATGACTTTATTATAGATTTAGTTTATGTGAATAGACAAACCAACTTTTTTAAAGCATTCTGAAAAAACCCCGATGCTTCAACCTCAACTGAAAAATACTTCAAATTATTTGAAAACAGAATAATCTTATTTACTATGGACTGAAAAAGATATTCAGACAATGATTAATACAATATATTTTACTTGCTTTTCAAACAACAGACCTACATTTTTTCTGTTTATCACAAGAAAAGAATAACAGGAAATTCAAGTGAATCATAGTATTATTCACACGGACCAATGAAAGTACTGACAAAGAAACACTAACATTGTGTCTAGGTAATCAAAGGGAATTAGTTATACCATGACACTCATGCATCATCATTTAAAAAAAGGATTATTTTACTGTCAGTGTACTAGAAACAAGTCATAGCAACAACATAAGCTTAATTAAAACTTCTGATATGCAAGCTGTATTAAAAGCAAACATTTTTCCTCTAATTCTTTTCAAATGAAACTATTACAATAGAAAAATAAAATTTCACACCTGAATATTGGATGAGCCCAATAATTAAAATGCCAGTATCTAGTGAAGAAGATGATTAATGCACATATTCAGCTAAATGAGATAATCAGCTCTCCACAGGGACTTACGATTAATTTCCATGGCATAGACTGAAGCATTCCAAAGGAACAAAATAGGAAAGGAGGCAGGGAGAGAAAGAAAGAAAACAATAGAATAATATAGGAAAAAACAAACAAACAAACATAAAAAAAAAAAAAAAACACAAAAAAAAGAGGATTGAAAATACAGTTTTGCTGCCAAGAAAAGATAAGCAACTCAAATGTCAGAACATTAGAGACATATGCCTAGAAACAATGTCTTTATTAAAAATGCATTGCATTCTTCAATTTTCTTTTCATGTTGTTTTCCCCAAATGTTACATATGGCAGTGAATTCATGAATTAATAAATCACAAAATGCTTCTGGCAGATGATCATTTAAATATACATGATATTTCAGGCAAGTAAACAAAACTGGTGGTTATCACGAACAAAGAACAACTCAAAATTATCACACAAAATCATTCTTTTAGCTACTATGGAAACATTTCCTCCCTTTTTTCATCTTTTTTTCTTTTTTAAGAACCACCCTGGCTTTGAGTCTGCCAGCTGTTTCTACTGAATAGCTATGTTTCCATTAATAGTCATGATACTGATGTCATTACAGTGTACAATATCATTAAAGCCCATTTTGACTACCAGTATGGATACTTGCTTGTCACCCCCTAAATGGTGATCATAAGAAAAAGCATGCTATTGAAAGAAACTTCTTGCTCATGGACATCTAAACAGAGTGAAGCAGACAGAAGCATCCTGGGTTGCATTAAGAAAAGTGTCACCAGCAAGCTAAGGGAGGTAATTACTTACCTCTACTTGGCTCTGGTGAAACCACATCTGGACTTGTGTGTCTAGTTCTGGGCTCCCCCATAGAAATCAGACATGGACATACTGGAAAGGCTCCAGTAAAGGGCCACAAAGATTAATGTGATTGGAACATCTGACAAATGAGGCAAGGCTGAGAGAGCTGGGATAATGTAGCCTGGAGAAGAGAAGGGTCAAGGGAGATCTTAACAATGTTATAAATACCGGATGGTGGGTGGGAGTAAAGAGGACAGAGCCAGACTCTTTTCAGTAGTATCCAGTGAGAGGAGAAGAGGCAGTGGGAAAATACAGAAATATGGGAAATTCCATTTAAACCAGGTTCTCCAGAGAAGTTGCACAGTTTTCATCCTTCAAGATATTAAAAACCTGACTGGATAGCCCCTCAGCAACCTGCTTAATTTACACTGCTTTGAGCAGGGGGGTTCAACTAGATGATCTCCAAAGGTGGCTTCTGACCTCAGCAATTCTGTGATTTACATCTTCATCTTTAGATGACATCCTATCCTCAGTGAAGCTACTGACAGAAGTCCAACTACCTTCTTTCAGATGGAAAATTTAAGGTAATATTTTTTACATAAATTGTTTACACTCATGGGCCTTGGCAAAACTACCCATAAGCACTTGACATGGAGTCAGGTTAGACTGCCCATAGCAATCACTCCCAAATGACTTCTAAGGTTGCTTTTGTGGTGTGTTTAGAGAAACATGGAAAGATCAGAGTGAAAATTTCTTACTGAAAGCAAAAAGATCTTCAGAAGTCAGTCCACAGACTTCTAGACATAATAAATTTACAGAATAATTGTAATACAGTCTAGTTATACCAGTAGAACTCCTTGTGTAGCCACACCACTTTTATTTCAATAACATAACAACAACAAAACCACACATTTCCAAGTTAGGTTATGTTTAAGCTACTGACACAGCAAAGCTTTTGACCTAGGAAGGTTAGTGGAGCAAGTAGTTGGACTGAACTCGTGTAACTGGAAAACCTGAACATTTTTCCCCAAAATCTTTCACACTGATGAATATTTCTTATTCAAAGGATGCTGAGTATATAACTAAGAAAAAACTGGAAGCATGAGAGAAGTCAGGGACAGCACTTACACTAAAGAGATCAGTATTGTTGGTAAGGTGTGAGTTTTGATTTACAAAGTAATAAAACTGTCTACACTGGCAAACATCATTTGTTCAAAGTGAAGTAGGATTTGAATGCATGTTCTGATCCACAAAGTCAAGGGATATGCTGTTACAACCTATTCCTCCTTGTGGGAGAATTAATCCACTTGAGAGATCCTGAGCTTATCCTGGCTCGCATGTGCACTGAAACTCCGATGATCAGACAATAAATGACTGGCTTGACCTTTTATTTGTCAATAGTAATTTAGTCTATCACAAGTTATATTAATGAGACAAGCATTTGTAAGGAAAACAAAGATGATATGATCTTTGCAACATAGTTCTCTTGCAGATCTGTGCAACATAGCTCTTGTTCAGAAACAGACTAATGACATTTTATTCCTTTCTTAGCAATTAAGTACGCTTTAATGACATTTGGTTTCTCGTGATGATGGATCTTTATGGTTTTTGAACTTAGACCTCAGTTTCTTCACCTTTCCACTTTATTACTTGTCAATATATGCAGATGGTTGAAATAACACATACACACTGCTGAAATAGCAGGTTATATTATTTCAGATAAAGTGCAAGCTATTTGATACACGCTGGAGGAGGCCAGCTGCATGTTTGCAACATTTGTCTGTACAAGTTTCAAATATTAATGCAAAACTAGCAGTAATATGACAGTTTCTATCTCCTCTAAAATACTGGCAGTTATTTTTTTAAATTTTGCAGCTTTTATATAAAAAAGGCTATTTCCACACCCAAAGCTAATCAAGCACAGTTTTCCTTTTTTGTTTTGTTTTTCCACAGGTGTAGAAAAGAACAGGTGAAATGGAAACATTTCTGGAAAGTAGATAGATGTATCACTGGGAGTGAAAATGTATTAGCTCATGGCCTGTGCAATGAGTTGGAGGTGAGAGAATATGTGAATTTTTGTCTCCTGTGTAAGGTATTTATTTTTTTCTTCTTCTGTTGGAACTGACTGTTAGTAAAACATTGGTTCAAAAGAACATTTCAGAATGATCTCTGTTGATCCCTGCAAGTAAACAGAACACTTAATATTGTTATATTCTTGGACAGGAGAATATTCCAGACTCTATCACTCTCAGTGTTAACTGACTTTGAATATAAACTGAGAGACAGGACATGCAGATGGGGAACGGAAAATTTTTCAGTCTCTGGAGTGTGTCACAAGAGAACAACAACAATATAATCATAAAGACAAAACACTACTTCCAAATTAAAAACATCCATTAATTTGGATCCGATCATCTGCCTCAGAAACAGGAAACAGACTCTTACTATGAATTCTACTCTTACGGTCTATCTGGTCTGCAAACACCTCGCCATAGATCATCCAGTAGGGCATATAGAAGATGTTGCGAGCTAGTCTCCAAGAAGGCTCTTCATCTGGGTGCAGGATAGCTTGGCGGGCTACTCCAAAACTCATCAGAACCACAAGCATGATGACCACGAAGTAGAGCATGTCAATCATCTGCATGGAGAGACCATACAGAGGCTCTTACCATCACCAGGTAGTACAGTAGCACCAGCATGTCTGTTTGCCATCATGCATTAAAGTAAACAAGAAAGTATCAAGAGAACAAATACATTCCCCTGGACAATTTTCTTGATATTATTCTTTTACTTTAACTACTGCTCATGAATTAAGCATACATAAAAATGCAGTAAACCCATTCACTTAAAGGAATACTAGATTTATATTTTAAAATAATTTAAATGCTAAAGTATTTACTATCTCTATTCTCTTTTGCATCAAGTGCACTATGCTGTGCTTTCAGCACAGACCCCTCCTGTGGTTGCAAAGAGATGATATAATCATTGGTCTATCATCTCCTGCCCACAATCGATGATCTTGGTGTATCGGCAATTTGGGTTTGCTATTGCTTTGGGAGCCAGAAGGCAGGCAAAGTGAACAAGTTCCCACAGGCCAGTTCATAAAAAAAAAAAAAAAAAAAAAAAAAAAAATTAAATAATTCCTCTTGAATCAAGCAATTGTCAGCAAGGGTACTGCATCTCATATGTGTGTGAAATTCACATGGCAACTTTTCACAGCCTTTATTCAGAGTCCTACTCAGATGGAAAACCTCTTTTTATAATCAGAATTGAATTTAGTTTCCCATTAATTTCTGAAATACATAATTTACAGCAATTCAGGCACTAACCATCTTTCCAATCATCATGACATAAGGTCCCAGGTATTTGTTCACACCAAAGATATCTAGTACTCTAATGTACCAGAAAATGATATCTACGCAGTAAATCACTCTTCCATAACCCATGTAAGGTTGGTTCTGTAGGCGAAGAATTGCTCCTATCATAAATACTGAAATAGCCACCAGGTCAGTAATATTCCAGTATTCCTGGAGCCAAACTTTCACTTTTTGGCTCAGCTTGCCAGGCTCTGACATCAGAATCTGAAAAAAAAAAAAAAACACCACAACAAAAACCAACAAAGAAATCATTAGGAAAAGCTCCAAGTTACACTTCTGAAGTAATAGTCATGAAAAAAGACCAATCTTGTCACATTCAATAGGTGTCTGAGACCCCCTCCACTGCCAGCAAAATTTGGTGCAAGCAGCAATATTTTTAGTTACTGGCAGAAAAAATTTCCTTTTCATAGAATGATAGAATGGTTTGGGTTGCAAGGGACCTTAAAGATCACCTAGTTCCAACCCCCTGCCACCGACAGGGACACCTTCCACCAGCCCAGGTTGCTCCCAGCCCCGTCCGATCTGGCCTGGAACCCTCCCAGGGAGGGGGCAGCCACAGCTGCTCTGGGCACTCTGGGCCAGTGCCTCACCCCCCGCACAGGGAAGAATTTCTTCCTTAGATCTCATCTAAATCTACCCTCTTTCAGTTTAAAATGGTTGCTCCTTGTGCTGTCACTACAGGCCTTGGTAAAAAGTTTCCCTGTTGATTATAAGGCCCCTTTACATATTTGAAAGGCTGCAGTAAGGTCTCCCTGAAGTCTTCTCTTCTCTAGGCTGAACAACATCAACTCTCTCAGCCTTCCT
This sequence comes from Tyto alba, assembly GCF_018691265.1. Taxonomy (NCBI): domain Eukaryota; kingdom Metazoa; phylum Chordata; class Aves; order Strigiformes; family Tytonidae; genus Tyto; species Tyto alba. The sequence goes on from NW_024881317.1 coordinate 17,678,168, forward strand.
TCATAGCAGAGCTGTTCCAGTCCTCTGATCATTTTCGTGGCCCTCCTCTGGACCCCTTCTTCACCTTTGTTTCTATTTTGGCTTTAGTAAGCCTTTTTTGATGTAGGTTTTAATCAGTAACATTTAAACCAGGAGAGCTGGCTTACTGACTTGGCGTCCATATTTATCTCCAAATACAGATAGTATGCGATGTGGTAATTGTGCATCAGAGAAGGATAGGCTGAGTGCAAACCACAGTGCAGCATGTGAACACAGTAGAAGTTTTTATGCTATCTTCCTCATACAGAAGTAATGAGATCAGTCAGATAGACCTCCTGGCTAATTCCCCCAAACACTTTCCTGGCTGCAGTTCCCATCAAAGACTCCATCACTAACAAAAAGACAGTACCTACTGAGATTTTCTTCATGGGTTATGGCCCTGCCCTTCCTTGGAAATACACATAAGAGAATGGCAGCATTCATTTGACTTCTGACCTCAGGACATTTTTGCCTTAACTTTTTGCTCAATAAGAGAAGGTTTTAATATATGGAAATGCCTTATAAGTGAAACTTTCTACAGTGATGGGTATTTTCGGACTCTGTGGATATGAGAATCTCCTCTCTCATGTATGGCTTCTCAACCCTCTGCACAAGTCCATGCCATTATTACCTCTAAGAGTGAGCTTCATTTTAAGGATTTTGAGATGTTGGTATGATCAGACTTTACCTCTCTTACTTTCTCTACAGCCAGCGTCACAATGTAGGAGATGACAATCCATTCCTGGACTGATGGCCACCGTTCCATCCGCACCAAGATGATATAATTAAATAGCATCAAGTAACCAAGGTATGATATCTAAAAAAAAAAAAAAAAATTCTTTATGGACTTTATGTGATGGATCCCAAGATCCTTCCACAGTTAGGCTGTATTCAATTACTTGAGATGACTGCCACACACACACACACAAAAAAATCAGTCTCCACTAATTTCCATTAGGAAGTTCTGTACTATAGTGTAAGTCAATAGAGCTATCACTCTGTTTTCTATAACTACTGGTGTAAGTGTCAGACTGATGATGCTAGTGTCTCGGTGTCTCACAGCAGTCTCTGGTGATCAGCCAAACTAAAAATTTCAGAGATCTTGGGAGTCCAGACTTAAGAAACCAAAATGGATTCCATGGCTTTGCAGGAAGAAAACCAAAATAAAACAAAACAAAACAACAACAACAAAAAAAAAAAGCAAAAACCTAAAAGGGAAACCGAGCAGTAATAAACCAAAATATTTGCCAGGGGAAAAAATGAATATTCCAAAGAATGAGATATTCAATGGGAAATGTTTAGCCACCATCTCGAAACAGATCTAAAGCAGAACTAGAAGGCAGGGCTGCGAGCAGCACCTGCCTGGAGGGGTAGGGGAAATAAAGAGCTGCACAGGACACTTGCTTTTCTCCACCCTGTAATAATGAGATTGAGACAACCTAGGCAGAATATACCCTTCATGTGAAGCCAGAGGCATACAGACGTCATGTATCATTCCCTACAATACCTCTTATACTTGTTACTTAAACCCATCTGCATGAACAGTAGGTCTGCAGGTATTTTGGTTGAAGTAGCCCTTAGTCTCAGGAGCAAGTTTCTTGCTGAAGCCTGATTTGGTAAGAGCACAGGAAGCTGCATCACCATGTCACAGAAGAAACACCAAACAGAAGTCAGTAAAATCCTCTTAGCTGAGGGTTCTGCATAATACATGGAAGTGAAGTCCACCCTAATTGTGACATTCATACGAACATGCATGAACACATACAGTGAGGATATGTGTGAAAGATTAAGGTGTTGAAGACCCTTACTTGCACAAGAAGAAACATGTTCTTCTCTGAATTAGGCGGGCCTGCTGCAAAGCCCTTCCTATAGCTGCCATGCTCACTGGCAGAGTCCATGGGCCTCCAGCAACTGAAGGAATGACAGATATGGTGGAATATATGATCCAGGCAGCTGAATTATCTTATTTGTTGAAAGAAGCAGAACAATTCCGAAGCACTCTAAATTAGACTCTTGGTGCATAGGGCTTTTTTAATCTACTAAAATGTAATTTCTTTACACTGTGAAATCATGCTGAATACTTTCCTTTGAAATGAAATAGAAATTATGCTTTTAAATTATTAATACAGGCAGCAAAAAGGGATCAGTATAGTGTTTTGTGATTACGATGTGCTAAAACTAAAAACCTACATAGTATTATGACATACTAAGTATTGGAAGACTTAACTTTGAATAAAAAAGGAACCAGTATCTTTTACAGGGCACACACAAAGTTTATGAGCAGTAGCATGAATACTTCTTTGGTTTTATTAAAACAGCATTTAGCACCAGATAATTCTTTATGCACTAAAGAGAAAATGAGATGCTTGTCAAAAATAAATCTTTCAGTTTAGATTGGTTTTAATTATTTACGTAGGAGAGAAGTACCTATTAAATCTTTGCAAACTGTGATCTGTGCTTCCATCTAGCTTGCACTCGTCTGACCCTAACTGTCAACAGAGCAAATGGCAAGCACTGATACTATGGCATTACTTCTTGGGTCCTAAAGCATATTTCAATGCAGAACAGGAGCCAGAGCCTTTAGAAAGCAAGAGAATCCAGCCTAGGTTGGATTGAGTGCCTGGACTGTCAATATGATTAGCCAGACAGGGCCTCCTTCAAAGTGTGTAGGAGCTTTAGAGGCTGACAGCATAAGCTTCAGTTATTCATTCTGTTTCACTGTCCACGTATTTTTCTCTGAATAAAGGGAGTTCTTTACTCATCAGATTCCATGAAAGTCAGCACTATTTATTTATTACTTGGTTATTATTTTTTACATAGGAATCCTTGAAGTTTCACAGGTGTGAGCAAAATGATCACTATCAGTTTAATCATCATGACTTACTGTGTAGAACCAAAATTTGACAATAGGTGCATTATAGAATTCATAGATCTTTGTTCCAATTGGAAGGCTCTTTTGTTTTTTATTTCCATTCTCTTCATCTCCTTTTCGGGAGCCTGTATCCACATTTGCATCCTGGAAGACCAAAGTTGTCAGTTTTCATCAATATATAATAGTAAAAATAGTAGCTTTTCCTCAACTACAGCCCCAGCCAACTGTTAACTACACAATGCTTCCTTTGAGCAACAAACCTCTTATTAAAAATACAAAATACAAATTCCGTAAGCCTGTGCAACTACACAGATAATTTAAAAGCCCTGAGAATCCAGCCTATACGCTCCCAAAACTCTTCACTGATTTTTAGCCCACAGAGGCACTTGACCTATAGCATAATCAGAGATGTTAGAAAATTTAGCACTCTTGATATATTAGAACTTCCTAATAATCTCCATTACTGACCACATTTTCCTCCTCCCTTTCTCTGCCCTCCTCATTTTCTCTCGACGTCTGGTAAGAATAATCGTCATAACTCCGAAACTCTAGGAAAAGGATGGTGGGAGGGAAGAGAATTCCCATTATAACCTGTACAACAAGAAAGAATTAAACTCAGATGGCAATATTTGTTTACATTAATAGGTTTCATAAAAATAAAATCCCATAAACAATATTTTCTTATGTATAGTATTCAAGATACTCTGATATCTTCAAACCTATAAAAATTAATAAATAGTATTTATGAAGCACTGGCAATAAGGTCTTGTATAGAAAGATAGCACCCTGGAAGGCTTTCCATCTGCACAAATACACTGCAATTAAGAAATTGTGCTCTAGAATTAGAGTTGTGCAGATAAATTCTATGGAATGGACACAGTGGTGGTTGAAAGAGGGCTTCAGGTTTGTTACTGGAGTTTATAGTTACTTTAGTCATTTACTATAATTAGTTTTAATAGTAAAAAAAACCTGTGAAAGGATAAAGAAGCTTTGCCGATAGCACTGAGAGAGTTCTTTTACTATGGGAGATTGCTGAGATACAGAAACACAAGCATGAGTTGCAGAAGTACAGAAAAGGAGCAAAGAAAAGAATGCAGGTAATTAAACTAGAACATTAGCAGGTTGATCAATCCTTTGGAGAACAGAAAGGAAATCAATAAGCAGATTTAGAAAGCACCATGATGCAATCTGAAAGGCAGGACACTTGCCTGGAGATTCTAAACAGGTTTAAGAAGGAGATGTAGGAAAAGTGGAAATAAATTGAGAATGACAGCGAAACAGCAATATGTATGTCAGCAAGCTTGGAAGTATGACCTGGGAAGACAGGCATGGCACTTCGTCAGTAATGGGGGATTTAAAGAAATAAGGAGGTGAGACTTAAGGTGGTATCATCATTATAGGCATCCATATGGGTGACAGCAACTGCATAATACAACGAAGAAAGGATTATATTCACGTGAAAACACATGCAAGCAAACACTGCTCTGCTTCCCTAACATTGGCTCACTCATGTTTCTCTTTTGTGCCAGTCTCCTCACTCTACTCGTTTTCTTTGTAAATCCAACAATTGGGAAATATAAAAATCAGTAAGAGAGAGCGTGTCATCAAATCACAGAAGAGGGGAATAAAAATCACATAGTTTCACACAATGCAATTGCACAGCTTTCACTCTTTGCAACACCAAGTCTCAACTTTGTGTCTTCTGGTACAATATTAAGCAATGTAAGAAGCATGTGTCCATGTCTGGTTCATTTTCTCTCTATTCCCATTGTGTGGACCCATAATGGAGATCTTTTTGCTTGTACCCAACTAATTTTTAATCAGAGGTATATGTTTTCAATGAACAGATCTCATCATTCATTGAAAGCCACAACTTTGCTCTCAGATTCCAATCATGCTAAGCCTTTTATGGACTTATATTTTCCTTTGTCGTGGGGTAATGTTCCTTAGATATCCTGAATTTGGAAACCAAAAAAATTAGCTTGAAAACATGTATGTTCTTAAAACACCTATAATTAGTAAGACGATTTGTTCTATGCATACATTACATATAATGTAGTGTTACATGCAACAAACTGTATCTTTGAAAACAACTGCAGAACAGAAATACCTTAAGGCCTGGATTTTTCCGCATGCGTAGTCGTCCCATCCACATATCTGTTAAGAGCATCTGGCTGCATGTGTGAGCAATGAAGTCCCTGTGTTTAGCTGCCACAGCCAATTTCAGGCAGGTAGAATTACTCCAGTTTTTCAGTTCATAGGTCAGTAGCTTCATGGCAATCTGCTCATCATGTTTATAGGACTGATCTAAGAGTTCAACAGCCAGCTGGCCAAAATCTCTGGAAAATGTAAGATAAGCCCAGTGAAGTTTGATTTAGAAATCAATGTCTGCTTGCATTTGGGGTTTAAATTCTGTTCACTGGAGATCATGGCTTTCCATGCACACATACAATGACAAGAAAAACTGAATGTCAAGCTTGATTTGGGACAGTCTGCAAGAATTCCAAACTAATTTTTAGTGACCAGAGAGAACTAGCTTAGACTGACAACATCTTAAGGCCAGTTTAGATGTATCGTAAGATGCCCCTTAATTTATCTGAGTAAATTCTGAAAATAACTTTGTGAAATAAAACCAGCTAGTTTTACAGAGAGAGAAGCTTAAGAAAGAATGTGTTCTGTCAGAAAAAAATGCAAGTCTTCTTGCTAGTGTTGCCCTCGAATCCTGAGACCGCATTTTGGCTTGTTTACTGTTCATAAATCATCTCCAGTTGGCATTCTGTGAAGCTACATTCTAGAAATCAATTGTACTTTACTGAAAGTAAAGCTTCTCAGCAGGTCAGATAACCCCCTATATCAAGTAGACATAAAGTCTGCTCTGCGTCTACTAACTTTGAGTTGTTGTCCAGATCCTGAGAGATATCATCCACCAGCTCACTCTCAGAAGACTCATGAGCCATAGACTTGTACAGTTTACAGGCCACAAGTGCCTTGGCCATGGCTTCCTCGCCTCGCTGCCAAAGGAAGAGTGCCATCTTTTGCCGTTTCATCAGCACGGCCCATACCATCAGTTCGTGAAAGGGATACTGAAAGCGGCTGACTTCTGGGTCATCCACATCAATATTTACCACTTCCTCCTTTTTCTTCTTCTTCTTTTTCTTTCCTTTGGTGGGAGGTTCATCATCCTAGGGAGAAAAAAAAAAAAAAGTTCCCATCGATTCTTAACAGCTTACCCGACAATGGCACCATGCACAGAACAAGTATTGCGAGGACATATTAATAGTTAAAGTTCTAATTTTTGTTTGTTGTTTGCTACAGTGAATGTCAATAGTGATAAAACTATGAAGAACATGTGACAGAGCATGCACTAGGCTAGCACACACAGCTTAATATTTCATTCAGAGAACCATTTCTTGCGTACTTAATTACAAGTCACCCACCTTGGATTAGTAGAACCCTACTGTACAAAAGGCATCACTTTACACTGCATTGTAAGTAGATCTCTACCGCATGTGTAATTGCGCAAGTTGATTTGCAATTAATTAATATTTAATGAATTCCACTGCGGTGTCAATGGACCTTTAACAAACCTCAATTCACTATGACTAGGTTCCACTGTAATTTCTCATTTGATATGTCTGTGTTTATTCCCGAAGAACAGCGCTGCGTATCTTGCAGGTATCAAAGCGGTTTTCAGACTGACATGCAGGTGGAGAGTGTGGGAACATGCACAAGGAAAAGACAGGCAGGTAGCATCCTTAAGAACAGCAAGATACTAAAGGGAGTCTTCACCTTTGAATAAGCAATCTTCTCTTATGTATGCAGTGCAAGCTGAAGGTATAAATAACCCATTTCTTAAATGAATAGGGAGTATAGGCCATTACTACAGGAACCAACATGGAGGGAACTGAAAGGTAGTACTGACAATGAAGCAGGATCCTGAAGGGAGAAAAGCCATGATTGCGAAAATTAGGGTTTAAATAATGTAAGAGGAACATTGCACACAGAGGTGTAGACAGAGCTCATCATCATTGTAGACCTTGATTCCCATCTCAGAAGTGGATTGCAAGTAAAAGCAATTACTGTTCTACAAAATTAGTTCCTGTTCAAGCAAGCTCAGCATAATGAACTTTTTTTTTGACAAAATATGAACTTAAATCCAAATTCAGGATTCAACCACACACCTCATGTTTCCAAAGGCGACTGACTCTTCAGCTCAACAATTAAGTATGCATTTCTCTTCCAGCAGTTTTAAGATCTGCAAGTGGTAACCTCTATCTCTTATGGAAAATTCAGGGGTCATTAATTGCATCCACATAAGGAAAGTGTTGAGCATCTCTGGAGCAGAGGTCATAAAATGTTAAATAGAGGACCAAAAATTAGGTCCTCCCCACACAAGGAAAATCAAATCAAATCAAATCAAATCAAAACTCTGTGTAAGAAAGACAGAGTGCTAAGGAGTTTAAACTTCCTGGTTTAGAGCTGCTAACACTGAAAATGAAAAAAACCCAAACACTTGGAGTCACATCAATTTACTGACCACTTTAGCAAAAAAAAAATGTTAATTTTTCTTTTAACTTTTCCTTTCTCTTGGAAGAAGGGAGTGGGCTACACCTGCTGTCAAGTGGAGAGAACACTTCGTTTCGTGCCACATAAAACATTTCTCACTGAAAAATATAGGAAAATCAAAATGTGCTTTTGGAGAAGCACTAAGCAACCTATGTGTGATCAACACTCATTAAAATGGGCCACACCTCTGAGGAACTGAGCTTTTGCCCTTGAGCCATTAGAAAATAGGAAGCTAATCAGAGAGATTAAACATAACCTGGACTTTCTCTGTAGAGAAGAAAGCTGCTTATCTGCTTGGGGAAATAGAGGCTTTTGTGCGTGGGTATAGTTCACATCAAATGTCACACATGCAACATGTATATATACTGTGTTCGAATACTATCACACCATTATTAAAGGCATACTTCATAGAGAAATGCACCTACCTCTTTGTGTAAGTGCTTTCCTGGTCTATATTAATACTGCTTGTCAGAAATGAAAGCAACCACCTCCAAAACAAAGCAACTACCTCAAAACAGAGTGAGGCATCATCCCAGACTTGATCCTGATCAACTCAAAATTTCTGCAGACACACAAGTAATTGAGGCAGGTTTTGGACCCAAAATTCTGGATAAGCTTCATCATTTACAAAGCACGGTGCCATCATGGTAGCAAGGCTGTTTTACAGTGGAGGACAGCATCTAACATGTTAGACCACCTTGCTTTTTCACTCAAGTTAAATGTTTTCCCTATGATAAAACCTCATCTGCACATAAATTTTTACTTCATGGCTAAAGGGGATTTGCGCATAAGTATCACTGCTGGATCACATTCTCTTTTCAGCATCACCAATGTTCACCTCTGAATGATTAAATCTACAATATGTTCCAACATAAAATGTGTTATTACATAATAGTGCTAAAAACTGCCTGAAGACTATTGACCAAAGCTTTAAGCAGCTTTCAAGACCCTACCCACAAAAAAATTCCATAACTATTCCATAAGCTGTCTGCAAAATGGAAGATCCTGTCTAGCTGAAATTTACTTTAAGCCCCAGTAATAGTGAAAAGGCTAAGAGCAAGAACAGAAGTGTACCAAGAAATGATCTCATAAAAACAGTATTTTATAATAAATTCAACTTACCTCCATCCCTAGTAGTTTAAGAGCTTTTGGCTGAATATTAAAAATAGAAAAGAAAATCAGTTAGATGAGAGGGAAAATTCAAAGACCAAACATACCAAGGAGAAACACATTTTCATTTACAAATGTACAGTATTTATTATTAAACTTGCTATTCTAAATAATTGTACCAATAATGGTACAATTAATTAATCTCCCTCTTACTTATATTTGCAGGAAGGCAATAGGTTAGAAAATATTTTCCATCCTACACTCAAGTGAAATAGTTTGATTCAGATGGAAGAGTTACATGAATCATGCAACAATATACTGCTTTGAGAATTAAAATGACCACATGGTCACAAAAGCTCGAAAAAATTACTGCTTTTAAACATACACAGGGCAAACAGTAAAAAAAATATAATAGATCTTCAAATCCCTCACAATTTCCCATTAAAAAAAAAAAAATCTCTGTTCTATTGTGAAATCTGTTTTACACTTTATGTAAAAGGTTTCTATTTGTTTGTTCCATCAGATAGTACTACACTATATATGTACTACATATTGGCTACAGAACACCTGGGCCTCGAGTGGCCTTCTGACCATCTGTGGGGCTAGTTTCCTAGTGTGGGTCTTTCTATAGTTAGGCTACAAAGCTTCACTTGACCTTCAAAGCTGAACCAACCAAACAAATAAGCTGAGGAAGAAAATTATTCTATTTGCTTAGAACAGAGTTTTTAACAAAGCAAGGGCCATGTTTGATATTCTCAGGATTGGTACATGACTATGAAATGCTTTCCTGAGGTTGTAGTGGGCTTCTGTAGGATAAGATTTATGCTTAGAGCAGTTCTTTACAGGACTTACTGTAACAAGTTCATAGCTCTTCTGTATTCAGACTAAACTCTGTGCCTTACCCAAGCTGACGCTACTGTTGGTTCTAATTACGAAATAATAGGCCTGGCTTGACCCATATAGTTTACAATTATAAGAGAGCTACAGCTTCAAGTAGGAATAAGTAAATATGCAAACACCATAGTTAGAAATGCTTGGATTGTAAACTACTGAAATAGGAGGAAATTCACCTCCAGATCAATGTATTTACCACCTTTTGTGTCCACTCATCCTTAAACCTAGATGTTCTACAGGTTCCTTATTTAACTTCACTACCAGAGTTTAAACTTTGGTCTTGCAGCATTTCTTTAGTATTTAACATGTAGTGTTTCACAAATACAAAGGAACAGACTGTTACTTATTTTTACCATCAGCATGATGGCCACATCTAGAATGAACTCATTCTTACCCTCTTTGGTCCAAATAAATTATTATAAAGAGTCCGAAAACTTTTTCGAGTATATTTGCAGCGATAAGCTCCACCCATGAGATATTCAAGTACAAGACCAATATCTATTAGGCTGATATGATAATCTGGTGGAAGATTTCCCTACCAAAAAATTAAAAAAAGCAAAATGAGGACTTAGGACAAGAAAACATAACGTACATTAAATTGCCTGGCTAGTCATATCATGTCATGTTTAAACTGGCACACAAGTATTAATTACAGCCATGGGTTTCAGTCTCTGAATATTTGTATAAAATTAATGATAACTGATTCACATAATAAAAATTTGTTGGGGCCAGATTTTTCCTGGTTTGTTGTTGGCAGTATTTATAGTTGAGGACAAATTTTCATTTGATTTACTCGTACAACATGTCAGTATCCATACAAGCCTATGTTCTTTGCAAGGGTTATATTGAAGAAATTAAATAATTTTGTACTGATTATAATTAATCCAGTATAAAAGCATGACTTAATTTCACAGTGAATAGCAGGCATGCTTTACATTTTAGTGAAACTTACATTTTGTCATAATATTATCTACAGAGTTAAGACTACAATACAGAACATGATTTAGATTAATGTGCAGCCCAAAATCAAAGAAAAAGGCAGGCTATAATTTCCACTGTTACACTTAAAAACTGGATAATTGTATTGACTTTGCTAGAACCATGAACTGAAAACTGTGCTTCATTGTTCAGGCTACATCCTACAACAATAGCTGGTTCTACACCACCACTGAGCAGTTGCTATGATGAAACAACTATATCCTAAGCAAACATATCACCTCCATGTTAACCCAACTGAATCCCCGAGACTGCCGCTGAATGAGTAAGCCATGAAAATGCAAAGAGGAGAAGATATAGACACAAAGCAGAACGCAGAAGAGCATTAGTAACACTCAAAAAGACAAACACTCAATGAGAAAAGTGTTAAACTATGAAGCAGATCAATATGAATTATATATTAACACAGTACTGTGTAATTCCCACATCTAAACCTCTCAGGAATAAATGGGAGTTTTCCTTGCCAAGAGGAATACAGACCAATTTCATGTAGCTGAATTTTACTGAATAAAAGCTCCAAAACCTCAAAGAGAGCAAATATAACATAAAATCTTACAATGACCCAATTTACATATAACAAACTAATTTACATGTAATGGAAACAAATGAGTAACAAATTTAGGACTTGTAGCACCGAGAAACAGAACAGAGTTTCTCTCAGGTAAAAGTAGGATTGATGGGAGAAAAGGAACTAAAAAACACACAAGGATACAAACAAAAGGGAACAAATTCCATGCTCATGAGTCAGGCTTTCAGTTAACCTAGCAGGCCTTTCCTTCCACTACTCCTTTGTAATGCTGCATTGGGAGCTTCTTGTAGAGAAGAAACAATATCAACTACATCTCAAATGATATATTACACTACTAGGAGCTTAACTTTCCTCTCCTTAGTTTTTAAATTACTACCAGTGCAGTATAGCCGTACCTGATTTAGACTGACATCACTGTTTGTCACAAGAAGTAATTTAGCCTTCTTTTTCCTAACAGCTACCATCTAATTTCAAATACTCACATGGTTAATGTAATAGTGTGAAGGTAATGCTACTGTTAAGCTTACCTTTTTCACATCTCTGACTAGCAAATGCAGCGTATTTGGTGGACCCAATCTCTGAAACAAAATCATTCATGGTCATTACAGCTTCAATTCTTCAGATTTTTTGCACACACAAATGTAATTAATGATCTGGCACTGTAAGCAGAATTTTAGGTAACCATGTGCCATCACACTAGTGAAAAGAAGTAACTGGGCTACAATGACAAACACATTTCTATCAAGAGCTCTGTAAGCCCTTTCTCAATATCCTTTATGTGGTAACTCAAGTCACAGCAGTTTGTGGTACTGTCTGAACTTGTAATTGCTGCAGGAGCCATAAAGCGACTGCAAGACTAGACCGAGGTTATATGTTGTATGAGTGCTGCCCTAGACTACCTGCCATCTAAATGATGGGAAACGGTCTAGAAATAGTTATGTTCCTGATGAATTTGTTGTAGGTTTGGAAGAATCTGAATAAAAAAGCATGATGTTCTTTGGTTTGGGGAAAACCATTTTGCGTTGCTGGGCCACAAGGGAAAATGATACTGATTTCTGCAACATGCCAAGAATAAAAGTCGCTGTGTAAGTACTTTGCCAAATGGATAGGCTTATTTCAGTAATATTACAGTATACATACATGAAAAGTAACTGAGATTAAAAGTAAATGACCACTACTGGCTGGTATTAAATTTTTATTACCTACATTAGTTCTTTAAGTGTTCTCAATGTGTGTTTTAAATACATCTCTATATTTACATAACAAACTGCAATAGCTTCTGAAAGCTGCTGTAGGCTTATTAACTAGGAATGTGTATATGCTGGGAAACAACAGGACACTATATGTAATAGCAAGAACTCCCTTTACTGCTATCCAACATTCATGTGTGGTCAGGGCTCAGAGCTTTTTAGAAAAACAAGCATATGTCAGAAGAAGAAGAAAAAGGATGCCCCTGTTGAATATAGTAGCAAAGATATCACATGGCATTTTATTATTTCTGCTCACTCACAGTATTATAAAGTTCTTCCAGTCGAGGAATAGTGAGGAATTGCTGCATGTTCACTCCATTCTCAATAAGTAGCTTCACAAAGTCCACTCGATCTAGAACCAGTGCATCCAGCATAGCCTGCTCCAGGGAATTCACCTGAATTGCAGAATGGAGAATGTGAGACTACATGAGCACAGAAGAGTTGGTTGGCCAATGACCACAAACATTTTCATTACTGAGGATATTCCCAAGTTCCCAAATACATTGATTATTCTGTAAGTGAAAAGGAATTTAGAAAATGACATTTTACCCATGTGTAAATACAGATTGTAGAGTTTTCTGATGAGCTCTTGGGCAAGAGAAGAGCAGTGAAAGAAACCTTTAGCAATACAACTGTAGCTTTCAATCATTTTGTTTAGTATTTTTAACTAAACCAGGCATACCATGCTTGACACGGGAGGTGAAAAAAAGACATTTACTTGCTCAACATAATATGAACAAGTTAAAATTTAAGAAAAATGCACTGTATACATTTAAGAACAGGTTGGCGTAATTTACTCTGATAACTCACATATGTCATCCACTCAAACCGCTGCCTCACAGAGAAAAGACAACATATAATGCCAAAAGACTCAAATCATTTGGGAAGAAGCACTTCCTCGTCCTTCACCAACTTAGCTTTGCCTTTGGAAAATGTTGGTCAGGAAGCCTAATGGATCTTCTCTTAATATGGTCTAAGGGGTTAGAACCCTGTAGGAGCCAGGAACACCCCTTGAGAAGCAGTCCCTTTGACACGTGAACTTTAATCCAGACAACACAACAATCTAACCTATTGCAACTGGAAAATTAAGCACTCGGAAATGGAGATTTTTAAACTGCTTTCACTGGATAAGATAACATGTACAAGGAAGGAAGAAAATATTCACTGGTGTTCTTATTTCCTTCTGACAAGTGCAGGGAAGAAGAAGCAGCAGATAAGCACTGACTTGTACTGTTGTGGTATGGCTGCATGTGGTACACATGGGATGAGAGAAGGATTCCTGGCGCAAAGACTGAACAGCATCCCTGCAGAATCTACTGCTGATATTTTGAGAATGTGCAACTGAGCATTCTATAAAATGAAAATGTGTATTTTCCTCCTCTCTTTGTCCTCCAGGATGAAAAAAAAAAAAAAAAAGAATTCTTCAATAGTTTTAATACAAATACTTTCATCTCACCCAGTTCAGGAGTTCAAGCTTTCTTGGGTCTGTTTCTTCTTCTGCCTCTTCTTTTCCTTTTCCTCTTCCCCCTTTTTTCTTCCCTTTTCCTTTCCCTCTGGCTGTTTTTTTCTGAGTGGCTGGAGATTTCTTTTCCTTCTCAGGAGCTGTAAGGCTTCCTAAAGGCTGCATTTAATAATGCATTAGAAGTATGAGAAATCTAATTGATCATACAGTGACTATTTCATTGAATACACTCCTATTGAACTAGCTCCCCAGTCACCACTTCTCGCATGCAGTCAACTAAAAATAATTTCCTTAAATATAAGGGCCTTTTTGCATTGCCACATCTTTGCATCTTTTTAAAGCTGTTACATCTAATGTATTCAATAACACTGAAAGTCAAAGTAGTAGTGAAGTAGGTAGACTATGGAGGATTTCTCAATGCAAGAGGACTGAGAAGAAACACTATTCAATTTTGTGACACTTAAGTTTCTTCGCTCTCAGTGAAAGCAACAGTTGTCAAAATAAATACCAACAAGCAGGATAAGGAGCTGTATAGAAAGAACTTAACAAGAATGTTGCATGATGACAAATAGCATCCATACATCGGAGGCAGAAAGGAGAGGATAGCCACTAACTGGTTCATTTACACTCTGCAGACGGTATTTCTGTTTATACTTTTTCAGACACATTTACTCTTTGCAATGTACTTTCCCTTTCCAACCTACCTACCCGAGACAGGCAGGCACACATGCAAATAACTTGACACTACTTGTCTGTGATTTGGAGGTTTAACTTGCTCCAGCTAATGCTTAGGTTATATAATCTCCACGGACATGTAAACTGGATTACAGCTATCTGTGCTTTGCACAAAGACCTACAGAACCAAGCCTTTAATAAGGCTTGTTTCCTGGGGTTTTGCTAATCTTAAAAAAAAACTTCTCTGACTAGCTACCATGAATCTATTCGTAATCCTGGACAAAACTGCAACTGCCAATTTGCAGCACAGGCCGGTCTGAAAGCAATCTATATGAATTTGAAATGACAGTGAACTACAATTGGCTGATACTGTTTCTACAAATTGTTGCAGAGTATGAGTGTGAAATAGGCCAAAGTTGTAATTTGCTTCAACTGCTAAACGGTACCTCTGAATCTAACCACAATAATATGGAGACTGGAAAATTCCATCCAAATAATGTTTTACAGTAATAATACTTCATCATCTTTAGAACGATTAAATCCTCTCTGTATAAGCATTTTAATGAACCTTCAATACTGAAACATCACATTACCTGAAGGGATAAAACAGCATATGCAGCAACATTTGTTTAAATTTAATTATACAGGCTTCCAAATGAAATAAATCTCACCATTATCTATAGCATGCACATGAACAGTGTTCCTTTGAGTGTCATTTTATTGCATAGTTTCAGAAAAGACAACTAATTAAAAAGAAAAATAAATTCTTGCACTTCATTCTTACTGCCTCTTTTAGGCTAGTCTCCTCATGACACTTTACAGTAATTCAGCACCAGATGGTCCACACAGTAAGGCAAAAAGCATCAACACAGTGAGACATGAAAGTGGCTTAGAGGATTTTCGTTACACAGATGAACAAAGGCACTGCAGTGTTTCACCACTGACTTCAATTTGTGCAGCATCAAACTCCAATAATATGAGAAAGAAAATCCAATTTGAGGACCTAAAGCTTTACTGAAGATCTGCTGCTTAGTTCATTTGGCACAGCTCTGCCTGCCAGAGGCCTGTTTTCTGCAATGGCTTCTTATGGTCATCAGAATTTTCCTCCATTAATCCAAACAGAGATTTTCACATCTGTTAATGAAGTGAGCAACACAATTCCTTCTAAGCAGCTCGGTGAATTTCCTTGCTGCATACTTTATTAGGTGGCTGGGGACCTTGCCAACTGCTAGCACATGTCAGTGATGCAGACAGCCAGAAGTCTAGGTAACGCTAGTACCTCACACAAGTTCACTTGGGGTGACCAGGACTGCTATCATCCAGCTGTATGTAAGGCCACAGATTGTTTCCCGTAAATGCTGCTTTTTTTTTTTTTTTTTTTTCTTTAACTTTCAAATCCCCTAAGGAATCTTAAATAAGGTTGTTTTTCTGCTTGTCATGAAATTGTTTTTCTTTCTTTCACAGAGTTTAAATTATTGCTAAATACTTACAAATGGCAGTATAAGGAAATTTCAAACCAAATAGGTCATTCTTAATTAATGAGATATCCTGTATCAGTTCAGCATAAACCAGAATTTAATACTGTTTCTCCTGCCCACAATATCCAAGGTGTGAATATTCAACCACTTATTTTAAATTGTTAACAAACAGTATAATTAGGAAAACTTTGTCTTACTGGCCAGTGGTGTCCAAAGACAAAGATTTGACTGCGCGCAATGTCTACACGATTCCAGGCCAAAGCTAAACTAAGCTGGTCTGGAGCAGATGCATTGGTACCTGAAGAGAGACACACAGATGTTTAGTATTTCATGCCTGATGAAACAAGATTTGACAACATTCTGTCATTCACTTCTCCAATAACTAGAAAACAGCAAGCCTGACTCCATATCGTATTACAATAATTCTACCACAAAGTGGTGGATTCATCAGATCAATTTATGGCATTTTCCATTTCACCCCATAATCCTAATTTCAAAACAATTAACCAGATTCTCTCCCATTTTTCCCTAAAGCTCCCACACTGCCTTTATATTCTGATGCTAAAGATAGACATCTAACTGTTTGAAAAGACTCCTCCTCTCAGCTCCTCTGGCTGATGCTCTAGATATCAGTATAGTAATTACTCTCTTTATTTCTTAGCTTTGGGACTCCAGTGATCCCATACTGAGCCTGTATCAACTACTATATACCTGCAGACAGAAAACAGTCGTTTCAGCAAACATAACAAACTCCAAATAAATATGGAACTGATCCTGAATTTTGCCCTAAGGTTTAAAGAGCACAATCTGAGATCTGGAAACATCCTGATATTCTTTTAATGTTCCCACCTTTTTTTCTAACTTTATTAATAAAACATGTTGAAATATCAGTAGGATAGCTGTTGCAGCATTCCCATCCCAGGCTTTCATGTGAGGAAATCCACAAAAACTTTCAGTCTAGATTTTATTCTTCAAATTAATCTGAACCTTAAGTCAAGCATGTTTGGGTTACTTGTTAGAATCCAAGCAAATAAATGAAAGTCTTAAACATAAACAGTGAACCTCAGACAGTGTATCGGACTGTCTTCTTAGGATCGATTTGTGCATGCTTCCTAATCGCTTGCAAATCCCACCTTTGAGGAGAGCAGTTAAGATAGACATCTCAATGTCCTGTTGCCCTTCAGACCCCATGCGGAATACAGTAATCTAAAGGACAGCATAAAACCAAATACACAAAATTACAACACATGAAAGAGAGAGACTAAACACATAGAAAAAAGAGCAGAATGGTAAAGCTTTATTATTTTCTAAGACTTGAGATTTTTCTAAAAGTACAGTTCTACTAAATTTTTCTTTTAATTTTCACGAAAACATTTAATTAAGTTATTTCAATAAAAAACCCAAAATATCCCTGCATTGGTAAATGTAACAAACTTGATGAGATTCTTCACCAAACCCGAATTTTGAAAGTGGTGACAAAACTGCCATGCCAAACTGATTGTTTTGTGACAGTTTTATTACTTTCCAGTAGTAATGGAAGTGCCAGCTTGAAATTGGAAATGCTAGTTACATGAGATAACTATCATAGCATTAATTTAATTGATGATACCACTCAAATATTTTTCAGTTGTAGGATATACTACATATTGACAACTATAAAAGCAGAAACAACTAATAAAGCGATTATTTCTAGTCACATTTACTTAGCTGAGTCCATTACAATTCACTGATTTTTAAAAACAGTGATTTGTATAAATCTTAGCCACTGAACTACATATTAAAAGATTAATAATTCAAAAGCAAAATTACCAAATACTCTGTGTTAATAAAGTGAATACTGAATGCAGACAAAAAATAACAAATTCTTCATTTTCCAACAGCAACTCTTCACAGCAGATGCTAGTACTGGGAATAGCAATTTTCTCACCAGTTAGAATAGCTTTTGCATGAATGCAAAGATACATGACATTAGAAGAGAGAAGAACTAAAGGAAACATTTTATTAATTAACAAGAGAGCAGACAAAATATCAAGTGCAAACCATAAACCTGCTTAGGCTGTACAGTCAGTGTCTGAATTTTGCTGAGTAAATCATGCCTGCTCTGATGCACATTTTAAATTCAAACCAGTTTGATTAAGGCAGCTGTGGGCTCTCTTTTCTCAATAAATTCTTCTGGGAAAGCTGACTCTCTTACAGTCAGGTTATCATAGTCATGCTTATTACCAACTTGACTTCTGATGAAGCCGTATGTATGGAACTAATCTTGATATACCAACAGTACATTTACATTACCCAGACAATCTAAAGACTTCACATTTGGAGCCCTTAAGTAAGATTTTATATAATCAATTGGGCATGCTTGTAATACTTCTGAATGTGTAAGAAAAAAGCACAGATGGATGTCTATTTGATTGCAGCACAGAGCTGCTTTACTAGAAAATACAGCATTTGTCATATTGTATTCCAAGTGGCATTTACAGCTGGATTAATCCTTAAAGAATTTAGTTCTGGCAAAGGTATTTAAATATATGTTGCTAAAGATAATTAAAAATTGCATAATCTGGCTTTTATGAACCCAAGAACCATCCAGTATCAAAATCTGATCAAAAATCAAGGAATGGAGATTTTTTAGTGTATAAAAAGAGGACTAGCACAAAGCTTGATGTACAGGTTTAAGGAAGTCTTTTTGCATTATGATTAGTATCACTGTGATGAGTTCAGCTCTGTATCCTATTGCTCTAAGTGGGGTCAAGTGGCATCTTTCTCACGTTAGCCCTTCTTTCACTAATAATATAAAGTCAATATGAAACTACACAAAAGAAAAAGATGGAACCGGAAGTCTGGATATGCATGGTAGTGACAGCTCTAGAAAAAAAAATGGTGGGACTGTTCATGTTCTGTGATCTCTGTGTGTAAACTGGGCCAAATTTTAGACAATTTGATTCAGATCATACTTGCACAAAAGCTATTAGTTAAGAAACAATGGCACTTACATAAGTAACATATAGGGGCTGCTCTCCATGCTTAAATTCAATAGCAGTTTGGTTATGTGATTCCCTACACATGGTCTGAGGTGAAGACTGTGGCAGTTCTCTCATTTCTATCTAATAGAAATATGCAACTTTAGCAAAAAAAAAGATAAAAATATCAGCCATACCAGTTCCAGCTGTAATTAAAAAAACACAAAAAATCCATCAGCCTGTTCATCTGCTGTTAAAACAGTGGCTTAGGATTTGCATGAAAGAGTGAAACAGAATTATACCAGGACTCAAGGGAGAAGTCATATTTATAAAAATTCACTAAGACAATTGGTCAAAGGAAAACACTCAAAGATTCATTTTGCCTGCAAAGTCACAGGCACAGTGAACATAATTTCAAGCCACTGTTCACAGATGACAGATGTGAATATTAAAGATGTGCTTTCCCTGAGCACACTTTTTTCTGCAGCTGGGATCTGGCAGACAGGCAGGAACCTGACTGGTACAGTACATGGAACAGGCCTGCAACGAGCCAGGATCAAGCAAGGCTGACATCTTCAAGACCACTTCATGTTTCAATTTCTTTTGAAAGACCTGAATAGGCCATTTTACTGGAATGCAAGGCAGTTAAAAAGTAACTGTATCAGAAGGCCAAAACTGTGGTGACGCACTCTGAATTCTTATTGCCTCTAGGAACTCTTTCTTCAATTATCTTTCCTCTACTTTCTGCAGTTGATCCTGGTTTTAGTGCATTTATCTCAGTGTCTTAGTCTGCCTTGCAGAAGTCCATGAAGAAAGACTCCTATCAACTTACACAGAAGAATTTGAAATTGGTTTTAGAGGCTTTCTAGAAGACAAAATCCCTTTCTTGGCTTATGCTTATGAATGAATGATTGTGTACATTTATACAGCTATATGGAGAGAAAAAAAAAAAAAAAAGTTTAACTGTCACCCCAGAACGGCACTTGAAAATACTCTATAAAGCTTGGTCACAGAAATTCGCTTTGTGAACTACTTTTAAGACACTTACAAGTTCTTTTTTTTTCATGCACTCCATAAGAATGATGAACAGCTGATGAGCTTGATTCCTGTTGTAGTTAAAGGTTTTCTGGATGGTAACTAGCAGTTGATCCCTAAGGGATTCACTTATTATCCTAAATGAAAAATGAGACATAAAAGAAGACATTGCCAGAATTAATATACGTTCAGAAGACCTGGTCCTTGAGAAACAATTTTTCATCCACCAGTGCAAAGACTTCATTTTGAAAATAAATGAAAACACACAGCATCTTTGCATTGACTACAGGTAAGGAGTTCATGAAGAGTTAACAGTAATCAGGAACTTGATACCCAGACTGGCTCTTATGCATCTCAGTACCTCAGAACTGACTTAAAAACTGGCAGGGAACTTGAACTATCCTTTCACCCTGGAATACAATGCAGGTAGCTGTTACTCCTACTATATATTATAGATATACTTCTGTTAAGAAGTTCAGTCTTCAGCATTTCAGCCATACACCTTACAGGACCCTTATCTTTGCCTCTAAATGTTGCAAGGCCCTTTGCATATAGCTAAAAACCCAAAAATATATACTACAATGCTACTGATATGTCCCCTTGGTTATCCTCTTAAATAGAGGATTTAAATTGCTAGCGTATCTGAAACCTCATAATACCCAACTAAGAAACAAACAAACCAAAAGATGATTAAAGAAATTAAATTGAAAACATTCTAGAAAGGTCAGAAATGTTTGATCTCAAAGCAATCTGAAACAGAGCCCTTCAATCTTCACCCATCTCCTAATAAAACACATGTATTTTTAGATGATGGCAAACATTACCAGCAGGCATTCAAAGCTGAGCGTGTGAAGTACAGTAAAATTCAAATTTCATTGTGATAAAATGATTCTTTTAGAGAGCAGGGATAAAATTGTTCTCATTACAGGCCTGCCTTACTAGATGAACACATTTATCTCATCATAATTATTGAAGAGGAAAATTGGACACTGCATCATATGCACTGGGAGAGAAAGTCATGCAGTGAGCAGATCTCAGACAGACTAATCCTGATAAGCTCTTTCAATTACCTATGAGCTGATAGGATGAACGAGAAAGGAAAAAAAAAGCTAAGGAGGCTTGGTCAATGGAAATAAAAAGAAAGTTGTTGACTCATAAATATTGTTGGTAGGATTAAATATGTACTATGTTTAAATACAAAAAAAATCCAGCATTACAGTTGTTCGCCTAATTCAGCAAATAATATCTACACTGCTTGACAATACTAGTGGCCTACTTTATATTTAATCCAAGCTAAACTCCAACCTCAGTCAAGGAAATAGGCTATTTCTTCAGTGCAACACAGGTGTGCCACACTCTAATCAAGACAATATACTAGGTTTTTGCCCGATTCTGGCTACTAAAGATAAAATCCTGATAATAACAATGGGGAAAGTATGCTATTTGACTGGGAGAAGCAATATTTTAAATTAAAAATGCAGTACTCTGCTTCCACTTGGAGTGTTTGTCAGGACAGATCTTTTAGTCTGCAGACTAGATGAGCTTTATGCTGCTAGTATAGGCTTTGTACCTTTAACCTAACCATACTTTCTATCAACCAAAGGGGCACACAACCAACCATCAAAATTACAGATTTCAGAAGTTTTGGATTAGGAGTGACTTTTACAGATTCATTTGGGCAATGGACAGGAGATCTGTGGAGCAGAATTCTTCAGACAACACCCTCCACTCTGTTCAAGACATCAAGCAGCACTGCCCTGAAAAACCATCATAGATGCAAAAAATAGAAAGAGAACGGAAGGAAGCCCAACATTTTTTCAGTTGATCTGGCACTCTTGCAGAATGAAGCTCATTGACACAACACACTAGAATCAGGCAGTCCAAATTTTGCAAATACATGCACTAATTAACCTCAGCCCTCGTCTGAGAAAAAGAGTCATTCTTGGGAACCACTTGCTCCTTGTCCTAATACACCCAACCCAGCATCAAGCATAATGCAGCAAACTTTGATGGAATCTGTATGATAGTGTGCTGCATTGAGAGCAAGCTTATTTCAATGGACCATCACATACATTCCAAGTGGTCATAACTTCTACTCAATTAACACCATGGTTAAGATCAAGTAGGCACCAAAAGCTGACTGACAGCAGAATGCCTCTGTTAGTAGCATTTTGTCCCTGAGGTGGTTTTTTATGATGCTTTAATGAAAGCAAAGCATGTAGTCCTACACTGCCCTCCCAAGACAGACACAGCTTTGGTGAAGATCTCAAAATCTTACCCTCCTTCTTCTGAATACTTGTGTGCAAATGACAGAATATCCGATGCTCGTCCACTGCCATCACATATCACGACAGGGAGAGGGGGTTCTTCTCGTAGACAGTCTAAGACAATGGAGATCACGTTGGGACCCCCTTCCACTATGAGCCCAACTACAGGAACACCTTGTCCCAGCCCTGCAAAAAACAGAACAACAGAAACAAAAAGTGTCACTGAAACTTAGTTTAGGAAGTTGAGATACTATGAGTAGACATGATTCCTCTGTTACAGCATCACTTCAAACCAGAGCAGTTAGGAAAAATGATGGCCATTTCATGGACAACACCAGGAAAAATATCCATACGCTGTTTCATAGCCCCAAAATGAAAAGAGTGAGATGACTCTCTGCCCTTGCTTTTGCAGCACCTCCACACTGATCATGTATTCACTCAATGTTGGTGAACTGTTTGTAATCTCTCTTGACAGACATCATGTACAGCTGAAACAGCTAACTTGATTCTCCTATTACTTCATTAGCTTCACTGTTACTGGGATGGCTCCCAGATACTGTGTCTTTGATGTTTTAATTCTTCACTGGTTATCTACAGGAAGCCTTCAGAAGGGTGACATATACCTATGCTTTCTCCTAAGATAAAAAACATGAAACTAATGTCTTTATCGTGAGGCTGAAATGGCTGGCCGGTGGAAGAGACGACAGCTGAGCATCCCTTTGTTGTCCCTGCCTCACTGTGATCTCCAGGCATAGGATGACAAAGGGAAGCCCACAGGTCACATGGTCTCAGTAGCCTTGGTCACAAGATACTCGGGAAAGTGAAGGACATAACATTACCTGAAGGCTGACTAATCCCACTATTATAAGCATTTGAATTCAGTTCTTAGTCTGTAAAATGACCAGTGCTTTATAGAGAAGATTCACTTTTTCGTATGGCTGAGAATGCATGAAAGAGTTCGTATTTTCAACCTTCATTCCTCTCTGAAGAACAGGAACACCACGCACAGTAACAGCAGAAGGCTCCTGACATCCTCCTGTCAGTATACCCCAGCTCTGATGAGGAGGAGTCACAGAGCATGGGCTGGCCTGTGTGTCCGTGAAATCCTTAGTGATTCCTGCTGAGATTTCCAGAAGAGGTGCCTGTACTTGAAGTGATTAAAAAGAAACAAAAAGAACTCCCTGTATGTTGTAACTAGTGGATGTACTGCAGCCCTTCACATAAATCTTAATTCCTATATGAATTCCCAACTTTGCCCTTCTCATGACAAAAATCATCAGACAATCCTTAAATCAGAACCAATACCCCCAGTCCCAGTGGTATTAAAAGAAATGATACAGAACATTTTGCCTCTGGGCCCTGACTTCCTTTTCTTCCAAGCCAGTGCTCCCTTTTACAATGTTACAACTCTCCCAGAACTTCTGCAGATGAAAAAGATAAAAAAAGCATAGCTAACGTTAGCTATTTCTAATGTCTGTGGGCAACAGGGCACGACACTGCTCCCAGACTCAAAGGCAAGGGGCATCATTTTGTTGAGTTCAGTTTCTTAAGCTTACCATGGGCAAAAAAAAGTACTTAAAGACTTTCCAGAATATTTAGATATTTTGTGGCTGATATCTAACTGTGCCTTTTGGCTTTATCTGGCACTCTACCTCATTCTTTTGCTCTACCCATAAGAGCACTTAAACACTATTAGAAACTTCTGTGGAGTTCAATGCAATTGTCATTCTGAATGTTTGTTTTTTCTTATTTATATGGGCCTACATGGTTACAACAGCATCTGTAAGAAGTCAGAAAGGCAACTGGTAGAACTGATGTCTATTCTCCAGTAATTCTTAATTGAAGTGTAGAGTCAAAGACTATTATCTTTTTTTGGACCATTTTTAATTAGGTTGTTGTGTTTGGTTGTTTTTTATTTTTTTAAGTTGCTGGAAAACCACAGCTACTAAAAATTTTTTACATTTATTTAATCTTTGAAAAAATTTATTTTCTACAAAAATTTTAATGAAAAAAGGTCTTGAAAATTTTTTTTTCTAAGTAATGACAAAAAGAAGTCTAGAAAGTTGTTCTAGAGAGGCTGTAACACGTGGCAAAAATTTTTAAAACTGTGCAAAACTCTAAATACGAAAGCACTGATGTGAAATTATCTTGATAATGGCTTCATTAAAAATCTAAATCCCAGCTGAGTTTATCTGGAAGATCAAAGGATTTTGAGTGTGATTATTTCAAATTAAACAGATTCATATAAAAGAGAAAATAAAATGTTAGTATGAACATTTGGAATCAGAAACCACTGAGCTGCACCCGATTCCTGTAAACAGGACCTGTACAAACCCACCCCATTCTGTGTATTTACTGATGTTTATGAACTCTAGATGCTTCTACTGCTTTGAAGTTTCTCTACTGTTTGTCAACTTTTCTTCCTCACTTTATGCACTCCTTACTTTTCTGGGTCTTCCATGCTGTTAGATGTGGGCTCTTTCATGACTTTATCAGACAGCATATGTTCTAGTTTAGTCACACAGTCCTGATCAAATTCCTGCTAGAAAGAGCTGGAAGAAGCATTTCATTTCAATAACTTAAAGTATTCCAAGCCCTTCGTCCCTCCCTTAAGTTGCTATGTTTACAGTTTGCCCCACTGTACTTACGTGTGTTAATCTTCTGGAGGGAAATGTGTTTTTCCAACTGACGCCGTAACTTCACTTCAGCTCCATATTTACCTAGCGTACCATTGTCTGCCAGAATGAAGTGGGTATGGGAACTGTTGAGCACAGAGAGCTTGCTTAGAGGGTTTGACATTGTTTGGTAAACCCGTGTTACCTGTGTGCCAAAAGGATAGATGCACCTAGGTTAAAACTAAGAATTAAATGTAAAAATCCCCCACACCACCCAACAGCAGCACATGCTTTATGAGGAAAGAAATCAACCAGACCTTTATAATCAAAAATAGAGGAGAATTAGAAGTGGAGCTTGGCTTTGCATTCAGAACCTGAACTCTTCACAGCAATGTTTTCTTTGGAAGATGACAGTCACTTCTGTGCACTCTCCTGCGTGTTCCCCTAAGGTCATTAATGTACTCTCCTTGATCACACACTATGTTACATAATTAGAAAAGACATTCTCATTTGGAGTTCTTAGTAATTAAGATGCCACTGCAGAGTACCCATCTACAATAAATGCCAGTCTTGTACTCATAAAGGCCTTTACATGATTTACAGAAGTCTCAGCATGCCACACTGAAGTTAGGACCTAAAACTGTCACCATAGAGAGGTATCTACTATTTGAAAGCAATGGAAACCTCACTAGTTCCATATTTGCTTTGAGGTCCTATATGACAACCTGACAAATATAATTAAACAACAGCTCTTTTTCAAGAAATTTTTCAATTTCAGCTCTTAGGCATTGCTTTAGAAACAGTGAAAATATTCATACTCCAAAACCATGAACAGTGTATTTTATTATACAGCTGAAATTGCTGATTACACAGCAGTTTCCTTGAAGACTTACATCTTTTCCTATCAGATCTTCCTTGTTTTCCACAATGCCCCATGGTGCAATTCCTACAGCACATATTCGTCCTCTGGATTTGGAAGAATGATCTTTCAAGGCATCTCCCACATGACGAATGACACCTACAGGTACAATTAATGTAATTCATTCTTGGCATTTTTGAGAGATCACTAAATAACAGAATTTTCTTCTTGCCTCTAATGAAGCTACCTGCTTTTCTGCATTGCTTTCGCTACTAAACTGGTATTTCTACTTTATAACAGAACATGCAATGCAAACCCATGCTTTTATTTTGTAATAGTTGCATGTAAAACCTATTGTCTTTTCACATCCTTGTTCCAAATTCAATGAAATCTTTGAAAGACTTGCCCAGTTACTTAACTTGCCACAGTGTAATCTGTACCGTTATCTGGAATTATATTATTCATTGTACACAATGCTAAACACATATGGAATGCTATCACTGAGGTCTGAACAAGCGAAAAAAAGCAACCCTATAGTTATCTAAGAAATGTTTTTTCACTTAAAATTTATTTTGAGTAGCAATCATCAGCTTCCCTTAAAGACATTAGACCTTTGTTGTAAAACAAAAATCAAAGGAATTAATTCTTATCTTACATAGTTTTCTGAGAAATAACTTGATATAGAGATTTATTTCAAATAAAGTTATTGTTACAGAAATATTATAATGAAAGTTTGCATCTGAATGTCTTTTGAACATCACTCAGAATAGATATTAACATAAACGAAATGAATTAGAAACCAGCTGGTCTCAAAACGTAGCAATATATAGGGGATCATCAAAACAGCAATTTTTCAACATGGCTTTCAAATTTTGGATATCATATCAGACACTGTTTTTTTGAGAGAATCCAGGAATAGTGCCAAAAACCTCCTGGTGGAGTTATGTGGAGTTGCTTTACAATTGATGTTTTAGATATGGTCAAAAAGGAAACACAGAAACATAAAGCTGTTTTGGGTGGCCAGAGGAAAATGCGAACAGAAGAGTGCAATGTCTTCAGGCAGAGACATTTACAACTGACTTCAGGTTTGTGTTTCAAGATTTATAATTTACAGTCATTCATTTAAGAACAAATACCTTATATAATTACAAAACAGAGGTGTGTATGGGAGGTGGTGGGTAATCCCGTGTAGGCAGTGACTCAGGGACATGGCATTTAAAGTGGATTATCAACTGATCACAAACTCTCAGAAAGATCACACAGCCTAAAGGCTAACTCAGTCCTTGGCTTTGTGACCAGGGAAGTGTCAAATGGAAGCAGAAAGGCTGTTTTACTTCAGGGATTAAAAGCTTCATGAAGCACTGTCTCAAAAATTGCAGCATCCAACATTCAAGAGGGCTGTTAAAAAACTAGAGAGAGTTCAGAGCAGAGGTGCAATAATGACTGCAGGACTGGAAAACATGCTTAGTGTGAGAGTTTTATGTCACTCAGCCTGCGCAGTTTGACAAAAGTGCTGTGTATGAAAACATACTCAGGAAACATACTTTTAGTAACAGAAAGCTCTTTGTACAAAAAAAGAAAGAAGCTAAAGCTAGGCAAATTTGGAGTAGGAGATTTCTTAACTACAAGGATAACCAACCACTGAAAAAAATGTATTATAACTAGTGGTAGATTCCTTGCTACTGAAACCAAGGATGAAAATTTTTTTCAGAGGAAACACTGAGTAATGCAAATCAATATTGACCCAGGAAAATTTTACAGTCTGGGTTGGGTAGGAGATTAACACAAATGATTACAATGCTCCTTTTTTGGTCTACTGGCTAATGACTCATTCATGTAGACTTAAATGTTCTGCCTGTGGGAAAAATTAGTGAATGAACATCACTGAATTCTTAAGTAAACTAAAGTGCTGGGTAATTGCTTACCTGTACTAACACCTCCAGTGAAAATCCAAGCTCCTGTGGTCATGGCAGCCTTTATCAGACCTTTTCCAAATACTTGCTTTAATTTAGGTTGCATTTCAAAGTTCTGGAGGCCTCCATGGACAGAGATTAAGAGTTTGGGCAGTTCCAGTTGCCAGTCTTTCACCATGAGATGCAGCAGAGAATCTGGTTTAGTGTCATATGACACACGGATATACTGCAAAGAGCAATGTGTAATATTATCAGTCCATCTGCCCTGTAAATTGTCTATTGACTGAGCAAAGAATGATTATATTAAGCCTTCCATCTTAAAGAAAGAGTTTTACCATTTTTAAGCAACACATTACTAAATTTCTCTGCTGCTTATGATTAGAAAGAACAGGTTGAAACCTTTCACTTTGCTACTGAGAATTTACCATTCAATTAATGAATTTTAAAAGCACCACTTTCCTCTCTTCACCTGCAAAACTGAATGCAATCAAGTGATCCTAAGATCTGATTACAAACCTGCATTGTTGGAAGCCACCTATTTAAAATGACTGGAAGGTGTTTTGTATTGTTCCTAAAGCCTCTGGTTTGACTGCCAAAGAGAAGCAACAACCTTCGTAAGAAATCACTCTGGATGTACATATTTCTGCCTTTGAAACAATGATTTTCATTCTTCTCAATTTAGTTCCACCATTGTGAATTCTTTTCAAACTAAGAAAACAATTAAATAAACTTGTGTTTATTTCTGCTTTAAAAGAAAACAAACCACCAGTAACAAAACCCACCAACATCTCCCATACATTTTGGACAAGATTTTGCAGTGTGGTTGTCTCAAGTGGCAGTCTCAGCATAGAGATAAGAAAACAAATGGACAAAGAAACAAATCTAGGTTTGGATTGGTTCAGGAGAGGCAAAACAGAAAGAGATTTTTTACAGAAGCTTGATTGCTGTTACTTCTCCTGCTACGAAAACTCAACAGTCCATTTTCCAGCTCCGTCAGGCCTCTGTCTTTCAGGAAAGTAAGATTAATTTATATTTTTATTAGACTTAAAACCTTAGGAAAAAATCTGTACCCATGCAGGGTTATTTGGCCCACATATCTAATACAAACAAATGGAATCTTGGGCATTAATACACGTAGCTGCCTCCTTAGCTGGTATTTACTGATGGTAATGTCAATGAAACTGCTTCATCAAGATATAA
The DNA here is from genome assembly GCF_018691265.1 of Tyto alba. Classification (NCBI taxonomy): domain Eukaryota; kingdom Metazoa; phylum Chordata; class Aves; order Strigiformes; family Tytonidae; genus Tyto; species Tyto alba. The sequence goes on from NW_024881317.1 coordinate 17,706,867, forward strand.
AGGTGCTTCCTAAGTAGGTAATATTTTTCTCTTGCCTTTTCTCTCTCTCTCTTTCTCTTTTTGAGCATCTTGTCCACATCTTTTTGAGACAGCAGGGACCTCCTTTGATTTCAGCAGATTATGCACTGAACGACCTGGAATCCTGACACATATCTATTAAGCTAACACACCAGATGAATACCTTAGAGTAGCCTATGCTCCTTACCATGGCCTTATTTGAATGCCCTCCTCCCTGAAATTCAAGGTTTCCATAGGCATCAGTTGGGTATGTTTGAGTGTGTTTACTGACGGACCATTTCTCTGGCTGAGCTTCCACTTGCTTTGTTTCTTCTCCATTTTTATTAGCTGTTATACTTGGAGGAGGTGGAATATGTTGGTTAATGAGCTGGCCACAGCAGCACCTGTAAGTTAAAACATGAAGCAACTTTGATTGCAGTATCTTCAGTATTATAGGATAGTGGAGGGTTTTTTGGTTGGTTGTTTGTTTGGTTGGTTGGTTTTTAAAAAAAAGAAAAAAATCAGAAATTAGATTTTCAACTGACTATGCCTTGTTCTACATGAATCATAGAAACACCTCTTCTAGGTTTTATCTGTTGCATTTGCATACACACATATGCCAGAATTACCTTCCCACAGGTGTTTCTTAGCAAGCAACGATAAAAAATTTCACTTCTGTTATACACTAGAAAGCTGTTCTAGGCTAAAGGACAAGGAAGGAGGAAGAATGCAGAACAGAAGCAGTGACCATCTGTTTCTTAATCAGAGGTGACAGCTAACATGTGACAAACTGTTATGTTATCCAAACAAGCTGGACTGCAATTTAGCTAGCCCATGCAGTAGCAGTAATATTAATATTTGGACTAAGAATTCCAGTCCCCCTGTATAGTACTGTTATCAGTAGTTTCATGTCAGCTGTCAAGAATGATACCACTTACTTCACAGTGCACATTATTGCACCCTTCCTTTCAGAATTCAGTATGAATTTATGCTCTGGTTTGCAAAGCTAGAAACTTACAACTCGCTGCTCCTCCTACTGCCTAGTCTTATCATCTCTATATGACATGTCCCATGGCTCTGTACAGAGTTGAGTGAAAGCAAGTCTTGCAGTTTTGTTCTGCTGTCATGTCCCTTTAAGGGGAGTGAGTAAACTGGGTCTCGGTTTCACATGTCTAAATCCAAATTAAGTCCAGTTCCTCCAGCATTAACATTTCTGTTGGCTAAAACAAAAATTTCAAATATTACCTGTTAATGTCTTTGTTGTTGGCAATTACACAGATGCATTCTCTTTTTGAAAAGGTCTTCTCTATCCAAGCCTTTTGACCCTTAAAAAGGGAGAAAAAATAAGAAGAAACATACTGAAATATTTCCATATGGCAGATATAGTAACATTTGCCTTCTATTTTCAGCTACTGCTTTTAAAAACATGCACTAAATAGATTAAATGACTTTTAAACACCAGATACATCTACTCATGAAGCAAGCAGGTGATGTGTGTGTTCCATGACTTGGATAAAATTAAAACTTTGAAGGTGTGTAAAAACCAGTATGTGCAAAGATGTGGGTCTTGGAGTTACAATGCTGATCTGAAGGTCTACCAAAAAATGCTGCTGTTTCTTCCTATTTTAGTAAACAGTAAATGGACTCAAAGTAGGACAGAAAAACAGCATAAAATTGTGACATAAATAGATTAATAGTATTTACTTCAAATAATACTTTAGTATTCTTGTTTCTGTGTAGAAACCGCTTCCCAAAAACCTTCCCTGCTTGATTAATAATCTTCTCAAAATCATTTTTTCCTGTTGTAAATCAAATTCCAGTCATTCCTAAGACATTTTACTCTTAACAAGACATGTCTCAGGAGGCATTCCTTAAATTGAAAGAATATTTAACAGAAAAAGTAGAATTTCTTCAGGCACGGTGTATCTGTGAAACAAGAGGATGAAAACAACCTCGAAGACAAAATAAAATTGTGTTGGCCTATTATACTGTGTTTGCAAACCAGAAATTAGGCCAAGCTCACAGACATTAAAAAAAAAAAAATCATAGATCTGTACAATGCGGTTAGAAAGTCTGTTGCAGAAGTACAGTCCAGTTGATTTTGGGAACACTGAAGGGAGTGAGTTCAGAAGTAGCTCCACGCCAGAGTTTCCAACAATTTCTTATTTGCAGACCCCTGGCCTGCTCTGTCCCGGCAACAATCAACAAGGCAAAGTATCATAATGATTGCAGTAATAAACCAACATTTAGTGGTGAATTTTAAAAAGTGAACTCAAAAGCAGCCTTTTAATTTTAAAGGAAGGAAAAATATTAAAAACCACTCACGATTTGATGACACTGATAACTTTGCCTTGCTGATGAAAGCTGCTGCTTCTGAGTCTGAATTAAGGAACTGTGTCTTAATTCATTTTTCAAGTAGCAAGCAAATGTCTTACGTTTTGCTTTAGTTTCCTCTGTGGAAGTGAAATGGAATTTTTGCAGAGACAAAAGCTAAAAATGATACAAGAACTTTCAGGGTGTCTTCAACAAAAACAGATGGGCCTTTCCTAGAAAAAGAACCAAAAATCTTGCTGATTTCCAGATTTAAAAAAGTCAACTGCAGATTTCTGTTGGATTAATACTCTGTCAGCCTGTCTGGCAATAGCTTCGAGACCAGACTAGCCGCCTAAGAGCTGCACAGTCTACAGCATGATGAATAGAGGGTGTGGTGTTCATCTTTTTTTCTTGTGTGAGGCAAAAGCTGTCTCTGAAGTTCCTTTGTTTGTTGACTTGTTAGTTCCTGTCTGGCTTCTTCATTTCCTCCATTATGTCTGAAATAATGGGAGACTACTTGAAGTTCCATCATTGCAAATTGCAAGCAAATTGCAAACCCAAGCTTCTGCTCCATGAGAAAGCTGTCCATAGTCTGCCCAGGTATGTAAATGTTCGCCTCTTTCAGTTGCCTCTGAGTCAGAATGCCTTGGTAGTCAGTGGTCTGGGAAATCCTGTGCTTCTGCTCTCCTCCCTAACATACTTACTGATTTACCAAGGCAGAACCAAGTCATTTCATTTTAAAATGAGTTGTTTGGGAGCTCATAGCACCACAGAGTGAAGAAAAGTTAAGAACACATTAGACAAAACTTTATGCAGCTTACAATGCTACTTGCTTCTTGAATGACAAGGCATGTATTTCAGGCATTTAGCATAAAGAGCTTGAATACGTAACAAAATTTGAAGGAAGAGAGTATTAAATTTTATATTGAAAGGCCATATGACTCAGTCAGCTTTCCTGTCTTGATTTCATACATTCCTTCTTCAAATGAACTTAGAAGGCCTTTGTTCCCCAAAATATTTAAAAGGTTCTTTTAATACACTTTCTGGCAAGGCTTTTACAAGATGACAAGTTTTAGCAATAGTATTATTAGAAATAGAGCTCAGAAAATGCGTTAGTTTTATAGCATCAGAGTCTATTTATTGAGGTGTAGTTCTAAAAAAGTACAGAAGAAAATATTCAAGACAGGGAGATCCATGAGGCTCTGTGGTATGCAGAGGTGGGTGGTTACATCAAACAAATACCATTTACTGTCCAGAACTAGATTTTGCTAATTCACAGGTATTCAGGCTGTCCAAAATATTCAGAGAGCCAAAAATACTCTATTTGATTGGAATTACACTAGTTTTTAAAGATTAATCCAAAACCACACAGTGTCCAAGTTCACTGCTGTTTTACAACTATGTCCAGTGTTGTTACTTGTGCTTATACACACCATACTAGCTTATGACCTCTCATGTTATAATATGAGCCTACCAGGATCTTGTTATAGAGGTTACATCATTTATTTACTTTTAAAATTATGTATTTTAATTTTAAATTAGTTTTTAATCAATTTAGGCTTTATTATTATTTTATATATTTTACACAAATTCACTTTTTTCCCCAAATAAGATTTTAGATTTCTGTGTGGTCTCTGATAACTCCTTGACTGAATGACACAAATGTCCAAATCAATCCCACAGTTCAGGAAACACTCTTCAAAATATGAATTGTAACAGATGCTGCACATTTAACTGTTCTGTAGAGAATATTGGAAAATGAGAGCTAGAAATATCAAAACAACTTGGATTTTTACACCCTGTCACTGACTACTGCTTTACCTCGGCCCTTTTAGCTTACCAACAAAGTTTCTTTTGCTATTTTGTGTTCTTCATGTAAAAACACTTAATTAACCACTGGATTAAGTTGTAGACTTAATATCTGCGTTTGGAAGGAAGCTTTTGTATCTTACTATCTAAAATGAGCTCTACAATACAGATGAGTTCTCAGCTGTGCAGTCATTCTTAAAACCCCTCTCACAGGAGGTCTATTAATCTACTGCTACATTGAAAAAAAACTTAAATTCTCACACCTACAAACTCCGTTAGAAATCAATCACTATAGGCACTACAGTCCGACGACACATTATGCTCTGCTGGCTTATTTTTCTGTGCTGATGAGAGGAAGGCAAAAGCAGGCATTACAGATCAGCGAAATAAAACCTCAGCACATTTGGTCGGCCTTTGAAGTTTCACTGCTTTTGTCTATTTAATCTGCTTAACCAAAGCTTCATTATAATCCAGTGCAAATACTTGAGCAGAAACATTCAGTCAGAAAACGGGCACTTTCCCCACTTAGTTGATATAAATTCTGTACATTTCTCTCTCTGGACTGAAATTTATTTGGTTTCTTGAGGAAGAATATAAGCACGCATACTGCCTCCTGTGAGTTTGAAAATAATAAGTGCTTTTTAACAGCCTTGGAATGGATGAATTGTTAAAGGACTATGACAGATCAGCTACAGCTTTCAGACCAACAGTCAGTGGGAGTATTAGGCTGACAGGCAAATGGTTGCTGCCAGTAAGATTATGGCACTAAACCACACTGCACATTTTCCTTTCAACTCTAAGAAACACAAAAAAAGCAAGATCTCAACTTTTTGATAGTAGTACAGTTTGATTCTGCTTATTATTGCAAATCCTGAATGTACTAATCAGAATCTAATTTTGAAAAAGCACATTTCAGATGTTCAGTAGCATATTTGTTCTGCTTTATGAAAACTAGCAAAGGGTCTCCTAAACTATGATAAAACCAAAACCAAACCACTGCTAATGCTTGGTCTTCAGCCTATAAATCAGTATGTTGCTGAGAAATAGTATTTATTAATACTGGGTTTATATTATTCCACTGTATGGATTTGTTAGATCTCTCTAGCATTAAAGAAGGTCTCCTCCTGCAGAAGGTCTTCTTACAGAAGGGAATGGAAGTAAGTGTTGCCAGTTTCTAAATCATGAGCTAACAACACCAAGACCCTAAACAAATAGTCACCTTTCTAATATAGTCATTAATAAATGCAAAAACTAGTTATACAAAGACCAGCTGACCTTTGACTATCACAAACAAACTACACTATTTGCTCAGAAACATTCACATCTGTATACATGTAGGCTGGAGACATGCAGTAACTGAAGAGAAAATTTTTTCTCACCACCAGACAATTTCAGCTTGCTGCTAAACTAACATTAAATTTTATGTATTCATATATAACTAACCATTCAATTATCAAGTACTGGGCCTGAATTTCAGGCTGTATTGAAACAGAGCCCGCAGCCCTGTGTCACTGCAGCTTCATGCAAGAGCAGCAGGTGGGCTCTGCACCAATGCACCTCTGGTGAAAATCCAGGGTGGGACTCAACACAGGAGAGCAAAGCCACTGGAAACATCATGCTGCAAACTCTTACATACCATTGTGCCACCAGAAGCTGTGAATTTCAGTTGTCATATACCTCTGCAGGATAGCAGCAGTATTTATTATATGTGAATTATTGTAATGATATAACTACCACTAAAGGAAGTGAAATAATTTGGGGGATGAAAAGGGAGGGCAGGGATGAGAGCTGTAGTGTCTTTCGAACACATCCAGACCCAAACTCAACGAGACCTAAAGCCAATGTAATCAGCCCTCTCAACTGCCATGACCCCCAAAGAGAGATGCTCCTTGCAACTGGGTCACATGTGTTTGCTGGATGGTTTGGCATGCTTGACTTGGTCACAGGGCGGGATGGGGCTTTGGCTTTATCTTGCAACTAGAGAGCATCCACTGTAGGACAGCTCTTTGGCACCTGGAGCCCTACTGAAGAGCACACGCTCCCCAGCTGCTGCCCTCCCTTGAGGCTTTGCCTGGACCAGGCACAGCTGGTCAGCAGAGCAGCGGGCATGCAAACAGCAGTGCCCGGTGCATGGAACCACATACAGGGATCACACTCAGCAGACAGTGCCTGGCACACAGATGCAATGGGGGAGTAGGCAGGGGACCAAATGAATGTATGTCATGTATAATACAGGGTTTGACAAAGCTGCTCAGGCTAAATCAAGCACAGGATAATACAAAAACAGAGTTGGCCAGGCAGCAGAGCTCACATCTGTGGAACAATACAAATTACTTCCACCAACATCTTGTTCAGATGTGGACTGATTATTGTCATTTATGGAACCATTCAGCTAAGTCTGTTCACACCATCTTACCAATGTTTCTTGGTAAACCTCCTTCAGCTTGCAGTACGCTGTAAAAGGTGGTATCACTAGGGAAATCTAATCTCAACTGTGTTGCCTAATTGTTTAATTAGAATGCTCTACAGATTTAAACTGGGATATTTATACCAGATTTGAGCAAAGGGATGTTTGCTTTGATGAGGTAGTGAGAGAAAGAAGTAATCTGGAGGTAGAACACCTCACCGTGTAAATGAGTCCACAGACTTTTGTAAATGCCATGTAGGTTATCACATTCAATTGTTGCTGCTACTTGAGAGAAAACAAATAAGAACTCTGCCCAATACACAATTGGGAGAAATAAGAAAAGAAATCATTATATCAGCAGAATCCCTGTTATCTAGAACTTTAAAACATTTGTTTTGTGCTGCCTTTAAATGCAACATCCCAATTACAGTATCCATCATGCAAGTGACCAACTAATCAACCTTTCAGGTGATTATTTCTACCCAGAACAACCGTCCTCCCAGTAACAGTGTTCTTGCTTGGAGAAAAATACTCCAAACTATGCGACAGCAGTTAACAGCCAATTTTGTAGCCACTCATGAACTGGTAAGATTTTACTGAAATGTTGTTCATTGTTAAGAAATACCAGACATAAAACCATAATGCTATTTTAAAATTGTGTAATGACACTGTCCTGGGTTGAGTGAGTGGTGGAGTTTTTTGGTGGCAGGGGAGGAGGCTATAGGGGCGGCCCCCTGTGAGAAGCTTCTCGAAGCTCCCCCAGCTCCAAGTCAGCTCCACTTCTGTTTGGGAAATTGAGCCAATCGGCCGCGCCTCTGCAATAACATATTTAAGAAGGGACGTGGTGACGGGCAGTGGGACTTGTGAGGAGGAGTTGCTGCAGCTGCATGAACACCAAGGTCAGTGGAGGAATGGAGGAAGAAAGGAGGGGGGAGGTGTGACAGAGCAGAGACCCCCCTGTATCCTGTGGGGAGATGGCAGGGCGTGTCCCCCCCCCGCCACCCATGAAGATCTACGGTGGAGCAGACATTGATTTATGGCCTGTGGCTCCTGCTTGCATGATCAAGGTTCTGTGCCCGAAGAAGGCCGGGGTCTCATGGGAAAAGGTAGCCCTGTTGCTGTAATTCAGTGCTGGGAGGATTGCAGCATGCGGGGGGGTCCCACGCCGGAGCAGCTCGGGAAGGGCTGCAGCCGTGGGAGGGAATCCAGTCGGAGGAAGTTAGTGACCCATGACGGAGCAGTGTGGGGAACGCTGCGGCCCATGGGAGGAATTCAAGTCGGAGAAAGTTTGTGGAGGACTGTCTCCTGTGAGAGGGGGACCACGCTGGAGCAGGAGGAACAAGTTCCGGACACTCCCCTCACCGAGGATAAGGGAAGTGGTAGCGCTGACTGCACCCCCCATTCCCTGCCCCTGCGCCACTGGGAGAGGAGGTAGAGATATCGGGAGCAGAGCTGAGCCCGGGAAGAAGGGAGGGGTGGGGGGAAGGTGTTCTCAAGATGTGGCAATGCTTCTCACTGTCCTACTCTGTTATGTGTTGTTAGTGTCTGTAATAAATGTATGGTTTTTTTTTCTTCCCCTAACAAGTCTGCCTTTTGCTCGTGATCACAAAGGGGAATTTTTCCCCATCCCAGTCCTATCTCAAACCCCAAGCCTGGCTCTCTGTCCCTTCTCATTGCCGGAGGGGAAGGGAGAGAGAGCTGCTGCATTGTGGTTGGCTGCCAACCAGGCCTAAACCACAACAGACACTAGGGAGCCAGAGTCCTGAACAATATCCCCAACTACAGAACAGACTGTGAATCTAAACTAAATGTCCAAACCCCTAGTTTGCATGAGTTATATAAAAAAATAGTGTTGGCAGTTATTAGAATATGAACTAGCAAACTGTCCAATAGAAAGAGGATCTCTTATAAGGTTTGCTAGTAAGTATAGAATCAAGAATGGATTTATAAGAGTTGTAAGATTCTTTCAAATAAAAGATTGTTTCCTCAAGACAATTCTTATTTTCATCCCACTGCATTTTTCATATGGTTCAATTTGAACCCGTGTTCTTGTAACAAACTTATCAGGGAACCATCTGCTCTGAGGCTGAGACTAACACACAGCAGGCAGGATGGCAGTGTCAGTGAGCAATGTTGTTATTTCAAATTGAGGCCAGACATCACTCCTGCTGATGATGTGGAAACTGTAAGTAGTGCTACACTACACAGAGAGCTGTAATGAGCTTTCATGCCTTCATTATGCTGGCCTGCTGGTGAGGCACGCAGTAAACATCCACTGAAACAAGAGGAATAGTTTTCTCTTCACATTCACTAACTTAGGGCCACAGTCTACGAAAGGAAGTAAAAAACTCTCTTTTCAAAGTTAACACAATTCTGCTGCATCTCTTAGAGATACACAGTTCTTCCAGAGGCTTACAGACTTGAAAAACAGCTATAGCCTCAACACCACAGCAGACCTGGCTTGCTCTGCCATGGTTGGATATACCCAGCTGCAGCACCAAGTCCATGAAGGCACATTAGTGAAGTGTGTTGGATAAGCTCAGACACCCTACTGAGAGGCAGGCACAGCTGCTTGGGCACAGCTCAGCATTAATGTAACTACATACTAATGCAACTAAAATAAAGTGACCAAACAACCATTTAGAGCATACTGCAGGACAGCTTGCCTTGGTGCTTGTCTGCAGAGAACATACCTTGCGTAGTTTTGCAACGGAGACTTTTTTTTTTTACATGGAACGCAGAAAGAAACTCACTGACCAGGTTACACATGACACCTACCACATTTTAAGGTAGCAAAAGCCACTCCCGAAACAGCTCAGTCCCATCCCTTACTGTACCAATTTCAGGGAAGAAATTTTCTATGAAATGTTAACAGTAATGTATAATCTCCGGTTGTTACCTATTCCAGTTCTGTTATTAACTTGCCAAATCCTCCTTTTGCCTTTAGCCCTTCTGTTCTAGATTCTAGGGAGATGAGGAACACAAATATGTGTCTGTACTTAGCCTCTGTTCTGAGATCTGTTCTGGATTTTTCCACCCCCCAAAACCCTTCAGTCTGCAGACACTCCATATAGCGAGTTTTACTCCAAGGTCTTAATGAGTGGCAGAGTTCTAAGAAACACAAACCAAGATATTAGGATGAGAGGTGTTGAGCAACTTTATCTATGGGTAATGGAGTCATCCCTGCCTACCAGTAGCCATTTTCAAGAGGCCCGCTATAGCAGAGTGGATGAGCAGGGAGAGACAGCCAGCAGCCTCTAACATGATGCTAGCAAAGTAGCCTGGTAATTAGTAATTTCTTCTGTAAGATAATTTGCTAATAACTGTTATTTGAAGATATAAGATGACCCTGGTATCTAGCTCTTACAGGGCTCAGGAATTATTTTTATACCGTAATAATTACTTGCCCTGTCTAACATAAAGACTGTTTGCTAGATATGGTTTTAAAGGAAGTCAGGACGCTTCCAGATTATATGCATGTGTGATATTTCTCTCAAACTACTCTTAACTACGAGCCCTTAATACAGGCTATTCTTACCTGAAATAGAAAAATGCTATTATAATGAAAACCCAGGCGATTCAACACTCTCAACAGCAGATCTTCCTTTGTGAAATTCATCAATACTTACAAAATCATAACCAACATAACAAGTTAATTCCCTCATTACAAAACTAAGCCTATGAATAGTTCTAACTAAAACTACCCACATGCTTAATTCTCCTGGTTATTTGTGGTTTAGAAAATGGTGTCAATAGATGTTAATTATGCATGTAAAAAAAAAAGACTAACCTGAACTTATATGCAAAAAACATTGAATTGCACTAGAATATTGCCTCTATCTGAGAGAGATCTGGGTCATTTCAGTTTACATTATTGAGAATAATGACTATTAGAGTAGAAATTATCAAAAACGTGGCATTTGGAAAAGAAGTTAAAAATATAAACACTTCTTTGATGTAAAAGGTTACAAGTTACTAGTTCAGAGATAACTTCTATGAAACTTCTGATAAGCCAGTTAAACATGATGATTTTTCATACATGACATAATAGTATGGCTTGAGACCTTATAATAATTTTTCTTGAAGAAACAGGGCAAACCATGAACGAAAAAAAATTAAGAGAATGACTACATGTTGTGTGAGATATTACTTATCTATGAGAGCTTGTTTTAAATGTACAGTTCTAATTTGTACTACTTGAAGTGCAGAGCACACTAAACGGACAGGCCTGGAGAATTTATTATACTGATGTTTTCAAAATGTGGTGAAAGAAAGCCACTATTTAAAGCATAATGCTAGTCATGTTAATAAAACTTTAAAATTAATACAAAGTAGAATTTCTGTATTCTCAATATAATACAATATATGCATATCTCAGAATTCTCTAAAATCTGGAGATGCTGAATAAATACATATTTTGAGAAAAAGTAACATAAACATTTACTTCTCTCCTGATTTCTGTAAATATGCACTCTTTTTGCAAATAAACATGTAAAATATTAGTTAGCCAATCTGTCCCTTAAGAAATTAACATTAGTTTGCAGTACATACAGTTTTCCTGAAAGCAAGATTCTCAATGTAGGATTCTGTTAAATAGTTTGAGCTCTTGAAAATTTGCAACTTGCTGTGCCTAATTTTACACTCAGTAAAGCAATTCTTTTCCAGGCATTAGCTAATACATAAGCTTTAACAGAATATGCCACAATCAGCCACCTTTTATACCCTGCTGCTTTCTGTCATTTTCAAAAAATAAGAAAGACTTACCAGCTAATTTAATTATTGGCTCTGGGTCTGCACAAAATTATTCCTTATAATGTTTTAGAAATCACTATGAAAGCATTGGAACTCAAGGGTTAAATTATTTCCTGAAGATGCTAAATATGTATGTTTAAAACATTGCATTAAATGTACTTGAGAGTTGCCAACATTCATTGGGAACCTTCTGAAAACTTGAGTACTTCAGGACTGAAATAATTACAAAGGGTGAGAACAATGGGAAATTTCAAATGAGTTTATAGATAAAAACAGTTTTCAGAAAATTTGGTCAACCTACTTTTCAGTCCTTATGCATCTAAAACTCCTGAAGCTGTGAGTGAAAAGAATTAATAGGCTCAACAGAACCGGAAAACATCATCTCCATCAATGTTCCTGGAGGTTTTTTTTCATGGTATGCGACACATGTTCTTCTCTAAAAGGACAGAATAATACATCTAGCTTCAACAGATCATAATACAATCCAGGAAACACAATACAGGAAATACTCTGCCTGTATAGATATACTGTATCATTTACAGTTGTCAAATATTATGTATAACTCATTAACATATATGGCTTTAGAATATTAGTCACAGTCTTCCATTTGAATTAAAATGATAATGAGGAAAAATTATGATAAAGGTTTCAGTTTACTGGATTTAATCCATTATCAAAAATGGGGAAGAAAAATTTTAAAGTCTGAATTAGGAGAGCTAAAGGAGACTCGAACAGGCCAGAAGCTGTGTTCACGGCTGTCTCTGGTTCAGTTGGGGAATATGAGGATATGTCCTCTTGGAGCTACTGTCACTCTGAGATGTCCCTCCTCAAGACCCCAACTGCACTACAGCAGAAGGGGTAGGAATGACAAAAGAGCGGATGGGAGCATCATTCTCTGGAGCTGTGATTTGAAGAGCTAGAGGGTAACAAGGGCCAGAACTGAGCTTCCTTGACTTCTCAATCATTTGAAAGACTGGTATGTGAGTACTCAGGGATCACATGTAGGTTGGATCTTGGTGAGAGAGTTCTCACAGAGACTTCTCATCTCAGAGCCCAATATGATCTATGGCAGAAATGTATTACTTCAAATGACAACAGCAGCATTGTTATAAATGTGATGGGGCTGCTGATTTTTGTTGTAAGTCTTTCACTGGGAAACTTCCTTTACTGGCAACCCTCACTGGAGTAAGGAAAACCACCATAAATGGTATTTATTTATGTTCTAAGACTTCTATAATACTTCACCTACCATCAGACCTTGATAAACTCAACTGAAAACAGACACACACAGAAAGAGGCTTGCTTATCAGAAGGCTTGTTGCCAAAGTGAACTCCGGAAAGTATTATTTGCTAATTTTGAAAACTGAAAACAACACCAAAACAAAGCAAAGTCACAACCTACAAAACAAAAACCCCTATAACTCCATGCCCATTCACTGCAGAGGTAGCTCTAAACTAGCATTCAAAACACTGAAATGTGTAAAACATGTTTTCACCTAATCTCTTTGCCAGCATTTCTACATCTTATTATAGTTGTATCCAAGCAATTTTCTAACTTTGGAATGCTTTGAGACACCTTTTTTGGACTGGAATACTCATTTTGTCTTCTTGCAATTAGTGTACTTCAGGTTTCACATCTTTCAAAATACATGAGAAATCTAGGAAGTCATCTAATCGGAATACTGTAATTTCAACTGAATTATCTTTCTCCAATCAATCGTTGGTCACTATACAGCTCTTCAGCGCAAATTTCAATTATGCATATCGATGCTAAAAATGGTAGCAAAGCAGAAGATGATCAGGAATGAAACAAAAAATAATTTAAAATCATGTCCTACCTGCTTGTCACTGGAAGTGTTTCAGAGTTTGGAAAGATGCATTACATCTAGAATAAATAAATTGCATTTAACTCTGAGCTTCTGTCCCATCTTTCTGTTTATTGTTCAGACTTCTCATTCATCTTACTGTCAGGACTTCCAGTCTCTCTGAAGTTCATGAGAATTCCCAAGGAGATGGGTTTCCACCACTTTAAGAAGAGAATCTCATATGATAAGCATGTGAGCAGCTTCTTTGTTCAAACCAATCTCATGACTCCCTTTGAAGGTAATCCTTTAGAAGTCTCATGACCCATCTCCCTGCCCAGAGGGTATTTTCATCTCATGGCGGAACAAGGCACAACAAATCTACTTTGATAGTGCCCAAATCTCCAATTTGTTAAACCTCCTTTCCTCTCTTCAAACAGTGGATGTACTTGCTGTAAAAATGCCGGCACTGCAGAAAGGTTAAAGCATGAGCCAAAACTTTTAATTTGAAGTATCCCCTCCCTTCTGCTAAAATATCAACGTTATTTGCATAATTGAGACAATTGGACATAATAGTCCTTTCAGGGGTCCTCATTAGATGTACAGCTCTACATTCTTTGAAAAGAACTAAAAAGGAGGTCATACAGCATTAATTATATCTAATCCTTTTTAGAACAATTTGAAGCTGGGCAAAATGCTGTACTAAAACAGCTGAAGTCATAAATAAGCCATTCATTTTGTAACTTTACATATCACATGCATTTTCATACCCTGTTGCTTTTGTCAATTTAATTAATTCCTTTGCTGCGAAGGGCTTCTTTTGCATCTTCTCATACTTTAAAACTGCCAATAACAAAGGACACAGTGTATTGTAGGTCTTTTTTCTGCTCTAACTCAAATTTCTACCTTGTCTTACTGTGCCAGGTGCCAGCATAACGCAATAGATGACATCTAGGATCACATCTAAGGATCATACTACCTAGAGCTAAAGACAGTCTAATCCCCTGCTTCTGCAGCACGGAACTGTGCAGACAAGTAGCCTGCTAGACTCTAATCTTGTTTCCCTGTTCCTGTATCTAATCTCTAATGTACTGAACATACCCATTTGTGATTGGCAAAGAAATATTTTACAGACATCATTTCACGCTCTGTCCTGCCCTAAATGCTAAAGTGTGCAGGTAAAACAGCTTTGTTTTAGAACCAGACCCTGCTCTTCCTAATGAGACAAAGTTCCTGCTGACTTCATGAGAAACAGCAATGGGGTATGGAAAAATTAGACATGCCTTTGGAAAACTACAATGCCAAACAAATTTTGGATTTCATTTCTGTTTGAGGAAATGGTACATTTTGAAGCAAGCAAGATACTAGTAAGAGAGCATGAAGTCAAAGAAATTAAGGAACAAAGTCCGTTGTGGGGCACAGCACTCCATTAATAATGGAAATACAGAGCACTCCTTCATTTAGGGAATTTTTTACTTGAAGCTTTCATCCAAATTTCACTACATTTAAACGAGAGACTTTCTACGAATGTATTCAACAAACACTGAAACAGGGCATATCACAGGTATACTCCACAGCTGTATAAATTTATTCTTCTGTGCTTTCAAAATCATGTTGCTAGTTCTGACCTCTGAAATCACATCAAGCTTAAGTTCCAGTTGTTGCAGAAGTTGTCTGATATCCTGTTCGAGCAAATGGATTGTCTCAAAGCCACTACCCACCATTCTTGAAAGCTGAGCATAGAAATGGAGGACATACCATACCTAACAGATGTTTCTTTTTCCAGTAAAAATCAGATCTCTGACACAGTGGCCTTTATGGGTTCCTCTTCTATCTGGTATGTGGTGTACTGTGAGCTAGAAAAGGTAGTTCTACTGGACAAACTGCAAGAAATATTATTAAAAGATATCTAAGCCAGAAAATCTATACAAAGGAAGTGATTTGGGCACTTAACTCCCTTCTGAAGATGGAACTCTGACTTGCAGTGTGATATGTTTGGCTAGGTTCTCTATAGCAACAGAAGTTAAAAAGGAATTAATTCCTTTTTCCTTGTGAATGAGTTCTTGGCCAGCCACTATGCGAGAATGTGGGTTGTATCTACAGGACCTACATTTGGAAGACAGAAAACATTTTAGGAATCAATATTAGAAACATCACACCTGTTCATTTTGTTCTATTTGTTAGCTCAAACTGCAATGACAGAAATATACACCTGAGAAGGAACAGTACTTTTTAAAATCAAATGCAAGTTTTGGTCACTCTTCCCTTAAAAGAAATTTGTTGGGCATACGAGCCTGCCAGCATATCACTTCAACACTGCAACTGCTCTGGCACCTCAGTTTAAGTAATGAGACTGATGAAAGATAACCAAGCCATGTGCATCTACCCAAAAGGAAAAAAATTGTAGCTGTCCAAGTGTTCAGTTCAAGGTGACTGAGATCAAAGCCCCTCTCTACAAGCAATAAGAACATTTTCCTCACTTGGTATTGCAAATAAAAAACAAGTTCTGAAAATTTTGAAAACCACAAATTTCAGACTGGGTGTTTTAAGCAAAGCCAAAGCTTGTCAGGATGCCTACACTCTAACGAGAATGTTCTGAATAGTGGTTCAGATAACATGAGATATCATTCTATATATATAAAAACCATAATGATAAAATAATTATATAATAATAATACTAATAACAATACTGTAGGAATTAAATAGCATGTTCCAGGGGCAGGAAACAGCCATGTAAAAATTAAAGGGACTTACACACAGTATGTATAAAATAAACCTTAACCAAGTTGGCTAAAAACCTAATAAACATGCACTTCTGTTGTCAAGGGCAAACAGCCTACTGTCTCTGCTGTGCTTACTGTCTGAAATGCCTATGACAAAATTCTGCATGGTAAGAGGAAGAAACCACTGGCATTTAATTCCAAATATATAAATCCGTCAAGTTCAGCCAAAGTGCTCATTCAGAGTTCAAAGGAATAACACACATGAGTGAAAAAAATTACATTCTCAGAGAAAATGCCACCACACAAAAGATAGTTTTCATGGATGTCTGCACTCACACTATGGGAAGGCTCACAGCACTTGGAGTTTGTTTTGTGACATGGCTTGATATAAATGCACTGTGAAGGAAAGGGATAAAGATATGCATCTCTCTGCTGCCCTCACTGTGACTGTCTCAGAAAAAAATTCCCTTGGTTTCCAGTGGAACTCAGTGCCCGCATGCATGCAGGGAGTAAGCACGAATGAAGAACTGATGAATTTGGCTTAACTGATTTAAACAATATCTTCACAGAAAATACAGAGGTATTAGTCCATGCCAAAAACCAAAGCGCTTTATTTACACCCTTCACTGTCAGCACATGGCTTATTACTCCCACCACCAAAAGAAAATATGCTTGCTTCACTGATAGCAAACAACTTATTTCTCTTAAAAAAGTAGCAAGTGCTTATGGTTTTATTACAACTGCTGCAAACCTAATACCTGGATAATCAGTTATCTTTATGTATGAATAATTGAAAACTCAGTAAACATAACTTTTTTCCAAGTGATAAGTTTTCGCTGGAATGTTTGATAGCTCACTCTCTGAAAGCAACTAGTAGCATTTTCTTAACAAAAAGATAAAATACACTACACTCTGATCTGATGCATTTCCCGGTCTCTCCCAAATGTGTCTATATCAATGAAGTCAATACAAAGACAACATAACATTTCTTTTCAGATACTTACTGGTCTTGAAACTACTCCCCTAATAAAAGCAAATTCACCTAGTACAAAGGAAATATTTTCCCCCTCATTTTCTTCTCCCGCACTGTTTATGTAACATTCTGTAAGATCTAACAAGCCATGTCATGTAGTCTAGTGCATTCATATATCAAAAGTAAAATTTATGGATAGCAAATATGGGAGCTGAACTTTGAAATGCCAAAATGCAAAGTAAAAAGATGCAACTTTTTATATTTTTTCTGCAAAACTGTAAATAAAATTGTACACGAGTAAGAACTGAGCTAGACTACATGCAAAATACCTAGGGAATGTATCGTAATCTTCCTTACAGTCATTATCAGATCAAAGCCAAATTTGAAATGTCTCAGTGAACTATAAATGTGAAAGTCATAAAGAAATGAACAATCATTACATTGTGATGTAATTAAGAAAATGTTGAAAAAAGGATGGTGGGGGAACTACAAAAAACAGTACCAAAATCCCCTTGGGACCTGAGTTGCGACATTTGAGAGGAACCTAATGCTATTTACAAGCCAAGCCTGTTATCACAACCAAGACAAACTGTATCTCAGACAATCATGTATTTTTTCATAGCTGAATTAAATCTTGAACCAAAGACTAGGATTTCACAAAGTGCAACACTATCGAGCTACTGAAACTTGTGATGAGCATTAATACAAATGTCACAGATATGGATGTCAAAATAGGTAACAAATGACGCAACAGCAATCTGTCTGTAGGGAAAATTAAGCTAGATGAGACTCAGTGAGGAGTGGCTAAAGATGAAAAGCTGGATTGCTCATGACAAGCTTGTTCACTTGAAAATCCAAATAATGCTGTTTTGTAGCAGCAAAATTCATGACCATTCACTGCAATGCTTTGATTGACCACAAACTGAATGAGTGAAATACATTCAAAGTGTCTCTGGCTCTGGTTATTCTCCTTTTTGCTTGGAGGCAGCAGTTAGCATTTGGTCCAGATATATACTACCTGAGCACAAATTAAAGGCTTACATGAAATGATCTGGTAAGCTCAAACAAAGCACTGAAGTCAGTGGCAAAACACCCAAGGCAGAACAACATTCTCACCAAAAGCAACTATGATTTTTGTTCAGGAGACACTTGAGTCTTTTCCCCTTCTGAGCCCAAGGTCTCACTGAAACCCAGAATGTGCTGGTGAGGTGGCTGTGGTACAGAGAAGGTAGGCCTGTCACCTACATCACCACACTGTGGGCTAAAACAAAGCACTGACTGTAGCCTCTAGAGCTCCAATAAAACCCAAATTCATAAAAACCAAAAAGCAACTCTAAAGATGAAATAGTTTGATGACAAAACGATCATAAATTATCTTTATATCAGTGAATAATTACCCAGGCATTCTAGGTATTGAACAGCTAATACAAACAACAATTCAAAAGCCTTAAAGTACAATCAATTAACAATATAAGCCATGAACAGAAGTGGTGAGAAATGGCTTAGTTCCCAATCTGATTCCTATAAAGCAAGCTACATTTATTGAAATGTGATAATGTCTGCACAAAATGGGTTTGGATGTTCAATGGAATTATCTGCCTAGTTTGAAGTACATGCTATTATCCTCAGCAAATGTATTATGACCTTAAGTAGGATCTGATGAAAGCATGCAGTACAACAGCAGTAAAAAATATGTTCCCCTCACTCCCTCCTTTGTATATATTCACAATCTGCAATCCACTGAAAACACTGAGATCCTGTAAGAAAACATACTGCTTCTTATCTTCTTATGTGGAGTATGTAAGTTTTTAGGTAGACAGGAATGTAAAATGTATTTGATGGTTTCTTTCAACTTCAGTATATTATCACTGCAGTTCTTCTCTGGATGATAAACATGTATAACTAAGTAAAGTAATTGCCTTCTTTACTGCCCAGGTTCATCTCTGAACTCATCTGCAGCATTCCTCTAGTTCTGACAAGTGTTTAGAATTTGAAATAATATTTTTAAAACAGAACAGAGGAAAATCGACGCAGCCTTTTTTAATCTGGTGCTAATGTATGAAAGGCTGTTCCATCCTCTAAGAAGTGCGAGGGAAAATAGTTATTTTTGGCAAGATTTCACCCACTGATAAATGTCTTTGTAATTCAGTCAAGTGCCATAAGTACTACTCCTCCCTCATGGAAACGCTTTTAAACTTCACATAGCAACAGTGGCAATTGTATATGTTTCATAATTCTCCCTTCCTCCTCCCTTTTCTTTGTGTTTGAAGAGGCTTTGTGCAGAAAAAACAGCAACGAACTGTGTGTTCTGCTTAAGCACAACTGACATCAAAGATGAGCTGTAACAAAGAAGCAAAAAGTGCTGATCACTCAGGGCAGCAACATACCAATACCATTCATGCCACCTGCTTCAGGGAGAACTGGCCCTTGAATTTCTCTCCTACCTGCACTGCTCACATCCAGGTTTTAACACAAAGGCGTTTGCTTAACACTTGATTCTGTAAATGCTTACACATATGTTTAATTTTATAGCCATGAATAGCCCCCCTGATTGCCATGAAGCTATGCCATGCACAGAAAGCTGTTCAAAGTGGATGGGACAATTCAGGAGCTTAAAGCTGAGGCTGTGTCTAAGCATGCACAGGATCAAGAGTTTTTAAATGGCATAAAACAGTCTCTTCTACAATAAAGAGACTACTCTTCTTTGCTGGCAGCGTTCATCTGAATAGTTTAATGCATAAACATGGATTGTCCCATTTAGCCTTATATAGTAAACAGCTATTTACCTGCTCATAAAATTTTGTGAAGATAGTATTACCCCCAAGCCAAACAGCTTTTAGATGTTCTGAAATCTTGGAACATTTGAACAGAAATCTGCTGTCATCAGTGCAGGTCCTGCTGATCAATACATGGGTTAAGATAAATTAAAACCACAGTAAGCTGCTGAAACAGTATGAGGCATTGCAGCTTTCAGCTTTGTCAAGCACATTATGTTCCCCCAGTAATTAAAACAGAAATGCCAGCAAGCAGCAAATATTCTTGTTAAAGAGATTCTGAAGTTATTAATTCTACTAAGAATTATTCGGGGGGGGCAGCTCTAAATCTTACTTAGTTACAGTAATCTTCAGCTGCACAACCACTAAGAAAGAATTTAGGAATTTTCTCCCTAGTGTATTTAGTTTTACATTTTTATGCAAATATTTTCTCTGCTAAGAAATGTGGTAGTGGCTGAACAAATGCAAGTGTTTTTGAATAAATGTTTGATTTCATAATATGCCATGAGACATATGTGCATAATTCACCCTTTAAACTTGCATTTCCAACCTTCACCTCAGACTAGCACTTTGATAAAAGAAACACATGGGTTACAATACCATTATTTCACCTTGAAAAGTCATGGAGTTTGCAAGTCAGTATGAAAATTTATACAGATGATCTTCTATCTTTCTATTCAAGATATTCTTATCAAATTATCCCTGAAAGAGGAAAGCATGTGTTTCAAATATGGTAGCCCCAAGCTTTATTATTTGCTTCTACAGAGACTGTGGTAACTTAATGTACTTGGTGATTCTGTACATCATCAACAGGTACCTAAGCACAGAGTAACAACCTAAGTTTAACCCTTACTGCCATTCTAAACACATATTAATATGCTGAGCTTAAACTTTACTACCAGTCTGCCACAGATCTGTGCAGGAGAAACTACAGCCCCATGCACCATCACAAAAAGAACTGGAGGGGAACTAGTTGGTGGCAAACACAGCAGCAGCAGTTTTTGAGGATGTGAACAGTGAAGATGTGGAAGCACAAAATACATGCTCAAAACCATTGATCTGGGCTTCCAATCATGCACTGCTATTGAGACTGAGAGCTTGCCAAGGCAAAGAGATTTTTTTGCTTTGTTTATAAAGCACAAAGCATAAATACAGACCTCATCTCTATGAATTAAGGACATATGCAATATATTATACACACCTTGTAAAAACATTTAGAAATCGCCTGGTAGTCTAGCTGTAGCAATCATATCTATGATGCTTTCATGTGGCAGACTGAAATCTGGGGCACTATCTCCTTTCCAAGACTTGTTCTGTAACAATCCTGCTGGAATGTACAGTGTATATCAACCTTCTTAGCTGGCCTTTTAAGAGTGAAAGTTTCTCATGTTGCATTGAAGTTATACTACAAGTTAACACTTACAGAACTGCAGCACTCTGGTTAATCAAGTTATTTGGAGTAAGTTTCTCTCAGGTAACTATATTCTTTGGCTGGAACCCATGAGAAGTTCTCTTAGATGGCTTTCCTGATTGCTTTCCCTTTCATTTGCTAGCTTGTGGGTGCACCCTGTTTGGACCTTATACTTAGCAATTTTCATTAATGTAGTTATATTAACTCTCATGGTATTTGTTCATTCAGTGAAAGTTTGTAGCATCCCTGTTAGTTATTTTTTCCTCCCTTTTCTGAGGGAAAAGGGTTCGGGGTGGGGGGGTATGGAGAGGGAGAAAGGGAAAAAAAAAACAACAAAAAACAAACCAAAAATAAGAGAGAAAAAGCCTAATATTGACCTAAACTTTCTGCTACCTGAGCCTGTTTCGGATGTTCTTCTCTAATATGACACTGGTTCCTTTTTACTGAAAATATGTAAAAGTTTTGCCACTGACTCCATGCTATACTTGATAAATGCAGGTAGGCTTGAACAAGAGCTCTCTTGGCTTACAGCTGTAAAAAACAAGAAGATTTCTATATATCCCACTGGATTTATCTCAATGTCCTCTGAAGTGCTTGCCACTGTTCTCCCTAGCTTGTCTGGTATTAAGACTGTGGTTGGAGATGGAGACTCTTCTTCTTGTCTTGAATCCTCTTCTATCCCCAAACTATCATAGTTCTGAAAAATCATGAAATGATGCACTCCTTTTCTTCTTGAATGGGTTCCTGAATGGGCCCAGAAGAGTACTAGATCCTTGTGGAGAGGCATCCAGCCACACAGAGTTTAAGAGAGGTCAGTATAAATGAATGCACAGAGATCTTGTCAAGTCTTAGTGCACACAGTAGAGACATCATCAGCAACTCTATAGTTAGGTAGAATCTGGGCTTTCCTTATCAGCATTATGCACAGTAACTGAAGTGAGAAGACACTCAGAGACAAGTATTAAAAAACAGAAAAAAAAACCACCTATTGTACAGATACTGCAGGCATTCAATCATAATCATTAATCAACACATATTCTTCCCTCATCATCTTGAATTACCTGCTCCGCATAGAGTGATTTGCCTATTGCTTTAATTCATAAAGGTACTGACCATGTATTATTCACTGCACAGACTAATTCAGATTCTTCCTTGTGTTGTGAATTCCTCTCTTTACTACATTTATTACTTTGTTCACACTTCTGATAGAGGCATCTATATAAGTTATATAGATATACCTAAATTATGCCAAAAAAAATTTTAAAATGCCTTTTCAGGAGGTGGTAAAAAGCATCAGTGTGCTTATTTTATTGCCTTTGCAGGCTGGAAGTTCCCATGAAAGATTAGGTAAGATGATTTGCGCCTTTAGTTGCAAAACTCAAGCTAAGCTGGACGCTCTCAGGACGTGTTCTCAGCACTGTTGGACTTTGCTGAATGTGCAGTTCCATGAAACTGATTACTACAGAATTACAGCTCACTGGCCTAAAGCATTAGCATGAGATTTTACTTTTTGCCCCAGCAGTCATTCAAGAAGGGTACAGGGGAAAGAAAACAGCATTCTAAATCAAGTGTCATATAGGAAATAGACACATTATTTAAAATACTGCCAGCAATCTTCATTTTATTTTACCACAATGCTATTTCAGGCCTGTAAGTGAACAAACCTGTGCACAACAACATGGGATTGTTTTGTCAGGAAAAAGACCAATGAAACATTCAGGACTTTGTTTTGGTTTTTTGTTTTTTGTTTTTTGTTTGTTTGTTTGTTTGGTTTGGTTTTTTGTTGTTTTTTTTTTTTTTTTTTGTGTGTGTGTGTGTTTTTTTGTTTGTTTGTTTTTTGTTTTTTTTTTTTTTATTTGAACAAGAAAGCAATATGTGTGATTTCCAGTTGCAGGCTGCAGGTTAAAGGAGTTCTTCGAAAAGGAAAGGATTATGATCAATGCTTTCAAGCGCTGAAATGCAAGACCAAATAAAACATAAGCAGAATGCAAAGCTACAAGCAGAAGTTGATGAAAGTGCCTTGTAATTCAACATGCTCTGCTGCACAGCTAAATTACAGAGACTGAACACCTCCTTCACTTTTCAAACACAGGAAGGTGGGACTTGTAACGTTTCTCTTCGGTCTTTTCTTGTGAATAGCTTTAAATGTCTAAGCTACTATGTGTTTCTCCAACAAAGAGTTCTTTTGTATCAGAAACAGCAATAGCATAAAAATGTCACTTGAGAACTTCTTGAAAGTAAATGCATATTCTTTGCACTGTAAATGAATCCAAGCAGGATCCAAGATTCAAACAACTCACTTAGGCATTGTGCTGAAATTTTCATGGAGCATACATACCTACACTGATAACCAGACTACCTTTTAATATACTTAGTAGATAATTTAGCAGTTACTTGCTAGCAGTTACTAGTATTTTTCATTATCCATCCAATCTATTTATTGCTTTTAAGTGCAAAAATGGTCATTTGTAAAAATACTCATCTTTGTCCTTCAGAGAACAGAGAATGCTGATGACGATTAGTGCAGCAGAAATTGCTAACGTGCTCATTGCTGCAGCTGTGGGCTGCTTTTACATACATGGAGCAATCATCATCTCAGTAACTGAAAGATATCCCATTTTCAATTGTACAGACTCCATATTAAAACTGACATTAGGCTTCCTGCAGCGTTAACTAACAGCGAACACAGCTGGTGGAGGAAGGTAGCCATGGAGCCTGTGACTCTGCCAACACCAGCACTAACTGAATGGAATGAATCTATGACCAGAGAACAGTAAAATGGATCTGTCCACCCAGGTTGTTTCCAGAAGTTTCTACTATTACCTGTAACAGCAGTCACATGACTGAAAAATTTGCAAATAAAGATGATGGGTCTGCACACTTTGACAGCTGGAGTGCAATTCCTTGCTGACCAGGTGGGGTTGCTTTTCTTCTTCAGTCATGTTTTTTACATGGGGAGCAAAATAATTAACATTTGATGCCTTAAGCATTGACTAGTGCTGTGATGAAACTAGGCAAAACTAACAGACATAGAAGGCTGAAATAGAAGTTACTGTATTTAAAAACATGTGCTATTAAATAAAATCCTTCCCTAAACTCGTTATTACAAATTTCTGATTCACAGAAAAATGAACCTTGAAATGACAGAAAAACAAACTAATTCTAAGGAAATGTGGGACATGCTTTGTCATAGAAAAAGTTCTAAGTGTCTGAATAAACATGCCTCAGTTTCCAGACCTGCAGAGCTTTTAAAACCACTACTTACTCCCCACTACCCAGTGGGAAATAAGAAGGATTCACAGCTTCTAAACCTGAAGATTTTTTTAACAGGTTCCTTTACATCTATTTAAAAGCCTAGATCTAAGCACCCATTTTGAAAATTGTTGGTGTTTGAAGTTAAAAACGTTAAAATCACAACCTAGCTGTATAGTTATGTTCAACAAGGATACGAAGAATTAATGTGACAGACAATATCGGCAAGCACTGCTTTATGTATCAGAATGAATTTGTATCTACCACAGATATAAAAGTTAGTGAACAGAATAGGATTTCTAAAATTGCACGGAAAAATAAAGCCATAAATATATACCTCTACTTTAATCTTCTACCTTGAATGCTTTGTACTGCTAGCTGAAGAGAAAAGGGATGTGGCATGCACCAAACACAGCAGGGCTTACTGGGTTAAGCTTTAATGGCCAGGCCAGAGGCTAAGTTTTAGAGCTTACTCTAGTTGACATCTTGGACAGAGAGGAAGGTGGATCAGCTTGTATAATTATGAGAGATAGTAAGAACCAAAACCAAAACAAAACCCCAACAGAACCTTAAATACTTAAAAGTTATAAGATGCTCAGAAACTCTCACAGCTCTCTACATGATGGTAGAAATATTTAACTTTCTAGTCTGCAACTTTAAATGAAAGGTGGATATAGAACACAGGTCCTGAACTGGAGTAGAAGTAATACAGCTCTGGTTGCTACCAGAGTTGCGGTATAAATGAAGACAGCTTTAGTATCTGGAAGTCTCATGAATTCTACATTTCAAGGCTGGGCAAAGAATGGATTGAGAGGACTTGAGGGTGTTGGTTGAGGAGAAGCTCAACATGACTCAGCAAGGTGCACTTGCAGCCCAGAAAGCCAGTGGTACCCTGGGCTGCAGCAAGAGCAGTGTGGGCAGCAGGGCCAGGGAGGGGATCCTCCCCCTCTGCTCCGCTCTGGGGAGACCCCCCTGCAGTGCTGGGGCCAGCTCGGGGGCCCCAACAGCAGAAGGACACGGAGCTGCTCGAGCGGGGCCAGAGGAGGCCACAGAGATGCTCAGGGGGTTGGAGCAGCTCCCCTGGGAGGCCAGGCTGAGGGAGTTGGGGGGGTTCAGCCTGGAGAACAGAAGGCTCCGGGGAGACCTTCGAGCAGCCTCCCAGGGCTTAAAGGGGGGACAGAAAAGGTGGGGAGGGACTCTGGATCAGGGAGTGTAGGGGTAGGATGAGGGGTAATGGTTTTAAACTGTCAGAGGGCGGATTTAGATTAGACATAAGGAAGAAAATCTTCACTGTGTGGGTGGTGAGGCACAGGAACAGCCTGCCCAGAGAGGTGATAGATGCCCCAACCCTGGGAGTGTTCAAGGCTAGGTCGGATGGGGCTTGGAGCAACCTGGTGTAATGAAAGGTGTCCCTGCCCATGGCAGGGGGTTGGAACTAGGTGATCTTTAAGGTCCCTTCCAACCCAAACCAGTCTATCATTCTATGATACCATCCTCATGAAAAGATCTTTGGCATTTTAGACTGGTAGCTTAAAAACTTAGCTTCACTCACTACTGAGAGTCCTTAAACAAGAACAAATTTTTACTTGTTAAACTAAACTAGGGACGCTTCTTTAAATTCCCCTTTTGGTAAAGAGTCATTTGAGCAATGCGTGTTTGCTCAGTCTCATTAACATACAGTCTGGAGAAAGATGAAGATTGCTACAGAACAAGAACAAATCCCCAGAAAAGGGGAAGAAAGAGAGGTAGGATTTATTGCGAGAAGGACATTAAAAATAAAAATTTAAAAAAAAAATCAAAACAAAAAAAAACCCTGCCAAAAGTACTTGGCATGAGAAACATACCAGCTGTACTTCACTAATCCATGGCTGATCCTTGGAAAGAATCACAAATCCACTCAACCAGCAGGCTGAGTGCCATTTTATTGGCAAGAATTGAGAACAAAATGGAATCAAATACATACTCATAATACTGTCTATTAAAAATTTTGCTTGGGTCTGAAAAAGTATGTATTAAGGACTGTTCACTTAATTCAGCCACAGAAAATGAAAAAATGAAAAGAGAAAAACTAACTGTAGGAATTTTCTAGAAAATCATTTAATTATTATGGCCTCATTGCTGCAAGACATATACCCACTGAACTGGCCCCAAGTCCTGCACTTTGGAACTGTTTCAATGAGAACCAAGAACTGAACACAACAGTATGAAATACCCAGATATATTTCTTTCTCTTCACAGCTGAGGCACACTGCCAGAATAAACACGGAATAATCTGTACAGTCTATGTCTGTGCTATGTCTATACCTGCTGAAATCTACAGAATATCACCGATACCTGTTTTGGCAGGCATGGTATGGTGTTTTTTTTTTGGAGGGAGGTTGTTTTTGTCCTTTTCTTGCAGTAGTATTTAATGCCAGAAGAAGCTCTCAAATTCACACATTTTCAACTGCCCTAACAACTTTTGCATATCTTTCAGCCTGAATTATATTATAGTCCGTAGCTTCATGCATTTAGTGTAGCTTTTAAACCAGCTCAGTACAGCTGAACACAGTCAAAAGACTAAACCCATCATTAGTTGTTTTGCTAATGAGCTTTTATAATAAAAGCATCTCAAAAGTTAAAAGTAAGTTTAGCACTATAAATTATATAAATTGGAAAAAAATTACAGAAATCATTAAACAGAGCCACCTTGTGCTGGTTCAGAGTTATATTAGATTATATTATAGGTAATGCCTTTTTCTCATGTTTATGACACTTTGATCAATATGTGAGTATTTCTGAGCACTGGGGGAGGAGGGAGGGAGAGGGGGAGTACGGAGAATGAAAAAAGTAAAGGTAATACAACCTTTGCTTTCAAGGTTCCTGTCCACCATCATGATAAAATAGCTCTATGATGACTGCTTGATTAAAAATTAATTGCTGTGGTAATTTAAAGATATGTATTATTTAATAATTAATGCATGGGAATTAAATTGGACTATTCACTGAAGTCCTATTATAAGTTATACTCAGATAAAAATCCATGATCTTCATTGTATTATTAAGGGCAGGGAGGGATTTTATTGTATCTTGGAGAAAGAACTTTTCCTGCCATATCTGTTTTGTGCAGCAAGTGGTCCATATTTGGCTCACTATGGAAAATATGAATTTTAGTGTAAGACTTCACAGAGAGGTCCTTTCTATATAGCATAGCTCTATCTAGTGGTTGATTAATCCAAGTGCATCTGACTTTACAGAAAACTAGATCATTAATTCGATGAAGGCCAGGAAGGTCTTAGGAAGGTGACATTTTCTTACTCTGATCGACTGTCATCCACCTTGCATAAGTGTGGAAATACACCAGGAAAGGTTGTACTTACTAGCTAAATCCTATCTTTGCATACATTGATGAATGCGATTCCATGGAAAGTTCTCCTTGGAATGAACACTTTTTCCAATACAATTTGCAGGAACAAACCAGCGGCTCCAATACTTATCCAAGCAGGGTACCTAAATATTGGCCTGACAGATAAACCCATCAAAGTCAGCTGGACAGTTCCCATGCTTAATTGTGTACACATGCTTTTCCCCCTAAATGGGGATTTAAAGTTGTCAGAATGATTGAGGACATGTTTGAGCAATGTGGAAGAGGTGGCTGGGAAGCTTCTGTGTCACCACTCTGGTGCCGCTGTGGGAGACAGGAAGGCTTGTGGCTGCTCCCCAGCCTCAGCACCGGATGGTGAGGGGCAGTGCCCTGAATGCTAAGAGCATAAGCACTGGCTTGTTCCCCTTGGAAGCAGAACAGTCTGCATGCAATGGCTCCAGCACACTGTGGGGTAATACAGTTTTCCTTAGCAGGACTAAGCTGGGTAGTGCACCATACTCTCTGTGTTCTGCAGCAGACATACTGTGAGAGAAATGACTTAGTCCTGAAGACCAGCCAGATTAACAAGACGTGTTGAATGTAAAAAGCTCTGAAGTTCAGTTCAGAAAATGCAAATGGCTGCTACATTTTTTTCCCCAATTTCATCATCCTTTTAGGGGATATATTGGACACGAACCTGTATCAGCTTCTAATCAAACCTAGCAGGGGAAGAGCTGCTAAGTTCTGTCCTATGTAACTGAGTAATGGATTTCATCAGCGCAGGGGAAAGGTCCCTAGTTTTTGCTGGTAATTACAAAAGCTCCACAGAATTACGCCTACAGTTTTCCCAAGCTCATTGGGCCATTCTTCCAATGGAGGCTTAAAGAAATAATGAGCATTCAGATAGCAGTCACTTGATTAATGTTCTAATGATAATTTTGGTTGATATACATAATTGTATAAATAAGTATAGTTTAAATTAAACTATATCAATCCTGCTACACATCCCAGTGTAGCAAAACTAAAATAGCAATGTAAAAACACTGCAGTTGGTGAAAAAAGGTCATGTCTGCTGTGTATAGCCAACACCAAAATATAAAGTATAATTTTAAATGCTGTTTAAGGTTAAGCTCACAAAATAATTACACAAATTTTTTTTTTGAACATTGTATAACGTTTTTCTAGAAAGCCTGGACATCACCTCTGCTTTAGGATGATTCAGACACATGAACTGGAGGCCTGTCAATACTCCTGGCACTGGGATTAGGTAATTTTGATCACTGAAAGCTTCAGCTGTAAACAGTCTCTCTCATTCAAGCTGCATCTGTTTTTCTACATCTGTTTCACTATATATTGTTCCAGAAAGCAACTTGAGCATAGCTTCATTATGTTGTACACAGGGAATTAAATAGGCTTACAGACCAGTTTTCATGGCTTTTTCAACTCATGTTTTATCTAGCATTTTTACGATGATGACATAGGTGACACAGAAAAGTTTTACTAGCTATATTTTCATTGTAAATTACTCAAATCTGCTCTAAATTATGTTCTAGCAAAACAGTAAAATGCATTTCATGTTTTCTGTGCCTGTGCATAGAAAACAAAAGCACTTAGCTGTTTCAACACTTTGAAGAGCAGTAATGAAGAGTTTCACCCTGACATGTATAAACAAATGAATTAATAGAACATCTTACCTTATCGACATGACAATTATTTGAAAATCAAAGCAAAGTGATTTGACCAAGCTAAATTCATCCCCCAGTCTTCATTCCATGAAAAATTTATAGCTTCTGTTCTCCTTTCAAAGAAAAAATTCAAGATGACTGCCAGATTTACTGACTTGCTACTGTTCCTGATTCAAGCACAGTTTGTTAATGAACTAGACCCATAAGATTAACAGAGGTTAATGTGGACCATTTCATATTATTTTCTGCCAACTAGAGTATGAAGCTGCTCTGTTTTTTAAATGCTCAGTGAGGTGCCTGAACACAAGTACCTGGTACCAATTCAGAAGCATGCTGTTTCAAAGACATCCTCCTAGAACTAGCATCCCACAAACCTAGCATCCCACAGGGTCTAATGAAGACCTTCTCAGCAGCCAGAGTCCAGA
This sequence comes from Tyto alba, assembly GCF_018691265.1. Classification (NCBI taxonomy): domain Eukaryota; kingdom Metazoa; phylum Chordata; class Aves; order Strigiformes; family Tytonidae; genus Tyto; species Tyto alba. Next base: position 17,736,533 of record NW_024881317.1, read on the forward strand.
GAGGATGGGAAATGGCAATAACTGCTTAAGTCCAGCTATCTCAATTGTGCCCTTGTGCATTCCTCCTTATTATGCTCAGTTACAGAAAATAAAGATAACATGGCTCTCCCTCAGTCTAGGAAAAATAATGGCAGAATACTGTAACTTAAATTAAAAAAAAGTATTTACAAACCCTACTGAGTGACACAGGTAGATGAATTTCAGAAAGGTCTGAGATTGCATTAGTGGTTTTATTTATTCCAACTACTAAAGCTTTATCAACAGCAAAATGTTAATACCATAGTATTTATTATGGGGAAGGCAAGTAATGATTAAAATTAACTAGGTCATAGACTGGATTTGGACACTAATGACAAATGTATTGGACTAGCCATTTTTAACAAGCCAGTTATTTCCCTTCTCATTATTTCCTGAATATGATACGCAACTGCAACACTAATCCAGAGCTCCTGGAAGACAGTCACCCCTCTGGTTCTGCCCCTCAGTCTGGCTCTCAGCATGGGTTCATACTTCCAAAGTCTCAAACAGATCAGGACCCATATACGCTTAAGGCTAAATCTCCATTCAGAACCTGCCTCAGCTACTCACATCCCTCAGCGGTCAAGTGATAACAAGAGGTGAGACAGAGTGCTGAGAAGCAGAGAAAAGGCATTCTGGGCCATGGGGATCATCATTGTGGTCGTGGGGGGAGGGGGGGAAAACCAAAACCAAAAAGTACTTTCAGATGACATTAGTGTGGTACAGAGCCTGGCTGCCCCTGGGTCGTACAAGGATCCTCCTTCTCCCAGCCTTTTGGTTTGCCAGAAGGAGATCTACGTGCAGCGACTAGTTAACAGCAGAGCTACCATTAAAACAGAATAAAAAATAGGGTCACTTGATGCCAAGACCCTTCTGAGAAGGTGGAGGCATTGCTCTGGTAAATTAACTATTCTGAAGGCAGAAGGCTGATACCAGAGTTCGGGATTCTCTAGGATGAAGAACACTGCTCACAGCCAGGCTTATTAGTGTTTGGTGAAAACACGTCATGTCAGTGTTTTAACACTCAGAGCTAGTAACTTCGGAAAACACATTGACTTTTCACCTTTTAAGCCCTCTGTTCAAACCTAGGCCTGACAAATACAAACAAAAAACATGTCTGATGCACTTCTGGGAATGAGAAGAATAAGGATTTTGTAAGGAAGGCTCAAAAAAATTGTGAAGTGAAATTAGAAGCAAATACCAAAACAGGTACAAAAGTCAACAGCAAAATTAAAAGATTCTCAACTTAGGATGCTAAGTATCAGGTTAAAGAAATCTTACCCAAATATACAAGACTGTTTTCCAAAACTAATGAGTTCAAGGCTGGCTTCCATGCTTTCATACAACTTCCAGCTAAGCTGTAGAACTCCTTGGTGAAGGATGCTGTGAAGACTAAAATACAACATAATTTCACATAAAACCCCTCCAACATTATCTCTGGTCCAGACAATCCCTACCATAAGTATCACTGCACAGGAGCAAACTGTGAGGGAGAATAACTACATCTTCCCCCCATTCCTACAGCACTCTAGATTGCGCTGTTACAGCACTGGGCAACACAGATTTCTGGTCTGACCCAGCACAGCTGCTCTTATATTCTCACACCTTACCTCTGCATTTAATAGGACATTAAATGGAAAAAGCTTGTCAGCTCATGAGTTGTACACCTGATTCCCACCTGGATTTTCAATCTTCAATTTTATGACCATTCATCTCCATAATTGAAAAATATTTAGGGGCCTCAAACTTCAATAAAACCTAGGTAAATTAAGTGATTAAGATGTAATTTCAAAACAGCACACCCTGGGCTATGAGCACTGATTCATCTAATCACAAGCTGATTAAACTTTTAAAAAGCTTTGGAATTTACCCTTTGCTCTTCAGCTCCAAACTGACAAAGCGTTTTCTTTTGTAAAAATATAAAAATCACTACCAACAATGTAGAACAGGACAAAGATGTTTACTATCTAATGTGAACAAAAACCTAATGCATTCCTCTTCACCTGTCAATCTCCGTAAAACACATTGATAAATAAACCAACATAGAAGTTAATGATTTACTGCTGGATGGTATCAGGAATAGTCTTGGTTATTGTGTATCAGAAACAATAGAGGATGAATCTCTGAACCACTGAACAAATAATTTCTCCCCTTTTTTGTGGAAAAAAAAGATTTGTAATACAGGATCTCCGACAGCAAAACTGGGAAGGAGGGAAATTAAAGTCAACTAGGAACTCTGAAAATAAAAAAGAAAAAAAAAAACATTTAAACGTCTATTCTGTTAAAAAAAATACAACCAGTACATTTAGTAGAGATTAGTAACTACTGCTTGCTTTCTACTGGTAGAGGCTTAATCCATCCAGGTATTAATCACATGAAAGTAGATATTAAGGAATATTAATCCATACCAGCTGTTACATCTTTTACTGTGCTATTATTAGAGATTAATCTTTATAGAACAAGGTTGCCTTTTCATGTCATTTCCAAGAGGACATCATAGAAACTGATACTGTTTTAAAACACATCTTCATAAAGGGGTTGAAGAAAGCAGGAGCTAACAACTACATGCTGAATTATTCAACTTCATCCTTCAAATGTAAGGCACTAATGTTTAGAAGAGACACTGTCACTGTAATCAGCTGATCAGTTAATTTTTATTGTGACTTTAAAAAATTGCTTTTATAGCTTGCTATTTACATCAAAAGAAAAATTATATTCTCTTAGTTATACTGAATGTTCTCTTATGGAAAGTTCCAGGCCATGTCATTTGCTATCTTCAGTAGCAGGGAATGAATACAGTTAACACCTAATATCATTTAATCGATGGAGCCTTAATGACGAATATTTAGGATAGTAACAGAATTTTAATAAAACAGAATCAATGAAGTATAAAAACCCTGTATAGGTGAGCTGGGTTTTTAGAGGAGCAATTGTTTTTACTGTTAGACACACTTCATAGATGTCTGCATCCGCAGACTCTAGAGAAACTCCTATCGGATCACATGTTGGTGGAATGCTATTAAAAATCACAAAAAGTATCACACTGTTCTGAAAAACTAAAATTACCGGCAGAAAAGGCCAGCATTATCCATTAAAGATTATGAGATCACCATTAAAAATAAGCTTCTAATCAGTTTCTTGAGTCTTGGATGAGACTGTACCAGCTGCACTAGGGAAATCAGTTGTCATAGTTACAGAAAATCTACATTCTCTATACCTGTAGTCTCCTTGTTTTGTTAAATGCAAGATTCTTCTCTAATTATGCTGCAATTATTCATCAGGGTACCTTTGTCTTTTATTCATTTGGACTTTAATACACATGTAATTGGTAAAATCAATCTAGTTTTATAGCACAGCCTAAATGAAGAATTACAGCACAGCCTGAAAAGAAGCAGCTCTTTAGTCTAGGGTTGTATGATTCACTGTTCTCCCACTCTTCCCTGAAATTTGCAGTTTCTCCTCAGCAGCCACTGCCCTTTCACACCCCTCAGATTTGCAGAAGTCCCTCAGTGGCTCCCTTTTCTCAGTCTGCCCATACTCTGTCTGGGCAACCTGATCTGCTTCAGCTGCTCCCTCCACAGCACTGCCTGAATCTGCCTCTATCTGACAATGTGGCATGTACCACTAACTGCCTTTCACAGTCTCTGCTACCTGTCTTTAATCCTCTTCACCCTCATCTCCATCTGCTGATGAACCAGCTGTTATTTATGTAACATTGGTTTTGATAACTTTTCCTCTCCTCCCAAATTAATACCTTAAAATTCTGCTATTTCACTCTGCTCTTCATGTCACTTCCCAGGACAAACTGGCTTTCCCATTCCACCTTGTTAAAGCCTGTCTACAAGACCTCTCCCGCCTCCAAACTGGATAGGTGGCCAATCCTACAATGACACTTCTGCTGCTTAATGTCAATAATTTGCTTGCTAACAACTGGCAAAAGTACAGGGCAGACAGACGTACTCACAACACAAACATAAAGTACGTATTAGGAGGTAAAACTGGAGTCCAAACGTAAGCCTTTAAGCAGTTTACTTTTAATTGAAATTAAAAGGGTTGGGTTTTTTTTTGTTTCTTTTGTTTTGTTTTTTATTGTTTATTTCCTTCCCCCCTCCCAGCTAGATCTGAAATCATAAGGGAAAAAATATGAGATCAATCAACCATTTTTACAGTTAACCAGGAGTCTGACAGTTAGCCATTTTATAACAGCTATGAGTCTATGTAAAATCCTTCCATTCCGCCTTTATACAGCTCTGTCACCCAGCTGTGAAAGGCTGTTGCAGTGACTCCTTGAGCTATATTATTTTAATGACCCTCAAATATATTTCTCCTTATTTTATGTATTATCAAATGACTTTGAAAAAAATCAGTTCATCTCTTCTTGTGTAATTCAAATCTATTTAGAATTTTAGACAGTATTTACTCAATTTTCTTGAAAACTTAGAAAAGCTATAAAATAGCAGTAAAGTGTGCCCCAGCACTTTCTCAACATATGGAAGTTTGCTGTTTTGCAAGCTGCGTTCTAGGAATGAATGGCTTTCTTCTCCTTGCCCTTTGCTGATGCTTATCGATTTTCCTTTTTGCTGCTTGTCTGTCTCTCATGGATTTTGACCCTCCACTTCCAGTCCTTTGGATAGCCAAGGTTTGGCTCACTTTCCATTTTTCAAAGTGAGCATCTTTACTGAAGGCCTCTACACCAAAAGAAAACTGGTGTCTGGCAACCCTAAGGAGGGTTTGCATGAGCAAATCCTACATCACAGATTAGATAATTGGAGGCTTGAAGCGGGGATATATGATTGGGGAACACTAAATCAGTTTTCTGAAAAAAATAAAAGTTCATTTTAACCATGTCTGCTGCAGTGCCACTCATGGTTTCATCATTATCACAGGCCCAAGTCAACCATTAGGGAACATTTCAAATACATCATCCCTTAAAACTGAAGGCTCTGCTCACACGCAATATGAAAAAGGACCGTTCTCCTTCTGTTCCCTTTGTCAGCTCCATCTTCTTCTAACACTACAGAATCTTGGTACCAAAACCATGCTTTCACTGACACGGCTTGCACAAGAGAGCCCAGAAATGCTTCCTATTACCCCTGCAATTACAAGTTGCAAACCTGTACAGGCTCAGAAAATTTATCTAGACAAAACCTCCCTCTCCTTCTGGCCCTTGACTCCTGTAATAGGTTATTAAGATGCTGCATTTCAGAGTAGCACCTCTGTATATGTAATTTGTATGCTGTTCAAATTTATAAAGGGGATGAAATGTGTTAAGTATGCACATTATTGTTATGTGCTGGACACCAGGCAAAGCCTGCTATGACACTCACAACGCATAATACATGTACTTACCCTGCTGGACAAATTGCAGTTGCTGTAAATTGTGGGGCTTACACAGTACTTGCCCAGACATACAGATGTTCTTCTAAATATATACGTGTTCCTTGTAACAGCTATCATCAGTTTTAAAAATTTGCCAAACACACTGAGAATGTCAAAAAGCTCCTGCAAAACTCATGACACTCTCACTGCTGGAAGCCATCATGACATAACAGCTGTACATAGGCAACATTTTGGTTAGAGGTACATAAGGCTTTAACAGCTATATAGTGCACGAAGTCTTGTCTCTGGTTCCATGCTTACACCTTATCTTGAACAGTAAGCTGCCATGCCTTTGTGGTAACCTTTCCTCCGTGCTACAGATCACATATCACTCGCCATATGCACACACCATCTGCTCTGTTGGATGTCTGCAGTGCCATGTCTACAGTGACTTGTAGAGAAGGGGTTTAGTGCAATGCTGCATGCCTAGCTATGCCGGGTGACTCATACGTGCAGAATATAGACTCAACTCCTTTTGAACAATCCCTGACAGCAGAGAGATTCCTAAAAGCCATACCTTACAATGTCAGTCTTGAGAAGAAACTCACAGGATGTCAAGAAAAATGCCATGGACATGGCAAGCAGAACCATTTAGTTCTACATTTCAAATTGGATAAATCCTCTACTATACTGATATTCTTTCTTTGGATGGTGTGTCACTGCAAAATAAAAACCTTATTCACTTGGCCAGTTGTGCATCCTCCCTAAGGGGTTAAAAGATTTGTTTCCGATTCCTATTCAGATCAGCTGGTACCAACACATACTCTATTATGGACTGTTTTTCACAATGCTCTTATCCAGTTTGTTGAAGGAGATTAAGATACCAAATCAACACTAAACTGATTCAGTGTTGATTCAGCAAGGCAGTTCAGTTGAAGAGCCAGTAGAATTAAAAGAGCATACACATGTAGAAAAGTTTGTCAAAATTGGACAAATTTATATATTCAACTATAACATTTTTCAGTAACTTCTAAGAATACAGCTACATACTGATTCTGCCGTGACATTCATAGATTATTCTAATTTGACATTCCCTTCTTCCATTAAACAGAAGAGTACAGGCTGTGCTGTTGTCTCTGAGCTTGGGAGTCTGTACCACAAATCACATGCTGCTAAGTACAGGTTTCGTTTGTTTGAGAAGGGGCAACTGATATCCTGTTGGCCCATTCTCCAGACATAAATCTGCCTCTATTTTTCTTTAGGGCCATGAAAGTCTACCTGTGATGACAGTTTGATTATTGCCCCGATATTTTTTGAGCATTAAGGAAGAAACAGAACCTGCTCTGCTGTACTTAGAGAAATAAATTTTTATACCTAAGTTATTTTCTCACTTCCATCACTCAACTGACTCCCCAAATGGGAAAAAACACAGTAGTGTTATCTCTTGAGCCACTGAGACAATGGCCAAAATGTTTGTCCAAAGAGAATTTCATAATCACGGCAAAAATTTTCAGGAAAAAAACCCCATCGTATTTGAAATTCTCAAAAGGAATGTGTATGATAATGATTTCACTGTTACCAAGTGATCTACCTAATCATAATTGTAATATTAACCAGTTGCAGATAACTGTTCCAAATAAACCCATGAGCTAATCTTTTATTAACCATCAAAAGTTATGGTAACTTGAAGGAAATCACAGCTTCTTGACAAGTAGCTTAGGAGCAGAAAGTAAATTAATTCAGTTTATCTTTTTTTTTTTTTTTCTGTTCTAAGTTTAATATTACCATAAGCATGCGCACAAAGCATACAATTTAAGATTAACAACTGCAACTAACTTTAAGGAATCCTATATTAATTTTCAAGCTTCATTAACAAATGGTAAAACAGATCAAAACAGCCTCTTAAAGGGGAGACAAAATAATTTTTCTGTCTGAAAGATAAATTCTCTCTGATCTAAGAGAATGTATCCATTCTTTCCTGACTTTTCTCTGGTTTGTCTGGTCATTTACAAAACACAGGACAAACTATTTGCCTTAGTCTGAAGGTCTAATAATCCTTCCACCTTTGCAATCCATAAAAGCATTGCTAATGAATCACTGGGTAATCCTGTACTACCTTAAAAAAAATTAAAAAGATCCAATATACTTCCTGTAGTAGTGCTGTTGAGATTTTCAAAGTAGTCTAATGTACTTAGATAAATTATTCTTTTTTTTTTTTTTTTGTAGTATTCTAAAAAAAATATGGGTTTTAGACATTACTGTTATTTCTTATACCACATTTGATAGCCCAGAAGAAGACAGTGATGTGAGCAATAAAGCAATTAAAAATATATTAGTGTCTCTATCAAATCTTAAATCTGAGCATCTGGAAGGCTTGTATTGAGTATGTCCTTTTACAGATAATCGCAGAGAATTTACAAGCATGGAAGAATTATAGGCAAACAGAAATAATATGTAGAGAAAAGCTGTTTCAATAAAATGGCTTTCTCTTCAAAGGAACAGCAAATGAGTCATAGTAGGTACATCTTAAAGACATTCAGATGAAGTCAATGGAGATAGTAAGCAGAGATGAAAACATTGTTTAGTACTACAAAAGTAATTTGAAGTAATTGCCATTAGTGGGAATGACAGACCAGTGATGTACATCCAGATAAGCTGCTTCCTTTTTCAATAAACTGAGATGTTTACAAGAAACAAAACCAAAACACTGATGTAAGTGTGCACACACACAAACATAGTCCTTTTCTTAAACACTACGGGTTTCACATTTCATTTACAGCATTCTCTGTTGAGGTAGAGAATAACACCTTCAATTGCAGAGCAGGTACCAACAGGTGTTTTTGTAAAAATGCTCAAAAAGTAAAAGGCCATCTTCTTCTAGAGCACTGTTGTCAAAATCAGGGAAATATACGGGAAAGCTAAGCAGAGCAGAGATACCTGGTCATTTTAAGTACTCTTGCTATTCAGCACTACTGCAGTAAAAATTGGGAGTCCAAACCATGGAGCAGAACGACACTGTTACTCATTCCTCAGAAAAGGTCTGTGAGAGTGGTATAAGGGAAAAAATTGTTAAGAGCGGTACATGAAATTTTCATTATAAACCTCTGTGCTTAGCTATATCACACAGCTTTAACCACTTCCTGCCTAGGTTTTCCAGATGTGTCCCAAAGCACTACACCCCTACAGAACACACACATTCAAGACTAGTTTCATGCCCTGTTTTCAGCTGTATCATTAGCAAAAGTTTACATTCAATACGAAACATTATCAAGCGCAACAGCACCCAGATTTCTTGCCTTGAGATGTCCTGACTCCCAGAGATGATCACTTCTACTTGCCTGTATGCTGACAGCATGCTATGAACCTCACAGAGCCAACCAACATAATTTCTCAACAGAAATAACATACCCAGTCTACTAGATAAGCCTAAAAATCTATTTTTTAATCAACTCTAGAAATAATATTTTTCTCATGAAAGGTAAAGTTTTTGTTCCCAAAATGAACATCAAAGCAAATAATGACCAAAAGAATTAGGAAGACTAAACAAGCAAGCCATGAAGGGAATTTATAGCTTTTTAAATACAACATATTTTTATAATCAGAAATCAAACCCTGTTAAGAAAAACAAAATCTGTACTGTATTCCTTCTACCTTCACTTGACTAGTCTTTCATATGGGATTAATGGGACAAGATTAAACATTTTTTATCTGGGTATTTTACTCTGACTTTACTCAATTCAGGAAGTAAAATTCTGTATGCTTTGCAGTATCAAGATAAGCTTGGGGACATAAAAGAAATAAAAAAGCTGACTGCACCTGGGGCACTGTGCCTGAACTGTGGTTTTACTATTCTGATATGTCATGTTTAAGTGAGCCTTGATATCTAAACCAACATTTTAAAAGGGGAAGTCTTTCTCTTTAATTTCCTTTATCATTGTTTCTTTGTATTATTCAATAAAGTTAATACTACCAGCCTATAAAACTACTGTTTATCTCTGAAAAGTCATTTGGTTGACAAAGCAAGCAATATACAGTTGTTCATGAACTGAAGTGTCTTGGAGGAGAGCCTGGTTTTTCACACTGTTTGGACACAGCCATAAGGCACCTAATAAGCAACTGTGGAAGTAATGGGAAAAGTTACACAAAGCAACACTGTTGCCAAGTATTAGCCGACATTTCAGTATGCCACTTCGCTTCACATCTATCAGAGGAGAAAAAACAGAACCTACTGCAAACGCTTTAGACTGCTCTGATTTTCCCCTGTGTTTAGGCTTGGCCCTGGAAACAAGGACATTACAGCAGAAGTAGTAATTTGGGGTTTTTTTCACATAGCACTCAATGTCTGTAACAGGGCCTGTAAGATGGGCATTACATTCAACTTGACAATCCCTTTAACAGAGAAAAGGGCCAGGGTCCCCAGCTATTGCATTGAAACAAACAAACACAAACAAACAAATCGCTGTAAATGACTATCCCCAGATAGTGTTTGCAATTCACCTGGTGAAGGCCCACGACCATCCATCTCAGCTGAAGAAGTCCCCCAAACCTAGACATATTCTTTCTTGTATTTACAGATGACCATAACCAGTATTTCACATGATACAGAATAATCTTTTTTTAAAAAGGAAACATTTTAATAGGCACTTAGTTACCTGTGTATCAATGACTAATTTCCCCCAAGATGCTGCCAGACATTTTTCTCTCAGTTATGTTCCTTTGGACTTCCTTTCACCTCTTTAATTAGAATCTGACTCTAACATTGTGATGATCAGCAGAAATTAGAGGTAAGAGGGCTGAAGGGGTTGGAAGAGAAGATGAAAACTATTTCTCATTATTTGAATGGAGTCAGTTTGAAAAATGTCACTTGAACTGGAATCTAAGAAATCCAGAGCTGAAGATAGTCTATATTTGTTCCAAATAAATCTATCAATCCATGGACAAAAGATGTATTTCAATTCCCTCCACAGCTGAAAACTCAATTAAGAAACAAATTCTTAATATTCATCTACAACATGCAAGCTTATGACAACAAGAGTGATCTTATACGTTATAAAGCAATCACCCCATGTCTTCTTTCTCCCGCTTTGTCTTTTTCATTCGTATACTGTGCAGAACATGATCCGACCACAAACTGTCTTTCTTATAGAATCTGTTTGCCATAGACGTTCAGTGAATCACATCAAAATCCTTTACATATCCTATCAGTCTTCTCACTGCATCTAAATTTGGCATGAACACTAAGTATCAGTAGTCATCAAAATATGATTTTGATACATATAGGAATAATTACAGGCTAGCCCTGTTTGGTGATATTTAACCCAAAGATCCTTAAGACAGAGAGCTTGTGAAAGAACTCCCCTAATAGGAATAAGATTCATTTCCAGAACCAGTGCAATGAACATGACTTACACCTCTGAGACTTAAAAGAGCACAAAGGGAAAGAGAATTCTTCTCATTGATAATGGTACCAGCTATTAAAAACAAAAAACAAACAAACAAACAAACAAACCCAAAAAACAACCAAACAAAAAAAGTGGGGGCCAAATAGTGTCTCCAGCTGTTTCCCTCAGACTGTACTATTTGGGTAATTGCAAACTTACCTTTTGTGATCCAGATGCTGAGCCCTTAAATGAAGTGCGTTTGAAGGAGCCACTCATCCTCCGTAAGGAATCTGTGAACTTTCCTCCCCTTCCCTTCTTAATGCCCTGGCCCTTACTCTCCATAAGGGACTTAGTACCCCAGCACCAAAGAAAACTCTGATTTTAGTCATGTAATCTGAGCAGATTTTTCCTGAAGTCGACAATCATTAAGTTACAGCTTAAATAAAAAAAGAGACAGATGCATAAAACAAAATCAAAGCCAAATAATGAGACTCCTGTTCTGATATGCACCCTGTCACAAGTGTTACCAGCCAGCTAGACAAATGGAAAAACAAGGAAACACACTGATAGAAACTGCTGTCCCCCTCCCTCTTCTCTACTGGCTCTATAATCAGGCTTAATGCACACAGCTTCTGCAAGCTATGGTTTTTAATGGACAGAGATTTAATAAATTGTGATTGAAGGTAAATCTACTTTAGAAGCAGCAGCCTGAATGGTTTTTATTCATGCAAAGCACAGGGCAGTCAGATGGAAATTATTTTGGTATCAGTAGAAAGGCACATGAAAAGAGCAGATGGTCCTCAGCAGACTATGGGTTAGAGGCCTGGTGGAATTCTAAAGGATAACTGCTGACAGTGAGTGTGCCTACAGCAGATCTCAGGATGAGAGAGGCAAGGTTTTAAAAGCAAACAACCCATAAGATCACAAGTGAGAATCTAAGTAATTAGGGAATATGGATTGTGGCAAATAAGGTGTGGTGTGTATCATCTTCATGAATCCCTATTAATGTCTCAATTCACCTATTTCGTACTGTTCTGCCTAAATATGCAGAATGAAAGCAAAAGGGGGCAGTTAGGAGAGAATAAACAGGAAATGAGGAAGAGACAAGGTACTTTAAAAGAACGATGAAATTATTATTGACTGGGAAATATCTAGTTGGCTCCAGAAGACTTGCCTTCTCAGTCATGAGCCAGGAACCTGTTAGAGATCCTTGTTTAGAAAAGAAGATGGATGAGAGCACAGAGAAACTAGAGATACATTTCAGAAATACACACACAGACTGCTAATTTGTAATTGTGAGATAAGTCAGAAACACCACTAATTTACAGGATTTTGTTATACAGTCACACTTTTTATTTATTTACTTATTTACTTTTTTTTAGGCTCATCCCTTTGTCCCTTAGTAAAGATGAAGTGGGTGCTTGTTTGCAGCTGGTTAGAGGAGGCACAGAAAATTTTGTTGAAAACCTAAAACAAAACAAAAGAAAAGCAGAAGAGGCTAATAGATGGTGATTCACCAATTTTGTTCTTCTGGTCAGCACAGTCATAAGCAAGTGAAATTTCCCAGGCTGCCAAGTATCTGACAACTTACAACATACTTAAAGTTGTGTTGGGGAATGGGAGAGTAAAAGTTCCATGCTCTGAAGAAGAATCACTTCTATTCTATTAGTGCAAACAGTTTGTGGGATCAGATTAATGGAATATAGAGAGGAGAGCATGGACACTAAAGGGTCACAAAAAGAGGTCTTCCTTTCTAACCATTCATTAAATCTAAGCAAAAGCAAGGAAGGTAAAATTAGCAATTCTGACAAGGCTTTTGACAGCAGCTGTTGTATGATGTTTTAAGACATGGCTTGGCTTAAGTGAACAAGGCTGAGGTAGGAGTTGGCAAATGGAATATAAAAATCTGGCAAAGACAATAAGCTAATAGAGCATGGACGGAATAATCTTAAAGGGACTTGTCATCAAACACACTACTTTACACAGTAGTGACTCATAAATTCCAAGTACACTTGCTCTCCAAAAGGGTCTCTCCATTACATCTGGTCAGTTAGCAGCAAACCATTGCAATTACTGCATGATCTTCTGTAATGTATCGAGTTAGTTGCAGAAAAAATATCTAGGTGAAAAACTACCCTGTTGTGAGTTTAAACTGTTGTGAACTTTGAAACAAAAAAATTACTCCTATTTATATGAGACTTTGATTTGCCCAATCCTGCCTTTTTCATCAATAAAAGTCATTGCTACATTGTAGGACATACTCTCAAATGGTGGTAGCTATTACAGCAGTCACTCCTATCAACACTAGCAGATTTAATGAGCTGAGAGCAAGTTCTCCTGATCTAGCATCTTATTTGATAATTACGAACAAAGCTGAAAGATACTGAGGTAACAGCACATGCTGAACATTTTTATTTTATACTGTAGTTTAAACAAATCCAACATGAATGCTGTCAATGAACAAAAAAATTCAAGGCTCCTTTGCACAGTTCCTCTTCTTCAGCCACAATGTATGTCTGAATGCAATGAATGAAACAGAGGTGCATCCCAGTCACTGCTTGTGACATCACCTCACAAAGAGGCATCCTGTTATGACAGCATAATTCCCTGAAGTGATGGGCTGCATTACTCAGGAGGGGTGACTAATGGTATTTCAGTAAAGGACATGCTTTCCAGAAAGGAGAAATTCAGATTACAAATCTGTTCTCCAACACAATGTAGAATGTGAATAAGGAATTCAGTAACTGAGCCCTTTGGGATCTGTGATTCTAAGACTTTTATCTGAGCTCCCTGTAACTCTTTTTGGTATATTTTAAGCATAAAGTCATCAGTACTGAGGAGATGTTTGCATCTAAGAGCCGGATGAGTCTTCCAGCAATCAGTGCAACAGAAGCTGCTGAATACTAACCCCAGTTGAAAAATCAGACAACTAAGTTCTGCTGATGTTCTTGTCCCCACAGTGTTTATATAACACTTGATGGGCTGTTTCCACTATGCTAGGGGAACAGAAACATGCACCATGCTGGCACTTTCAACAGCTCCCTGATACCGAAGCACAAGTTTAATTGGTTTTCCAAAAGAGCTTGTGGTTTTAGTAGTGCAATCTCACATTAGGAAACCTTTTAAACAAACATTGTTACTGAAAGTTCCTGTTTCACTCTGGAGTTTTCTACTTCATCGGTTGAGCTGAATCAATGGTTTATGTGGTGTAAATCAGAGCTGTGTAACCATCTGGTTTAAATCAGCACTAGGGGAGGAAAGGGTCGTAATCTTTTGTAACAGGATGTGGTTGACAACAAATGAATATCTGGCACAGTACAGAAGAGAAAGGCCCTTAAACTGGTTCTGAAATTGAACAGTCCACGACATGAAAGGACACATTTGTCAATCACCCTCCGTGTTTTTCAATAAAATCAAATTGGTCAAACCTAGATTATGAAAAATCCAAGACTATGCATCCCCACAAAAGAGCAAGTGGAGTGCAGGCACACTCCATTTGCAAGATCACCATCAAGGTCCTTGGCAGTCTGCTCCCTGGGAAGAGTAGGATGCATCCATTTCAAAGTACGCAACAGTAATATACTATATAAGATATAAGTATCTGTCTGTCCTATAGATACCACATCATGGAAATTTAACATCTGCAGTCATGGAAAGATCAATGGCTCAAAGGCCTTATCACAATGTGTTTTTTAAAAAGTGAATAGTTTGGTTAAAGATAGCTGTAGTTGTTTCAGCCTATAGAAAATTTAAAATGGACTAAATTGTTCTTAATGTTCATGGTCAGAGCTATTCTATGACATCACATCAGAGATGTCTGATGTCAGTTTTTAAAAACATGTGATAGATTTAAAGCTTTGATCTATAGTACACTATATAAGCTGGAATGTTTCCACTCACTTTGGTAGTCAAACTAAATATGTAAGGCAGTACTGAATAATCCAATGAACTTTATTTACACAGACAGACTGAGGTAAGATAGGCTTACACCTGTATAAAGTCTTAAATGTAAAAGGCATGTAGAATTAGGTCTTCCTTCACTTTGCATTTGAGTATTAAACTAAACACAAGTTTCTTTCACAGGCAATGGAATATAAAACAGAAATTAAAAGCACTTTTTCTTCTTTTTAATGGGATGTCTTAAAAGAATACTTTATGGAAAAAATATATGTTCATGCCATTTTACATTCGTGATACAATAAGAAAATGTAAACAGTCATGTGTTTAATTTAAAAAATTCCTACATTCCATTAAGGGTACTTATTAACTAGGCTAAGAACAGGAACTGCTGGTATTGTGCTTGGTGCTACATAAATGATTTTCCAAAAAGGCTTATTTCAAGATAGTCATAATCAGTTACATTGTGCTTGCTACCAAAACATCTAGACAAGTGCAAGCAAATCCATCTTCCACTTCCACAAAAATTTTCCTGCATAAGGACATGAGCATACACTGGATTATCTGAAATCACTAGGGTGCTGCAAACTATTATCATTCTGAAGCCTTTCAACTCTTCAGAAACCCACCTGTTACTTAGGACAAACCTGGTACTCTCCCAAACTGAGAACAAATGGAAATGTCAAAATTACTCTTCAAGATGATTTAATCCTGTTAATCCATTTATGTACTGTCTACAAGTTGGCTAGCTTCAGAGAGCCAGTTCAGTTATTTAACGTATTTTTAACTTTCAAAAACCCAGCCTCTTCCAAACTGTTTTTCTCTCATTGTAGTACATATAAAAAAGCTGCAGGAAATCAGACTAACATCTCACAGTTGTGCACAATAACCTCCAAAGCAGATGATGGAGGGCCTATCTGAAATGAGCTGGAGCAGAATGAAACTGGATAACATTTTATAGTCAAGGTAAAGGAAAGGATAAATAAATTTCCTGACTACTGATGAAGTGGTTTGCTTTCCAAATCAGACAATATGCAGTAATAAATTCACTTCTGAAAGAATAGCATGAAACCAAAACTGTAAATACAAATGCTCCTCATTCTGGAGCATTGCATACTTCAAACCATAAAAACAAAAATGTTTAACATTTGAAAAACTACTGCTGTTTGGTTATACAGGCTTCTCAGTGGTCTGGTAACAGCATTGCACTTGCCTCTTCTCATTTCATCACACTGAACATTTTCCAGCCTTCTCCACCTCACCATATCTACACATTTAGATGCACCCATGATGAATCATGCAGATCACAGGAACAGTACATTACTTTTATGCCATGAACAGAAAGCTATGAAACAACTGGTAGGTCTCATTATTAGCATTAACCAAAATGCTTCACTACAACACCATAGTCCATTATAAAGTCTAGTGCTTTTAGAAAAAATCCACCACTTTCTTCCCCTAAGATTTTTATAGTTTTCTTCCCTCTCTTTACCAAGAACTAAAGAATTAGGTTTTAAATTTCTCCTTCTTGTTCTTTTGAGTGCTTCTCCATTTCTGTTACAAGTACTTTCAAGTTTGTAACACTTAAAAATAGGAAGGTATGGAGGAAGGAACAAGGGAGACTCTAATGACAATAAATACAGAATTTATCATTGTAAATACAGAACAGGAAGTGATAACATTACGTAGTAGGAGCATTACAATAACTTAGTACCAAACTAGAGAGAAAGGTATTGAGGTCCAGAAGATCAGAGAGACACAGGAGAATCAAAAATTACACACATTGAATAACTGGTTTTATCACAAGCTCTAACTAGTGCCATACAGCTTCCAAATAACTTTTTCTCTTTTTTTTTTTTTTTGGAGAGTTAATCATATTAGGTGCAGATTAAAGAGCTGGTTTTACACATTATATTCAGGGCTATCATTTCTGGCCTTATTATTAACATGAATGACACCTAAATGATGGGCAAGTTTACAGAGTTATGAGGAGGAACAGAAGTCAAACCAGCCAAGCAACAAATTCCAAAGCTTTATGTCCCTAAAGACAGAGGACAAAAATACAAAAGTTTTACATTTTCAAGTCCTGAAGAAGCTCGAACAGTTCATGAAATCATTATGTTTTTCCTTTGCAGTATGGTAATTTTACAGGCAAAGTGCATTTCTTATCTGCAAAAAAAGCACTTTATAATTTTGCAATACAGACCTTGACATCTCTCAGGTCTGCATAGCTGCAAATAAAATAATGAAGAGCATTTGGAGAATTTTACACCACTTCTATAGAAGTCTGTCTAAATCTTTCTGTGCACAACAAAACTGATAGAGGGAGCACCATGTCTTCAATTCCCTTTGACAGTTCACATTTCAGTTGTACACTGCAGTACACTATTGTTTTATTTCAGTTATAGGTCTTAGCCATTACGTACTTCAACAGCTCTTGATTCTTTAGTTTCTATCCCTGAAATGAAGTATAGACAGAATATTGCTCAGTGCTGGTTACCTACCATGAGACTGTGCACACTGTAGGTCACTGGGGATTGCTGTCTGCTGGGCTAAGAAAGTTGACTTCTTCTGTAAACTACATATCCTCAAAGTAATGCTGTAGTAACCTAGGCAAAAGCATATTTGGATTAAAACTTTAACAGTTTATACAACAAAACTCAGACAGCATATAACTGGCAGGTGACATCTACAGAAAAGAAGTTCTGTTTAGTCAATTCCACACTTAAACAACTCAGAAGAGGACCATAGGCCACTTTCTGGTACTTTTACTTCAGCATTGTCTGTTTACCCATTCCAAGAGTTTGTTATTCAGCAACTGTCTCTCCCCTCTCTCCCCTTCTTGCAAGAAAAAAAGCAGGGTTAAAGTGAAATGGAGCAGATCATGAGAAATGTGGACAGAAGACAAAGTAAAGAAATAACCTCTGCTTGTGTCAGTAGGCCTGTAAATTGGTGCCTGTGTTACCACCCTCACACATTAGAAATAATCTGTACTGATCATATAAACAACAAAACACATGGTATTAATCCTATCTCCGTAGGGAATAGAACCTGCAGAAACCCACCATCAGATTCCCTATCATAGATTCATAGAAAAAAAAGTAAGTTGGAATGACTTCTGAAGCTCACCGAGTCTGACCCCCCAGTCAAAGGAGCCACCCTAAAAGTTGCATCAAGTGGTTCAGGGCCTTTTCCAGCTGAATGCTGAAAACCTCCAAGCACAGTGTTTCCAGTTCTCCAGGCAACCTGCTCCAGTACTCGACCATTACTCACTTGAGGAATTTCTTATGTCCCTTTGGAATTTCCTTTTCTGAAATTTACAGACACTGTTTCTTGCTTCTGCACCTCTGAGAAAACTGTGGCTCCATCTTCTCTGTAACACTCCTTTACTTAATGGAAGACTGCAACTAAATTCCTCCTTAGCCTTCTCCTCTCCAGGCTGAACAAACCCAGCTCTTCTAGCCTATCTTTACACCAGGTGCTTCCATACCCTAATCATCCTGATGGCCCCCCACTGATACATCTTTCAATCTCTCTCCTGTACTAAGGAGGTCCCAAAATGAAGGCAGTACTCTGGATGCAATCTCATGAGAGCCAAACAGAGGGAATAAACATTTCCCTCTTCATAATATAGCACAATACACAGCCTTCATCACTACAAGGGTACACTGCTGACTGATTTTCAATTTGCTGTTCACGGGGTTTCCAAGTCCTACTAATGTGTGGGATTTGCATTTGCCTTAGTAAAATTTTATTAAGTTTCTATTGGTTGATTCCACTAGCTTGTTGGAGGAACACACACACACCCCTTGGTATTGCTGTAAATCTCCTACAGATGCACTCTATCCTATTTTCCAGGACACTGAAGGTGTTACACTGTATCAGCCCTTTCAGTATCACAGCATTGTGTCTCTGAAAATTAAATACAAAAAAGATGTGTTCATCTCAGCAGTTTAGAATTACTATGCTGAATTGAAGCACAGCAGGATAAATTAGAATCTGAATTTGTGATGGGGGGTGTGTCTTAGAGCCTGCTATCTTAATACAACATTGAGACATCAGAACAGTTTTATAACAGGCAGAAGTCCCAGAAGTCCATTTAACTGCAGGCTGAGCCAGCTGCAGACTTCTTGCATAGACAGGGCTACTTGTCAGCTGTTTAACAATTTTCCATGAGGCTACATGATCACTAGTACTGACAGTGGAGCAGCCTCTGGTTAGATGGGCTTGATTTGATCATAGAACACCAAGAGTTGTTCTCTTGCAGCTCTGTGGCTCCTTTCCCCTAAATAACATCCAAAGTACATTAAAGGCTGCTCGTACAAGCAGAGAGCTAGTTTTCAGAGGGTTTGGAAGCACATTGGGACACAGCAATTTAAAGCACAATCAGCATCCATCTAAGTGAGTAGGTGTGTTATATTAGAAGTAGAAATGAAGAATACCTTACGCCACAGAAAATGGTGTCAGGAGAAAATTTTAACAGGAAAATTTGTCCAGCACTGCACGTTTGACATTCATGTGCTTTCAGACAATACCACAAGAAGCTCTAGTTACTATTACCAGTGACTTCATATGTGATTAATAAAACTAAATGAGTTGGTTTCTTTCCCTGGTTTGAAACTACCTGGGGTGGAAGAAATAGCAATACAAGAAAATAATGGCTGAGGACAGCACAAAATAGTATATGCATTCATCTGTTCCTGCCCAAAATACAGTGTATTATACTTAGACTGTATTGCCTAGAACTTAGTAGCTATTTCCACAGCACTTTCTATCTTAAGATTCAAGTGACTTGAACATACCCTTGGGAAGCAAGGAAGCATTCTCTTCTCTAACAAATAAGGAAGCCATTGAGGCAGAGGAAAGATTAATTACTTCTTTCTATCTGTTTGATGTAAAAATTAAGAAGCACTTCCAGGCATGACACATAACCTTTATTTTTGGTTGGGTTTTTGTTTTTTTTTTCCCCCTCAACTTGTATCACTGATGGCACTGTTGATTACCAGGAGAAAACCAGTCACAGATCCCAGCTTGACTGGATTGCACATTTCTTTATCCATTAATTACACATGTATTGGTAGTAGTGGATATGCACCACATGTCAGGAATGCATTAGATAATGTCTTCCATGAAAAGGATAATAGACCCATACTTTGCACATCAATGTAGCTTTCTGCTTGGGCTCTCTTTTTTTTTTTTTTTTTTTCCCCTATAAATATTACCCAGATAACTAACAACACAACTCCAACTCATCATTTTACAGATAAGGAACAGTATAACTGATTAAAGGTTCGAATATTGATAACAAACTCACTAATTTTGATTGCTCAAGCTCAGACAGTCCTTGATCTAATTCTGCAAAATGCTGAACAAGCAACAGCTCCTATAATAGCAAATGGGAGCTGCCACGTTTCTTCAGTTCAGATTCTTGTTGTCTGAAATGACTTTTCAAAAACTGAAGCAGATAAAGTCCCTTGTCCAGCATATAAGACTAACTAAATTAATCTCAGTGGGCATTTGTGAGGATCTAGACTATGGTTAATGAAAATTTTCAGAAATTCAGGCCTTGATGGCATATTGTATGCCATGTCCCCATGTACAGTAATTTACTTCACATACAAATTGCCTACTAACATAGACAGCTAGTGACTTCTTACTGCTGTTCTCAAAGAGGCAGGGCTGAAAACAGGACAGTGGATCCCTTCACTACTACATCACACGTTCAATTTCCAACCAAGCTGAAAGAGCTGGAGACACGGCTAGAATCAGTGTGGGAGCACTCTGACTAACCACTTCCTTGTCTCATCCTAGGATTCTGCAGATGGGTAGGTCTTCCAAACTAAGAAAAGGGAAAGAAACTCAATTTCTTGACTTCTGTTTCTTTAAAACATGAGGAGGTAAAAACTGAATTCTAAAAATGGGACTGTGAAGATAATAAAAAAATTGTACGCAGATTAAACTTCATAACTGCTTTAGTGACACTAAAAAAAAAAAAAAAAGCAAAGCTCTTTCAGAATAAAGCAGCGGTTCAGATTGAGTACTGAGTTTAGATGCTAAGTTACCACAGATACTTCAGACTTTCACTTAGGATAAATCTCTGTTTTACCTGTGCAAAGCCTAAAACCCTGGCTGTGATGTCTCACTCTTGGTTTTGTTGTTCGGAATGGGAATGCTTCATTGCTTTGTGCTTTTATGAAAGCAAACTAATTACTGTTTCAGCTCCACTAATGAGCCAAAGATTGAATGTACGGTAGAGTTTTCAAATTGTTTTGTGGGCAAAAGGAGGGGAAAGGATAATTTAAAATTATTTCTCCAGATCTATTCATTGCTTCAATTTTCATATGAACAGCACCAAGACAGTAAAAAGAACCTCACTCTCCACAACACTTGGTTTAACTGGCTTGTGCACTTAGATAATAAACTGGTACCAAGCTTCCGAATAGTTTGCATGAGATTTTGTCATGAACTACTATCTTCAAAATGTACCATACGACCTCAGACAGTCATCTCAGATCAGGAAGCTGGGCTAATAAATCCCTATCTCAGAAAGGCAGCTGTGGTTTATAACTATTTTGTCTTTTTGCCCCTCTCCTTTCCAAACTTTCTGAAGATAGCAATATTCATTTTCAAGTTCATTAAAACACATTTATTGTGAAATATTTCAGTTTTGATGAGCCAATACTTTTTGACTAAAACCTGTTTCACTTGTCAATTCTCCAATCAGCTACATAAATAAAGCGCTTCCATATTGAAATAAGAAATGGAAATAGATCCTCATTTGAATAAATTTGTGTAAGTTACAGGGCAGACATTGGAAATTTGAGGTTTGGGGGTTTAATGCAAGTATTAGTAGAACTAAATCCAAGCCCAGATAGTAGTTTCTCATTAATTTAAGAATGCAGTAACACTGGTAGAACTGATTAATCATCCTTCATGAAAACAAACAAACAAACAAACCAAACCCCAACATATTTATGATGCAATATTTGGTTATTACTGAGAATAAGAAATAAGAATGCACAATCTGAGTTTACATAAAAGTAACATTCCCAGTAAAACTATGGAGTTTTAGTTTTGTGAGGAAAATAGGAATGTGGAGAAAAAAATTGTACTTGCAAACAATATTTCTCTACCCAGTGGCACAACTCATCTGTGAGTTAAAATGTGTTAAAAACTCATCTAGGTGAAAAACAAGTAGACAGCTCATAGGCTCTTGTTCATTGTAAGAAGTAAAGCAATTTGCTATTTATTTTATTTGTCTTCAAAGCCCAGTTCAACACAACATTGTTTTCCATAACAGATACTGATGGAAACAGATGAGAAACATCACCAGATCTTGGATAGCAACTTAACGTGCAAAATTACACAGCATGAATTACAATTGGTGTAACAGGAGTAAAAACCTCCTCCCTCTCTTATGTGTAGAATTTAACCCTGGAATTGATAAATTCAGGATCTGTATCTGCCTGGTTACTTTGAAGGAAGCACTGGTATCCTGCCCTCCTTGGATCAGGTGAATTTCTAGTACCCTTGCCTTTAGTGGTAGGCAAATAATTAAAGAGAAGAAGCTTGGAAGAGAATTATAAAAGCCTGAATTCAGCCCAGCAGTTCAGAGAATACAGGCCATGCAGAGCTGGACATCCTCAGTAATTGCTGTAGAACAACACAAGTATGCCAGCATCTCACTCATAATATCCTATGTTACTCTGGACACAAAGCTGAGTCTTCAAAACCATTCTAGGATTTCACATCTGCTTTAAGGATAATGACAACAAATTAATTACAAGGATATTCATTCAGTCTCAGCACACTTATAAGTAACTTTCTTTTTAGATAGATAGAAAAACAGAACTCTTCCCAGTCCTTGCAGTCACACTAATACAATAAATTAGATGACAGAAAGGATTACGCTGCACTTTATATGATTATTTTACCAACCAGCTTTGCTGCAACCTTCTCCATTTTCTGTGCATCATCAACCATAAGCAAAGACTCTCACTGGACTCTGAGTTGTCTATGTGACAAAGCAGTTTGTTGTAGTTAATTAAAATACCTATTAGCCTAGACTGACAAATGATAAAAAGTACTAACAGTACTCACCCAATGTATTCACCCTGAATATGCACCATGATCAGTTTGTCTGAATAATCAGGTCAAGGTTTTTCTTCATTTTCCCTACATTTTCATTATTTTTCAAGCGTTCTGTTTATGCTCAAAGAAATAGATGTGGTAAACAGAATGCCTTTAAATATTTCCTGTTAATTTGAAATGTTTTTCTACTATGTCTAAAACATAGCTGAAATTGTGTGTACATTAATACAGTTACTTTTGCTCTGTAAAAATCATGGAATGTTAGCCCTGTTATTGCAAAAACAAACTAGAGCTAGAGGGGACCGACAAGAAATCATTGTGCTGCGCAGACTGGAAAGATGCTGGGGGCCTTGTGGGTGTGAGCAGGGTGACCCTAGACCCAAAATGCAGAGCAGGCCTATTTCTGAAGTAGAACCATTGCCAATGGTGGGGGCCTCCCATTGAAAATGAGATTCATGCCAGGTGACTTTAATGTATACTGCATAAACATAAGCAGCAATCAGCTTCAGCCTCACAACCCTAAAATCAAAGGGGATTTTGACATAGATTTCAACAAGGATATGATCTCATGACAGTAACAAGCGTTTTCTTTTTCATTTCAGCTGAGCAAAAAATTGTCATCATTTCAGTATTCAGTACACCACTTTTTTTCAATGCAATACTATGGTCTCAAACAAAGCTACTTAAATAAATCCAGAACATTTCCATATCTACCAGCAACTAACAGGCTGAAAGAAATAATGTCTCTTACTTAGCTAATAACAGAGGACTTGAAAGGACAGTGAAGAAAAAGAGAGCTGAAGAACATAAACAAAATGAAGCCTAGAACCTGCACCACTGGATACTAGCCCACAAAACTCCACTGATGTGAGAATTGAAAGAACGAGCCTTTAACTCTGAAAAGAAGTAGCTTATTTCTGCTATTACTGGTAGCATCTACAACTGGTGACAAAAGCCCGCTCCCTGCTTGGGTAAACATGGAAGATTCGAGCAGCAGGTGTGCTGGAACTCTGCTCATATTCAACATAATAAATAATGAAACAAGGCTTCCTGCTGTGCTCCATCATTCCTGAGATAGAGGCAGCAACTGCTTCTTGTTGGGAGATAGCTGAATTGCTATCAGTTCTAAAAAGGGGGAAGGACAGACTTTATTAGAAGTTTTGTTAACGTATCTGTTCTCTTACTCATAGCACTGAGCCCCATTGTGAAGTTCCAAATACATAGTTACTAGTGCCACACCCATATAGTATCTCCAATGGTAAATATTTCTTATATTCATCATGTGGCAACTTGGTTCTCACTGGCAAGTAACATTTTTTTACTGTCACCAGCTCCATCTGGTGGATATTCTGCAGCATATATTTTCTTTAAGGGCAAGATTAGGATTTTCCAATAGTTTTGTTGGGTTTCCCTTTAGAAAAGTAAGCATTAAAATGTCTAATATTTAATTCCTTTTACATTGTATTAGCATGTGGGAAAGGTCAAATATGCTGAAGTGTCCATCTTTATTCGCAATGAATTGTCCAGGAGAGGTTTAAAAACCTCTCTGTAAAACAAGGAATTTAATTGGCCAGTGACCTTTCCTCAGCTGTAACATACTGGTATAGTACATAGTCATGTTGGCTCTGATTGTGAAAATGGCTTTTCAAATGAGAAAAATAGATAAAAAAATAAATTTGGACCAGTTAGTAATAATAGCAACTGTAATTTAGAAAAGACCTAGAAATGTGCACATCCAATATATTTTGATGCAAGGAGAACAAGACAACATGAAGTATGAGTTAGCTGAAAGATAAAAGTAAATATAAGGTGTAGAACAGGTTTAGAAGTAAAGTAAGGAACTGAAAACTAGATAATCTCTTCCTGGCCCTGATTTTCTATGGGACTATGTGCATATCGCAAATACCTTGGCTTCTCTATCTGAACAAAAGATACAATCATATTAACCTATGCAAAGACTCTGAATTCCCTGATATTTGTAAAATCTTTTGGAGTCCTTGGACAGATGCAAGTATGATTATTGCTTGCAAAGCACTTGAGCAAACAATCCCTATATTTTCACAAGAACATTCTCAACTGTAATGACAAGCCCACAGTTCTTCACAGTAATGAGTTCAAAAATCTTGCAAGATGTTCAAAGTACTTTGCCAACACTAGTGAAACTTTCCAAAAGAGAAAGAAAGGGAAACATTGGTTGAAATTTCAAGGGGGTTCATTTAAAAGGGTTGGCTACACAAACCAAACATCTAACTTCAGAGTTCACACATCACCAGAGGTAAGAAAAACAAAGGAGGAGAAGTACAAATATAATAGCATTGATCCCCCTTCTCTGCATTATAACTCTAGAATTTAAAGGTCTCTTTACTTCAGTTAAATTTACCTTATCACAGATGATACAGTCAGAAAATACTGCTCTGTAACCTACCACACATCAGCAAGCAATGAATCAGCATCTCCTAGATGGTCTTGTCTGGCAGAGCTTAGCAACTCTCAGTGTACTGCTGGTCCCTATTTATTCTCATTGTTTAACTCCTGAGTCCTGTGACATTGTAAGTGAGTTTTACTGTTATTCTGGATGTTTTCTGATTGTGGTGTTTTACCTTCTGTTGAAAGATATCTGTTAAGAAATGTACATCAGAGTAGTGAAACCTAAGTGAATTGAGGGAGATCTTAAGAAGCCAATTAGCAGAAAGAATCATTGCTCTCATCTGCCTACCAAGCACCAGATAAAAAAATGCAACTGTTCTTTTTGCTGACAATCTATGTAGAAGAATAGGGTGAAGCCAGAACGTTTTTAATGATTTTCTGGGGATTGCCAACAGGAGCTGCTGTAGTGCTCATGCTAGAGAAAGACAACACTGTGCACTCTCACTCACAGACTATCAGGCACATCTCAACCCTTTTATCTGTTGATTATGACATTAGCTCAACTTCACACTCAATGGTGAGATGTGCCAAAGGAATCATTAGAAACAAAATGCTTCTGGGAAGCTACAGATCACTACTCTACCAACAACATCTAGACCTAACAGCCACCAGCCTGCCATGCCCTCTTATAGTGAGGGGCAAATGAAAGTCAGCCATGACAGACCCATTACCCAGGTCTCTGTCCAGAAGCAATTATACAGAGAACTCCCACCTTTACCAGCTCCTTCAGTTACAGGTTCTCCGTTTCTGCTAGGAATATTTATCACAGTAATATATTCTAGCTGACCAACTTGTGTCACACTGATCTCCAGAGATCTGACAAATGATGGTGGATTTTCTTTGCTACTTCCTAAATTTTAACAAGTGAAATTTACTATAAAAGCAGAAAAGAGAGAAATCCTCACTCCATTATGTATCCTCTAATCAATCTCCTAACATTTTTGTAGTTGGGATCACATGAGTTAGCCATCTCTCACTTCTGACTATAAAGTCTCAGAGACACCAATAAAGACAAAAACTGCTCCAAACACACATGCTAAGACTCAAATTAGCAAAGTGAGACAATCAAAAACTACAATCCTACCTGGCCTTGCAGTAATAGGATCACATCAAGATTAGTCTATGTCATAGATTAAATCCACTCAAGTAAACTAATCTTTCTGCAGTCAGCTAAGACTCTATGTTTACTCACTAAGCTGGGAAAAACTCAGGAGTGTAAAATACTTAACTGCTGGAAAAGACCATCTAGACTGCAGCTATATGAATGTTTAGCACACTTACTGCTGCACCACTGACCTTAAAGGTGGCTTCAGAAAGGAAAAGCTCTTTAAACAGGTTTTTAAACTATACTGTGTCATTGATGAAGTATATTCAAGTCAGCGGAGCACTGTTATACTAAAAGGCTCTTACAGCCTCTACAAACTCACATTTGGGCAGTCAACTTTTTGTCTGAGCAAAGCAGTGCAGACAGCTTCCAGAAGAGAGAAATTCTGCACATCAGCACAAAGATGCCTTGCAAACAGTGGGACTGGCTGGCAGAGAAACATGCCATTCAGACTGCAAGCAACAGGAAGCTCTGAGCTGTGGCAGCTCTGAGAAGGAACAGCATAACCACTGTGCTGCTCTGCCCATGAATGCAGCAGCTGGTGACTCTGCTTAATTGCAAATGTACTAGCCCATTTCTGTCCTGCCATCAGTCCCTTTGCACAGCAATCACTCAGCACCACACTACAACATGGGCGTTTGTTTCCTGCTGAGTAGCATCAAACCACTACTTTCCCAATCAGTAAGAATAATCGCATTTGTCCATCTGCATTTTGGGAATAAGGTCGATCTGGGGGCATTTTCTTCCTCATAGGAAGTTCCTTTCTAGGGCATACATCACACTTTTCTAGAAAATGTATTTACCAGTCTGCATATCTTCAGGAGGTGTCCATTCCACCATCTCAGTTCAGGCTGCTCACAATCCTCTTGTACACTTCCATCTCTCCTTCACTTCTATTCATTAAAATGTATTCCAGGATCTCTATTTTGCATTTTCATCAAAATATCAACACCTGACTGAAAGAAGGGGACTGGGGGGAAAAAAACAAAACATGTTTTGGCAGTGTTTCTTCACACCTTTGGTTTTCTACTCATGGAAACCATCACAGACCAATGTCTCCAGATAACTTGGCTAACAGTTGTACCTGCGAAAGCACAATAACCAAGATGGTGAGCTGACATCAAAGTTACTGTTTTACTGAATGCATAGTGGCACCAAAAACAGGCTGTGCAAACGTCTGGACAGTCACCACTGCACATGCACCAGAACAGCAAGGTTCCTGCACAGAAGAGTAACTGCCTGTCTGTGTCACCATCATGCTACTGCTGCCTAAAGAGCTCCTGGCTCAACAGAGGTAAAAGTGAAAAATTTAAAATTAACATATCCACTCAGTGTTTGCAAACATACATACACACATATCTAGTCAATATATTCCTGTTTATTAGACCACTCAAAGAAGCTTTCCCCACATTCTCAAGAAATTTCATCTTCATGTGCTACAAGACAACAGAAGTACAATGAAATTAAGTCTCTAAGAAATATTTTATTAATAGATAGTGTCTTGAGAGAAAATTCATAAATAATGAACGAAGTCCAAGACTACGATGAAGAAATGTTCTTGACTACCAGAAGAAATTTTAGTTCACCAAGAAATACTGTGTTTTGTGCTGTGCAATAGAATATGTTCCTTTTTTTCTTATTTCCTTAGTAATTACTACAGACTTCTGGGCCCAATCCTACATACCTGACAGGTGTTGAATTCGTCACATAAAATTTAACATAGTTCAGATACAAAAGAAGTGCATGTTTTAGGATCTAGGGGAAAGTTAAGCATAGACTGGCTTTATGCCAGCCCTCAGCAGCAAGCTGAATTCCACCTTTAACGAAGCTGGTATGAACTAGGCTTTTCCACAATTTACAGGATAGAGCCTACTGTTAAATTAGAAAACTGTTGTTATATTGCTTCACTGCAGGCAAGTAATTCTGAGCACACAAACATTTTAATCGGCATTTTGACATTTGCTTTAGTAGGGAATAAGCAGATACAATAGAAATCAACCAAAAGGATAAAATAATGCAATTATCACATGGTTGTATACATGTGATATAAATCCAGTCAGATGATCCATTTAGTTCTTTGCATGTGCAGGCATTAATCACCTCTGTGTTCTGTGTTTGTACAGCTGAGCTATCAACAGGGTCCATGCCTTAGCTTTCTGGGATCATACCAAAAATAATTAAATCAGTGCCACCATGTGCTGAAGGGGTTTGGTTTTAGTCAAACCATTGGGAAAAAAAGTGTACGCTACCTTCTCACTATCCACTACTCCCACAAGATTCTGTTAAAAATTACAATGAAAAAACACATTCAAGGCAGTAATATTTTTGCATCCATTAACAGGATCATTATTCCCTAATAAAACTCATAAAACTGAACACCAAAGGCCTATTTTATCAGGACACTTCTAGCTGTAACTGTGAACAAAAAAAAGTCCCAAACTGAACAAGGAAGAAACATTGCGACATGGCAGCTTGAACCATTAGTATTTCTACGATGAAAACGGCCTCAGCTTGATGCAAAAGGTTTTAAATCACTTGTGATGGAAGTCTGACAACTGGCTTGAAATGGGAAAAGCAACCATTTGTAGCTTTGAACACATACATAAGCAATTACTCCTGATGACTACATCCCTGATTGATTCCATTTGCAAACACTTATCCTGACGATGCATGACTCTTGCTTCCTTAGCTTAACCCACATTTTATCCTAGATGTCCTTGCAGGGTAGATTCTTTGAAGAATTATGTTTGCCCACAATTTTCTTTTGAACTTTTAATTTCCAAACCTGTGCGGTCTGAGGAAAGGGTGAAGGCAGATAGTGATATCATTCAAATTGGCTTTACTATCAAAAAACTATACCAAGCAAGGTTTTTGCAGCAAAATTAACAAGAAATTTCAAGTAGAAAGGCACTTTGAAGAATTTCCCATTGACACCCATGAAACTGGTAGGTAAGGCTGCCACAGAGAATGTCTGAGATATGCGTTTATACTTATGACACGTACGGTTGCATAAATACCCAGCAAAACAGTGAGTCCTCACAAAGTAAAGCAGGTACAGTCATGACAGATTAAGGTTTTATTGCTGCCATCAAGCTCTCTTGCCACATCCATATTCACTAGCACTTTCTGGCTGCTGTGCACTGATACAGTCCTGCAAAATTCCCAAGCTCTCATCTCAGTAACAATGAAGTGTAGGCAGTTTCTCATCTGAGCCACTTGAGGCCCAACTGGGGACTAAGCCCACCACTGAGCTCCATTTCAGCAGCCACATAATCAATACAGAGACAAGGAAAGCTACTGTATTGATCTATATTTGATTTTCTGTTATGTGTTTATCTCAAAATAAGTGTGACTATATTAGATTCCAGTGTGGTTGGTAAAGTGAGATGAACAGCAAATGTTCAGAACTCTATCCTTTTGCTGCAGGTCAAGGAGGACTGAGTAGATAATCATGACAGTGCAAGAAAATTAATATCAATTATATAAAATTAGTTCATTTCAAATCTTTACCTTGCACCTTACTTAGAGGATCAGGCGTTTTTCATTCATCATCTGTTTCTTTTACTGTTCTATGTATCAGCAATATTTTCTTCTACAAGCATAATGAGCACTAAAGAAACCTGAATTTTGATAAAGCATTTAACAAGTACATATGAAAAGAGATGTACGTACCTCTGTACTTTTTCCTCAAGCATGTTTCAGATGGCTAAAAATTTACTTTCATTATTCACTCTGAAGATATGAAAAAAGAATCCTTCTTTTAAATACAAGAAAGATAGAGAAATGTCTTTGCTTAGATACATATGCTGGGTACATAATACAGATGTTATTGTATTAAAAGAATAGCTCAGATTTAAACAACTTAGGATGAATTCAAGTTCAAGTGTCAGAAGTCATACTGGAAGAGATAACTACCACTTGGGAGAAAAACCCAGGCAGCTCTCATCTCACTAAAGGTAGAACAAGCCTTTTTAGCATCCTGCCTTGCAAAAGACCTTTGACCCAAGCAAACGGACACTCAAATAATGCCAGGAAAGAAGACATTTCTTTTCTCTGTTACACCCAATCTGTTCATTTACTTATTGTTTTCCTTAAAAGAGAACAATTAGACACACCTACCTTGTCAGACTTGAAGAAAGCATCATATCCTTGGGATGTATGTTAGTTAGGTAAACTAAACATCTCACTATAAAATCAAAGTATTCCCCATAGCCCTTAGCATGCAGAGGTTCTTTTAGCTCTGCTACAGGATGGGCAAATGACTACTCAGGGTATTAGAAAAGGCTAATTCCTAATTCCCTCGACTAAGCCTGCTTGCTGCTACGGACTACTACAGGCTCTATTCCTATTAGAGACTTGCTGGTTGCCCAAGGTGACAGTGCTGTGTCACAGGTAATTGTGAAAGTGGTATGGTAAAGGGTTTCTAAAAATTTAGCCTTGAGTAAAAAGATCAAATTATTAGGTCTGCAGCCTTTTAAGCCTAAAAAACAAGCAGGTAGTTATGTTCTACTTTTTCAGTATTAGCTGATATGCAATAGTCACATACCCTTCCCATTCACAAGCCAAACTGCCACTCAAAGAATTGATGACAGCAGATTGGAGCATGCTGATAAGACTCCCCAGATGGCAACAATTAGAAGAAAAGGAGAAGGTCGAGCCATGTCAGAAAAAGGTATGTTTGTGTTTGGTTTTCAATTTTGAGTGTAGGCATATTAATCTTTTCTAATCCTGTAATTTAGAATCAGGCTGATTACCAAACAATAGAATAAATCCTAGGAGGGGTTAACACCTGTAACTGCCATCTACAGCAGGAACAAGAACAATGGTATTGATTGGAGACACGTTGTTTGATGTTCCTTGCAAATACCTTAACAACCTAGCTGTAATCAGAATAAAACTCTCATGAAACAGCTGAAAACGTCATTATTCAGTAAAGCATTATTCTCCAAGGCATATGTGAGCACAGACACTGAATTTAACAAGATTTGTGCATCACAACTTGTTTGTATTTCTGTAAGGGAAATTTTGTATTTTATCTAAATTTTGGCAAAAATCTAAATTGGGCATTTTTAGTTTAGGTTGACTTCTACCATCCTGGAGTATGTTGTTTAAACAAACTATATTATGACACTTAGCTTCAGGTAACATTGACTGATCTGTGCTCACCTGAACCACTGCATTTCATTACAGGATGTGCAGCTGGCTGCCTATCTGACTATTCTCTTTGGTGGCCTGTGCTAAGGATCACACATAATATAGTCTCTCATCTGGCTGAATTGATAGGATGCCTTCTGGAAGCCATGAGAACACAATGGGACAGGAGTTACCCATGAAACTAGGCCTGGAGAGAAGCAGCATGTAAAGCTTTCCACTTCATGACTAACTTCTCTATTTTAACTTTGAGCTCCTACAAAATGACTTATTGAACTGTCCTTTTACAGGGCTTTACATGCCTGCTTAAGTTCAAATCTTAATGGGCTGTTTGGGGATCATAATGCTTCCAACTAGTCCAAGTCTTGACAGTTTTCTTGTCTTTTCCCCTCACCCTTTCACAACAGACTGATCAGTTTCTATTTCCATTTTCTAGTCTACAGTCCAGACAGATTGTCTTTGATATTTAATGAGACCTTGGTCTCTGCCTGATACTTTGGCTAATATCTCATTGCAAATGAGAAATAATAATTACAATATTGCAATTGGACATGACTGCATCACAGACTGCAGACAAAGAATTCCATTTAGAAAACATACATGAACTAATAATCCCATTTTGATCAACGTCAAATTTTCCCTTAACTTCATTAAGTCTGGTGTGTCAATGTCTTCCAGAAAATTGAAAGATTATGAGAGTCCATACAGCAAAACCTGTAACTTGCAATTAACCACCTTCAGTTAGTCTGAAGCATTCATCTACTTTACAAACATTAACTATTAGATTGTGCAGAATTTGTATGTACTGATGTTAATCTTTAGACGCTCCCTTGATATTAAAATTCCTTATGATTCCATTAGAAAATACAATGTGGCCATGTAGAAACTTGGAATCATGAATAAATTCTTTAGAAGTTTTCTTCCAGCTATTCCAAGCAGGAATCTGTGCAACCATGAAAAAAAGATAAAAGAAAGAAAAACTTCTCATGTTAGCCATTCTTTCCATGGCCTTCCACTTCCTCCTTTCTGGTTTTAGAATACTGAAGGAAGAGCTCTCCAATATGGAGACATCTGTGTCATTACAGCAGCTAAAGCTTTTTTCAGTGGAAAGTACCACCACACCCATGAGCCACAGTCACCTTTTTTGCTTCTTTTCTTCCAAATGATGTCTCATGAGAATTTAATCAAGAACAAGAACTTCCTTAAACATATTGAGCACCTGCACCAGAAAAATCATATTCTTTATTGTAGGTATTGTACTTGAACAAAGCAATTTTTGCAGAACAAACTGCCAGATAAGGAGCTGCCTTGCAAGTAAACCTTACCTTTTGCTTTTTTTTTTTTTGTGATGAGAAAAAAAAAGATTAATTTAATGGGCAGATGAGTTTCCACAGAGGTGACAAGATAGTTGTAGGATAAGGTCTCAAAGTCTATGAGGTGTTACTCTGTCAGTAACCACTGAGTTTTTGTCTGAAATACACAGAATAGCACACTTCTTATAACTGAAATTACTCTGTGGTCTGTTACTTTTGAAACAATGCTTAGTTTCCATAACCGGGAAACCACTTAAAATTAAGCTACTCTGTAATTATCAGCCTCAGATAAACTACCTCCAGAGTCTCATTTTCTGCACAGCAGCACATGCTAAAGTAAAAGACAGCATTATACAGATTTGTATACTGTTCTAAATGTAATTGGTTTCAGTTGTTTTATGTGCCCTAAAGCAACTAGAAAATTCATAATTAATGCAACCACAAACAAACCTTTAATTATTCTTTAAATGTTATGCATTCTGGAGACGGATGTTCCCGTCTGGTTTCTCACAGTCTCGCTGACACACACTGAGTCCTTCTGTTTTAGGCACGTTGTCTTTTTACCGCTTTCCTGTCTGCCCAGCCAAGCTTCCCTGTATCATTCATAACATCAGGCTCCGGCAGATGGAGCTAGCAAGCCACTTGTTTGGCCTAGACACAAGGGAAAGCTAAACAAGCATCTAGTCATTAGACTAGACAGCTATTAACAGTATTAGCTGGTAAGAACTTCTCTTGTGCAAATCAAATATCCTTCCTTGATTTGTTCTTCCTGAAGAAAAATGATGGGCAGTTTCTTCTCTACTCTCCAACTTTAAATCACTGATCTCACATCAGTACTTTGCTTATCCCTTCTTCACAGAAGCACAGAAGATAAAGGGAGACATGGAGAAAGCAAGGTGTCTCTGTACTTCAGTCATTTTTTCTTTTCATGGTTAAAGTCACACTTTACCAGGGACACGGATTCCCTACTTAAGCAATTACTAGTCCCAGATGTTACTAAACTGAAAAAACATGGATCTACCTTCACCTAAAAGGAAGGTGAAATGACACGTTTAATTTAGACCAATATGGCAGCAACTCAAAAAGAGAAAGAAATAGGTCAGAACACATCATGCTGGCACCCCAGAACAAGACTCAAGAAGGCCATGAAGATTATGGGAGAGAGAAGAGGATTAATAAACTGACTTTGCAGGGGATCCTGATCTTTCTATTGCAGAATGAGACAAACCTTCCATCACTGAATAGGAAGTAATATGTTCTCTGAAAGTTCTTGTTCCTTGGATGCATCCTCAGCTACAGTAATATTTTTCTTAGGATGCTGGCAAACAGTGCAATCTAATGTCCTCTTCCACAGGGCCTTTATTAAAGATCATAAACTGAAAAAAATTTCTGCTGGAACATTGGCCTTTAAAGTTAGTCTCTGAAAAAGGGAGCTACCAGTCTTCAAAAATACTATTTCCCTCTACCTAACTAAAGTAAAGTTGAGACTGTGTAATATGTTCAATCAGATAACTTGATCCAAAAAGATATACTTCCATCTCCCTATACAGAACTGACTATAGTCCTACTCTTCACACTGTTTCATCTTATTCCCCTTTGGTCTATTGGGCCATACACTTAGACAGCAACTGCTGAAGTGTAATTATACCAATAAAGGCTGGAAAGTCCAGAGCAAGAATATGTGGCCAACAGACTACACATTACTTGCTTCAATAACTCTTATGGCTACATATAGATAAAGGCAGATTCTGACATGTAAATTTATTTTTCACAGAGGCAGACAGTGAAAGAGACTCTTGGAGATATTTTTTCAAATTAATTTTCAGGTAGTTTAATATTTTGAGAATTTTATTTTTAATACAATCAAACTTTATCAAAAGGTTGAAGGAAATGCTGCACTAACTGAAATGAGAGGAATGTAGTTATGATTGGCTGAGACAGGTTGTGGATACTGATCTATTTGTACTGTATGATCTTAGGCTGTCAGCAGTGTGAGAATAATTGATGTAGCAAACTCTAGACAAACTCTAAACATAGGGGAGATGAATTTTTAAGTCACTGTCTTCCTCATCTGCAGGGACAGTTTGGCTTCTATCTGCTGTAAACAGGCTCTTCCATGGTCTGCATAGGTTCATAGGGGTCCAAGCAGAAGGCAGTCAGAGCAAACAGTGTCCACAACACCTCCACTGTGGCCCATGTTACAGGGCAGTCTGGCAGATACACTGGCAGAGAGTCATCATCTTTTCTAAAAGGGTCCAAGGAACAATCATACAAAGGAAAACATATGCTTTCCTTCTGGAAAGGGTCTTCCTAAGAGACAGTTTCCACTTGCCTACCCTTTTGTGCTACAGACATGGTACAGAGGGACCATGTATCAAAGGAAAGCTGATGTCACAGGCATTTTCAACTATGTGACATCTTCGCTGGAAATGGGGTGAGGATTCTGAGATGACTTGAATGGTTTTGAGGGGCTTGGACAGTGACTGAGGCATTTTTCATAAGCTCTGAGAATAATTTCATAACACTGAATTTGAATAGTGCCAGTGGGGCCTGCACTGATGTGAGGCAGCTAGGCCATCTAAAATGGATGACACAAGAATTGGGGATACACTCGACGCATTGTTCGCTCCTCTTCCTCCCTAGAAGATCCCTCCCAGTCAACCTGTGTGGCACTGTTGCAGGACAGCTGTGCCTCCCATCCTGAGCACAGTTCAGTGGTACAAGTAAATCATATAGGGGATGTATGCTGTGATGCTTGTCCTCACTCCCTCCAGTAGACAGCTCATGACTGAGATCAACAGTAGTAGTATAAAGCAGAGAGGAAAAAATAGCTCTCCCTCCTACACATTAATTAGCTTTCAAATCTCTGTAGCACACCTGTTTTGACATCTCCAGAAGTTAGGAACTAATTAAAGTTATGAGGAAAGATTCTCACCCATACCTTAGCAGATTTATCCAAAGAAGAGCGGCCTGAGAAGCCTGAAGTCAGGTAGAACACAATATACTGGCAGCTTCTGAGGACCACAGTGACAGCTCAGGTGTAAGAGGTCTGCTAGGGACAGGACCACAGGGCACAATGTTGCTGACCTATGTCAGACATGAGATACTGTCTATGTACTGTAAATTTTGGAAAAGTAATTTAAGTCATTTTCCCCCTTGCTAAGTTGCGGGCCTTGTGCTCTGCTTCTTATAGCCATGTCACAGTATCAGCCAAAACTGATGTTCTAAAAAACATGACTATCAATTAAAAGGCAAGCTGCTTCTTAAAAAAAAGGAGAAAGAAAATACTGGCAGTTGGATTCCCAAGCTGACACATTTGTTCAACAGTGCTAAACAGAAGCTATTGCAATAAAAAGTTTTACTGCTACTATTACTGGAATTACTAAAATTAGAACAAGAGAAAAAAAGCATCCTCATTTAGTTAGTCTCATTGTTTTATGATTTCAGCCACACAACTAGCTAACTGATGATTTTAGTCATCAGCTGTGGCTTAAATGGGATATTATGAATGCTAGCAGGCCCACTTATATAGAGGAAACAGACTTCTGCACCTTTCCGTATATAGCTTGTAATCCAAACATGAACAGACGACTGTGTGCAATCTGGTTCTCCTGATCTCACGCTGATGTCAGCTCCAAAACCAAGATTTCTTTCATTCAAATTCCTTAAACACTGGCCTACTTTCCATACTTGTATTCAGAACTAAAAAACTGGACTAAACAGAAATACTGTACAGCAGGTGTTGCGCAGATCAAGATCTTTGTTCCTGCTGGGATAGGTGGGGTTTTGTACTTTAACTGTGCTGTTAAGTTTACATGAGTCACTGCCTCTCCTCTTTCCTGCCTTTCTAACGGCCTTGTACTAATACCAACAGGCATGTGTGTGAGGGGACCATGGGTGTAATAAAAAGAAACTTCAAGAGTGCCTGCAGAGATACCAATGCAGCTGGTAATGTTTCTAATCTTGATTTAGAATGCCAATATATAAGAAGTTGCATTGCTAATAACAACAATAAGAAGGAAAATAGACAAATGCCAAACAATAAGAAGGAGAATACTAACAAATGCCAGAGAATCCAAATTAGGAACTAAACAAAAGTACTCCAACTAATCTGAGTGCTGGCACTTCAAAAGTTATTTGATAGCCAAGGCAGAATAAATAATATGCCAATTTTTTTTTTTTTAAATTAATCTCTTGGGAGGGGGAAGCAGGAAGGGAATGGAAGTTGTCTTTGTGGAATGTTGTCAGATGAGAATTAAAATTCCAGTCTTTACTGAGGCCTCTGCTGGAATGTGCAAAACACTGGGTACATTCCCCTTGTGCACATACACGCTTTGTGTTTTATTTTTTCACGGCATGCTGCTTAAAGGCTCACAGCTGCATTCTTACTTGGTTCCTCAGTAATCTTGGTACATAAACACAGTGACACCCGATGCTGCACTCTTCGGCCCTGGTGCCTTGGCTGAAATAGAAGCTGTTTCCTCTAGCAGTGAGATACATCTGAAGGTCCATGCTGGGACTAGGAGGAAACTGCTGTACGGGATCATCCTGAGGTTTAGACTGCTGCCTCCACCAAAAGCTTCTCAAACGTGCTACCAAAAATGGCTTAGCAAATCTTCAGTGGTCAGCAGTAGAACAGTGTAAGGCCCAACAGAGCTCTAATTCCACTTTCAAATGGCTAGAATTTGGCTTATGCTCTAAAACATCACTGTTAATATTTATCATCTATCACACTGTTAATTGCAGTTGTTACCCAAAGCACTTACCTTTCACAAACAATAGAATATTCTTTTCAGGGATAGGAGAGGAGGAGGAGAGGGGAGTTGCAGTTTTTCTTCCCATGACCATTCCCATAAAACACCGAAGACAAGGAAGGCCTGCAGAGGGAACAAACACATCCCTTCACAACAAGACTGTTCCACAATTCATAACAGAATGATATACATGTTTTTCCTAATACCAAATAAACAATACAGGCCACTTATTGTAGGCAACTGTTCAATAAATCACAAAATAACACTGTGCGATAATAAAGTCAGATGCCAATTACTGATTCTTTTTACAGTCCATTTCTGATAAAGTCAAAGGCAAACTTCCAATACAAGTATAAATGGAGAGTTGGAGCTGGATTTATTCAACTGTTTTTTAAATAGATGCCTTACAATGCAGACAGTACTTTAAAAAATGGCACTAGATAGCTTAATCCCATTTGCTTTGCTGAAGATGAGTGAGATTCGCAACCCTGAATATTCCACTAAATATTATCTGAATTTCTAGGAGCTTAAATAGCTTTAAAGAAATGCATTCATGCATTAAATTCACCCTGTGTTAGGGATGGATTTTATCAACTCTATTGGGAGCTAAGCAATACTGAGGCCTTGTGATGTAATGAGCAGGGAATTTCATCCTGATCACACTCATTAAAGTTGCACATGCTATGTTATAAATTAGTGTTAAAACTCAGATGCTAGAACGTAACTCCCATATGCAAGAGGAATCACAGTACAGAGCCAGGCTGAACATAACAAACAGCAACTCCTCACAGACTCTGTCAACAGTTATGTTCCTGGAAGCCCCACAGTGCCAAGGGAGATGCCCCTTGTATGGAAACTTTCCAGAGACTGCAAGTACTGTCCAGTTAGCAAGGGCTGGCGACACAGAGTCCTGCCCATGTGTCTTATCGCTAATTGGAATGAGTTGTTAGTCACTAACTGCAGTTTCTGTTGGACTCAGTGAGGGCAATTAGGCCAACAGTCAAGTTTAAATTTTAACTTGTAGATACAAAACATTGCCTTTCTAAGAGTAGTTCAAGTACACTTCAAATTCCACATGAAAATCTCTGTTTTCCACGTCAGAAGAGCTTCCTAGTTCCTGCAGCACTGAGCATATACGAGAACACACTGTGCTCCAGATGACTGCCACCAAGTATCTAAACCAATCAATGAATCCCATGAGCACAGACACTAATGAGGGCAGTTTTTTATGGATTTTTATCTTATGGCCTCACTGCTGCATAATAAGACATGAGCTCATGACACAGTTTCCCTCTCATACAATTATTTGGTCTCTTCCATTCCCTTAACCTATTTAGCCTAGTTTCAGACACCACTTTGCTGGTAAAGCGAGCCAGAATTAGCCAGGGGAATCCACAGTAGACAAAACAGTACGGCTGCATTAAGTCTCCCTGATTTAGGAACCTTGGCTAAAAATAATCTATCCTCTGCACAGCTATTGTTAAACTGCTGTACTGTTGGGAAGGATCAGGAAGATAAAATTCTTAAAATTCTGAGCATGTCTGCTCTTACTCTCTGAATACAGAAATCAGAGTAAATTCTTTTCTGCAGGCCAAACTCCAACCAGCCTAGGAAAATACAGGATTCCCTGGAACCTAATACTGCCCAGTGCCAACAGAATATTGTCTGAGTCACTTCCAGAGAACAGTCCCCAAACACAAACAGGCCTACCCATTTATTTGGAAAGTTAATATTCAACAGTTCTGACCTCTGTCACCAGGGCAGCCTGTGTTTCCTCAACACAGCATGGAGAAAAGCAGCTTGCTTAATTGAAAGATACAGTAGATTGATGAGTCTTTTGCATTCACAAAATTCACTCAGGTTCCATTTGGTTGTGTTTCCATCCAGACCTTAAAAAAAACATCAGGAAGAGGATAAGCTTTAAGTATTAAAAAGAACATATAGTCGGTTGTCCAAGACATGCCCACTTACAGAGCCAGTAGTACTACTAAATTATTTTAGACCTGTGTAAAATCATTTCACTTCTCCATCATAATTTCCTTGTTAAATGAGGCAACAGTACACACCATTTTTTCCTGCAATGTTTTTTCCAAAGATTACTTGTTATCTATAGAATTTTGAACATGCAAGTGGCCAGGGTGACCTCAACATTATTGTATCTTCAAGAGCAGAAAACTGAGCATATTTCACGGGTAATCTGAAGTGAATGTGGGCAGATATTTTGTAGCCCACACATTCACTTTCATAATATTTAAAATTTTTCTTGAGAGTCTCAACAAAACTGCTTACATTTTTCTTGAACAAATCTGGTATTTAAAAAGTCATTTATTTAACAACTTCATGAGAATCATAAACTATTAAAGCTCATAATTGGAAAATCCTTTTTGTCACAGCTCGCAAGCTTGATTCTTCACTTTCTCATTACATGACTACTTGTTCATCACCCACTAAAAACAGTAGAAGCCTTTTCAGTTACTTTATATCAGATCCTTGCAACAATATAAGACCTCAGCTAAAAAAAAAAAAAAAAAAAACAAACCAAAATTAGTCCTGACTTAGATTAGCAAAAGTGAAGGAAAAGTTACAGACTACAATCGGACCTAAATTAAGAACGGAAATTTTGTCAAGCACAGAAAGGAGCTTTAACTACACTCAATTAACTACACCTATTATCATGTCTTACAGCTGCATTGTTCAATACACTGATGAATGCCAGGCACATCTGTTTTGTGTTTTTTTTTAAAGGCAACATAACTGATAACGTCACACATTCTATTACTCTCTCAGTAATATTTAAATGAATGCAACTCCCACTTCATTTAATTACAGCAGCATAGAGAACCCACAAATGAAATAGCACACTTCTAGTCACAGTAAGATTATATGGGTACAAAACCACTTGTTCACAAAACTGTCCAAATGTAATTACTGTCTCAGATAGACGAAAACCAAAACCAATACACAGTATGAAGCCAAACTTTTCAAACTTGTAAAACTAACTTTAAAAAAAAAAAAAAGAGAGAAAAATTTATTCTTTACTGTATCTCTCTTATCTATGTAAAACAGGTTAAATTCTGACAGATATTCTTAAAATGTATCCCTTCCTTCTGTGGTACTAAACATGTTTGAAAATGAGTCTAAGACAGATCTTTATCTATCTCCAGAGTGGGATTTAGAAGTGAAAGGACATATGGCCCATTTTATCATCAGCTGTGAAATTCTGACCTTTTATTGTCTTCTCCCAACTATAATCTTCTCTGTTTTTTCATTAGATATTTTCAGCCATCACTCTGAAGAACTTTTGCAGTCCCTAAAGGTTGTAAACTTCAAATGCAACACATTATGAAGAGTAAATGCTTGCAGTGAAATATACACTTAAAAGTTTGATCAACACAAATGAACTTATATGTGTACTCCCATCAAATTCAGTGGGACCACCTGATAAAGTATGGACCGCTATGACACAGAAACACTTGAGTGATGATGTCTTCAGGCCATCTGTTACATGAGGTGTGGAACTTAGCTAAGAGACATCTGAAATATTCTTCATAATATGCAAAATAATAATCAATCAAACAATCCAAAAGCAAAGAATTAGTCCAACAGCAAAAAGTGAGTGTAAGCTTCTGAAAGTGAGGCCTGAAAGTACCAGAAAACTGCTGTCCTTTGAAGAGTTACAATTTGGTTTACTGTGTTTTCTCCGACAGTTCACTGAGCACTTCTGCTCAGTTTTGGCAGGATGACATCAAGTCTGTATCTGAGTGATGAGCCACACAGAGTTGCCCACATTAACAGGCCAGTCTCCACGAGAGGCTCTGACACCATGAAGAGTCAGCAGTCAAGTCTAACAAAGGCCAAACTTCCTGTCTATCAGCCAAAACATTCCAACAGAGCAAAAAGTACTACAAATCTTCCTCACAGTGTGGCACCAACAGACAGCTAGGATAAGCCAAAAAGAAGAATAAGCTGCAAATAGTAAGCAAAAGGCAAGGGAAAACAGAAGGTTTGTCATCCTTAGTAGTCTCCAATGGTATGATTTTTAGGGAGGCTAAGTGAAAGATACTATAATTCTGCTGAAACCAA
This sequence comes from Tyto alba, assembly GCF_018691265.1. NCBI lineage: Eukaryota > Metazoa > Chordata > Aves > Strigiformes > Tytonidae > Tyto > Tyto alba. Next base: position 17,778,072 of record NW_024881317.1, read on the forward strand.
AGGCAGAATGTGGGTATGCAAAGAGCTGAAGTTCAGCAGACGAATCAGGCCTGCAGCACAGGTATTATTATTGTCACATAAAGTTGAACTAAACAATTAAGCTCTTTTTACACTCAGAAATATAACTGTGTATTTCAGCTTTGCAACAGATAGACCATAAACTCTGGACCAAAATTTCCCATGCTACAAAACACACTTCAGCAGATCAATCCCCTCTGGCAATATACTGAGATGACTAGTCTCAGTACAGTGACTGATACTGCATTGCAAAATAAAGGTCTGTGGATATGTAGTCCTCAATTTATTTGGCTCAGCTGTGTTCAATTTGTCAACTATTCAAAGAAAAGATGACAATCCAGAACATGCATATACAAACAAGACTATCCTTTAATGACTTCCTCATTTTATCTGTTTAAGAACGTATGGGGCACTCAACCCTCTCATCATTCTCAAACAACATTGATCTTTTTATCTAGTCTCAGAACTATGCAACTTTTTTTGTGTGTATGGTTCTAGAGGCCTGTATTTATCAGAACAAATCCTGTCATGACATACCATTTGTCTATGACTATTTAACACGTTGTGACAGAAGCTCATGTTGTAATGCAGTGGGAATTTCCCAGTGGACACTTTTGAAGAATAACATGGTGCCACAGTCTTAAGAGGTTCATAAAGTATTTGTAAAGCAAAACACCCCTCCAAAGAGCAAAGGGCAAAAGCATTACTAATGCACACTTGAGACTCCTGTTATAATGTTGTGGTTTAAAGTGCTGAGGGCGTTCCTGCACTTAAGAGATTACTTTTGCTCTCTTCACCCCACACACCTCCTAGGTAAACTCCCTCTGTCACTGACTGATTTGTTATATATTAAGGGAGCTGGTAGCAAAGGGTATGGGGATGAACAGAGCGTTTGTCCTGAAAATCAAGCAAATCCCCCGGTACCCAAGGAAGCTGTAAAATTAATGTCTCAAAACCACTCCCAACTCACTCAAACTCAGTGACTCATGCTCATTTGCTCTAACGCAGCTTTGCTGGCAAAGGCATTAAAGCAACTGGCCTTATTTTCAATGTACGTCACACTCGGGCAGTTGCTGATCAGAGAGATATTGCTAGTGCCAAAAGAGGCTGGGTGGCAGAATGCGTGCAGTTGTGCTCCAGGGTAAAGGAGGAAGGAAGCTATTCTACAGAGTGGAAACAACCTGCTGTTTTTCAGATGAAGACTGCAGAAGAAATGTATAATTGAAAGCATCAGATGTGGACACCCACTCTCCCCACCTCCTCTACTAGTGGCAAAGATGGGGCGTGGCTTACTAGTCATCCTTTGTTAAAAAAGACTGCCAATATGTAAATAATTTGGGGGAGGGGGAATTGTTGCCACACTCAGGCTTGGGACTGAAATAAAGAATGGTTTTTTTTATGACTAGCAGTATTTCTCATTGAATTGAAATAAAAAGCATATAGAAATTAAAGTTCCAATGTGCATGCTAACTACTTTAGTAGTATTTGTAATATGCAGCAACATCCTGCAGTATTTTTGAAGGAAGTAAAGGAAAAGAAGAGCTACACACTCCCTTCCTCCGCAATGTCTTTTTCTGGCTAGGTTCACACGGGACACTGAAGCAGATGGCCCTACTCCAGTATGGCAACTCCTATTTCTCATGCAGCACAGCCTCTTTTTCTCTTTGATTACAGGGCATATACAAATACATTACACTGTTATACAGCCTTTACAGTGAGACAAAGGCCCTCCACTGCTTTTACAAAGTGTGGTTTGTGTGTAGTAAATGATACCCCTCTGTGGAAGCGTTCCATTCCTTTCCCCCCAGATCAGAGCGTGGGTGGACTGCTGAGAGAACACACGTCGGCGTTTTTCTTGCATGATTTCCATTTACCAGAACGAAGGGAAAAATCTTGCCTTTACAGTTAGAGCACGTGGAGATTTCAGTGCCTATCCCTAAACTCGTGGGAGAAGAGGCCTAGGGGAAGGGAGGAAGACACTGTTCTCCCCCCAGGAGAGAAACTTCACACAGGACAGAAACCCCACTTGCCTGCAAGGCAGAACAATGCTGCTCCCTCCCCCCTTCCCTCGTTAGCGGGAGCTGCACCAGTGTTTGTGGCTCTGCGGCGCGGAAGGAGGGACCATTTTTCCCTCCCCGCCCAGGGAAGGGCTCACCCCCGCGCCCCCACACGCCCGGCGCACAGGCGGCCGAGGCGCACGCAGGCCCGGCCCCAGGCTCTGCCTCCTCCCCTGTTCCTCCAGCCACAGGCTCTCGGGCCGAGAGCGACCGTGGGGAGCGGCGCTGAGGGCCCCCGCGGAGGCGTCGGGCGCGCCCATCGCGTGTCAGGGGCGCTGAGGCCCCTCCCTCCCGCTATTAATAGCGTGGCGGCGGCGCGCGCGCGCGGGGCACCCGAGGACAGCAGCGGCAGCCGCTTAAAAGGGCAATGGCGCCCACGCCGCCTCGGGCCTCCTCCCAGCCCCTACCCACCCGGGCCTGCCCTCCCCGGACCTCCTCCCAGCGCCTGCACCTCCGGCCGAGCCCGCCCCGGGCCTCCTGCCTGTGCCCCCGGGCATGCCCCCCCGGCCGAGCCCGCCGCGGGCTCCCTGCGAGGCGCACGGCGGCGGTGGGCCCCACCGCGCTCCCCTCAGGCCCGGGATGCCGCCGCAAGCTCCGGCGTTTTCGGCGCTTCCCTCGCTCTGCTGCGGGCGGGGGTTTTCTCCTACCCGCCCTCACCTGCCCGAGAGCCTGGCCATATTCTGCAAAAAGGACTACAGAGTTATACTTTAGCTATGCACCTAGCTTTACCAGGAACCCACATCAACTACCAATTTCCACCTCTCCCTCACTCTCAACAAGCCATGAAAACTTGGTCCTCTGTATGCAATCTTTAGGGCTGAAGCAGAAGTTACTGACTTTGCCCTCAGCCTAACTGAATTAAGTCAAGCTTGAAATTTGCTAGATGACTGAATTTATAATGTAGTCGGCAACATCTGTGTTTCCATAAATCCTCACTTAGTGGCCTGAACCCAGCATTTTGACATGAGTTGCTCACCACTACCCTTCTTCCTCCTTATGCTAGCCCAATAATGTGTAGAAGCCACAATGAGAACAGAAGACTCAATGTGCTCACTGTCTAGAAATCCTGCTCTTGCATCAGGAGTGCTTAGCTATCTTTATCTAGCAGGATTAGTGTTATTTTTTGGAAAAATGAACTTAATCACAACAGCAATAAAACCTCCTGCCCTCTCACATCAAATACCCTAACTTGTCTGTATTAATTATGCTACCTTTTGCTCCATTTTCTTGCTGCTAATATCACCATGCTTCTCACAGGCTGAAATCTAAACATGCATTTTTTGACCCATCTTAAGGGAGTAGACCCAATTCTATATCAACAGCTCTTTTTCCATATCTGCACCTCTTTGGCCACCCAAAGTTATATATCCTCATTTTTTACTGGTTTGGGATTATTTCACACACTGAAATTTACTATGCAGGAAGAAAAGAAACATTCGTGTATACTTTTAAGTCATCCCAGCCTTTACCTTTCTATGTTTTATCACCAAAGCTTAGTCTCCAGCATGCATGCTAAAAATAATGCACCAAAGCTCACAGTGTGAAAAGTTATATGCAGATGAATTATGTATTCATAGTAAACACAACAGTGAACACACAGACTGCTGAGACAGGAAGTCTAAAGCAATCCCAAAACCAAAATAAATTACATAGCCCAAACAAATTCAGAGATAAACTAACCTCCCTAGTTTGGGATAACACAATATTTTGATTAGTAAACTTGTATGAATGGGTAAGGTAACAGGAAAAGAAGGGAAGAGTCCTTAAAAGGGAAGGAAAACAAAAGAGAAAAAGGGCTAAATTCTGCAGATGAGATGGAGAGGGACAAAAAGAGGATTGGGACAATACCGAGACAGGTGATAGCAAAGCCTGTCCTTTTACATTTTGCTGATCACCAGTTGCCACTACCCACTGCCAGACTTCTCAGATGTCTGGGTCTGACGTGAACTGTTCGGACTACAGTGCTACCTGGACCATTACAAGGCTGTGTACAAGGATGCTGAACAGTGGGGAGGATCCATTCTTTACCTGGAGGTTTATACATACTGCACTCATTGTTGGCCTATTCAGAAACAGGTGGTTGTGCCTGGCATGACCACGTTCATCATTCAAGCCAAGCCTCAGGAAGGCAGAGGTACTGTCTGCATCTCTGGATATGCTCCAGGCCAGACCTCATCTGTGGTCTGGGATACTCTGGAAAGTAACATACACACATTTTGCTTTAGGATCCAGACAATTGTGGCAAACCCATGTACTTCTGGAAACAGCTGCTCCTCCTGTCAACAACCGCAGTTAGCCTATACAGAGCAAGGGGTGCACCTGGGCCCATACCACCCTCTGGGTAACTAAGCCTTAAACACCCTCCTCCCTGGCCTATACAGATGGCATTCTTGGCTAGATGGTTAAAGAAAGAAGCCTTGGGAACTCCTATGGGAAACTCTATATGCAGACCATTTGAACCATAGAGCATGCATTTATTCACGTGATTACCTGTACAACCCTGCAATCCATCTGTTGTAGTGCCAAGTTATTCCAAGAAGAGTCTACTCACTGACCATGATTAAACAATGAAAAATGATGGGATTGAAAAGATAAAAGCCAGAACATATGCTTAACAAAGATAAGCCATCTTCCCTCTTTTCACCTTGACAATTCAAATGTTGGAGAGACAGAGGGGGGAGCTTTACTGCACTGAACGTCCTTCACTATACTTTTGCAAGACAGAAAGCATTACGATTTTAGGATCTTCCATCACCTTTCCTCTAGCTCACCTACAGCTGCTATTACCAGTGACATTTTTATTCCATATGATATATACATCCCAACCTCTATGAATTTCACGTATTTGAGGAAGGCAGGATTGGACTCCCTGAATCTAGCCAAATCTCACACCATTTTGTTCTCATGAGCCTTGGGACATGCAAAAGAAATGCATTACTCTTCTTTATTACAAGAGTTATTTTTACTTCTTAAATTCATGGATTTGCATATGGAGAAAGTCAACATACCATGCTTTCCTTGTCCATGGTGGGTCCCTTCCAAGACCAACACCATCAACAGGCATCTAAGGTAACAGTCTCCAGTCTATTTAACTGTATGACATTTTCCAAAACATGCCAAAAGCAAATATCACAAGTTGACAAGTGAGATACAGAATCATAGCTTAAGTGCTAAAGAACAAATATTAGTTCAGTTGCACTTACTGAAAATAAAAATTTGTCTTTGCGTAGCAATTTCATTAAAACATACAGTAACATACTCAGCAATTAGTTGCAAACAGAAAGGGGTTAAATAAGAGCATTCAAAAAGAAAAGGCTGTTATCCAGCATGATTTATGATGGGGCTTCAAGTCTTCCTCAATACACAACTTCCACAGATTTAAGTGAGAGTATAAAAAGAAGCAAATACATGCACAAGTTACGCTAGTTACTCTATGAGGAAAACACACAAGTGTATTCTCAAAGATGAAGCAGGCTCAACCCAGCAAGTTCCATGCCTGTAAGAGGGAGGTAACATGGACAAAAATGTAGCTAAGAGAAAAATAGTATTCTTCAAGATGAACTCCACCAAATGACAGGATAGAAGAGTGGGTGTTATGATTGGAAAGAAGCATAAAAGAGAACTAAAAAGCCAAAGCCGTTTAGTGAGAAAAAAGGCAAGATATTTGTGTCTTTGTGTGTGTGTGTGTATACATATGTATATTTGATAATAAATAAAATGAGCTACATGAACTGTTTGGAGCCTTTCAAATTGATAAGAAATGGCTGACACTGAACTAAAATCTAGCAAGAGAATGTAATTCCTTATAGTATCAAAGAATGTGCACAAAATCCTTTGTTCTCCATGTTTTTGATATCTATAAATAGTAGTTTGTACTGCAGTAACACCAAATTCAAATATGTCTGTGCTTAATAAAGATCAGTACTCAATAAGGCATGGCATTATGTGCCAGCATGGTTAGAAATGGTGGTTACCATCCTGTTGTAGGTGAGGCTGTGGAAGTAAGGACGAAAACCCCAACATTTACCAGAGTGCTCTTTAGGTTTAGATTTTGCAATTTTGGGAATGCTAAACATTGGATATACAGACCACCTCAGGTCCAGCTGGAAGCCATGAAAGTTTTGTACTTGATTTAGCAGCCTCTGACTGGGCACCCAAAATAAAAAGTCCAGAATAAATGGAAAGTATTGAAATAGTTGGGATTAATGGCTTGCAAAAGCCACACAGGAGATTTGGCATCTACTGGCTTTACTACCACTTTACTCAGAAAAGCATATATGGCACATATAATCTTCAGTGGGACTTTATTGTTTCAGTGGCACATTTCCTAGATTCAAGTAATATAATGGACAAGACACATCTATAAGCAAATGGATGGAAATAACATTCTAAACTTACATGCTTTTAAAAATGTTTCTTAAGGAAATAGTTTTCACCATTCTCAAAACATTAACTATAAGGCATCATAAGGACATGCTGCTGAATGCAAGAGTTTCACAGCTTTTCACTTCTGCAGTTTTGGACCAAAGCAGTCTGTTAGTCTTCCATTGTTAAGGCCATTTAAAATGGAAATTGAACATCCAAACCCCAAATTGCAATTTCATTACTGTTCCAACAGTACTGTCAGAGCTTTCACCCCATGCAGGAGGGTTGGCCACTTCTTCCTGTACTACACCAAAGCAGCAAGCAAGCGATACTGCAGACAGGCTGCTTATAGAGCCTGCAGTGAGGATGTGCACAGTCAAACCTCCAGCAACTACCACCTGGAATTGGAACACTTATCCTCATGGAAATATATGGGCAGAATAACTTAAAAACAAACCTCTCACTGTATTAACACACTGCCTGGCTAAATAGGTATGGGCTAGGAAGAAATCACTGTTTGCAACAGGAAACCACACATCAACATAATTCATACTGTGCCCCAAAACCTAATCCCAAAGAAAAGTAAAATGTCATTTGGAGCTATTGAAAACACTTGGAAGACATTTTTGCCATTAATGCCAATTCCCAGCTCCCACAGATAAGATGTGTCGTTAGGATTCTGTGTAGCAGAGGTTAAGCCACTAGGGAGCTATCTAGTTACTAAATTTAAAATAGATTTGGATTATTTTACTTGCAACTTTTTGTTTTCAGTCTTGTACCTCAAAAGTCTGACTTAAGTCTTATTAAATACCTTTTCAGCCTTGTTTGGGCTTTGGGACAAAGTGAATCAAGGTGAAATACAAGGTAACATGATAAATTCAAGCAGTTTAGTTCATAGGAATCCCCGGAGATCTGTAGCACAAAACATACTTAGGAGATCCAAGGCCTGAAAATTATTTACTTTTGCACTGCACAGGGACATTGCACAGACTGATACTACTGAGGGAAAAGAATTCCCGTAACAAGCCCAAACCAGTACATGTCCTGTGAGGAAAACACTTCAGAGTTGTGGGCAAACCCTGAATCACAGCCATTAACTCAAGTTATGTATTTTGCCTAGGCATTAGCACAGATAGAGAGATCAGACAGACACAATATGAAACCCTTACTGAGTATTTCTTAATCAGTTCATATTACAGCTGCTGACAAACAAATGCATAATACATAGATATGTCCCTAATTAGGGTTTCTGCAAGTCATATGCCATGAAACCCTTGGAGGAGTATGTAGATTAACCACCATATTTTTTTTGTAATATGCCGCTTCTTTCCCACAAACTCCATATCCCACAGGAGTTAAATGGCACAGTAGCAGAGTTAAAATAGGCGCAGGAAAGAGCATAAGACTTAAAAATAGATGAGGAATCCAGGAGGCAAAGATACAGGAAGAGGTCTCAGAGACAGGCTGCAACAAGCCCATAGAGGGCTTTGAAAAAAACAAAACTTGAAATTGTTTGCCTCCTTTAAGTCATCATGGGTTTTGCCAGTGCTCCTTTACTGAGGCAGTACTTCATCCAGAGAGATCAAACTTGGATTTGATTATCAAGTGAATGAAAATCCAGTGGAGTAGGAGACAGTGAGAGTCACAAACATTTCACTGTTTACATGGAGTGCAGAGTGCGGTGGCCCTTGAAAGACACAGATTGGCTTCAAGTCTGCCTTTATGCAAGCAAGTCTGATAGCATTTAAATGAAACAAGAACAAGATATGCTTTTGTTCTGCAGGGATATGAAAGTCCCTCCCCTTGTGTTTTTAAGGAAAAGCAAGGCTGGAGGAAGCCTCACTGGGTTTGAAACTCTGAAAGTTAATCATTTACAAATCTTTAGTCTTAATGCAACACTGCAGCAGAGCGCTTAAGGGCTGAGGTAGTATAATGCATGCTTAGACACAACAACAAGATGTAACTACACAGCTGAGTTTGCATACATATTGCAGTGAAATTCTTCAGGGTCTTTAACCTACAACATACAAGTGACTGAACTTTTAAAAAAAAAGCATAACCACTAGGTACTGTAGCAGCAATTCCTCAAACATATTTGCATGTGTTGACACTTCTGCAATGAAGGCTGTTGAGCAGTTATGCTGGGAAATAAACATTGCCTAACCCTAAAGAATAACCACAAGCAGAAAAAAACAAGTGTTACTGCAGCTGGTGTCTTCCTTCCACAGCACTAGTCTTTGACTACTGAAATAAAAAGATTAAAAGTCACCTGAGGGTCTGGCTGGTAAGTAGCTTTTTTAGTATTTAGGTAGCTTTCTTATAGCTATATAAAGCTTGCATTTCAAAAGTCTAGTGTAACCACTTCTACCCCATCACCCTATAATCCTCAAAAATGTCTGGCTACTGGCAAAACAAAATACGCTCTCTCTCCAAAACTTTCTACTAGGTGTATTTACAAGTTTGGCTCTGCAAGTTTAGCCATGATCTTGGCTGATGGGGACTTTAGGGACAGCATAACTTAATTGTCCCTGAGCAAAGGAGTAACTTCTTTGACATTTGGGCAAAGAAGGAGAGGAGGAAATCTACTGAAAGAGATGCTCTACCTCCTTGTGTCTCCATTTGTGTCAAGTACTAGGACATATACATGCAAGAGGCTGAATTACTATGCTGCTGGTGCCTAGTCCCCTTCATGAATGATGCTGCATCCAACCTTGTGGGCTAGTTTACTCTTTCAAGAAGCAGGTTAGTTTAGCCAACTCTCCATTACAGTTGCTACCTCCACACTAACTAAAGAGCTTCTTGCGCAGACTGTATTTATAGTCACCAAGTGATCACTGCCCATTTTACACTCCGATATTTAGTCAGTTGGATTAGAAAGTTAGTCTAACCCTAGGAGTCTCAAAATACAGGTATAATCTCATCAGAGCCAACCAGAAATAACTGCCTATTCTAATATCTGGATTCATGAGCCTGGTAGGCACATACACGTGGCCTGAAATGGATGGCAGTTGGAATCAATTTGGAAAACTCTGATAAAGATAATGGAATTTTGAAATGTATTATCAGAGAAAACCACCAAGTCTTCTAGTGGTTAACATCCTTTTCCGTTAGGATGTTATGTCAGAGGATACATGGCATTGGCTTGAGAGAAGAGGGTCAGAAATCAACAGAATCTTTCTTGGCCCTGGTTCTTTTTCAAGGGTTGGGCTCAGTTTGTCTTTTTACTTTGAACTTGGTGAATAATCTTGAAAGAATCAACTTCCTTGGGAAAAGAACATGTAGGTGTGAGGCATCCTGAAAGGATAAATGATCCATAAACCACGTATGATGATTTGTAGAAACCTTGGACTTACGGCAAATGTGTAACAGTGCCTCAGAACATTTCTGTTTAGAATTCCCAATGGGAAATAAACAGCAAATGTAACAAAAGAGCCTCCCAGGAACTCACTTCCACCTGGGTATTTTGCAAGCTCTTCAGAGGTTAAGATTTTCTTTCCCTCAAGCCATAGAATGAGATGGTAAGAATGAGATTCACCATCAGATCTAGGTTTTGGCAATAAAAAAGGAAGTAGAAACACTTCATGGTTTGACCAAGTCTTCTTTCATTTGTGGCTCTATGTTGCAGATTGGGGAGAAGAATCACCTCCCAAATACTACTCACAGTTTAAATCCTAAGCACCTTCTGGCCAGCCGAAAGTCCATGAACATGCCCTTTCCCCTCCAAGTTCTCAGAGGTCAGATTCACTAAAACCACTATTGTGTTGTAGTGGCTGGAACAGAAGAACCAAGTTTCTATAGTGGGAAATAAAGTTTGTGAAGTACAATGTTCCATATGCCCCTCTATTCATACAAAGCCTCATACAACAGCAGCGGCCCCAACCTGACAATTTAGCCTTTATTAACAGGTAATGACTTCCATTGTGTATAGCTCATGCATGCATGAGCTGTAAGCATCATGACTGCAACTGACTTTCATACTTCCAAAATTCAGCACAACAAAAAATTCTCTGATGCCAATCCAATGGTGAATATAATCCTCCATAATGAGACTAGCCTGTGGGAGAAAAAGAAATGTGAAAAAAACCTGTGCTGTACATTCAGATTTCAGCCAAGACTAAAATCGAAGCAAACGGTAGGAATTATATGCTTGCTATGAGGCATGAAGCCAGAGCGAGAAGAATTGCATCTATTCAGTGTCTCAGCTTTAGAAGTAAGGAGTGGATAAACAATTAGACAATGGGTTTGGTGTACAAATTCATTCCACTGAGTCAGAAATGGTGGGGTTGTATAGACTAGTACTCTTGGACAACTGATGCTTGCATGAGGATGAGCTGCATCAACATCGCTTTTGATCCACGAGAAACAACGAAACCTGGCAGAGATTGAAAAGCACCCCCTCCCCATGTCATGGATACCACTTATTTGTAAAGCATTCAAACAGCCCAGAACGTCTGCTACAGTTCTCCAATGCCAGCATTAGACTAAACTGCACAGTGTAGTAAACACAGGGAAAACACATTACAAAGCCCTTTGATGAGTTCCAGGGGCAGGGGGCTGCGTGGGGGTGTGCGTGGGGAGACTTCCATACTTCAAGGCCTTGGCAAGTAAAATCTTCGGCCAGGCCTGACCTGCAGTCATGACTGGCTACTTTATTCACCTATTTCTGTAGACACTAGCCTTCCTCCAGGTACTGCTGGTGCTTTTCAGAGTATGCTTTCCAGCAATACCCCTCATAGACTTCCAGCAGCCATCCTGGGCCTCTGCAACAGCACCCTGCTTGGCTGCGAATGGGCTTGCTGCCCTGCCTGTCACAGCACACTGCCAGCTGAGCACTCATTTTATCAAAATGACAGGACTTAAGCCAAAGTTTTTAGTTGATACTTAAACCCTCATCTCCAGTCTCACACCCCCAATAGCACATGCTATAGAAGATAACGCTCCTTAAAGCTGGGGTTAGGACCACCTGTGTTTTCATTCTTCAGTTTCTAGCTGTGTCACAATGCACGCAATGGGAAAAGACATGTGTAAGTACCATCCACCTCCTAACATCAGAGCCCTTGCAAGAACAAGTTCTGGTTTAAAGCTGCTTTCTACCAGCAGACAACTGGCAATAATGGATATCCACTGCATGATCTAATCCACCTTCCAGTTACTAAGGTCAGCCTACTATTTCTTTCCACTGGCTAAGTGTCCTTAAAACTAGATACAAATATACATGTATAATCTGAAGTTTAATTGAGCTGCTGTCGCTATAGTCTTGCTGAGCAGCATTATGCAAGAGGATTTCACACAAGATTTCACAATTTCCTAAATTAGATTGTGCTGGGAGTGGAACTAGGAGATGGGGGGGTGAAGAATGCAAATACTTGACAGAATTAACTCAGTATGACACAGAGCCACGCATCTGAACATCTGATTCAATTACAAACTTGAAACCAAGGATTTGAAACCCAGTTTGCTTATTTTACATGCCCATTAGATATTTGCCACTAGAGATATTTGCCATCTACTGCTATCTGCTTGGGGGACAGAAGGAGAAAGAAAGGACAATATATTCTGTGAATAGTGCAAAACTCAAGCAATAATCTCCAAAATCCTTCACTTTGTATGCCATTTCTGCTTCTTATCTCCTGCCCTTGCTCTGTTTCAAGAACTATCAGTTCTTCATTAACGTTTTATTTAATTCCTTTAACATCCTCCGCCCGGAAGGCCCTTCACTGAACAGTGATCTGGCAATCTGCACTCATACTGGCCTGTCTGCACTCATACTGACTGCAAGAGCCAAACCTACTCCTGGTGAAGCGTGCCACAAATGATAAAAGCACAGCTCTTCATGACCAGGTGGCCTGAAATGCATTTCACAAAGCTGCTTTACTAGTCTGACTGCCAGCCCCTCTCAGAATGTGTCATCCTTCTTTCTCTTCTCACTGCACATGCCACTTGTCAGATACTGATAAAGATTACTTATTTTCACTTGTAGCAAGGAAAACAAAATGCATCACAACCTCTAGGTAGGATGTTACTCAGAGATAACTGTTCTTGGTCTTACTGTTTTTCTGAAGTCTGTGAATCCTAGAAAGAATGTTTTCTTTTCATTAGACAAATGGCTAACTGCAAGCATTCCCTGCCTACAGACTTCTTGGGTACTACCCACACATCTGGGCTGTAATGGGGTCACCAGCTTTTAAGGAGGGGCCACAAGAGGGATGTCTGAGCACAAATCATGTCCTGAGGTGACAGGCTCCCTTCCTCCACCAAAAAGGGGTTAACATTTTTATATATCTGTACTGAAGTTACAGAAACCAACATGTTCAGCTGCCAGGTACAGTCAGCAGAGTAGCTCCTCAGATTCCTCCAGGGCCCTCAAAATTGACACAATAACCACATTTTTTTAGATTTTAACCCTGTCATAAATTACAGAGTTGCCCTTTCTATCACCTATGGCTGGGAGCTGGCATGAGCAGGAGGGAAAGAGAAAAAAAAAAATCTTCACCTCAAATTGCTGGTTCATGGAAATTTTGTAGGTAGTTTTATATACTATAGAAGAATACTTATTTGCACCTATATCAGTAGAAAATGACCCTTTTCTGTTCACATTGATGACCAAAACACCAAAACATAAAAATATTTTGCGTACATGAACAGAACAGTGCCTTAGAAAAAAGAGCAAAGGTATTCTGCTATGCAGCACCACTGCCCTGACATCTTCAGCAATGCTTGTAGATAAATTCATTTACCAGAAATTGCTCTTTTACCTTATGTGTGGCGCCAAGATCACCAAATGTAGCTATGTCATTTTTGCTCTAAGAGAGAAAATAATGTGCAAAAAAAAAAAAAAATCATTCCTTGTATCTCTTGATTAGTATAGAACACAAACCACTTCTGAAAATAACTGACAACTTGAGGGTTCATTTGTGGAAGGTGCTAAAACACCCACACCTCAGTGGAAGTCCCAAGATCTTATGTCACTTTTGAAATGGGAAAGTAAATACTTAAATTACTTGAATGTTTTTGAAACCTCTACCCTACATACAAAGAAGAGAAAAAAGGCCCAATTATGTAGGCCTCATGCTCCCAGCCTTCCTAAAGGGCAAGGAATGCAGGCCCTGTAGAGACAAGCACGAAGTAATGGGTAGGATTGCACTTTTTAGCAAGGTGCATCAATTACATGAGTAAGCTGTGAATGTAAAGAGGCTGGCCAGTCTTCCAGCTATGCTGGCTTATTTCAACATCACATCCAAAGGCTATTTTGCTATAAACATATTTTACACAATGAAAGTGATCTCTCAAAGGGGCACTTCTTCAGCCTGGGAGAAATATTCAGAACTACATACAGACTAAGGAACACAGTGGTCTTACCTCTACCTACTTGCCTCAGTACTAGTCATGTGTTTTAATCTGTATTTGCTACCACAGGTACTGCTAGACATTTGACCGACTGCAAAAGATCACACAAGATCCCAGACTCTAAGGCTCTGCATTGACACATAATTTATTGCAGGAGCAAGGGGTCAAATAGTTGTTATTATTGAATTTTAATTTCTAGCAAACATATTCAAAACCAGCTGAAGACTACAATGACATGATTTAGTAAAGGGAAGCAGCAGTCTTCTACCTAAAGATGGTAAGCTTTGCCCTTCATTACTCATTTCTTTATTCACTTCAGTATTTTAATGTTTGTTTCCTAAAATACTTCGGAGGGGGAGGTGTCATGGCAACAAGCACTCACAACAATGTGATTTCCACTGCCCCAAGAAATGGCAATTTTCCCCTCACTGAAGAGCTACCAGCTAAAGTAGGTAATGGGCAACTTCCAGAAGGTTGATAAAAATCAAAGACATTTGTTCAGCCTTTTTGAGCCCTTGACTCACCCCCACCTCTCACTGTAGATAAACAAAGCATCAGATGCCTCCCTCTCCTCTCTTCGCCAAGAGCCCTGCTCTGAAAAGCAACAAGCCTTTTCCCACTCCAGCACTCACACAGCCAAACTACTAAACTTGCCTCAATGGAAAGGTAAACCTCTTCTTCTTCCTCTTGCTCATCTACACCCACCACAGTCACACCCAGCTCTTTATGAGACAAATGTTTTCCACTGTCTTCTCTCCAGTCTGTCTCTCAGCCCCTACCTTAGCACCTGATGAACTGGGAAATGCCTGTGTCTCCTCCTCATTTTAATATCAAGATCTGCAGCAGGTTGGACTTTTCCCCAGACCACAAAAACTACCAGCACTGCACTGCTTCCAGGCCCAGAAGTCCCATGCTTCCTGGGGACAACAGCCCTTGCAGAACCGTAAGTGTCTGCAAAGAGCTTGAAATCTGTCAAAAAAATCCCAGCATCTGATGAATTAGAGCAATACTGTAAAGGGATGGTAATGAATTGGTTACTTCCATTAGGCACAAATAGGTTAACTAAATACAGCAACAGAAAAATAAATAGATCTCTTGAAAGAGACTATGCTACTTTATAGCGCCATAATTTGAATTAGCTCACAGAGATGTAAATGCAGGGGAAGTGTTAACTCCTAATAGCTGCAAAGACCTAGAGACACCACATGGCATAGGAGAGAAAGGAGCCACTTAGAATTGTTAAATGGGTCCTTGATGGACATTATTGACACGCTTTCTCAACATCTTTATCAGAGAACAGGCAGTCTTAGTTGATGGGTTATTTGTGGATATCCTATGTAACAGATGCAACAGAATGATAAAACTCCACTGTGCTAAGTGTTCCTCATCTGTCTCAGATCTACAGCCCAGGGTTTTGCACTAGCTTGCTGGAAAGGTGCACTTTGCAAATATTTATCAGACCTAAATTAAACAGAGTTATGGCAGAAGGGCAAGGGAGGTGTTAAAAAAATAATTTGGAGAATTAAGGAAAGGTGACGTGGTAAACCTATTCCAGATCATAGAATGATGGAATGGTTTGGGTTGGAAGGGACCTTAAAGATCACCTAGTTCCAACCCCTGCCATGGGCAGGGACACCTTCCATTAGACCAGGTTGCTCAAAGCCCCGTCCAACCTGGCCTGGAACCCTCCCAGGGAGGGGGCAGCCACAGCTGCTCTGGGCACCCTGTGCCAGCACCTCACCACCTGCACAGGGAAGAATTTCTTCCTTATGTCTCATCTAAATCTGCCCTCTGTCAGTTTAAAGCCATTATCACTGGTCCTATCACTGCATGTCCTTGTAGAAAGTCCCTCCCCACCTTTCCTGTAGCCCCCTGTAAGTACTGTAAGGCCACTCTAAGGTTTCCCCGGAGCCTTCTCTTCTCCAGGCTGAACAACCCCAACTCTCTCAGCCAGATGACTGGAAATGATAGAAAGGAGACTCTTGTAACAGTTTTCTCACTGAATGTAAAACTATAGGACTTCCCTGTTCTCAATACCGCATAAACTATGCACAGGAAATATTCCTACAAGGTAAACTGCAATATTTTTTAAGCAACACTTACAGTCAAACTTTCACAGCCCTCCCGCTCTTAAGTGTCAAAGCATTTTTATTTACAACATGGAACATGCTAGTTAACAGTGTGGTATTTTATTGCTCAAGTCCTCCCTGAGACATATTCCATAGGCTTTGTCTGCAACTGTGCCATTTACTTACTACAGTGCATTACATCTCTTGAAATACACATGAACAGTATGTGTGTGCAGCATACAATGGGCACTTTGTACACTGGAGCTAATCCTATGGGTTACAAACAGTGAACTCAAGGGTTGGGAAAAGGCCCCCTTAGAACCCTGTATTCTTGCCCGGCAGTTTACACACATTAAAAATGCTTGTTGTGTTTTTAATTGTGTCATTTGCTACTTGCAGAAAGCCCTTCTAGTAATCTCCATAAAAGATGGCGCAAAGTTCATAGCGTATATGATGTATCCCCTAAAGACAGCTTTGGGAAATTCAGAGATCTGGGTTAGAAGAGGGTTCTCCAAACTCAAGATAGTGCTTAGATTGAATATCTCAAAGTCACTCATTGCTACTGCTGTTATTTTTTACGTAGTTAGTCTTCCCCTCCCCCTTTGTTTCCTTGTATTTTCTCCCTAGTATTTGCCTCAGGTTTTCTTATTAAATATTTTTGTTCTCTGTATGGTCTCTGTGCATATGTGATGCTTGCTGTTTGAGCTGTACCCATGCAGTGCAGAGTCATGGTATTGGCTCTACTCCCTGCATGGGTAAGAAACTCCAAGGTCCTAGTTAAGAAAAACTGTTGATTTTGGTGGACCTTAAGGACACAATTAGGGAGCTCTGACTGAATACAGCTGTCTTTCCAAACCAGGAGCACTGCTAGGAGAACAGCTTAAAGGAACAAAGCCAGATGGGAGGAGTAAAAAAGCCTCACTGGTGGCAGGCAGAAGAGTTGGAAAGCAGGGCCCTATTTAAGACA
Organism: Tyto alba; assembly: GCF_018691265.1. Taxonomy (NCBI): domain Eukaryota; kingdom Metazoa; phylum Chordata; class Aves; order Strigiformes; family Tytonidae; genus Tyto; species Tyto alba. The sequence continues at coordinate 17,794,895 of NW_024881317.1, forward strand.
AGCACCTAGTGGAAAAGGATAGACTGGAAGGAAGAGGAGAAACCCAGGGTTTTTTTTTTTACCTTACTTCCTTGTTAAAAACAGATGCCGGTTGTCTCTGCCAACTGGCAAAATTAGTTTTCCACTAAAAGTGGTATCAGGGATGCAACTCGGCTCTTTCTGTACTCTGAAGGCATCCATGTCCCGTTGTTTGATCAGATGCTGAACCTTGACTCCTTCCTGCACAGAGAAAACCACCACTCACCTGCCCTTTCACTAAGGGTCAGCTGCACCATCATGCTTGTTTCTTCCTTATTTGTAGGGTTTCTCACCTGGGAAACCCCCTAGCCCACAGAAAATCTGTTGTTCAAAGATCAGACCTCTCTTCATGCAGCTACTTTCAAATACAAAGGCATCTTCTCCAATTCTGTGGGTGCTCTGAGCTCCAGCCAGAGGGTGTGTGCTCTGACTCATAATACACACATTAACACTTTTCACCCAAACAATGGCATTAAGTGTCTTCTTTGATATTTTTGTCATATAATCACTAAAGCATTTCCATGTGTTATTAAGTATCACAACATTCTAATCTGAACTGTCTGTATGGGATTATTTCTGAAAGGTATTGCAAGTTACAGCATTCATACACACAGAGTGAAAATAAAATCTAATTTAGTTACTAAATGTGGGTTTTCTAATTTACAAACAAGTGCTGTCATGGCAGTGTACTAATTAGTGCAACAAGGAATTAAGCCTGCATCCTTATTTTGCCTGTACAAGAATTCATGTACAGCGTTTGTAGTGCAACTGGAAAGCTAGGCAGTTATGGGAGAAGGAGAGAAACACATTGTGACTGAACATGATTATAAAATGATGTTATTTCTCTTATTCTGAGACACAGCATGGCACTTCTGCACTATGGAATAAGTACACTGTTATCAGAAAGGCAGAACCCTTGCTGCTGGAGGCTGCAGATTACAGCCCACTTAGTTCCCCAAAAAGCATCCCACTCACTGAAGAGATTTACTATTATTTTCTTTTATCTAGGTTTCTTGGAAAATGCATTACATCATGTCACGCATTCACTGTGCTTTGTTCAGCACTTGTGCTACGCAAAATCATCAAAAACTGTTGAACAGCCAGCACTGTCCTGTGGCGTTTTGCTATCACCACAGTGGGACAAGCAGTCCCTTGTTCTGGGCTGTTGTTGACCACAGTCATGGCTCAGATGAACCCTGACATGCTCAGCTGGACAGAAGAACACTGGCAGCTGTGAGACAAACACATGCAATTAGCCAGCACCTGCCAGGCAAAGCACTCACAACCCTCATTCGTAACATTAAGCTATCCTCTGATAAATAAGAAGGCTATTAAAGAGGGAATAACCACACTAGAGAGAACATTATAAATTAGACAAGCAACTGTTGCAGTGACTAGGCATTATGTCAAGCACACTAAAGCTCAGAAAATAAATGTAAACGTTAAAGGAAAATCTATCTTTCCTCACAGGGACAGACAGAACTAACTGCAGAGACACTGTGGGGTTCCACTGGGGACATTTGGCAGGTGAAGACAAGAGATGGTTTGGAGAAGAGCTACTCACAGATTACAACCAAAAGCTGAGGTAGTTCCTATTATATAGATCATTAAACCTTTCACTTCTTCCAGATCCAGCAGGGATCCTAAGTTTACTGTCCACTTGGAGTTTACAGGTAAGGCTTTGTCATAAACCCAAATGACTATCAGCATGTTAAAGACTCGGATGAATGTCACTGAACTTGTCTTCTTACTGACCAAAATTTTTCTTTTTTTTTAATACACAAACCACCAAAAAGGAAACCAAGCTTCTCAGGCAGGCAATGAATATTCCCACTGTAGAATGTATTCAACCACTTAACTGCAGAGAACACAAGCCGATTGCCTAGCAGACATAGCCAGACCACATTTCCCACTACATTTTTATTCTTGAAAATAGATGAATGCACAAACCAAAGGTCAGTTTCATTACCCAAGTAAATAATCTGAGCTAAGAGTAAATCAACTAATGCACTTACAAAACTATCAGTATCTGTATTCTAAACACATTCCAGTTAGTGCTATTTAAGCCCTTTCATGATTGGTTTCCTTGAATCTGAGTAAATGCATTTGATTCTGATGAATGATAAATCCTCTGAAGAGCTAACTTTAAGCCCACATTTATTTTTTTAACATTTGCTCAAAGTAAACTCTGGATTACACAATTACTCTGCAACAATGCAAACTGTGCATTGGAAATCCATGTTGCCAGTGCTTTCCTATGGCAGTTACATTCAGGAAATAAAACTAATGTGTGAACTGGGAAACTAACCAGTAAAACAAACTGCAAATTTTCAGTCACCTGTCTGTAAACCATCTGCACACCAAGAATCCCTAGTACAATGTGTGAATAGTGTTAAACAGCAAACTATATTTTGTGATATATCAACAATAAACAAATAGTTCCATAGGCAGCTGATTAAAAAAAAATTATTTCCCAGGGACATCAGCATGGGGTCACTGGTGCCCAAAAAAGGGAAAATTCTGCTGCAGCTTCCCATCCGCATGGACAGGGACCTGTCCTCTAGCCACTTCCCTGTTTTCAAAGGACATCTATGAAATGACTTGTTTTTATCGCTTGAACTCACAGAACAAGATGAAAACATACTAAGTAGGAAACAGACATGGAATTGAGTAAGCCTGGCTTCCATAACAAACAAACAAACAAACAAAAAAGGAAGTAGGACCATGCAAAGGAGACTCCAGGAATTTGTCTCTGGATTTTTATACATTTTATCTTGAGTAAAATTTGTGTGGTGACTGCACTGGTTCCTCTATCTTCTAATGATGTCCAGATTTTCTTTCTTTTTATTCAAAAACATGTCCTCGAATACTTGATGCAAAGTCTGAAGTTGTGCAGGTCAGGTGCCTTTGATTTCAGCTGTATAGGAAAGAGGACGGCACACTAAGGACACTAAAGATTTATGAGAACCACAGCAACAATCTCACTAATAATTTAAGGAGAGAGAGGAAGAAGTTTTAGGGTTCACCTCTAATGTACATTTCCATTTGCACCAAGAAGCTATTTGGTAAATCTGCTTTACAGAGAGATGGCACATGCTCTTCCTCAAAGGCAGGCTGATCAGTTTGAATGATAAATGCTGGAAACTTAGGAGAACTCCTAGAAAAAAACATTACTGTGAAAAGCCACTCCCTGACCCTGGCAAAGTCTGTTTGTTGTCGTTTAACCCCAGCCAGCAACTAAGCATCACGCAGCTGCTCATTCATTCCTCCCACCTCCCAGTGGGATAGGGAGGAGAGTCGAAAAAAGAAAAACTGGCAGGTTGAAATAAGAAAAGTTTGGTAACTAAAATAAAATAACAATTACAATAAAAATATAATTACAAATCAAAGGAATGTAACAAAAAGAGAGAGAAAGAAAACCCAAGTGATGCACAGTGCAATTGCTCACCACCTGCTGACTGAGGCCGGAGCAGCGATCTGCCCCTCCCAGCCAACTCCCCCCACTTTATATACTGAGCACGACATTCTGTGGTATGGAATAGCCCTTGGGCTAGTTTGGGTCAGCTCTCCTGGCCACACTCCCTCTCAGCTTCTTGTGCACCTGCTCACCAGCAGAGCACAGGAAACTGAAAAATCCTTAACTTAGCAAAAACTAAACCATCAGTGTGCTACCAACATTACTCTCACACTGAATCCAAAACAGAACACTGTACCAGCTAGAAATAAAATTAACTCTATCCCAGATGAGATCAGGACAATATTTAAGCCTGAGCCTGTGAGATAATCACTTCTGTTGGTGGAGTTCCTGAAGGTAAGCCCTTCCTGAAGGATATTATGTGATTGTGATGTTTATAGCATATGGTCTGTATATACAGTAAGTATGCAAGGAAGTCATAGAATCACAGAATCATTTAGGTTAGAAAAGACCTTTAATATCATTGAGTCAACTGTAAACCTAGCACTGCCAAGCCCACCACTAAACCATGTCCCTAAGCACCACATCTACACATCTTTTAAATACCTCCAGGGACAATGACTCAACCACTTCCCTGGGCAGCCTGTTCCAATGCTTGCCAACCCCATCGGTGAAGAAATTTTTCCTAATAGCCAATTTAAACCTCCCCTGGCACAACTTGAGGCTGTTTACCCTTGTCTTATCACTTGCTACCTGGGAGAAGAGACCCACACCCAGCCATCTGAAACCTCCTTTCAAGTAGTTGTAGAGAACAATAAGGCCTCCTCTCAGCCTCCTTTTCTCCAGGCTAAACAACCCCAGTTCCCTCAGCAGCTCTTCATATGACTTGCGTTCTAGACCCTTCCCCAGCTTCATTGCCTTTCTTTGGTCACACTCCACACCTCAGTGATTTTCCCATAGTCAGGGGCCCAAACTGCACACAGTAATCATGGTGTGGCCTCTCCAATGCCAAGTACAGGGCACTGTACACAAGACAGTGTGCAAAAGCCTTCTCTCAGTACATTTATTCCAGGGAAAGGAACAGTTCCAGTGCTCCCAAAAGGAATGACTCTCATATAGCTCAATGTTGCACACATGCCTGCTTCAGAACGACTACTTTTCATTTAAAAGGAAGAAATCACAGCCAGAAATTTATAAAACGGACATCCAAAGTCTCCAAAACTACATTAAAATTACCTACAATAAGGAATCCAGTTTTCAAAATGGCTGCGTGCCAAATTCTCTCAGAAATTGATAGCATGATATGCCTATGAAGGGACATATTGGAAGATGGGGAAACTTGTGGGCCACCTCCCTTAGTGCCAGCTGGTATAGATCATGCTCCTGTGTCATATGAAATGCACATCTTTCCCCCACTGTTTGGCTTTCCTGGAAATATCTCTGCACAGTGCTTAGTCAGATTGAGTGCTCATTTCTGTACTTCACACTACAGACTGAGCCTTTTGGTAGTTTGATGACACATTTCTGCAACTGTCCTCTGCTTTAGAGATATGATCTATCTTCTGCATCAGGAACTGACTCAGGAGAGGAGAAAATATTGGCATGTTAAATGATGTCATTGGTACCTATTGTCCCTGAAAAAAACAAGAGAATTCTCTGAAGTCTGCATATGACACATGACATCTACATTGCATGTCTAGAACTCAGTCCCTTTAATGGCATAAAGTATGCCGTTAAAAAGTATTTGCTTCAGGTGTCAGCAAAACCTGTGCCCAGTGCCCTGTCGCTTGGCATTTGTGAAAATGCAAGGATCAGATTCTCAACCATTACACAAGGTATCGCGGTTCTCATCCTAAAACAAGAATGTTGCCTGACTGGGCTTCAGAGTACCTTCTTCTAGTTTATATTAGCTTCCCACATGGATTAAGTTTGGGCATCTGTGAACTGCTATGCGGTAACTCATTTTATCTCAGTCAAAATAATCTGGGTTTTATGCATCTGTAGGGCTGATACTCAGGCTTGTATGTAGGTATCAGGGTTACTGTAAAGATGAAGAGAAGTCGTAACACTGTCATGAAAGTGAGAGATGCCAGCACAGTGACTGAGGAGCAGGAGACATGGACCAGATGCAGGTCTTGTACTGATAGTCCGGATCTAGTGCAAACATGGGCAATAAATGAGAAGAAAAGGAAAGAAAAGCAGAACGCAGCTTCATAAATTGCTTCTGCTCATAAGGAATCATACAAACACTGCATTTAAGAGAGTACATGTGTTAAATACATAGGAGACAATGAATCACAGAGTTTATAGTAATATTAGGCAGTGAAGCAGTGGACATTCACAGATGAGAAAGAAAGGTTGGCTTAACTTCTCAGGCCCTGTTTCAGAGAGCAGGATTATCTGCTGGGTAAGTGTCCTTTGCAGAAGTGGCAATAAAAGTTCTTGGCTGCAGAATAACTGATAATGGTGCCAAAGGAAAAAATAAAATAAAATAATCAAATCTTATAAAGTCAGGCAGATCTGCCGTTGCCGCCAAGAACTCCAGAACAGAGCAGGAGTCACTGAAAGCCCTGGGCTGGACCAGCCAACACAAAGCACCAGGACACTGTCCATGGGAGACAGGATCAGGAAAAGGGACTGGTTTTAGTTAACACCTTTAAACAACACACAGACCTTTAAACTCCCACACAGACGCTCCCTCACTCCCTCGACAGTGAGATAGGGGAGAGAATTGAAAGGGCAAGAGTGAGAAAGCTTGTGGCTTGAGATAAAGAAAGTTTAATAAGTAGGGGGAAAACCAAAACAAAACAAAGAAAAACAGGTAATACAAAAGGAATTGCTCACCACCAGCTGTACCAGTACCCAGCCAGTCCCCAGGCAATGGCAACCCCTGGAAAACTCACCCCAGTCTGATTGCTGCACATGATGTTATGTAGTAGGGAATATCCCTTCAGTCAGCTGGGGTCAGCTGTCTTGGCTGTGTCCCCTCCCAGCCTCTTGCCCACCCCCAGCCTCCTCACTGTGGGGGCAGAGTGAGAAATGGAGAAAGCCTTGATACTGTATAAGCACTGTTTAGCAATAGCTAAAACATCTGTGTGCTATCAACACTGTTTTGTTCACAAATCCAAAGCATAACACTGTACAACTGCTATGAAGTAAATTAACTCCATCTCAGGCCGACCCAGTACAGGGACCCACTTGCAGACAGTTAAAGCTGATTGAACCCTGTCAACAGTCACTATCCCACAGCACATTCAGCCCCCAGCTGCACTTGAGTAATGATTTACAGGGGAGAGGAATTCGGGCTTGGGTGCTTCATTCTGCTTTAATTAATCAGTAAGAGACAGATTTACTTATTTTACACAAAATTCAGGGATCTGACTTACACAGCTTACACAAAAGGCTGTGTGGATGATGGATAAACCATGTACCTGGTATAGTGACCTTGATATGAATGCAGCCTAAAGACAGGAATAAAAAGAAGATTCATTGCACAAAGGCCAGTAAAGCTGAAATCTGTGCTGCTAAACTTTTTAACATTGGGCACCCACTTAAACACCCTGTGTTTCTGCCACAGCACTGGGTAGCACTCCCTCAGTTGGACACTTTGCAAACTCTGCTGGGTTTGAATTTTGGCACACTGGTGACACATGCTCTTGATGGGAACAGGGGGCCATGGCTCTCCTACCCTCGGGAACAAACTGCAGAGGTCAGATCTCACAGCCTCTTGAAATGGGTCACAGTATCCCAACTAAGTGGACATTCTGGGTTAACAGTTTATTTTTTCAACAGCAGTCTTGAGGGAAAGCAAACAAATATACAGGCCACGTGAGACTCTGAAAAACCAATTAGTTTTACTTCACCTCTCACAAGTTATAGGCGTGTATAGACACGGTAACAACCATCCATTTGTATTTGGCCACTTCTTCAGCAACCTCACAACAGCCCTCTAACCTCAGAGGTCTCTGAGCAATCTAGAGCAGTATCATTCAGTCTCTCTCACTCTCTCTCTTTAGTTGACCTTTGAATCAAGCAGCAACAAAGTGGGTTTCTCTCTCTCCCCCATCCTATCTTTCCTTTACCAATAGTATGCTTATACTCCCCTTAAAATGAAGGAAAAAAGCTATTCAGAGATGCTTTTATGTATTATAACTTTCAGTTACTTTGCTAAGCAATTCTCTGGTCAGCCTCATCATGTGATCACCTCTCTTAAATCTCCATTACACCCTCAACTTTATGTCCAGGTTCAGATTATAAATAATGGTTTGCCATGGAAAGGAGCCATTTTCTTACCCATGCGTGTTCCACTGGGATGCACAGCTACCAACACTCTACAACCTCATTATGGTATCAAAGCAAATTTCTTTTGTTCTTTGTAGTGACTCAATTCAGAGGCAGGAGAAAAATGACAAAACCCCCTACTTCCAAACAGTTTGCAGTCTGACATAAACATACAAACCAACTGCCCAACAGCAAACACTGTAAATCAAGTGTACCCAAATATCAGATCTTTTCATAATGATTTTATAAATATAGAATGCCAATTTTTGAGCACTGACCAGTTCCGTAGGCTTGACACATTACTGATCTGACATTGTAACATCTGTTTCAGATAACATATTGTAAAAATATTCAGCTGAATATTTTGCAGTGGTATTTGCACCTGCAATTTAGCACTAGCTTGCAAGCATGAATGTGAATAAATGTTACACGACATTTACTGAATAAGCTACTAGATCAGTTCTCTCATCTGAGAGCTACCTGGGGATGTGTCGGTATTTTCTGTGCTTTTGAATGAAAAGAAGCTTAGCAAAAGTGGCAACATGCAGAATTCATGCATTGCAAAAAGAATACATAAGTGAAGAATTTGAAATTATAAATGGATAAATTATAAAAGACCAAAACCAACACTGAAATCAGTTAAACAGAGATCAAAATAATGATTCTGTGGATCAAATCCAGTGGAAGTGATTATTCTTAATGCATGGCTTCTAACTTCATCACCTTCTGTTTTATAACTGCAAAAATCTAACAGAAGTCTCACGCTCCTGTTACAGAGACCGAAAATAGAGAAATCCATTATTTTATGTTTTACCTTGCCATGTTTGCTGAACCTTAACCTGAACACCTTCCTCTCCTCCAGTGAGCATTATTCAACTTGCTGTTGCATTTAAAAGGAGTTATTTTCTTCTTTTTTGGCCTGATTCCTCACAAATATGGACCAGATGGAGAACTGGATTTCATCATTTCAGGTTCTATGATTTTTTTTTTTTTTATGGCAGGAAAGTTACATTTCTCAAAGTTCTTAAGTTTTTTTACATCAACAGTTAAAAGGCCCTTTACTGGTGCAGCTGCTGACTTGTTATGATTGGATGTCTCAGAACCACTGGCCACCAGATACTACTCTTTCACTTGGAGGTTTTTTCATACTGTGTTACAGAGCACTGACCTGCAGCTTTGCTGTCATTGAATTGCTTTCCTGTACTGTATGACGAACAGCAACCTTATGAAAATTAGGAGACAGGAAGGTAAATGGAAGATGAAAAAGCAAATTAAAAGCAAACCCCCAAATGTTTACTTGTGGGTTATTAGTTCAGAGGTCTGACCGCAGCAGAAAGGCATGCCTGTACCTGGAAATGAACCAAGATACGCTCATGCCTCAACTGCAGAGGTCAGGCACACTATGAAACTGGCCTGCTTGGAATATTCAGAGATGTTGATCACTGTGAAGCCTTCTGACACTCTGCTGATCATTATTGTGAGAGATAGCGGTACCGTCTTAAAAAAGGCCTCTTTGTCTGCTTCATGGCTGAAAGAAACCAGAGAAATAGCCCTGTACAGCCTCAGGTATGACACTTTTTTGGTCACAGCTTTCTCAGAGATTGTGTGTAAAAAAGAATGCCATTAGCACAGCAACTGCAGATGTCCTCTGTGATCTGCCCAGTACCCCATGTTTGACAGCTGAAGCAGAAACTGAATTTCATGATTTGGTTTGCTGCTCACAAAGAAGTGCTTTCCTTCTGCCCCTGGGCTTTCCAGTATGAAAAGGGCAGTGCCCAGAAGCCACAAAACCTTACAAGCATATAAGACATGTACAACTACAAGGTGCCTGGATGCTGGCAGTGATGCCAGCCCCCATGTACAGAAGGAGAGCTGTGCTATGGAGACAGAAGCTAGAGGAGTCCACATGCACCACTCTATTGGTCGGTCCAGAAAAGTTAGAGGCAGGTCTAGCTTTGCTATACAGCCAGTCCTATATGGAACATGAAGAAAGTATAATAAAGGGAAAAAGGAGAGAGAGAAAAAGCAAAGTGGTATAAAAAAAATCTCACATTTCAAAACACACCTGCTTGTTTACTAAACAATGTGGTACCTGAGAAATAACAACTGAGAAAATTATTGAGGAAAAGAAACAAGGGCTGGATTCCAAAATAAAAGCACTGGAATAAAACAGATCCCTATAGAAGCAGCAATGGTTTCACTGAGCCTTCATCCCCATCTTTCTCCTCGTAAGAGATGGTAAAAAAATATAAATAAATAAAATAAAATAAATCAAGCTCTTCTCCCCACCTCATGGCCCCCAGTCAGCTTTGCTGCTTAGAAATACACAGGCACTACCTGCACATACAGTGGCTGTGATGATTATGTGGATAGCCTCACTAAGAGCCCTCCCAAGAAAACCATTAAAACAGATACAGTTTGCATACAATATCATTGGTGCTCGTTTCTAACATCTCAACTATTATTCCATGTTTTGTTACAGAAGAGGACTAAGTATTGAATAACTGTGCTTCCTTTTGTTTCTCAGCTTTTATCATTTGCCACAAAGATACAACATTATACAATAAATAAAACTTCACTCAGTTGAGTGGAAGGGAGTCCAGTTAAGACTCTCCATTTCCCTGTCACTTATATTGTCATACTGGTCACATCAGCCTCCTACTGTAGAAATAAACAGATGAAAATAAAATGAGCATTTAATCACCATGTTTAATGCAAGAACATTTTTACATCTAAATTATACTCTCCCATAGCACACATGATAGCACAAACTGCTATAGTATAGTATAGAGAACACAGACTTTTTTGTGTCCCATCTTCCGAAAGTATCAAAATGCTTACATGTGAAGGTTTTTTTTCCCTTCAGAGTTTCGTTTCCTAATTATTCCTTTATCTCTGCTATGTCAATAATGCCTTCTGCCATTTTGTGTGCAATCATTAATTACAATGGCCCTTCTCTAATTTTAGCATGGAGGAAGAACAATACTCAAGAATTCCGAAGTCTCTGTCCATCAATAGAAGCCATCAAATTACACTGAAAATCAAATGGGATAGTTTGCAAAAGCAATTCCAGGAAATTTCCAATGTGTTCAGATTCAACTGAGCTAGAAAGCTAGATGGAAAGACCATTGTTTTGGGTACTGTTCTGGCATTTTTGATTCCTGTCACAGCCAGTGTATGAAGCTCAGTGGCACAGCCCATTGCTGTCACTACAGCTTACAGTGCTTTCTCAGGCCTCCAAAGAAGATTACAGGGTTTCTGAAATGCCAAAGTTGCTGACTGCTGACTCCCAGACACCATGTATAAATGGCCTCTTGATTTTTTTAATATTCAAGCCTGACCTCCACCCTTTTCAAAAGTATTGTCAAATTGAAGACACTTGAGCTGCCTTCTTCTTTTCTTCTTTTTCTTTTTTAGTCCAAATCTTCAACAACTGAAGACTTACTGGTGATGTTGATATGAATTAAAGCAATTACTTGCTATAACACAGTGATCTGACCAAAGTAAAATAGGATAAAGGGATTATGAAGATGAGGGTGAACACCTGATACTCACTCTTTTATTAAGTCACTAGGAGCTGTGGTGAAAACAGCATTGTGCAAACATTCAATGGAGATCGTGGCTCATCTCCGGCAGAAACCTGTCCATTTCCTCCTTCTCTTCCTATCTTCTCCCAGTTCTGCATTATTATTAACCTGGTATCAACAAAAGAAACGTAATTAGGCATGTTTATCTTTGAGGGACCTACAGGCCACAAGCTTTACAATTCCATACCCCTCATATTCCCATGGCTATGAACAACCACTCTTACATAGCACTTTCCCGAGCCCCCCCTTAAACCATGGAATCACTAAGGAGCAACCACAGGAAAGTGTAAATAAAGAGTAATATTCTATAAAAATACAGCATTGTGAACACAGGTACTGCAAGAACGCAGGCAGAGATGTCTGCTATTTCCTCCGTTTTCTTTTTTGTCTCGTTTCTTCAGTTTTGTTGGATAGGGAACTATCTACATAGACAAAATGAAATTAGATCTTTTAATCTTATAACTAATGTGTAGGAACTGAAACAGAGAGGGACTACATGGCCTTTTACTTTTTCCGTTCTCATGAAGAGCTTCCTGAGGTGATGTAAAATAAACGCAACTTCACTAAAGTCCACAGAACTCCTGTGGTTTACACTTTTTGTGTGTCTGACTCACTGGATCAAAAGCAGAAGTGTATGAAAAGAGAAGAAATTATTGAGCAAACTCAAGTGCTGATGAAATGTCTGCTATTATAAAACTGCATGTTTAGATCTTATCATGTTCTTGGGAATAGTAAACCAATTTTTCTCAGATAAAATTCCTCATATCTCCCACTCATAAAATTCCTGCTTCAGATTGCCCAATTTTGCATGTTGCAAACTTCCACTATCATTAGTTTATAAGGATGTGATATTATAGCATCCTTTTAACTGGAATAGCAGTTTTTACACCAGTTATGAAAAATGTTGCTATAGCTCAATTTTTAAAATTTTGACCACTGAAAACAAAACATCAGCTGATTCTGAAGCAAGTCTGGCATTTCTATAAGGACTTTGTTCTATTCTGTTTAAAGTTCTTGTTAATAGAGTTCATAAAACTATTTTAATTTCCCAAAGCATTTTAGAGCTTCTTATTCCTGTAATTTAAAACAATTAACTATTTTGGGAGGAGCAGAACAGAGTGGATTTGATTTAAAATTATTCTGCTGCTATGCATTTGTAGCTAAACAAAACTCTAAATTATGTATTAAGAAAACATGGAATATTAAAAACCCCTGCCAAAACCCATACTGTATGACTTAAGTGGATGGAAAAATGGTGCCATAACAGAGGGAAAACGTCTCAGTCTGTGGGACAAATGCCTGCAGGTGAGAACACATCAACAGCATAATCAAATATAGAAAATTAAAGAGGGAGGTAGGATCTATTTTTATTAAATGTTTTTTGTAATCTCAGTTTCAAAGTTTAGCTCTTTTGGTGAAAACAAGTCAACAGTTGCAGGATATTCATCAAAGGTGAATTTAAGACTTACTGTGTACTTACAGAATTTCACTTTTTCCACTTGTTCAGATAAAATAAATATGCAATAGATAACAACAATGAACAAATAGGCAGGTAAATATCATTACAAGAAAGAGTTGATAAGTGGGCACGGTATTTTGGCTAGTGATTTTCCATAAAATCTTTTTGTACTACGGATCTAATGTAATGACTGAAATTTCTTACAAAGACTCTTCACCCCTACTGCCTGCAGGGAGTCTATTTTCTACTGTTAGTATGCACAGCAGCATTTAATATTTGCAATCCTGCACTAAAAGCCAAAGCCGGTTCCATTAGGCAGCTGGAATTTTCATGTCCAAAGGACAAACACACTTAGTACACCCTGCTCTTGTACATGCGAAGAGACAGTGACTCTCATACTGATAGCATGCAATACACGACAATTTCTTACTTCTAGTCAGCTATTAGAAAGTCAGAGGCATATTTTCATTCATAGTCATGATCTAAAAGATAGCAATACATGAACCCTAACTGGGCTACATACACATCTGCCAAATACGATTAACTTTTCTTTTGCATTAAAAAGCCATTCTGCAACAAGTAACCTCCACAACATTGCTCTTTTCTAAATGCAGTCACGCCCAAAGGGTTCATCCAACCAAAAAAGGAGTTTGCATCAAAACAAACCGCCTCCTCTGAGCACCTCTGCCTCAGCAGCCTGCCCTTAACCACAGAGCCCACACAGCTAGTGTCACATTTCCAGGCTGATAGTGAAACAAGCTCCCAACTGCGAAATTGCAGAAGTACTAGAGAGTTTATGAAGTTCACGGGGGACTTGGTCATGGCCATTAATTTTACATGAAAGGCAGTCCTATACAACAGGAGCTACCACCAGAACAAGGTTTTAACCTAACAGATCTGTTGAAAAAGAAAGTTAGGACTTCTCCCTGCCATCTGGTATAGCCATCCATTACCTCCTCACCGCTCACCTACTGCCAGCGGGCCCAGCTGTGCACAGGACGCAGTGCCTCTCTCCTCAGGCCAAAGACTCCGGGAATGGAGGGAGCTGTGTTCTGCCTGCTCATGCGATAAAGGCAAAACACAAGCAGCATCAGATTATCACCCAAAATAACCCCTCAGAAGGTACAGGCACCTCTGTGCCAACACAGTGCCCAGAGAACCCACCACTGAGGAGAGCCTCCCACAGCATGTCAGTCCTCTCCTGATTGGCTGGCCTTCCTCAGAAGGTTCCAGAAGGGGGCAGAGCAACCAATCACGTCTCCTGGCACTCTCTCATGCCAGGCAGACAGATGGCCACGCTGAGGGGGGGACATTTTCAGGATCTGTGGAACTTGCTGTTGGCCTCTGCCAGCACCTCTCCTCTGGCCGGGGACAGGCCACACCAGCCCTTCTGAGCCACAGGAAGCTCTGGAGAAGCCATGGCTACACAGTGGGGCCGACAGCATGGCCAGGACACACTATGGAGGAACATCGTGGGATGAGACAGCAGCGAGGAGCAGTGGTAGGAGAGGGGCCCGGCAGTGCTGGGGGGACGCATGGGGTGCAGGCACAGAGATAACAGGAACCCCCCTGTCAGTGCTGGGGCAAAGCTGGCGGTTGGCAACCAGGATGGTCCAGGTCTCCCTTTTCCTATCCATTTACTGATAATGGTCCTTGATGTTAGGGTAAGGACTGAGAACTTGTGCCTAAACTCTGCCCTTTCCTTACTCCCCTGAAAATGATCTATGTTCTCTTCAAACTGGGAGAGCTGCAGGGTTTCTGCTCTGAATCTATTACTAATTCTAAAGAACTGCCAGGTAGGTCTATTTAAGCAATCCTCCTCCCTCAAAGAGGAAGTTGAGTTTGAACTCAGCTAAAATGTCTTATAAAAATGTTTTTCCCAGAATTCCTTTTCCATCTAGCAATAAATCGGTAAATCTCAAGCTCAACCTTTTTCTTTGGAAATGCGTAAACACTTCCTGTAGATATGCTCAGCAGAACAAATGATGTGATATGCCTACATCAAAATGATCTGGCTCAACTCAGCATTAAACCACATCCTCCCGCTCTGGTTGTATGCCTTATTCCTCCCTTTGCCGCAGTAACTCAAGTCCCACAGAGCACTACAGGCTGCACTATTAAGACAGCAGACTTGGAGCACTGTGGTAGATGCAGCTCACCAGTGAGCCTGACCCGGAGGGAAAGTGTTGAATGAGAACCTAAAGCATGTTTTTTCATGAATTGCAGCGCTCACATAAGCAGACATTACTCCTGAATAAGTTATTTTCATGTGTATGAAACCAATGTTTTACTCAAGCTAACACCAAAACCGTTTGAGTTTCTGAGAGATGTTCACTTCCTCTCACACCCCCTCAAAGTCCAAAACTCTCCATCCAGAAAGAAAGGCTTCCAAGAAGCCCTCCTGCTTTCTGACTTTGTCTCAGAGAAAATGTCCATCTATACTAAAGACAGGAATTTCCCAGAAATTAGCCTGGAGAAACATGTTGCAACAGAAGGTAAGAAGCACCGCAGACTAACTGCTTTCAGATCTCAAGTCAGATGCATTTCTTTACCTTAGCTTCCTAAGTTAGTCACACAACTGTTTTGTTCGCTCAGGCATTCATCTCTGTAAAACTGGCAGAGCTGTGTCTTTTGCAAGCTGAGAATAATAATGAAAAGCAAATTATTTTCATTTGTACTTTTAAATAATTTAGAGGCAGCTGAGTGCTATAGCGAGAAGAGCTTTGACAGAAAGGGAGGCGATTTAAAGCGTATTCCCTAGCAGCTAGTTAAACCTGTCACAAAATATTACAATCTACCCAGGAACTCCATCTGTATAGCTGTAGACCAAACGGTGTAGTCTAGCTCTCTCCTGTCACTGGTGTCAGTTCCAACTTCACCACGCTTTCTTAACCTCTTCCTTTTAGCAGTTCAGCGCCTGTTAAATTGTCCCTAGCAGCGTAAGCTCCGATGCGGCACGCCCTGACTCGTCGGAGGGAACGGCCTGTGCAGCGGGCTGTGGGCTTCACGATGGCACAGCCGCCGGGACCGCTGCCCGGGGAGGGGAAGTGAGGGGGGGCCGCGAGTGCTTTCCCGCCGGCGGAGGGGCCCGCGCCCTCCGCTGTGCGCGCTGCGGTCCTGCGGCGGGGTGGCTCGGGGAGGTGCCGCACGCCCCCGCGGCGCGCGACTGGGTACGCGCGGCCCCGCCCCCCCTCCCGCCAGCCAATCGGCCGCTTCCTTTCATTTCCGGCGCGCTGCCCCGCCCCGCTCGCGCGTCGCCGAGCTCCCGGCCCCGCCAACCTGAGCGGCGCAGGATGTGGCTTCGCGGTGACGTCAGGCCCAGATGTTTCCCCAGGCCACGCCCCCGCGGGGGTCCGGGCGGCTCCGGGGAGCGGTAACGGGGAAAGCTCATGCTCCTGTCACAACGCAATGGAAGGGCTGGGGAAACCGCGTCTTTATTTCATTGCGTTCTCGAAAAAACAGCATTAATTCATACTTCAAGCAACAAGCTGCCAGTGCCAGGATCTAGCTGCTCTTCTTTTTCTCTTCTATTGGACTTCTAATGCTTTTTTTGATTTGGGGACAGGCTGGGTGTGATCGTCACGAACAAAGTATGTTTTTGATGGCTGCTAGATCAGCCTTTACTTCTACAAAGAGATCCTAAGAAATAAGAGAGGGAAAAGTCTGCTCACATAATCTTTTTTAAAAGGGAAAGAGCGGTGTCGTGGGTTTTGGTTTTTTGTTTTTTGTTTTTTTTTTTTTTTCTTCTGTTTGGATATCTTTTAAACTTACGAAAAATGGCAACAGCAGCATACGTGGATCATTTTGCAGCAGAGTGCCTTGTTTCTATGTCCAGTCGTGCTATTATTCATAGTCCCAAAGGGAAGACTGATCCCCAACCCGATGCAGCAATACCTCCTTCATCAAATGAAGATATGCGAGAAGGCAGAGAAACTGGGAAAGACAATGGATCATTACTCATGGTAGCTAGCATTTTAGCAGATCTGAACCAGCATGTCCCAAACTCACCCACTCTAAGGATGGAAAAAATGGACACTCTTGATATCACAGAACAAATACACATTTCTGTTGCTTCTAAGGAGTTTGGGGAAGAAAGTGTGTCTTCGGCTGGTAAGCGTGGAGGAGGAAGAGCAGCCACACCTACTAGCCTGGCTGCAGTAACTGAGCCAAGCCCCAGACAAAAGAACAAACGCAGGAGAAGCTGGACTGACCCTGGATCACCCCAGAAAAAGCACAAATGCCACTATGTGGGGTGTGAAAAAGTTTATGGCAAATCTTCCCATCTTAAAGCTCATCTAAGGACCCACACAGGTTAGTTACGATCCAGCCAGAGATTTATTTGTTACAGCTTGGTAATTAAAATGAATGTTGAAAAAACAAAACCAAACAAACTTGTATTTGGCCACCATTATGGTTTCACCTCTCAGAACTCAAGATTGGGAAAACCAAACAACAACAAAAAAAACCCCTCTGGGAATAAACATTACTGGGCATAGATTCAAAGCTAATGTTGCCCCTTTTTTTACTTAATGTCACAGGGAATGGCGTGTGGGTTGTACCAAGCTGTAATTCTTAGCTGCTAGCCGCCTTGTTTGGTGCGTCTTCTACTTCCCTTTCCAATGCTTCTTACTCTCCCTCATCTACTTTTTTCTACCCCGTGCTTCTGTCAGTACCTTTATACTAGCTTAGCACTTCCCATGCAAGCATCAGTCCCCTTGGTATTTTAAAATTAAATGCTCTAGAGGCACCTGAATGGCTGTGTGCCTGTTTCTTTCTTTAGCAGGCACTTGTGTGAAAGCTAGAGTAGGCAGGAAAGCAGATGAGAGGCTGAACATGCGTCACAAGGAGACATTTATCATATATGTAAGAGAGGGGGACATGGGCAGTCTAAAAAAGCTTTTCGCAGCTGGGTAGAACTGATTTCAAAACAAAAAACATCTGAATGCAAAACCCTAACTTGTTCTGATGAGTGTTCAGTGTTTACTTCTTGGTGAAGATGTCTCTGACCACTTTTTTATTGCTATTGTAATTTACGAGACACACACACATGGAAAAAGTGGAGGTCTTGCAAGTGCTGTGAAAGTTACGCACTGAGAGTATTAGGAGTGCCATCTTGAAGCAGGCCTCATGACTTACCAGACCTTGTGCCTCTGCCTGGTGCTGGGGAGCAGGGTGGCTTCTGGTCAGACAGGGAGCACCAAAAATTGAGGAGAGGGATCTCTGCTGGAGGCACTGATCACAGCTCATATGGTGAGACACCACTCTGACTAGAGTAGGCTTGTGCAAGCTGTTCCACTGAGCAATTTCAGACAACAAATTAGTTTTCTAAGATCTATGGTCAGTTCACTTATAAAGAACATTAAGAAAAAGAGCCTCAGAACTAAACATGACTTAATGACTCAAATAGTTTTAGCTCAGAGGTGACACCCTCACCCACACCAGCCATACCTCTTCAGCGTGCCTTCAGTTTTTCCTGCTGCCTTCCTGCGATAAAGCAAGATGCCTTCTAAATAGAGGGTATGTTTTGTTATCCATGGGAAAGAAGAAAGCCTGATCAAGTTTGAGCATATGGATGAACAATTCCGTGTGCCACACAGCCAAAGGAACAGCGTGTTCCTGGCACCCCAGGCAGCCTGCCCTGCTTTGCACTGTGTAACTGCTTTTTGCCTCTTTGGGAGTTAGGAAGAAAAGGTGCTTCCACTTGGATTGCAGGGAATTGTCTCCGTTAATTTTCAGTTATTTTGCTTTCTCATTTCTGGCATTTGCCATTGTCCTAAAAGTGAAAGATAAATTTAGCAATGTTTCTGGGCTCCCAAACCAACAAGAGAACAAGAAGAGGAACTCCTGTGCCTGATAAAGAGGAGTGGGCTGGGCTGTGCTCGTCCTGCGGGGAGAGGAGAGGAGAGGGGAGGGAGGGCAGGGCGGTTGGGGAGTGTCGCTCGGGGCTGCTGGCTGAGCCGAGTCATTCGGGGACGCTGGCTTGCCTCCAAGTTTTCTGGGTTTTTTTATGTTCCTTTTTTTTTTTTTTTTTTTTTTTTTTTTTTTTTTTTAACTCTTCATTTCCTGTATTTTATCCAATTGGTTATTGCCATAGCTAATGACACTGAGAGAAGAAAGCATGTGTCTGTCTGTGAGAGCTAGAGGAAAAACAGGGAAGGGACTGGTTTTGCCCTAGGAGTGGTAGGACCCTCGGGTCTACAGTTTCTTTGTTTTCTTGCATCTCCAGTGTCTGTGTGGGAAGCTTTAAACAAAGCTGCCAAGTTTCCCTCTTAACTGGCAACAGGTCTATCTTTGTTTAGATTGAGTTTTAAACAGGCTTAAATGCCTCTTACTCCTCTTGCAGAATGTTTTTGAAGGTGTTTGGGTTTTTTTCTTTCTTTAAAAGAAATTGTGATGGGCTTGAAAAATGTTTCTATGATAGTAGGAGTTAAGCTAACAGAATAAATGATGACTTCCAGGACTGGCAAATGTTTGTTTTTACAAGACACATAGCGGGCATTACTGATTTAGAACAAGGGGTTTGGATCTCCTCTGCTTTCTAGTCGTCCTGAACTAGTTAAGTAACATGTACACATCAGTCTGCCCACCTGTCAGATGGATAGGGTGGTGGCTATCCACCTTACTAAGCAGTGGTGAAAGTACTCCAAGTACACATGCAAGGTGCTTGAAACATCTACCCCAGTAACTCCCAAATCTGTTTACTAAGAAACAATCAGAAACTTCTGCTATGTAGTGGAACTTCTTCCATGTGTTGTATGACTAGATGAGCTGGTATTTAGGGGTGAACTGAAGGCTAAGAACAGCACTGCAAGTTAGAAGATACTGATGATAGTGCTAGAGATATTTGAATAGCGCAGTTTATGACCTGCTCTAGAAACTTGCTTGTCCTTGTCTGCTACTGTGCTCAGAAACTAAAGGCTTTGTTCTTCATGCCTGGAGAAAGGAGAGACGAGATAGTTGAGCTTATGGTGTGACAGAGAGATATAGAGCCTTCCAGGTATTATTGGGTCAAATCCAGCCCACAGTGGCTGGAAGGGACTGAAAGGTAGTACTATTTTCTAGCTGTGTGGTGCCCCGTGTGAAATCCTTCTGATAGTTATAGCCAGATTTCAGTGCTCAGATGTCTAAAGCAAAAATCATAGTGCAGGGGATGCTAATTATGCTATTTAAAGCAGAAGGAGCAAGATGGAACAGCAAAGGAAGCAGCATCTGCCTTTAGGCCCTTGCTC
Organism: Tyto alba; assembly: GCF_018691265.1. Taxonomy (NCBI): domain Eukaryota; kingdom Metazoa; phylum Chordata; class Aves; order Strigiformes; family Tytonidae; genus Tyto; species Tyto alba. Next base: position 17,814,884 of record NW_024881317.1, read on the forward strand.
TGAGTACAGTGGTTTAGAATTAAGTTCGCTATTAGAACATAATGTGCTAAAGCAGTCTGTAGTTACTTGTGTTTGGTAAACTAGTGGTTAAGCTATCTCAGCCGTATGAATGTTTCATCTTTATTAAATCGACAAACTCTTGAATCAGGCAGAAAACATTAGTCACCAACGTCTTTGCCGTTCTCTCCACCAGCTTTCAAAACCTTCCCCTCCCCTTGTATTTTTATTCATGTTTATGTTTTCCACCCTACTCTCTCACTGGATGTCCTGGAGTTCAATGTGATCATCAGCCACAAAGCCCTTGAAATTTTAATGTTTACCAGAAGGTTATATTTAGTGTCAGTGGGTAGATGTCAAGTCCAAATTCTTTTCCAGTGAGGTTCCTGTGGATCTCAGAAGCTGTGTTGTGATCCACAGATGCAGCACCCTGTTTGTCCCAAGCTATACTGATCCCATTGATACAAAAATTTCACCGTCATACCAGTTTTAAAAATCCTTTCTGCTCCTGAGAAAACTCCTAAACACAAAGGACTTTCAGAAAAGTCAGATAAACCATTTACATGACAAAGTTCTCCTTCCTCTAAGCAGGTTTTCATCAGGGGTCACTAGGAAGGTTTGGAAGCTCTCTGGAATCACTGCAAACCAGTTCGTTTCCTTTGTTGCATGGGTGGTAAGAGAGAGACAGTGCAGAGCCTAATAGCCAGGCTACAATCTCCTAAAGCATTGTCCAGGACTGCTATGTTCTGAGAGGTTGTAGAGAGCCTCAGCTTATTGCATTATAGTATGTATTTATAAGTAGAGAAAATTTGTCTGGATTTTGGGCAGGGAGCACAAGAATCCTATCTACTGCAGCACACACACCGCATCCCCTATCACTGTGACCTCTTAAGCTTTTAGCCATCTTCATTAGCATGCCATCATGAATGCAGAGAAAGCACAAAATAAACCTTCATTTAATTCCATTGAAACATCATAAACTTACTAATTCTACTCACTAAGCAGTACATCATACACCAAAACAGCTTTTTGATAATCAGAATTAAATGTGTTTGCACAAATTAGCATAAACTAAAGAGATGTGGGCACCAGCCTCAGTCTGGAATCTTATGATGATCAAGTCTTGCAGTCAAACAAACTTGGGGGCTACGTGGCTTAATGGTCACTCCTCTGTAACTATTACTAAACCAGCTGACTTCTGCATGGCTGTTGGGGCACAGGAAGAAGAGAAGGCCATCCTAATTATATTATCCTTGCTCATAGATGTCAGGTTAGGACTCATCCAAGAGAAAGTGGTCGAGACTTTTGTTGGTCTCAAGCTAGCAGAGTGAGCTTGGGCAGCTATGCATTCAGCCTGTTTAACCTTGCAGTTATGGGGGATATGTTATTTGATATCTGTTGTTCTTTTTAGTCTAACCTTTATTCGTGAAATACTAGCTGAACTGAAATAGGTAGAAAAGACTGACTCATTTGCATTCACTTGTAATTTCTATTTCTTTACATTAAATCTCTCTAATTGCATTTTTGAGGACAACTCTAATGAACCCATATGAAAAATTTTAGTTTTTATGTACCCTTTTCCCCCCTTAATTATTATATCTTGTTTCCTTAAGCAAAAATTTTCTGATGACTTTGTAACTGGGGTACGTGACGATGGAAAAATTCCTAATGTATTTGGTATTTGAAAGCAATCTGAGATATAAAGCAATCAGACCATGCTGTGACAAGTGTGACACAGCATAACAATTAGGTTGGACAATCTGGAGTAGTATTTGGCCTGTGTTTACACTGGTAAAGAGGTCTTTATATAAAGTACAGATAATATGTTTTAAACAGGAGGTTGGTTTTCACTTTTGGTTCTAGTTTGTCCAATTTGCTCTGACTACATTAATTCAGAATGTAGTGGTAAAGCACAACTTCTTTGAAGTTGATCTGAATCAAGATGCTACCTGTGTGCATGTGAAGAAACTGATTAACCAGTGTACGGAAAAGCAAGTTCACATATCAGTGAAATAAAGTTTATCTTCCATTTTAGCACCTGGCGATTACCAGAAACGTAGCTGGTTAGCTAAAAAAAGTGGACTAGACTAGCTTGGGTTTCCTTTAACTTGCCTGTAGGCACACAGTGCCTCTAGGAGGGGTCTACATGCATGTGTGTGGCAAGCGGCAGTGTTTGTGAAGACCCATGCCTTTGCAGGAGAAGATTACAAGAGGAGAAACTTAATCTAATGCCTCCTGTGCCACTCACAAGAGCAGAGGAAAACAGGGCTGTAGATTGCTCTTTTGTAGAGTGGGATGAAATGAGTGGGTACCACTGGTTCAATCCATCCTCTGAGCTGCCAGTTGAGCTGTTCTGGATGCCAGCACTGAATGGGAAGCTGCACTCCCTCTGAACAGGGTGCCAGGGGAAATTGGAAAGGCCTTTCCCCAGTGTTGATTTCCCACAGGCAAGAGTACAGACTAAGTGAATTCGGCCTTCTGCATGTTGCTCAGCAATTTCAGTTTTAGTGTCTGGGCTTCCTGGTTTTGACTTCTTGTGTTAAAAGTTAGAAACAGCTACCTGGCTCTGCATGTTTAACTCACTATTGTTAGCATACAGCCAGACTATCCAAAAGCTCCAGTGTGCCTCTAGGCTGTTGTGTCCCATAATGCTTTCCTACTGCCTTCCACCTCCTCTCTTTGCTGAGTGCATCAAAATATTTTCTCTAAGGTTATTCTCTGAGATGGGCTCAAATGGTAGCTGTAGGGCAGCTTAAAATGCCAGCCTCATGAGACAGTTATATTTCCAGCCTGAACCATAAGCATTCTTTCTCAGCATTAAATAGTTCAGTAGCCTGCTCCTGCATTTTTCTGAAAACTGGTGGTCTTTTAATAAGCCTGTATTTTAAAAAACAATACAAAACTGCAAAGCATTGGTTTTGTTTGCTCTGAAAGAGCTATGCAACTCCTTTCTTACTTCTTTTAAGAAAGTTTCAACACATTAAAAAAATGAGTCAGTTGAAAACATAAAAATACTTTCATTTACAGACATGCCTAAGTCCTCACTCTAACATGCAATTCCAAAGAATATAGTTATTAGTTAAAAGTATTGATCCTAAGCCTGGATCAAACAGTGTATGCTCATTGAGGATAACAAATAAGAGGTGTATATGCTGTAAGTGTCTTAGTGTTAAAAATCTTTGAAATAAGCACAAGGCATACATTTCTTAAAAGATTAAGCAAGTTTTAAAACTTGTATTTTTCAAAACAAGCTGAAGTCAGGAAGAAAGGTAAAACTATTCTCACTCATTCTTTTTACCTGACTGGTTCAGGATTGAATAATAGGCTCCAGTTAATTCAGCTACAAAAGAGTTAGGGTTAAATTGGTTGCATGGAGAATACAACTGGCTGACAATGGTATTTACCACACACTTGAGTAGTATTATCTAGTAGAGAGAATTAAATCTCCTGATTACTAAACAGGTTTTCCTGTGAAAGGCTTCCCCTCCTGTCCTTTCCCTCTTTTTTTCTCCCCAGTCTGTACAGAGATATTAATCATGCAGAAGTCACAGAAATAAAGCTTCTGATAACAATTAACAGAGTTTAGGTATTGTAGCTAAAAAGCCTTTAAAGTAAATCTGTACTTGCCATTGCTATAACTGTGATGGAGAGAGGGTCTACTGTGAAAACCACCTTCTTTTTTCCTCTTAACCATTGTCATTGAAAGAGTTATAATCAGCATAGCTAAATAGTCTCTCTCCATAATTTTCCCCACTTTTCCAGTTTGCTTTTGCTGAGTGAGGAGGGAAGAGGAAGATGACAATCTGTTTAAAAGATATATGAGCATTGCTTTGAATCTGAGGGGACTCACATGGTTGTGTTGCACTGGAACATGCTCAATAAACCAAGAAAAAAAAAATATAGGAAAAAAAGAAGAATCTTTTTGTGACTTCCACTATTCTTTGTAAATCACATTTTGCTGAGACCAAGACAGTTACCAAGACAAATCTAGCTCAGGCAGTGAGTTGCCAACCTGTGGTATTAATGTAGTCGAGCAGAGGGTAATTAACAAAAAATATACCAACTACGGTATGGCTGTTGCAGTTAACATCATTCACAGAATATAGTGTTCAGAGACTGCCTTTTCTGCAGGTTGAAGACTTTGGGTATCTAGTGAAAAATCAGAAACTTAACTGAATTCTCTTCCCAAAAACCATCTTCCTTTTAGCATGGAGGTGGTACTTGGGTCCAGTGTAACGAGGCTTACTAATACAGGAAGTGGTGAGGATGGATCACCTTGCAGTTTTTTTCCTCATCCTAGACACTGGTAGCAGCACTTCCCTTCTCACTAGCAAGACTTAAGTCTTACAGATGGTCTGGAGTAAACCGACAAAGAATCTTTTAAATGAATGGATGAGTGCAATTGATAGCTGTGTTTGTATTAGAAATTAATCACAGACTTATGGAAAAAGTGTCCTGAATGATCTGCTGATTTTTCTGCAGTAGCACATACTTTCCTGCAGGACACTGTAAAGTATTTGTGCGTGACATGAGTTGTGCATAAACAAATCTCCTGCTAAACTGGAGTTCTTTATGAAACAAACTTGCAATTGGATTTCATCTGAAAAGAAGGCACCTTTGACCATTTAAAATACAACTGTTGCACTGTGTTATTGTCTGGCTGAACATGGTTATGGTACATCCAAGAGCAGAAACCTGGAACTTGTTTATACTGGACATGTGGTTTCTAGTTCTGTTTTATAAGTTAAGCATGTTCCAACTCCCCCCTGCCCCCTTCCAATCTTGGATCAGCTGTTTGGAAGTCAGTGCTGATGGAACCAAAAAAATATTCTGCTGTTCAAATGCAGGACAACCTTTGAAGGGTCTTTTCTATAGAATTTCTATAGGTATCCTTTTTTTCCTTTGTTACCCACTTGGCTTTTATTAGGTAGATTCGCATGGGCAGTGAGATCATTATCTTGCTGTGTTCAGTTTAACAATTACTAGACAATGTGGGCTATTTAAGTGCAGGCACTGAAGTCAGACACACATATCCTGTATTTTTCAGGTCTTGCAGATTCAGCAGATTTTACAGGGCCTCCACTTAATATAAAAGAAAACTTTTAAAAGTTCAGAGTGCCACCATTGTAGTTGCTGGTAGAAAAACGACCTCAGAAGCTTTTTTGCAGTCCTAACATAAAAACCACTTACTAACCAGGAACTTGGCACAAGTCAAATGGTATTAAAGTAAGCATATCCTGAAATGACCTCCAATGCAAGGAAAATATTTTCTGCAATGAGTTACAGCACTTTCTTAGTGCTCTTAGGAATTACAGGCAAAATATTTGTGACTGGGTATCTATTGACACTGCAGTCAATGGATCAATAAACTATCTTAGATTTATTGCACACTATATTTCTACCAGACTGCTCTCTGTTGTTCGGTTATATGAGTTCTTGGAATAGAGGCACCTGAAAAATTCACGAGAGAGCATTGTGTTGCTGCTATGCGTTTTGCAGCTTTCCATCTGCTTTGGTCCTGCAGCCAACTAGAGTATCCCTGGACATCAAAGGCACAAGCAGAATGGGTATGTGGTTATGAAGCCTTTACTGTCTTCAACAGTAGCTTTTAAAACCGGTCAAGAAGAGAGGTAGAAATTCTAACCACTTAGTTCCAGAGTAAGACCAGCTGAGGTACAGCAGCTGAAAAGTATGTATTGAGCTTTTTAAACTAAACAGCTGTCAGTATTTCCACTAGCGGAATTTACAATAGAGCCAGCTGAGAAGTGTTAGAACATGACAGCCTAGTCCATCTTCAGATGTTGCCTGCAAAATTTTGATGAAATGGTGAGCTGTTTGTTAATAGATCAGAGAAATACTTGTTTTGCAATTTTTGGGGTAAATAAATGATATTACATTGGTACTAATTTACATACTAGTCTGGGGCTTTATAGAATCTTGAAAAACTTCACAGTGCATATGGGGCTTTCCTGCATTCTTAATCTGGTAGTTGATCCTGCTATAACAAATCTGAACAGGGATGCTGCTAAAATCTCACTGAACCACAGACTAATTCTTGTTATATGTTGTGGGGGATTACTGAATTTAAATTTGTAATTTCTTTTAAATGCCAGAAGGACTGCAGACTAGCATTAATACATGATTGCCTTGGCAATTTTTGATTGTTCCGGCAATTGATATATTTTCCAAAACCAATGTAAATTGTATGCAGCTTATGTATGCATGTGAAACTCTTAATAGAGCACTGAAAGCCTCTCTAAGTCAGTGGAAATTTCCATTTGGTGTATATATGTCCATACAAGCAGTGCCAATAGAGTGTTGGCAGATGGCTAGCTTTATTGTATAATAAATCCAGGGTGTTTTTGCAAAGTATGTTTTTTAAATTCTCAGAACATGGCCAAAACAAAACCGAATTTCTTAGATACCCCAAAGGATTACATCTCTGCCAGGATTCTCACTGGTACATCTCTTCCCCTTTGTGCAGAGATGTACAGTATTTGCACCTTCCATTTCCCCCAGCTTTCATCATTCTGGGAAAAAACTGAGTTATTCTCAGTAACATTTTAGAAATAGTCTTTCTCAGATTGGCAACATATGCATCAAATTCTAGCTTGAATAGAATTGTATGAGCAAAATTATGAGCAACCAGAAAAGAAAATGCTTTTCAATTTTGGATGCCCCTACATAGTATTATTAGCATAAATACATCTATAAGAAATGGTTTTAAAAGCTCATTTTTTCAAGAAACAGCTGAAAAGATGTAGAATGTGGTCATGAGACAAAGTAATTCTATACCATAGGTTTAATAGGTGCTATGGTGTGGATTTAATAGAATCAGTTTTACTTCAAGCTATATGATATGGAAGGTAACACTGTCTCTAGCTAATCACCTAACCCTTGTCTTAAAAAAAAAAAAATCTGTCACTGTCCCTAATAAGGAAACATATATATATATATATTTTTTTTTAGCACAGAATTTTGTGTTTCATTTAGAAAGAAATCATTTCCTTGCCCCACCACCTGCACATATAGTAAGCACTGCATTGATAATATACATAAAAATGTTTTTACACACAGTTAAAAATAACCCTGACTCTAATTCTGTCCCTCCTTATGTGCTGGTGAGGTTCTGAAGGGGGAATAGGGCTGTTGCAGCTAGGTAGATTAACTCATCATTGCTCAAATAGTAAGACATGCTATCCGGATGGAGGATTCTCCCTCTCCCCACTATCGCCAGCTCTTACCTGCTCTGCTGAGAAGCTGGTACTGTTGAAAAGATAAGTTGTCAAATGGCAGACAGGTATCATAGCTGCCTGAGTTTGCAGAGGGCCTGAAACAATAACTTTAGGAAGATAAATGTCTCAATTCATAACAATGAGTTTTAACAGATGCTACTGAAGGTATTTTAGAGGCTTAGCATATCTTTAGTACTCAGACCCATTACCTTCTGGTCAGCTTCATCTATGGTATAGATCCCACATAATCTACAAACTCCTAAATCCAGAGAACAACTGAAGAGAACTGTGATATTTATACCACAAAAATCTGCTTAAAACTGTTAAAGTAGAAGGAAACTATACACATGTATTGCAACTCATCTGTAATCCTGATATGGTGATTTATGAAAGAGCTGTAGAAGCACAGGTACAGTGGGAGCATAGCTGAATGTTGTGGGAACACAATGCTACTCACAATTCATTCTACTATGGTTATGTTCCACAGCTTTCTTAACATCTCATCTGCAAGTGAGTTCAGGTATCACGTAAGACTGGCGTAATTATCCACACTGAAAGACTCTTTCACCATTTTTCTGTTTTCTTTCCAGCTTCAATGAGTTCTGTTGTGTTGGCATCTCCTTTCAGTCTGTGGAACAATATCATTAGTGGCACCATCTCATTGACCAAATCAGACATGATTTAAGCCAGCATCTGTTGACGCTTAGAGTTTAAATGTGGAAGTATACCTTCTGGGCAGCTATTTTAAATAAATCTCATTGGTAGCTTTCAGAGAATGAGATGGTCATGCAGGTTACAATGTCATCTTTCTGTGCTTACTGAGGTAAGCAAATATTGTACAACAGTTGTCACAAATGCTTTACCATGACCCTTGTCCCAGACTTCTACAATTAATAAATGTACAGATATATTTCAGAGACAAAGCTGTAATGAGAAACAGTTTTTAAACACTGCTTGTCAAAGTACAGATGTTCAGCACCAGCATCTTTTAAGCAAAGTTTCAGGAAGTCCCCAGAGGGGTGTTCTGTTTTTTTAAAAAACCAGACCAGAACATTTTGTCATTCTGCTTCTTACCCTAACTTCAGCATATGCAATTGACCAACGTTTCTGGCAAGCAGGGTGAACTAAGCAAACATATCTTTTCTCTGCAAGTGTAAACACTCTCCTTACTCATACCACAAGATCCTAGATGGTGAAGGGCTATTCAGTTTTAGAGACTTTTTTCCTAACATTTATTTTTCCTGGTGAAAAGCCACGTAGAACTCACCTGTTTTCTCTGCATTTCTGCATGTGATGCATGAACACTGTTCTGCATGAAAACAGAACAGTGTTGCCTCTGGAGAAAAGAATATCACTGACTTTATCAAACCAAAATAATCTCTGTAATGATACATTATTTTAAACCTACATCTCTCACTCGATACTTCATTTTCTCTTCCCCATCATTTAAAATTAGATTGTTTGTTATGCTGTTGTTAATTCCTTGAAGTTTTAGGGCTCTATAACATAAAAAAGTCATATTTCAGCTCTTTCACTATGTTTGATAGCATAATAGTAAGGATTTGAGTACTTTTCCTCCTCTCAGTCTAACACCAAACTTCTCAGTGAAAGAATCATTCTCTTTTGTCCTTGACTGGTGTTCTTACAGACTGTTTACAGGAACATAACTCATTTTTTTAATGCAATAGATTACTCCCTTTTGAATGTGCAAATCACTAGATTATTTTTTGTCACTAAGGCAAAAATTACTGATTTTTTTTTTCATTAAGAAACTAATAGGTTACAAAAAATGTCTGAGAGAATGCTATCTGACTGGTGCTTTGCTTTTGTAATGAATTCTTGGAAAAGCAGGTATACTTTCTGAGGATATATCCTGCTATGTGCTACTAAGGTTAGCACTTGTGGGTTACAGAATAATTATTTTGGAAAAGCATGTGACACCTGTGCTGAACTTCTGTGCATATGTTTACTTAAAGCTTCTTTCCGTGAGCTAGCTCTGGTATTGTGTGGTGTACCCTTGGACACCTCCAAGTTACACTTTACATTTCTGTATTATACACATACACTGTAAACCTGTATGACCACTGTTGTTCATACATGTTGTTCATGTTGGTCATACACTGTATGACCACTGTTGTTTGCAAGACTCAAATTCATTTGGTATAAGCTATGTTTTTCTGGTGTTAGCATTTCTTGCAGAAAGGCAAGGAACTGATATAATTGATACACTTGATAGTTTTTCGTTGAATGCTTTGGACGAACTGAGCTCCACTCTCATTTGCAAAGAAATCCAAGTTACCACATAACTGTTTTCTCAACTAAAGTAGTTGCAAAGAGGCTGTAGCACTCTCACGGGTGCTCTGCAAGTTCTGTGGTATTCCCTTTATGAAGAAGTTATTGTGCTAGCACACTTTTCATCTGAGCACATTTGTTACAGTTTCAAGGACAAACACAGTAAAAACAACAGCATAACCGTTTTTCACTTGTAAATCAGTCTACCTTTGTTTTTTTTTTTTTTAATATCTAATGTCTTTTTAAATATATAAATGGTCCTAAGTTCCTAAGTCAAGCTAGTGTTTCACTCTTCTGATTATAAAACACAGTTGCAGCTCCTTAACCACCTGTACAGAAACTCCACTGACACAGCAGTAGTCAGTGAATAATCAGCTGTCATCCTTCCAGCTTCTGTGTTACTTTGTGTATGGACATTCCTTGTGTCCAGTTCCTTCTCCTATATATTAAGGCATGGGAACAGGCCCTTGCTGCTTCACCCAGAGGAATTTATTCTCTCAACAGCATTTACAGCCTTGAGTAATAGAACAACGGGGTTACACTGCAAAGGTGATCTAGAAATGTGCATCTGTGAGCATGCAGACAGCACTGGGTATACAACTTTACTATGCTGAGGTTATGTATCTTCTGCAAAACATGATAAACACATACCTGTTTGCATGTAGTGTAATGATGTATAATTTTTCTTATGACTAAGATTTTCTCTTATTTGTCCATTATTCACAAGAGTGACAATCCTAAACTTGAGCTGTAAGAAATTTTATTTTCAAAAGAAAGTAGAAGCAAGTTTCAAAGAACTGGCTGAAATTCAAGGTCAGAGTACTTTGTGCATCATGTCTTTTGTAGGAATAATAAACTCTCTGTTGGGCACTGTAAAGCTGCAACAGCAATAGTCAGATCATCTCAATCCCCTGAAGCTAAGTCAGGATACAACACAACATATGAAGTTGCAATTCCTGTTTTCTTTGGTTTTATTTACAGTCAGTCTGTTGTAACAGAACCTCCGGATTACTCAAGTTTATGAACCCTGCAGCCTGCTTACTGCAATTCCTGAATTCCAGCCCAAGACCCCTCATGGCTGCCAGAGTTGTGCTCCTCAGGATCTAGGAATATGGACAGGAAGTCAGGTTCAAACCATTTGTAGCTCCCAGATTTGGGACTAGATTGACCAAAAGTCCAAATTGAGATAAGAACTGCTGGGAGCTTCTATGATCTTTTTCAAAATAAAAATTATGTCCTCTGCATAGATAGGGTTTTGGAGCTACCCTGCAGACTGACATGTCAGGGATATCTTAGATTTTCACAGTAATAGTTTAGAACAATGTGTATTTCTTACTCTGTTTCACAGAACTTTTCCATCACAGGAAGCTTCTGAAAAATCTTTAGATACAGTAAAATCCTGTATTTTGCAGAGTATTTCATTAGCCCCTCTGCTTTGGGCGCATGAAGTGTGGTAAATTAATTTCCTACATGCACTAGGAACAGGTGCACCATCTCAAAAAGCCAGAAAGGCCGGAAAGTTTCCTTTCCTCACCCAAAAGAGTGGGCCTGTTGGAGAGTAGACCTGCTCACTTCTTAAATGAAGAAACGTAGCAGAGCATGAATAAATGTGCCTGAGGCACTAGTAATTTGTTTTGGCAAGTACTAGGGATCTTTCTACTACAACTTTTGTACCTTTACAGCAACTGCACTTTCACATTATACATATGACCTGTAGAATTCAGAACTTCTGCTCAGGAATTACGCAGTAAAATGGTTTACATGTCAAGAGGCTTTTAAAGTACTTATAGAGAAAATGGTGGCTGCTGGGCAGCCCTTCTAGCGTGATTGATATGTATAAACCACATTCTGTAGTGAGACATAACTAGTTTTAACGCTAGGTTGTTCTGTAAAGGCAAGCAATGACGACATGGGTGTGGCATGCAAGGGAAAACAGAGTTATAATTGATAAAGAAGCCATGTGTAATTTGGTAAATTTCAAAATAGTAAAGATGTTCCTTTCAATACCACTTTGAAAAAGGAAAGTATTGAAAGTAGCAGTTCCTTTTGAAAAAAAGGAATCCAGTTGGGTTTTGTATGTGAGTACATGATGAGACAGTTGTTTCAAAAGTATGGAGGGGTGTTTTCAAAGTTATATATACCAAGATGCCCTTGATAAAGCTGTCTTTGAAATTTGTCCATGTTCTACTTGAGATCTTAGCTTTTCAGTTATGTTTCACGTCCAGAGTCATAATTAGCTTCTGACTTGTACTCCTCCACAACCACATATTTCATTCATTCATTTCCAGCACTCACCATGGCCTCTCTCCTACACCATGACCCCACACATCAGAAACAGCTGGTGAGGCTAGTCTCCCTAGTGACTCTGCAACCAGCTGTCCTGCAAAATCATCATAAAACATGGAGAGATTGCGGGAGCTGAGCTGCACCTAGTGTGTGTTGTACTGTGGGAATTAGTGCTCAAAGAAATGATACTCTAGTAGTGATGCTCCTCTATTGCAGTCTAATAAAACAGGCTCTCTTCTACCCCATGATGTACCCCCCTCTATGTGGCTTGTTGATACCTGAATTCTTACAGGCTTAGGGAGAAATTGCTTGGAAAGTCTAAGGAGGAATACTAAGGGAATCTCATTGCAACACCTCATTAATAACCATTTATTTCTATTTTGTATAGAATATGGCCAAGGTGGTAATATACGCTCTCAGAAACAGCTTGAGACATTGGATAGGAACCTGATTTTTCAGAGAACTAGAGATACATTCCTACAGCTTCACTCCGGTGATTAAAACATTAAGACAGCCAAAATTATAAGATAACCTAATCAGTGACAATTGTTGAAAACCTTTCCTTATTTATTTTCTGCATATATATGAGAATGAGGCCTAGATGTGTGTGTGTGCTTACACACATTTATAATTTTAAAGAAAGAAGAATGCAGAATGACTGGAACATGCAGAAAAGACTGGAAAACAAGCTGAAACTAGAAAGGAACACTTAACTGGTGCTCTTTTTTTCTTTTCATACAGCTGTGGTTGAAGGAGACTGCTAAATGGGAAGATGCAAAATAAACTGGGAAGGTATTGTCAGAATAGAACACATAAATGAGACTTGCAAGAGTTGAATGTTGAACTGCAAATACTGTCTTCTCTAAAAAGTTGACCTGCTTTAAAAGAGATCACATTGGAGTGGTCATAGAATATGATTCCTTTATTAAAAACAAAAACTTCAATCTTAGTTTAAACAGGAGGTGTGACTTTACAATCTGGGCAGAAGATTTTCTAAAGGGTATGCAAGGGCTTTACGCATACCTTGAATGGTTGCTGCCTGGTGTCAAGCAACAGACTTACTGTTTGATTATCAGTCTATAAAACTACTTTCCAGAGCTGCTTGTTCCCTGGAGCTGGATGCTCCATATGGTCTTTGGCTGTTACTGCTCATAAACTACTTCAGCCCCACCTTGCTTTCTGACACAACAATCCGTCCAGAATGAGAATAAAAATAAAAGGAAATTCCCACTCCCTCTCTCCTCCATGCAGTTGCAATAAACTCTCAGTATCAGATTTTTCACTCAGCTTTACAACTTTAGCTGTCCTTATAAATGCTGAAGTCCCATGTTTCATGCATGCTGTGTTACTGTGAGGTTGTTGATTAAACAGTTCAAAAGTTCACGGAGAGACATTTCACGTTTACAGCCAAAGACAACTGTACTAACTTCTGTTTGCTTGGCTTCTAGCAAATTGAAATCTCATCCTGTCCCCAAATCCTGGGAGATGCTGTGCACATAAAATGTCATAACCTACCCGCAATATTTATTCATGCCAAAGTATGTGGACTTCAGTTGGAAGCAGATGACATTCAACATCTTCCAGAATTCAGATAAATAAAGTAAAGGTTCCAGTTTGGATGAATAATCCTTTAGTCTGTTATTTTGCATAGCAGGACAACCTTTTACAAGTACTTTTCTGTTTTTAGTAGAATAGAATAATAAAAAAATCATTGATATGTCAACAGAGAAAAGACCAATTCATGGGGTCATATGATTCTTTCTTTGCAGTTATTCACACAAGTGCTGGGTAAAGATCATGGAGCCAAAGTTTCACAATTTCAGCATGAATTCACCCACAGTCCACACCAGATGAATATAATTTCTCATTACCTATTTAACTGCTCTCCCACTTAAAACATTTAAATTGTCATGGCGGAGGTCAGGAACATTACTGTGCAAATTTTTTATGAAAGCCACCACAAAAATGATTTATGACGTTGACTTTCATTGAAAGCAGTCTAAACCACTACAGAGGTAATTTCTGTGTGTTCATTGTACAGACAGGGATGGTTTGTGATATTTCAGTTTGATTTCAAACATTCTTGCAATACAAGCATCTTCAGGTTCATGTTTTTAGGTCTGATCTAACTTTTTCCTACCTCCCACAGAGATCAGAACTCAGATAAATTAAAACTTAAGACCATCTAAGTCTAGTCTAGACTTTTCTAACAAGGACTAAAACTCAGCATTTTCAGGTAGAGAGAGAAGATCCTTGGGTTGTTAGAAGAGGAAGGAATAATCTGTGTTCCCAACCTGAAGGCTGGGAAAGATAGATCATCACATTGATCAAAAAAGGAACACAGTTACCTGTGGAGATACCTTCACAGGAGAATCTCCAAAAAAGCACTTACGGTGTCTAGAAGTCACTAAGTTGCATTTTTGGTTCCTGCCATTTGACCCATGAGTTAATTCTGCTACACATGTAATTTCTATGTGTAGAGACCACACCACTGAGAATGAATGGCTTGACAGTTAGACTGTCACTTCTGTTGGGACATAATCCTAGGTTTCAAGAAGGAGTAGCACAGAGAGGAAGAAGAGGGGGAAGTATCCTATAGTGAGCATGTAATCTTCTTTTCCACTGTAAGAGTGGGCTCGAGAAAGACAGGATGCCAAGGAATATAAGACTCTTCAGAGGTCCCATGGAGCTGCTAATAGTCAGATGTCTGATCTGGGCCTGTTTTGAGTTTGCGGAGTGGGCTGGGTAACAGAGTGAGCAATTCTGAGGTATCATAGGACAGATCCAGACAGCAGTGTGTAATGGAAATGTGTTTCTGTTGGTATCTTAACTACACATTCCCTGTAGACACATTTAGTTCAGTTGTGTTCACTATGGGTAAGATTTTTTTTCCCTCCTGGAGGAGGGAGAATCAAGTCTGGGGAGTTTTCTTTCTTGGCTTCAGTTCCTGTCTGCATAACATTTTCATTAATCACCTTATTTGCTCTAACAGAGAGTGGTGCAGTTGAAATCATCAGCTTGTAGCAGACAACAAATCAGCATGCTAGCATGCTAGAACAGAAGTAACATGAGACAGCAAAGGACTAAACAATCTCAGTCTAGCATATATAGTCATCAAGGTCCATATTATGACCTTCTTTTTCAAGTTTTAACTGGACTTGTTTGATAAAAACACTGTATATATTATTACATATACTTGGAGAGCCCTCCTCTAGTCCCTTGTCACTTTAAAAGTGAATTGGCTCATCAACAGTACATAAAAAGAACAAAATTCCACATACCTTCACTGATGTTAGTCTCTGTTATGTTTTAAGAGGCCGGACTTCTCTGACCTATGCTGAAGACACAAGCTTTGTATGTTATGGAATGAAGAAAGCCCCTTAAACAGCAAGTTTTTGGCTCAAGGCAAGAATTCTAGTCTGCAGTTCCTTTGCTGGAGTGTAGCAATAGGTCAGATCTACTGATCAGCACCTACATTTTTTTGGTTGCATAACACCAGTGTTCTTTTGACGTATATTTATTAAAAAGTATAATTGACCAATGGAAAGGGAAAAAAAAAACTCCCCCATCTTTGAGTTTATCATTCAGTAATACCCAGATGTGTTTAGAGGCTCTATTTATGGTGTTTTTCTCATTTATTTTCTATTCACAATAGAGGTTTTAATAATCATCCCCTTTCTTACATTCATACATCTGAGTAGAACAAATTAGAGAAATATAGTAATTAAAGGGCCACTGTACTAAGCCCCAGAGTCCCCCTTTTTGCAAAGAGTCTGATACTTCAGTATGGTTTGGAAATGAAACATAGCTAAGACACATCTTTCTCTCCCCAGAATTCATCACTTCATCATTTCAGCATAACACAATTTAATTATCTTGCATTTAAGTGCAAAGTCAAAGGGTCAGCTATTGATCTCCATTCTTGGAACAAGCCACAGGAGAGACAAAATCAAGTGGAAGTTGCTGCTCTTTTAAATTAGTGGCATTTCAGCTGTTTTACTGAGCAATAGTCTAGGATTTAATGCCCCAGAGATAAGGAGACCTGGTAAGAGTTTTAGGCTTACAGAACAGAAATTACATAGAGCAATTGCAGGTGCTTAACTTTGACAGAAAACCCAACATTTAGTTTGCATTATTTTAGAACATAAGCTCTTTGACACTGAGGCTGTTGCCTTTTGTTTTTCAAGAGTTAGGCCTGTCATTGGTACTCAGTAAAAGAGCATTGTTTACTCATAGATTTCATCAGCAGAAGGAAAAAATACTGCTTTTATAATAGGATGTGGCAAAAGTCCATGTAAACAAAGGCATTGCACTTAATGGAAGCACGATTGATAGAAGTTATTCATGTGGAGCAGACAGGGTCCATTTGAGTCTGCACACTCACCTAGACATGGAGGTTGTCCCTACTAGGTAGGATAAATTTCTAACCTCATGAGTATCCTAATGGCTCAGATGTTCCTCATTTCTTAGATGGGAGGTCTCCATTTTGGTTGTGCTTCAGAACTTCTGGGAGAGTGAAATGGTAGACGTTAAGCTTTAGAGTTAAGGCAGAATCAGTGAAAAAGCAGCATTAGATAACATTGATAAATCCATATAGAACTGTAAGGAGATTTATACCTTATATTTGAAATTGTGTGCATTGTAAACACCATCCCATATAATAGCGTAACATTACCATTTTTCTGGCTGATGGATTGCTACCTTTGTAAGAAGTAGCTAGAGTTTTGATTACAATTTTACAGTCTAAGAGGTATTGCCATACGGAGAGTGCATTTAGGGTGTACACACTATCAGTGCAGTCACATAGCAAGGCTACAGCAAATACAACAGAAAAGAGTCAAGAAAAATACTATCCGTGTAGATTTTGACAAGGCCATCTAGAAGATATTGCAGTGACACAGTTGCTACCACAAAGCTGTTCATTGTTTTTTCTAAACATAAAACTTCACCTGCCCTCTGAGACGTGGGGATATATTCAGATTATACGTCAGTGAGTAGAAAACATACATATGCATATCTTTCTTACCTGACACAGCTAACCTGAATACCCAAGTTATTAGCAAGCAAATTTACATCCAAAAAGATTTGCTCTTATTGCATTTGTGTACGATCAATAACTCCTCCAGACATGCTTTGCTAAGAACATCACAAAAAGTGGAGTAAAATACCACACTCAATGTCCAGCTTAGTGGGGCATTCTGGCCTTCAAGTGTACAACATACAGTACTACGTAGCGTCAGGAAATGGAAGAGATGGAAGCTGGTTTTGTTCACTGACCTAGGCTACAGAGGATTCCTCCTTTCTTTCATCTCTCTAGTATGAGCTGTGAAGCCAAGTGGCAGTTACAGCAGCTAATCAACGCATGCTAAAGACATGATATAAATGGTATAAGTGATGCTGAGTTCCTAGTTTAAACTTACAATATTTGCTTGAGGAGAGTTTTCATAGAGACTGCTATAATTTATAGGCCTAGAAGTGGCCAGGGGCACACTTTGCAACCACGTTGGCCGACCTCACTGTAAGGCCACAGAATTTCACCTGCAAGCCTTTTCCTATTGTCTCACTCTTTCATTCCTTTAAGTATGCCACATTTCAGACTAGTGAGAAAAAGGATGACTAGAATGGTGACATTTGTCTGACACCATACTTTACTGCCATCTATTTCCTCTCTAGGTTGCAACTAACCCTATCTACAACCTCAAACACGACACAACTCTGACTAAAGAAAGCAATACATTAGTAACTAAAGAAAGCAATACATTAATAACTATTTTGTTAAATGAGAGCATTCTCTACAAGTTTAGGCACAAAGTAAATTAAGATGTATGTGGATTATACAATCATTAGCTGCTTGGAGAGGCAAAAATACAGCCTCACTATATGTGAAAGAAACAGTTTGGAGTTTTAGGTGAGGAAGACTGGCATGGAGCACAAGTAGCCTTGCTATGAAACCCCATCATGCAGAGTGCTGTGGTGGATGTGCTGAATAGTTCACATAATATGTATTTTTTCAAACAGCTAAACAATGTTGACATACAGCATTGCTGTTTGACAGATGGTTAGTGTATTCAAAGGCATCACCCGTGTCTTACTGTTAGAAGTAACTTACAAAGGAGTGAAAGGAGAGAATCAGAATCAGGTAGGATGCATTAAATATTTTCACAGAATTTCAGCAGTACACATATAAAGATATTATTTAGAGCTGGTTTGCCAAATTTCAGTGCCTTAGATATCAACAAGACTATTGTTTCTTTACCTTCTTGTCATTGTTACTAGAAGTTTTATGATGGGAAGCTGGGGAGGACAGTAAAGACAAGGATGCCCTCATCTCCCTTCACTAAATGAATTCCCTTCATTTTGCAAGTAATTGCAGGTAGTCTGTGACCCTTGATTAGAAGAATGATGAGGAATTTTTAAGTCATAAGAGTGTTTTACAAATTACACATACCTCTGTTCCCTCACTTTGACTTTCTCAGCCTTTAGTTTCAGAGTTGTCTTTCTGCTGGTTTTTCTATTCCACTGGATTCTACTGATGCATCAGATTGGGTTGTCAGATGCACACATTCTTAAGTAAGCAGTGAGCATATGACTAGGTCAATGAATTATTCAGAAAATTATAAAAGCACCTTTGGTTCAATGCTTTATTCAGCTATTTCTGCTCTTCTGTTACTTCTAATAGAGAGGTCGTGTTTCAAAGATTTGTGTCTATGTATCTACACCCCATCATAAAAGGAAGGAATCTTGGAGGCTAAAGTGACCTGATTGTGTTTCCAGAGAAAAACTCTTTAACATATTTAACACACACAAATGTAACTGTTTACACAGTCCCAGTTTTGACGTAGTCTGTGTAATTGACTTCAGAGCTTAACAAGCCCCTGGCCTAGTGCAACTAAATTTTTGTAGTTTCAAAAGAGGAAGGAACATACAAGACAGGGAAGGGTTGTGTAAGGAAGAGAGAAGAGACAAAGTATGAACTCTTCAGAAACCAGGAAGTGACAAACTGCACAGGAGAAAGCCTAATATTAGAGATGACAACTATTACGTATCTTAGTACAGGGGTGCAGTAAAACAAGTAGCAGCAGAGTCAGTGCTCAGGGCTGCAGACACAGATGTGAATTTCAAACTGTGGAATTCCTGAAGGGCTTTTCATTATTTTTTTATGGTCTTCAATCAATGGGAAAGAATTTAATTTCTCAGTTGCCCAGCAGGATTACCTAATTTTTGGAGTACTTTAAACGGAGGAAGAGAGAGAGAGAGAACACAATGTAAATGTAGCTAGAGAGGAGAAAACAAAATACAATTCACTCTGTATCCAACAAACTGTAACATGCTACATCAGTCCAGAGAAGATCATAAAAATATATGTTTGGAAAATATGCTTGGTCTTTCTGGCATGGACTTTGGGTTGTTTGCTTCTTTGCCATGCCAATAGTGCTTCTTTGTACTTTTTGAAGGGTGAACTCAGACACAGAATTTTGAAGGGTTGCATCACTTACCAACAGTCTGCAAAATGACGCAAGAGGACAAATGTGCAAGAAAACCAAAGCAGCTTAGTGTAACACTAAAAAATAAGTTTCTCGTACTTAACATGCTGTAGGGAATCACCTAAGACTCCATGGGCCACATTGCAATGCTTAGAAGACATATTCTCAGTCATATTCTCAGCATAGATCTAAAATTTATTCCAAGATTTCTCTGTGAAGGGGAAGGTGGACTTTCACGGTCCTTATACTTGGCCGGTTAGCCTACCCTTATTGGCTGTCTGAAAATCCCCTGGGCTTCTAAAGATGTGGAGTCCAGTGGAAGTTGAAAACACAAATTAAATTGTTCCTTTAGAAGAACAAATCTCCAGTTAGTCACCTAACAAAAATGCCAGGCATTCAATCTTCATGGAGGAAAAGCTGCCAAGAAATGTTAATGAAGAATATTAATAACTTTGCATTTCTTTATTAGTGAGAACTATAGAATCTATATTTTTGGTGAACAGTTGTTCACTGACAAGTAGTCTTTTGTGAAGAACAGAACTATATGTCAGTTAAACTCAGCAAATAATTTAGGCTGATTTTTTTTTATTACTTCAGAAAAGTTCTGATAATGTGTTTCACTGATTCACTTCAGATTAGTATCGTCATTGTGTTGAAAATTGTCCCCAAAGCTAAAAGAATTGAAATAATATTACAAAAACCTACCCCAAAATAAGTAAAACATTTTGGTCAACCAAAAATAAAATTACTATGGGCTTCTTGGTTTGCTGAATTCCTCTGCAGTTTGACTTTTTTTAATTTTTCAGTTGAGCATAAAATAAGTTATCCACATAGCTCTAGCCTTTAGCTCTAGTCTTTAATTCAAAACCTTAGCAAAAGATATAGCAATATTTATTTTTATTAAATTTATGGACATTTCATTTTAAAGCCAATTTGCTGTAAGATTTGTTTTCCAGATCCTGGAACATAACTTTCAGCTACTTACTGGTTGTTTCTATGAAGTGATCTGGAACTAGGCTTTAGCTGGGAGTAGAACACAGAGCTTAATGTACTGAACACACAGTGATGCACTCAACAGAGATAAAGTGAGAACTAAACAGGAGTTAACATGGTAGGCAGAAAATGACTTGGTAAAGATAACAGGTTCAAATTTCAGATTCTTAATTCACTCTGCAAAAATGCAGGATAAAAAACAGGGGTATTTTAAAAGTCCTAACCTATAGAAACACACACAAACAGAGCAGTTCAGCTTGGGCATCCCAGTTTAAAAAGGGATTCAGTAAAGCCATGGAATGTGTATTTTAGACAACAGAAAGATTATGTGATGGAGTGTCCTGGAAAAAAAAAAAAAAAAGCATAAAAAGGCTAGAATGAGTCTGCCTTGGCAAAAGAGAAGCAGATGAGACTGATAAAAATACAGTAAAGTAGCTAAAATTGCTATAAACTGAGATTTAAGGCATGCGGTAATATTTTTCAGGGGGACCAGATAGCTGCACGGAACACACCAAATCAGCTATTTTGGTTCTTGGACGAACCTGACTGTGGGTAAGGCTAGGGGAGGAATTTTGCACTA
Source organism: Tyto alba (assembly GCF_018691265.1). Lineage (NCBI taxonomy): Eukaryota > Metazoa > Chordata > Aves > Strigiformes > Tytonidae > Tyto > Tyto alba. The sequence goes on from NW_024881317.1 coordinate 17,835,751, forward strand.
CTTACATTTCTCTGGCATTGTAGCCATTATCAGTACAGTATCTGAACGTGTGTTTGTCATTTGAGTTGTTCCACCTCACTGTGCTTACACAGCTGAGTCACGTGGTGTCATCTGTGCTCCCAGATGGAGCAATACAAGCACTTCTAGAGCAAACAATAACACCCGGTCACTTAAAATGTAAACTTGCTGCTTGGAAATTCCCCTTTCAAGAAATATTAATATGTCTAAATAACTCAACGAAAACGTAAAGGCACAGAAAATAAACCAAGAATTTAAATAACGCATATTATGGTAGCTGTTACAGCTCCTGCTCAGTAGTAGTTTCTTGGGCACGCAGAAAACATAAGATCCAGTAATTTATCAGTGTAATGACTGGATTTTCTAAGATTAAGATAAAGATGCCCACACTTCAAAGTGAGGTTGTATTTGATGTCTGGGTCCATGCCTGCTGGAAATCTGAGAACACTAGTTCCTAAAAAAAGGTCACATCACAGGTAATGGAAATAGCAGGAACATGCACGCTTCTGTCAGCAGCTACTAATGCAGCCTAGCTCCTTGTTGCTGTGTGTCTTAGGGGCTTGGGGAAGTGTTACGTCCCAGTGCCTAATAACGTGTGAACTCTGACTGAAGCTTCTCTTGGATTTGGGCATTCATACCACACTCCGATATTGGGATTCTGGTGTCTAGTGACAGGCAAATTCACTCTATAACTTTTATTTTCACTGAGAACATTACTAAGGCTTCCTCAGTTTTCTGGAACTAGTCAAGCTTAATACCACTGAATTTGCTACCTCTGTTAGATGTGGTTGAAGGTAACAGAGACATTCAAAATATGTTGGACAGACACACAAAAGTGGATGCAAAAACCATGATTACATTTTGCTTGTTTGGTTACAAAATGTCACCCCCAAAATCATTAACTTAAAACTAACTGGTTTCAATTTGTAAGAATTTGGAATTGTGAGGCTTTGGAATTTTTTTGATCCCTTTTTAAATACTCGATAAAGAAACCACTATTCGTGTAACATCAAAGCTATGCATTATTCTCTCTCTTGCATTCAGAAGGTTAAGGTCTTGTTTTCTGGCTACGCAAAAGGGATTGATTATAAACAAGGGAATAACAGAAATTAAAATATTCGTAAGTACAGATCAGTGCTATCAAAGGATGACACTTTATCTTTTTTTTTAAAATAACAGCCAATCGCAAGAAACACAGTCTGCTTAACTGAATGTTTTTTTCCCAGGATAGCATTTCCTCTTTTAGAGGATGACTGCTTCAGTCACATCTCTGTTTAACTGTCTGCCTCCCATCCTCCCCACCCAGCCTGCTGATCTGTGTTTCCAAATATACCCTTAATATGAAAATGTAGAAATATAAGAATAGCATGCAGTGGCATGTTCAAGTTTCTAGTCTGCTTTCATAACAACATTCAATGCTGTTCTGCAAAGCAGCAGAACAGATTAAAGATCACAGAAAGCTGTTTCTGTCTTACTGTTTCTGGTTTTGCAGGCACTTGTGGAATTCCCAGGATACAAATTTCTTTGTTACTTCACGGCCTTGGCGTATGCTTGGAGATGCTAACATAATGTGCAGAGCTACTGCATGAGTTAAATTGAAAAAATAGCCTCCAGTATGTGGTTTGACTTAATAATACTCTAATCTGTAGGGCAGTGGATATCACATTTCAAATTTTTCAGATACGACTGCCTAATCTTCACATTGTAATTCTGAAAATGGTTGGTATCACAGGTGTCTCAACCTGTTTTGGCATTTCAGTCATTAATAAGTTCTATTTTAAGCATGCTCAGGCCTACACAGTACTTAGTATAATTTTTAATTGCTATACAAATGCTGGATATCATATAGAGGAATTGATGAAGTAGGAGTGTCACTATATAGGCGAGGATTCCTTAAAACTATGTGAGGATTAGGGTAAAGTCAAGAATGCACTGCAAGTATGGTACAAATTAAGCTTAGTAGACAGCAGATCTGGTTCACCATCTCTGCAGTTTCTATTTCCCATAACTACATACAGTTGTCTCAGTGTATATAATGTTTGACAAATATAGAATAGTACAAAGGACCTTTATATATTATCATAAGAACAGGCTGGCTCTACTTGCTTATGAATCCCTTCCAACAAGAGAGGAGAAATGCACTTTTTTTTTAAATGGTGTTTCTATAGCCCAGGCAACTCTGGCAGACAACATAAGTGGCATGAGCAGCTAGGTCTGCCACTGAAATGAATTCATAAGTCAGTGCACCTGCAGATTTTATGTACTTTTACTCAGTGAGCACTGCAAGTTTCTTAATGCAGCTTTACACACATTTTTTTCTTTGGACTGGGTGGAGTTCAAGAAGAAGCCAAAAATTGTTCTTTCTTGTGTAATTTTCAGTTAAGATCAGTTGAACTTAATTCTTGAATGTGATGTTTTTCCATCAGCTTGTGTAACTCTAAACACAAGTTATGTGATGTCATGTGCTCTAGCAGAGGAGCTACAAAGGTTACAGTTCAGTGGGACTTGGAACATGGAAATCCAAACCTATTTAAAACTGTAAAAAATAAATTTTACAATATTCCTTATCTTTAAAAGACATATCTTGCCTGCCTCTCTGAAGAGTAAAGAAACCTGAACTGTTTTTTGATTCCTTTATTTTCAAGCATCTTTATCTTTTGGAGACTTAATTCTCTTTGAGACCTGCACGTAATGCACAAAAGTAGTGCTGCTGCCAAGACATAGTGTTAAGACTCTCAGTATACATGTTCACATGCTTGACATGTTTCCTGCAGTATTTAAGATATTTTATAACATTTTCACATTAATTTATAGGATCAAGTTCTACAGCCATTGTGAAAAGGTAAAATTCTGACTTCAGCGTTGCCTAAGATGGAGCTCAAAATCTTTGTTGTGCTGTGTACAGCCACTTTAATGGTGAAAGCTCTTTGTGGAGTACAACATGTCCATGGGTTACTGCTTATGCAAGAAAGTTGCACTGTGGCTGCATGTTCCCTAATGAGATTAGGCAATCAATTCATATAATCTCTCATTCTGTTGATTGCTTTACTTCCTGTAAAAGGGCATTTATATAACTTACCTGCACAGAAAACCACATCCCTTCTGTTTGAGAGATGAGACTGATGACAGTCTGTGAATTTCCACATGTGGTTTTGGAGCAGCAGCTAGGTCTTGTCTTAATTAATACCCCACAGCAACTTTGTTCCAGACTGTGTACTAATTTTTTATGAACAGTAATGACTCTCGTATCTGCACACAAGGCATCCAGCATTTCCTCACAACACAGCTTTTCTTTCAGGAGGTATTGCTAAACCTCAACAAAGCTGGGAAGCACCCTAGAGAACTTAGTACCACTCCTAGAGTGATGCCAGCTGTCAGAGAGTGCATGGAGGGGAAAACTACTTGGCCAAGAAACTTAAAGGCAATTACCAAGAAGATATCAAATCAAGACTATAGAGGACTGAGGGGAAAAAGTAATTCCTAGGAAGGAGAACATGGGACAGTAGAGATATAGTGGAGTAAAGGCCACAGTTTCTTTGGCTTAGCACACAAGTTATCTCTACTATCATCAACAACATCAAATCAGGCAGGTGAGTAGGAACCTGAATGTTTTCATCCAGATCTGATGTGCAGTGGAGAGGAGAGGGGGAGATAAGTTGTGTAATACCTTCATCACCTGACTGTTAGTGCTGGATAACACAGATCTTAACGAGCCCACTCCAGAACCTCTTCTGTCATTAGGAACTGGACTGTCATACCTACTGCTGGCTACCAAATGCTCAGCGTAGAAAAGAGCAGTTGATGCCATGCTAACTAATTAGCAGAAAAGGTACCGTTTTCTTTTGCTTCACAATGTTGTCAATAGCAGAAGCAAAACATTGGCATGTTAGCTCTTACCTTCCTTGTCTGAAAGCAATAATTTCATGAGACTGTCCTTCTAGTGAAGAACATCTGCTGACACCGTTTGTAATGCAAACAAACACAGAGAAAACTAACTTGAGCAGTAGAAACATCCAAGGGCCATTACCTTACCAAAAAATGCCACAGCTCAGGGATAAGAAACTTCAGTTCTGCAGGCCAGATCCAACTCTCAGACCACATAGCAAATGCAAGCAACACAGGCATGGTTGTGGAGAATACAGGGTGAGAGCCTCACATGAAGTGCCTCAGAATTGCCATTTCACCATAAGTGGTTTTTTGATAGCTGAAGAGAGATAGTTCTTCACACCTTCTGAACTTCAGCATTGAGTTATTCAGACATAGGGACAGCTTGGGGGAGTAACTGAATAGTCTGTAGAGCTCAGTACAGATATTGTCAAAGTCCAGAAGTCAAGTCCAACAGACTACAAGAGATATGAAATGTGACATCTGTGAAAGGATCAGAAGCCTAGCATCCCTGAAGATCCATTTATCAAAGAAGGTATAGCTAGTTTGATTTACAGTACTTTTTAGTGTGTTGGAATTCCACAGTGTCCTCCTGTCTGGCAGAGCGTAACACCTTCTCCATCCAGTTATTGCCAACTGGCATCGACTTTGCTCCCAACCTTCCTACTCTAACCTTTGTGTACAAAAAAACCATGGAAGACATTGCTAACCCTTCTAATCATGCCATGTTTACTTTCTGCAGGTGAACGGCCTTTTGAATGCAACTGGCAAGGATGTAACAAGAAGTTTGCTCGCTCTGATGAGCTGGCCCGCCATTACCGCACTCACACTGGAGAAAAGAAGTTCAGCTGCCCTCTCTGTGAGAAACGTTTCATGCGCAGCGACCATCTGACAAAGCATGCCCGTCGCCATGCCAATTTCCACCCAAGCATGCTCAAGAGGCGAAGTGGAAGCAGCTCAAGAACAGGGTCTGTCAGTGACTACAGCCGCTCAGATGCCTCAAGTCCGACGATTAGTCCTGCCAGTTCCCCATAGACCTACCTGCACTGGATGTCAGCACTTTGCCTCTAATACCTAACGTGGAGTTCTGTTTGTGTTGCACACATTAAAAAAACTCTGTCGCTTCCCCTCCTCAGTTTCCCACCTCCCTTTTTTTTTTTTTTTTTTTTCAATCAGTAAATAGTTGCCTCCCACTGCAATTTCCAGTCAAATTTTCTTCACCCAACCACACAAGTGGCTATTCTAACCTCATGGACAGACAGACTTACATGTTACACTTAGTGACTCCTGCTGTCTCAATATTTCATACATTTTGCAACCATTTACAGATCCTCTTGATTATTCTTTATAAGAAAATGAGAAAATCTAAAAAAAGAAAACCAACCCATTTAATTCACCTCAGGTGTCAAAGTAGTTTTGTAAGACCAGATTGCACAACACGAGCACACATACACTTACAAATCAACTGTGTTGGATTGTGTCCCCCTTCTCCTTTCTCAGGGATGGATATTTATGTTACACAATAATTACAATGAAGACACACCCTAACCGCAGCCTTACTCTGTAAATATATTTGCACTCAGAAGCTTTTTGTTGGGTTCTTTCACACACTGGGGAAAAAATAAAAAACAAACAATACAAAAAACAAACCAGTACTGGAATGTAGTACCAGACTCTTCCATTGTTTGTTTTCCTGATGATATACCTACACTGGGGAGTGTCCAAACAGGAGTCTTGTCTTTCTTCAAGCTGCCCTCTGCTTTTGGTAGCAAGCCATCTTTTTACTTCTTGCTGAAGATTCTCCAAAACCAACTTCCTATTGCAAAAATCTCTGCGAGGTTGATAAACTTGCTTGTTTGTATGTTTCATGCTAGATAAAATTCTGAGAAAAAATTCTAAACAAGATGCCTTAAGTAAATAACCTGAATCACAAGGAAACATATTTACACTGGGTAACATTTTATTGCAATGTGGCATGGAATCTCGGAGGTATTCTGTCGTCACTCTCTCCAAGTTGTTAAGCTCTCTGCACTGCCTGTTCAGTATGGGACCAACAGAATATTAAGATCAAACCACACTGACTTGAACAATTTTCTTTATTATTTTTCTCCTTTTTTAAAAATTAATTATGGAACTAACATAGCTGAACCAATGCCCACCAAAACTTTTATCAAGGTACTTACGTCCTGTACAGCTGTATCTTAGCAAGACAGATTGGCTAAGACATAGTTTCTGCATCCTGCTGCATCACAATCGTGGTCACGGATAAAAGGAAGTGAAAATCATAAGATATCTCTGACTGGAAAAATAAAATATGCATTTTTGAGTTTTAAAATAAAATTACATTTTAGCTCATCACTACTACAAGTTTCTCAAAAACACACATACCAGCATAAAGTACGTTCATTTCTGAGTAACCGCTTAATAACAAAAAGGGAATCTTGGCTAGTTTTCAATAACTTTCAAATATTTGACACTAGATAGAGCACTAGGAGGTAGATTTTTATGTTTCATAAGGTAGAAAATATAGTAAAAGACCGGGAACATTGTGTTGTACTGGAGACCTCACTGGCAGCAAATATACTTTCCTTTGTTTGGCTGAGTCTGATGGTGCATATCATAAATTCAGGTCCTTTTGATTCTGGAATTTTTGGGGTTTTCTTGTTTTTACTGTAGGGTCTAAATGCAGTTAAGCATAGCACAGTGAAAAGAAACACTCTGTGCCAAACCTGCCACTTGATATCAAGTGAATGCCTCCAGATTCCAAATGAACCTGTATCTTACTTGCTGCTTTGCATTGATCCAATTTTGCAAGTTTTTATTGTACTGTATATTAACTGTGAGAGGCTAATATAGATTTCCAAGTAGTGTCATAGGTACTTCAATGGTATTTACATTATTCCTAATACTGTGCATTCTATTCGTTGTATGGATAAATACTTAGAGACAGTTCAAAGTGCAGATATTTCAGTATTTTTTTCAAGTTCATTTGCTTCAGATTTCACCCCTATAAAATCAGAGTTTTCCCCTTTTGAATTGAAAGTCATGTGAGGCACAATTCCACTGTTTCATTTCACAGAAAATGAAATAACATCATAAGGGTTTTCTTCAAGTCAGCAAATATTGTTGAGTTTGTGTGATGAGCTGCCTAACCACTGTGAGTTAGGGGAAAGCCAGATCTGTTTGCCTCCATAGATTTCCTCTTTTCTTTTTTTCTTTTTTTAATAAAAATCTCATCTACTGAGATACACAATGTTAACAATTTGATACAATTCAGGTAACAGGAATTCACATTCCAATCATTTCTGTAACTGCTGAAAGTGCTCTTGTGCTGTAGTTAGTGAAGAGACATTTAAGATACCTAGCTAAAGGAATTCTACACGTCAGCTGCGTCTCATGCACATACTTCAGAACAAGTCATAAACACATTTTTCATGATCATTATACCTTAATAGAGGGATATGGGGGAGGTTGGGGGGTGTGGGGTGCATGTATGTGTGTAGGGAGGAACAAAAATCAAAAGGAGAACTAAGTATCAGCAAAAATCATAAGCTTCATATTCTAAGATCACTTTGATGTAAAATCATCTTTTCCAACAAGAGCATCATTTAATCTTTAGCAAAGGAGGAACCGCTCCAGTCCATTTATTTAGGGCATAATCATTCAGCATGTATCAGTGGGTGCATTACAAACAGTTTGTTTTAATAGCTTGGAGAAAGAATACTTGCACCAGGTTTTATTAGCATTGAGATTACAGGATATAAAGATTATGGGACAACCTATTCTGAGTGACGTAAGAACTATGTGATCTTTAACTCAAACAGTAAAGTAAGCATTTTATGTATATTTCTCATAGATGTTGCTAATAATTCTCCAAGTTTAAGCAGAAAAGAAAAATGGTTCAAAATCTAATGTCCAGTTCAGCCAGTGCCTCTAATGAGAAGGCTGTGAGACTGTATATAGGCAACATAGCTATGCTTTCAAGAAATCCTCTGAAATTTGTCATTAAAACTTTTTTTTTTTTTTTTACATCTTAGCTGTATATACCTCAGTGTGTTAGGCTGAACAGCCAAATTATTGTGTTTTAAAAACCTAGCTAGTTTTAAGTATCTCCAGTAAATGTGTGATATGTGATAGCATTAGGATAAAATGATGAATTCCAAACCACTAGTAGTTCCCAAAACTGAATGTGAACAAAACTTCTCGTAATATTTTCATATGGAGAGTATTTGGAGTTTTCTAGCATCTACCAGATGCTAGAAAAGAAGCAGAAGAATCAGCAAGGTCATGACTCCATTCTCATGATGGTTCCTCCTGAGTTTTGCAGATGTGAGAAGTCTGAACAGCTCAAATTATGTTTTGAAATCTGGGTGCTTATCCAAACTAAACTCAGATTTTTACCCTTTTGTTGTTTCACCCAGTGGTATAACCTAAACCAGTCTCCTGGCATAGCAACAAACACTGCACATTCAGGAAATACCGCTCTGGCAAGGTGCAGATTTCTTCACAGTCCTCCATTTGGAGGAGTGTGCATCTCTCTCCTTCTGCCTCCTCCTTTCCCTGTGCAGTCAATTGAACTGAATCCCCACAAACTACAAAATTGCCTTAATTCTTTTTTTCCTTTCATTTCAGAATGAAATTTACTTTTATTAAGAAAGCCCTGAAAGTTTGTTTCTTTCTTTCCAGCCATGATTCTAGCTTCCTCTCTAAGAGTTGAGTTTAACTGCCTTCTTATAGAAAATGGGTTCAAGTTAAAATCATCACTTCACTACCACCACTCAACTGAAACTAAAGATGCTCTTAGAAACTCACTAACCCCTTCCATTAACCTCATCCTGTGTAAAGGCCTAAAGTGCATTAATGGCCACATGAATTCAGTTTTCATCCTGCTTCTTAGAAAGCAGTCCTGGTAAACTCCTGGCAGATGGATTTTATTGTGAGATTTGTTTATATTTTCAAATTAGTTGTTCCTTGCTTTTATAATATATGCATAGTATCTGTTTATGTTACATAACTGCAAAGGTATATATTTATAACAAGTCATCAGAAACCTCTGTTTGATGGTAACACTTGATTCCTGTATGTATCCTACCCTCTTTAAGGCATTAACCCTTGCAATAACTTTTATCTCTGAGAACCTCTGTACACCTTTAAAAACTCATTACCTTCTATCCAGACATTCAGTGCTGTCTGTGTTTCATGCAGCCAGGCAGTAAAATGCTGTGTGATGAGCTTACCTGTGTCTAACTATTCACATTCACAATTGCCTTTCTCCAGTTCTTTGCCATGAATTCCACAATTTATACTGGGTGAATTGCACTGTTGTTTTGGGGAACATGGTTTGTGAAGAAAGAACAAGGAAAATGAGCTTTGCATACTTTGCCTTTTCATTGTCATTTCATTTACTAACTTCATCAGGTGATGCCTACAAACTGACTTTCAGGTGCTCTTTTACTCCATCACACCATCTGTTTGTGCATTGGGTGCTAACATACAGTCTATGTCAGTGAATGGTATGATGAATGTCTGTATTTTTAACTCTTTTGGGGATAAAGCTATAGCCTTAGGCAGAAGAAAATAACCGAATTATCGTTGTTTACCCCATAAGCCAGAATATAGAATTCAAAAGCCCATCTACTGGTATAGGTTTTTTTAATATATATATATATAAAAATATATTTATACATATGGATTTATATAAGCATGTACACATATATATAAATATGTATGTATGTGTATATTGTATTGTACATGTGTGTATACATAAATACACAGCAGTGTGTAGATACTACACACCGAATAATGAAAGGATGTCTACAGAGCAAAAATTGGTATCCATTTCATTATAACTTGTGATGGGTCTGAAGCAAAATCCTAGATCCAAACACCACTGCATTTGGAAAGTTTAAGCCTGTTTTTTGAGATTTGTGGTTGAGTTTCATCTCTGGCTACAGCTGCAGTTACTTGTGTATATATGCATTCTGGGGGACATGTGTGTGCTCGCTCATGTACTTTTTCACAAGTGCATGCCTGTGTGCATGGCAGAGAATATGTGTGCCAGTAAGTGTGCACGTGTTTACATATATACTTCCAGCTTTGGTGAACTATAATGTTACCAGTGTCATCTTCACTTGTGCAGTTTTATCAGCAGCACATGGATGCTTCCATGGGTCACCTTTCAACTCCTTAAATCACTACATTGAAGTATTACAGTTGTACAGTTATATGTTCATCTATTCTTGCTCTGCTGTAACTTTTTATGTATTTTGTACTGCATAGATTATATATTGTGATAATGTCCTATGCAACAACAATAAAAAAGGAAAAAAAAAAAAAGGAAAAAGGAAGAAAATTAACAACTGTAAAATATTGTCTTAACTTGTATGCATGGGTAGTGACGTTTATGTTTTCCAAAATAAAACTTATAACTATGAAATACCGGTTTTCTCTTAATTTCCTTCTCTATGTATCAGTTAAAAAGTATAAATTCTTAATATTTCTGTTGTTTGAGGCTTGATATCTTGTTTGTTATATTTGTTTAAATTTACACCCAGTGCTATTGCTTAAAATGGGATTTTTTTTAATCATTGAAAACTTCTGCGATGTTTGTTTTGTACTCTCCTCTGCTTTAACCAGTATTTTATAGTTGCACAGTGAAATTCCTTTCTCAAAGCTGGTATATAATGTGTTTTTCTTTATAAGATGGATATGGGATTAATATGCCTTACTTAAAGGTCAGAGTCAACCATCCTTTCTTTCAAAGCCCAGTTCTTTGGAGATTTCTAGTATGTCTCTGCAAGTGGCAATGTCCTATCAAAACAGTAGTAATTTAATCTCACAGCATCCTGAAATGTTCTTTCCTAATTTTAAATACAAGGAAATTGAAACACAAAAGATTTGAGTGACTTTCTCAAAGACATGAGGCAATGGCAGATGTGTGCCTTTATCCTCCCTTGAAAGTAACACCACACCCCCAGGAAAACAATTTTGTGCCCTATAATGAATATCTGTCTATAGAACATTATAACCGATCGCAAAAATAATTAAAAACAGTGAACTACTGTTGAAGGATGAGAGCTAAAATATCCTTACTAAGCCAGGGGCAATTGTGGGAATTACTTTAAAATTAGTACATTTTCTTGTGCAGGGGTCATGAAAACTGTTCAGAACAAATAACTTGAAGAGCCATTATCTTTAATAGCAGGTTTCCCCATGTATTCATTACAATGTTGAACTGTCAGTGCTACTTGTTATCTCTGACCGTGCACCGTTAGCTTGTACATCTGTATGTGTCTATGATCAACTGCTATTTTATAACTTACACAGAGGAACTAGCTAAATCACATAAATGCTTAATTAAGTTTGTGCAGTATTTAAGGGCTTGATATCTGAGAATAACATACTCTTTGCACATGCAGTGGATAATGCTGACTCTTTTATTACTGAACCCTCACTGGAACAGAAGACAAAATGCTTCTGTCCAGCAGAAAAACACAGGTTTGTTTCATTCTTTTTTACTAACATTAGCATGATGGGGCCTCTCACTGCTTATTCTCAATGTCTGTGTTGTAACTGGAAAATCCCAGTCAGAGGACTCTCTGAAACATTCAGGTTGTGAGAATCCTTAGGCAAAAATCTTGATAAACCATCTAATACCTGAGTGAGTTGAAGCTCCCTTGAGCCCTTGTCTGTCAGTCTGTTGAACTTCCATTTCAGATCCACTGAAGTAACTAACATCACCCTACCGCTGGCAGTCTTTCCCTTAATGCTTCCTCAGATGTCCTCCCACCCCATTCACAATTCTTAGTTCAATCTTCACCCTTAAACAGATAGGCTAGGCAGTTGCTTCAGAAGTCCAGTTGCTTTTTGCTAGTATGGAAAGGGTGTGACATGTCTAACCTCTGCTGCTACTCAGTTTTTTGGCCACTTGCTCTATCTGAATTCACTGTTTGTACTAGGGGGGAAGGTTTTGAGGGGTCTTTTTTGACTGATGCTGGAGAAAGTTGATACAGACTCTTGCTCCTCTTTTCTGTGATGGAATGAGTCTGAAGTTTCTTAAAAATACAGGTCACACCACACTTCTGGCACTGTGAAAACAGACCCTGAAGAGTAGTAGATCTGAAGTCCCCCTAGATGAAGGATCCACCTCATGTTTGATAACGGAATAGCAAATGTTGCTTTTTAAACTTTCTAGAATAATGAAAAGAGAAACAAATACTTCTAAAACAGGATATGCATTTTCAGTTTAAGTATAGAGTTCTTGTGCTGGTATGGTAATGTTATGTGCCTCCCCACCCAGACACCCACACTCTGAAACGTGTATGTTAACACATTCTTAGCTGCAAAAGAAACTTCTCCTCTCAGGTAGCTAAATGTATGGGTTTCTGTCTTGCCTGTGACTAAGCTTTTGCCACGAAGTGTTGATAGGCTTGGCAGTAGTCTGACAGTTCAGAAGAGAAGCAATAATACTACCAGAATTAGGATGGGATTTTCCCATTGACATTTACTTGTGTATCATTTCTGGCTTCAAAGCAGTCCACCTTAAGGTTCATTGCCCCAGCTTTTCAAGGAACCGCACCCATGGCATGCTTTGCTAGTTGACTGCAAGAGATTAAAGTGACATAAATACAAATCCACAGTCAATAGAAACAGAGAGAAAAGTGAGAGAAGATGGAGATTGAAATAAAAAAGAGGTGAGGACAATGAGACAAGCTGAGTGTTTCTAGCAGCTGACCAGAAAGGCTCATATGGCACCAGAACATGCATAGGGCTTCCTAAAGAATTTCAGATCAAGCAAGCTGGGCAGCATCTTCAAAGATGGCCAGAGATCACATGAGCTTTTCTAAGAGCAGTAGAGGAGGTAGAAAAGTGAAACAGTAATTCAATCAGGCAAGCACAGGTGTCTAGCTAGCTACAGTGTGTTGCTGGCATGGCTATGAGAATAGAGAGGGAAGGATTATTTTCATAGATTTCTCAATCCATGCACCAGACAAGGGAGGGGAGTCTGGTTGCCCAAACATCTGAGCAGCAAGAGGGAAGGAGTGAAGCTTGAATGAACACTGGCTTTGGGAGCCAGATTCATGCTTTGGGCAACTCAGAGAACAAGATTACATTAAACAAATCTGGAGGAAAAAAAAAAAAAAGTGAAGAAAATAACTGAGTAAAACTTGAGTAGGGTTTTAGGCAAGAACAGGCCCCAAAAGTCTGCTAACAAAACCTAAACACTGAGCTTAGTAGTAACTCTACCTCACCAGTAGAAAAAATCTCTAGAGTGTAATTTCTGCCTCATCATAATTGTAAATAAAGGATCAACCTGTCCTATCTGGTTAGCACTGGCAGGAGACAGATTTAATCTTTGGTTCCCACTGGCTGGAACAAATGCTCAACAGGAAAAGAGGGGTTAGCATCAGGGGCTGGGCTGAGAGGCTCTGAGACACTTGCTGGCAGGTCTCTGCTGAGCTGACATTTCTTCTCTGCATCACTGTATAAACATGCCGGCCTGAGCACAACACAGCAGGTCTGAGCCTGCTGCACTTGGACTTGTAAGGTACACTGCACAGGGTCACAAAGGCTTACACTGCCCAAGCTGCTTGTTCAGAGCTAGCCCAAGTGTTCTTCCCAAGGCCCACCAGCTGCAACTGGGACATTTCCCAGAGGGAAGGTGCAATATGCCAAGTGGGTGGATGAGAGAACACCATGGAGAAGAAAGGCCCAGTTGAAGGACAAGAGAGATGGTGCTGGTCAGAGGGAGAGTTTGAGGTGTATAGCAGCATAATAAGAGGAATGATATAAAAAAAATGTGGGAAACAGATGAAAGGTGCAATAAATGGGGAAGGTAAGGTAAAGAGGGGGAAGATAAGTAGAGAAAAATGAGGAAGGATTAGAGGGTAGGGCAATTTTATGTAATTTTCTAGAGAAAAGAAGAAAGGCCTAAGGCGCAAAATCCCAAAGGGTGTCTAGAGGAAGAGAAAGATAGTTCACGTGGTAGCATTTCCAACAGCTTAGAAGGTAAGGCATGTCAGTGAGTAATAAACAGGACTGTGTGTCTTTAAGAGACCAATGTTTGTGTTTTCCCATGCTCTCCTATTGTGGAAATAACTTTCTGAGTCATTTCTCTGATCCTGGAGACAAACTGAACAGACACAAAACATAACAAAACACAATAGCAACGGGAAGAGAGAAATTCCTCCCTCCCCCTTCCACCACACATGCATTTTATGTCAGCGATCTGGATGCACTCAAAGCCTCTGAGTAGAAGAGAAACACGGCACAGACCGACAATCTTGTTTGTTACACACTTTTTCAATCAAGTTCACCTTCACCACCACTGCATAAACAGCTAAAACTTGGAAGCTACACTTCCCCCGTCTGTTACTTTATATATGTTATACAGTCTCTTTGGTTGAAAGTCTTACCTTCCCAATTTTCCACAGACAGTGAACTGCAACAGGAATTTGCAAGCTTTTTTAAACTTCAAAGCTTTGCACTTCAAAGACCCTGAAATTTTTCTCCCAAGCCTCATGCCCCATCCTCTGCAAAAAAAAAAGATGTCATTTTGAGACTCTCTCTCAAAACGCCACATTTGGAAGCTTACGTACATCTAAAAAGCAACATCACAGCTATGATCTTCCCAGAGAGCAGTAATGAGATGGGCACCCCGACAAGTGGCTGGCCCCAAACCCAGGCTGTATCAAGACTTCCTACACCAAAATGCAGAATTACTACTGATCAGAGCCGAGACGAGTCCATTTTCTTTGTTTCCTTCTTTAGCTTCTATTATGGTGCTGAGAACTATCTCAAACCCTTTGATATTATGGACAGTAAGGTCCCATGAAGTTGCAAGGCCTTACAGGTTTGGTTTAACACGCAACCTTTGTGTTGGCTTTGGAAGTTGTAAAACAATTCCCAAGCTTTCCCACTCCGGGGCTGCCATGCAAACTGCCGTTTGCAGCCCACTGGGAGGAACAGTATGACTTGACAAGAAGAAGGAAGAAGAAAGTTTTCTTCATGACTGCCAATCCATCCTTTACTGCCGCAGTGAGCCTGCCCCCAGCTCGCAGGGCTGGCGCCGAGGGAGATGCCCGTGCTGCTGGCAGCAGGCGTGGGCTGGCTGCAGAAGGCAGAGCAGGTTGGCAGGTGGCTCAGAAGAAATGACCTACATCCACCTTCCTCCCTGTGGGAGAGGAGTCACTCTCAGGGACTGAGGGTTTGAAAGCAGCCACAGCACTCCCCAGCTTCTCCAACCCTCCCTGAAGACTGGGTAAGGTATGGTTTCCCCTTAACGTGCTCTTGCAAGCAGCTCTACTAAATAATCCCGGTGAGCTAATAAAAGGCAAGCTGTCCTGGGTTGAGTGAGTGGTGGAGTTTTTTGGTGGCAGGGGAGGGGGCTATCGGGGGTCCCCCTGTGAGAAGCTTCTCGAAGCTCCCCCAGCTCCACGTCAGCTCCACTTCTGTTTGGGAAATTGAGCCAATCAGCTGCGCCTCTGCGATAACGTATTTAAGAAGGGATGTGGTGACGGGCAGTGGGACTTGTGAGGAGGAGTTGCTGCAGCTACATGAACACCAAGGTCAGTGGAGGAACGGAGGAAGAAAGGAGAGGGGAGGTGTGCTGGAGCAGAGACCCCCCTGTATCCTGTGGGAGACGGCAGGGCGGCCCCCCCCCTGCCACCCATGAAGATCTACGGTGGAGCAGACATTGATTTATGGCCTGTTGTTCCTGCCCGAATGATCAAGGTTCTGTGCCCGAAGAAGGCCGGGGTCTCATGGGAAAAGGTAGCCCTGCTGCTGTAATTCAGTGCTGGGAGGATTGCAGCATGCGGGGGAGTCCCACGCCGGAGCAGCTTGGGAAGGGCTGCAGCCATGGGAGAGAATCCAGTTGGAGGAAGTTAGTGACCCATGACGGAGCAGTGTGGGGAACGCTGCGGCCCATGGGAGGAATTCAAGTCGGAGAAAGTTTGTGGAGGACTGTCTCCTGTGAGAGGGGGACCACGATGGAACAGGAGGAACAAGTTCTGGACATTCCCCTCACCAAGGATAAGGGAAGTGGCAGCACTGACTGCACCCCCCATTCCCTGCCCCTGCGCCACTGGGGGAGGAGGTAGAGATATCGGGAGCAGAACTGAGCCCGGGAAGAAGGGAGGGGTGGGGGGAAGGTGTTCTCAAGATGTGGCAATGCTTCTCACTGTCCTACTCTGTTATGTGTTGGTAGTGTCTGTAATAAATGTATGTTCTTTTTTTTCTTCCCCTAACGAGTCTGCCTTTTGCTCGTGATCATAAAAGGGGGATTTTCCCCCATCCCAGTCCTATCTTGAACCCCAAGCCTGGCTCTCTGTCCCTTCTCATTGCCGGAGGGGAAGGGAGAGAGAGCTGCTGCATTGTGGTTGGCTGCCAACCAGGCCTAAACCACGACACAAGCCCAGGAAACAGAAACCTTGTGGAGGGTGGGACCACACAAACAACAAGACTGGGTGAATAAATCAGGCCTTACTGTTGGCTTCCCTGTAAGAAACCTTCCATTAAGGCTCCACTGGATATTTCTGGACTCCACCTGTCTATTTTTAGGAGGGATAATTCATGCCGAAGGAAATAAGGAAAAAATCAAGCCTTAAGTCCAAGAATGGAGTATTTTATATTCTCCACAAAATCACTATGATTATGGAGGGCTAAAAAGGAAGGGTTACATTTCAGGAGTAAAAATATGCTACAAGTCACTGTAGAAATTGTACGTTACATGCTGTTTGCTAAGCAAGGGAAAGCATTTCAAGAAGACAGCACTTCACCACTTAGCTGCTATTAAATAGGAGTGAAGGCACAGCTGAACACCAGCTTTAAAATGCAGCTGTACTCTGGCTGTGTTTATAGCTCTCATCTCTGCTGAGGCTCTCAGCTTCTCTGCGTGTTGGGATCTGGCTTTGGGAGGGGCTGCCTGGGACCTTGAGAACAACCGGCACAGGCTCTGCCCAGTCTCGTGCATGAAGTTACGCAGTAAGAGAAAAATCACAGCCAAGTTACGTAGCACCCTCACCAGGTCCTAAAAATAATCTGCCTGAAGTACAGGGCTGTTATATGGCTGGAAAATCTGTTTTATGAACAAAGATGGGGGTTTCTCAGAAAAAACCCCTGCCCTCTTGGATATGGGAGATGAAACACGAGAGAACAATGTATGCAATGCTTTCAAAATTCAGCTATTAATTTACTGATAGCAATGGTTTCTATTCACATCCCTCAGCATTACAACAGTCTTCTATCAGTGTTAATGTTGTCATTGCCTGGAGAAGAAAAAAAGCCTTTCCTCAGTCATCAATGTGTTCACATTCCATCTCACTCCAAACAGCAACTGCTTCAGAGCAGGGTCTCTGCTCAGCATCCTCTGCACAGCACCTTGCAATCGACACAGACATGAATGGCATCTTCGCCCCTCTCCAAGGAAAAACACTCTGGCTCCATACTATTCAACCACAATTCACATTCACCATTACACACACAAATTTTTATACTGTAGGGGTCATCTCATCTTAGACCAAGCCCAGCTTGTAAATTCCTGACACCACAGGGAACATTTGTGTGAAATATCTAACAGAAGTGGAACATGTCAGAGGGCAGCTGTCATTATCTAAAGCAGCACCTCCCTTTTAGGTCCTTCTTTGCTTTGGAGAGTATGACACAAAAATTAACTTTTTAACTTAGAACTGCCATTTCCTGTAAGCATGACTGCGATCGGGGAAGGATTGTTGCTAGGAAAAATCCCTGGGAATTATTCAGTACAATTTCCTAATCATATCTTTCCTGCCTGGGAGACACTTGCCCCTGTGTCTCTAAATACACAGAACCTCTTTGCAAACCTTTGCAAACAGATGAGTATCTGTTTATTTCTAAGCTCAGGAAGGCAAATCCTATGAATGATAAAACAATTGGAAGAATAAGGGCATGCTACAGAGTGTCTTTTCTAATGAATGGTATTTCTAATTTTAAAAAGGTTTTTAGATGTGACAGGGTAATGTGGATATGAACTACTTGATGCTAGCCACATGTTAATGATATGACGCAGTATACAGTAAAAGTGATGCTGAAGTATTTGCATCTTGTATTTGCTTTCAATTACTTTGGTAATCAAATGTTACAACAGTACTGTGCATAAATCTCAGAAGCCCAGATGCATGAGATATTTATGCTACAGCTAATGAGCTCCTGGCTTCTCTGGTAATTTCCTCAAAAAACAAGAGTCTGTGTATGAACAGCAGAAGCCAAAGGCAAAGTGGACTTGCTGCTGTACAGGTTTAATCCGTTACAAAGATACACAGCCCTCTCTTGACTGTCCAAATCTAAGCCAGAGGCACAGCAAATACCTCAGAGGCCACCAGACGGCAATGAATTTAATTGCCACATGGAAAATGAGCTCAGTGTGTTCATCCAGCTTTCAGGTGACAAGTACCTAATGGCCACCACTGCCATCGACATCTGTGGGTACCTCACAGAGACACACGTGTGGAGCCAACATGAACACAGGATAGGCGCTTTCCTCCTGCGCCAGATTCTGGTCCAGATAAAAGAGCTTGATGCTGGAGCAGAATCAGCACTGCCTGCCTATAAGCACAGCCCTGCCTTAGAGCTGCCTTTCTTCATGGATGCATCCCACTCCCTCAACCCTACAAATTCTTTAGTTCTGATGGCAAATTTATAACATGCTTGGTAACATATTAACCAGCCTTCTGTGAAGTGTTGGATACTGTATTAAATCCCAGCTAGAGCCTGGAAGTCATGGAAAATTACCAGCGCAAGTGATGAGTCATCTTTTCAAAAAGAAAGGGCTATGGAGCTGGTCAAACTTTGTTGAAAAAGTCAGGGAGTAGTTGGTTATTTGATGTAGCTGCATATCCATAATTTGAATTTATGTCTGGAAACAACTTCCTTTTTTTTTTTTTTTTTATTTGTAATCGCTTAAGTTAAAAAACTTTATTTAAAGAAGAAAAGCAACAATTTTTATGCAAACTTTCTGCCAACATTTAAAATCCTCTAGATGGTACACTTGCCTGTTTTGTGTTCTCCTGGAATACTATGCAGAAGACAAGAAGTCAATAACAGATTTTACAACCGACTCTGACACCAAGTTAAACTCATGATTCTTCTCTGTTCACATAAATTATGTGGTTTGGAGAACGCTACCCGTAAGCACTGCAAAAAGGGATAGAGGAGTTTTCCCCTGCAGATACATTCCCATTGCTTACTGATTTCTATGTTTTGTACTTACCTTCAAGTCAGGTTCAGTTCTAGAGCACAGAAATCGAAACTCCTCCCAACTGTCTAGGCAGGAAATTGGACTTCAAATCTAAAGGGACTCTCCTGTATTGTTTATCAGTATGCTGAAACTGTTGTGCTGGGGACACATACAAGCAACAGAAAGTGCCTACAGAATGGCAGTTGTGAAGATTTATTCTTCCTGTGCTGTCAGCATTCACTGTGGGGCAGCAGCACCTGGCGACCTTCTGGGGCAGCTCACACAACTGAAGAGGCAGCCGGGACAGAGCAGGTGACAGATACTGAGCTGACAGCAGCATCTGCCTCAGGGGGAATGAGGTTTGATCTAATGCCATCTCAGACGGCATGGACACTGACCTGTGGAAGTAAGGATCATCTGTGAGGTTTAACAATAGATTTCATGGGGCCAGACTGGCTGCTTGCTCTCTCTGCAACTGTGCTAAAGAGCTTACTTGCTGCTCCTACCTATCTTACATAGTCAGGAACCTATGTAGGCAGCTTTCTCTGGTCTCCCTATGGTAAATATACTCACATACTTGGTAATTAAAATGCATCAGTAACTGGGTCCTACACTAGCCGCTGCCATTTACTCTGTCTCCTTCCCACTCACTTCAATTCAATGATCATGGTTTTTTTTATTATAATTGTCAGATGAAGTCTAATGTGTGGTATTTTACATTTCAAAAAAATTTGAATATACCATGACTTACATGCTTTTGAATCTTGCATAAGAGGTA
This sequence comes from Tyto alba, assembly GCF_018691265.1. Lineage (NCBI taxonomy): Eukaryota > Metazoa > Chordata > Aves > Strigiformes > Tytonidae > Tyto > Tyto alba. Next base: position 17,855,646 of record NW_024881317.1, read on the forward strand.
TGGATACTTGGGTCTGCCTTGCTTTCATTTCAGTCACACCAACAGTTTTCAACCTTTGTAGGCATCCTGAAGATTATTTGCTGTAGAATGAAGAAAGTAAATTCAGTATTATTCTGCACAGCACTGAGACACATGGCTTTTCTATTCAGATGGTTCTGTGGCCTTCTTGAGTGAATGGAGTGACAACATTTTTCTGTACAATAAGACATTATTTTCATCTTGCAACTGTAAAATGGGGTACAACAGAGGGAGGACAGGAATCCTTTAGGAATATCTGCAGCCCCAGGAACTCAGATAACTGCCTTGGCCTTTGCTTTATCAATTATATTTCTCTTAGTTCTTATGCTGCATGTAGCTAGACATTTGGGGAAATGCTATGGTCACAGTAATAATAATCATCATATTTTATGTTCATGTTTTGTCTTAGATTCACAGCAGTTTGTGCATTTAGATTAACCATTTAGCAGTCTTGTAAACCATTATTATCAGCTCCCAGAGTAGCCCTGTAAAGTATGCTTTCTCCTTAAAGTCTTCATTGTCCCTCCTAGGAGATACGCAGCTGGCATGTCAGCAACAGTTTCTACTTCTGTTTTAGAATCCTTGTGCCCCTCCGAGTTCTCCACTCTACCTACCTCTGGCCTTTTTTTTGTTTCTAGATTATTGACCCTGAGGGGCAACATCTGCAATGTACTCTCCATTAACAGTATGTCCCGATCTGTGACTCATTCTTCCCATGTGACAACTGTGATACAGATGCTTTTCAACAGTGCAATTCCATTTTCTCCATTTCTGACATACAGTGAAATTAGACAAAGGAGAATCAGCCCCTACAACAGGGAGGAGAAACTAAGTTTTTCCTACATGACTGGTACTTGCTCTCGATCTGAGTTTTATAGCCATGTTAGGTTGCTTAAACTACTTTAATTTTTCTTCCTCTCAGTTAGCAATATTAACTGCTTTATTTCAGCAAGGCATCCAAGTTAGGTGGAGCTTTGGGGAAAGGTACTAAATTTGTTCCTTAAAATGCACTTTTTTCTTGCAAATGTGGTTACATGAAGAAAGACATTGTAACTGTTGTTATAAGTAGAGGGAGTCTTTCAAATGTGGTGACAACTCAGGGTGATACATAGATTTATGTAAGGAGACTACAGAAAGTAGAACACATGAGGAAAAGCCTGTAGAAATACTGGGTAGATGTAAAAAACGGAAGACCAGAACTATAAGCAATGAAGAATAACTTGGAAACAATTAAGAAAATATTAAGAGTGAATAATGAGTGAAAAGGTTCACTGTGAGGTGGAACTGTTTCACTGAAGAAGGGTTTAGTTGTAAAGTACAGCCCCACAGTATGAAGAAAGCTCTGGTTTTGAACCCAGTTCTATAAAGTAAAATCAAGTATACACTTACATATGGTTAATTTTGTAAAGCCTTTTTGTTTTCAAGCTAGTTACTTACTAAATTATTTGAAATATTAAAATCCAGTCAGATAACCCATGTATGAAATGCTTTTTAACGGTTCTAGTTACAGGGCTGTCCTCTAGTTCTAGGGTTAAAGTTTACTCAGTCAGTAATCATCCTTGAAATTTACTGATCTTATAAATGGCAAGGTTTAGAAGTCTGACTCACTTGGGGGCTCCAGAAAACACTGCTTCTTATAAATATTTTTTAGTTACACATGGAGGTTAACTAACCATCTGTGCAGAAATCAAACAAATGAAAATTAAAAAAAAAAAAAAAAGAAGGTTTTCCTGTAGCAAAGATGATTTCTATATTTAAACAACATTAGGAGTAAATTATGTAACTTTTTTGATAGGACTTGAAGTTACCAGAAATCAGGTAAAAATGCTAGTTAGTTTGGTGAGGAAATAAAATGTCACAGAAGAAAATTGGAATCACTTACAACAAAGCTGACAGGCAGAGGAAAATTCCTTTTTATTAGCACTCTGTAGATGTGGGCTGTTTCTTCTCTATTCATTAAGGAATCAAATTTTCATTCTATGCTATAAAAAAGAAGCATCTATCACCATTTTCCTGTACAGTGGTATGTGATACCAATACTGCTCCCTGCATCCCCACAGCAGGAGACCAAAGATGCTCAACTGGTAACCAGTGTCCAGGGGTGACTGCAGTGCAGGTTAGTGCAGTGAGCAAGCCAACAGAGAGGGAGGGTCACCCCAAACAGAGCCATTTGACAGGGTGACTGAAAGGACGTCATTATTTACTAACACTGGCTTTCCTCTTTAAAACTTTTTATAAGAGAGATTAGCAACAAACAGCATAAATTAAAATGCTGTTTTCCAAACTTCTGGATTGATTGAACACTCATCCATGATGGTTCTGAGCAGAGAGTGAAAAGGAAACAAATCTCTAAAAGAAGCTGAGGGAATCGGAATGATCGGATTTTGGCCAGGATGCCAATCAGGAACGCCATGCAATGCTAGATTTCAACAAGTAAAGCCTTATGTTGCTTTAATATCCTTCCCCCAGGGAAGTCTCAAAGTGTTTCTTGATTGTAAATTCCAGTTCTGCAAGTAATTCTGCCCTGTGCTTTCATGAAGCCCTCCTGGAGTTGATAAAGCTCTAGAAGGATTCAGGAATCTGATCATATCGAACAAATTGCATGACTGGGGCCTTTGAATCAATAAAAAAAGGAGTACACAAGAATTATTTCATATACCACTGCAATAAAGGTAAAAGAATTCCAGTATCAATCAGCCAGGCAGATAAGTTTAATATTACAATGTCCTTACATTTAAGAACCATATTCCTAAAAACTAGTCATGCCAGTTAAGAAAACCATTCAGTAAATGCACGGATTTGAGCAAGTCCATAACCTCTACTGAGTTAGGTAAGCTGGCCCTTAGCTTCTTGTCTGTCTTTAGGTTTGCACCAGGAAGAAAGGAAACCCTAATGGCAGGTTGGCATATTAGTAGATGGAAATCTTTGAGATCTGTAGAAGAGGTAGACATACTCAAAGATTCTTTTTATACCCTCCCTCGCCCCCCATTTTACTATCTGATTTATCCCCAATTCAAATGCAAGATTATGTCAAACACCAAATATCCAAAGTAAATGCATGCTGTGAACACAGGCACAATAATAAAATGGTAAATATGAAGCTTGATTCGAGAACGAAAGAATGGTAAAATTAAAAAAAAGTCAGTATTATGTTATAAAAAACAGGCCCTTTCAAAACTTTTTAGATTACCTGTGAAAATTAGAAGTTTACCTGATAAACAATTAATCACCAGTCCACTGTCTCAAGAAAGGGCCAGCCCTACATTAACAAATTGTTTTATCAATCACCAGAGGAAAGTGCTTGAAAGAATTACTAGTAGTATTAGGAGATTAAATGACTAGATGCTAATCCAAAGTAATCTTCTGGACTTCTCAGTAAACTGGGTACAAACAAACCAAGTGTGTTTGGCAAAATCAAAATTAATTTAGCCATTTAGGAAAAAAACCAACAACTTGGCTATACTCACCAGAAGGAGGACTCTAGCTCACGAAGCAAGGACTCTGAAAAATACTAGGTCATGGAGCAGCTGAATGAGAGTTCCTGGTACATCTTATGGCCAGAAAGACTAAAGACATCTTTGTGAATAAATATACAATAATTTCAGTTAGGAAATAAACTTGTACTGAAATGCAAACACTATCAATTCATCTATAGAATGAGAGACTAATTCAGAAGAGAGGCTGTCTAATACTCTCTGCAGCAGAATCTGCCTGAATGAATTCTTGTTGGAGCTGGAGTGTATTTCACAAAAAGCTTTCAGTTTAATTCAGGTATTTACAGATCAAGGGAGATGTTAAAAGGCAGGAGAAGACTTGAAGCACAGGCATGAGAAAGATTACATTCCAGGAACTGGAGATAAGCCTTTGCAACAGCCTTGGAAAGCACGATCTGCTTAGCCTGACACAGAGGAGGTTAAGGGATGGCCCCATCAGAGGGTACAAACAATTCAAGGGTAACAGACAACTCAATCAGACAGGAGTGAATGAGATCCAAAGGCAGAAACTGGAGTTAGGCAAATTCAGGTAATAAAAAGAAGTTTTTTAAAAAAAGGATAATTAACTGTTGGAACTACTTACCACATGCTAATATGTTTTCTTCAGCACTTGGGATTTCTCTCAAGAAACACTGTAGTTCAAAAATAGTTGTTTGACAAATATCCTGTCTGCCGCCTGATTACACAGACATAGATTTCCTGGGAATGGTAACAGTGACAATCACAACCCAGCCTGTACTACAAGAGCACAGTGGCATGGCAGCACTCTTCTCCTTGCATGGAGGGACCTTGTGCCTTTGGAGCCTAGGAACTCGGAATACTCGGTAAAAACGAAAGCTGAACAGGCTTGCCAGTGCCTGATTTCTGGCTTTTGCCTCAGATTGCCAGAGTTATCCAACTGATGCAAATTAATCCTGAAATCAAACTGAGTGAAATTTATGGCAGCAAAACAAAAGCTTGTGATGAACCAATGACCCTTCCCTGGTTTGCAACATGCCCCTTGCCCCTTGTTTCTTTTCTAGGCTTCAGTGTTTCCCACAGCATAACACTGAGGAGAGTACCCAAAAAGCACAAACAAGAATTCAAGCAAACGGATACTTTAGAAATAAGTTAATTTTATTGAATAGGCATTATAGCTTCTCTCAGTTTCAAATAATGGAGAAGCCAATTCACACAGATTACAGAGCTATCAGTTACTTTGAGTAATCTTTCATAAAAGAAAGAAATGAAATACAGTTCTGCTATAAAAAGTGCGACAGTTATAACTGGAAGTTTTTCAAAACAAAAGCAAGTTTTTCTACCTATTGCAAAAATTGGTTTAGTGCTTTAATACTTTACAAAGTAACAATCCAACTGCTAAAAACAGCTCTTACACATCATCTTTGTCAAAGTATGGATCAGATCAAAACTGACATTTAAATTGAATTTGAATGAAAACTGCATGTAGAAAAGGTTCTCAAGAACTCACACTTTTCACAACAAAAAAACTAATTATCCTTTAACATTAATTAATATTTCAGTTTCTTTTGAACAATGGACTTAATCATAATATGGAAGTCAGCTTAAAAATGACCAGCTGTTTTGTTTGCAGATGAAAGTAACTGCAACCAATTTTGTCTTTAAATTATGAATAGGGAAGGGAATGGGAAAAGATAAATTCACTCCTTTCATATGGGATAAAAGTTTTGCACTAAAATAGTCAAACACAGAGAAACCTGAAAAGTCACTTTAGCTTTAAATAAATTTCTGATATATCTATTATATTGTGCATTGAAATCCTAAATCAATCTTTGCTAAAATAGTAGAAATTTATAATAGGCAACAAGAAACTCAGACTCTGAAAAATTGGAAGGATGGTATGATTACCAAGAAGTTGAGTTCTTAGCCAACAAAAATCAGTGAAACTTGCTTCATTCCTTATTAACATTTACTTAAGACCCAGTGAGAGCCAACTATTATCTTTCTTTGAAATACGGACTTCAAGTACAAGCACATTTATTGTACATTTCTACTGTTTTAAAAATGCTGAGTTTGCTAGGTTATTAGAAAGAGTCACATTACCTGTCCTGATGTTTTAAACTTTATATAATTGGCTTTGGTTATAATTGAACTGAGACCCTCAGTTAATGAGTAAATGAACTTCTATAAACTAAGGGTGTGACATCTGTGTTATTTCAATTCTTGTTTGGTGAGACAAGCCACTCTATATGCAAACTGAACTGAGAAAGCCAAATCTTCTATAATGGAAACACCTACATCTGGCTCCAAGGACAAAGAGCTTTAGAATTTGTCCAAGGAAGTAGATGATGTAAGGAAAAATGTTAGTAATAGGAAGAGAGATACACAAACAGTTTTGGGAGGGCATATTATACAATAATAATAGTAAAGTGTGATGAATTAGCTACATAAACCTTTTGCGTACAATAATTCAAGATTTGCCCATGTCTAAGAGGCATTGTTTTTTAACAACATAGAACTGTGTAACAAAAAAGATAAAGTATACCAAATGGCAGAAATACATGTAAACAGTATTGATATTTTCAATGTTTCATTCAACTTTTTCCATACAAAAATGTTAGTTACAAGAATCAATGAGGAAGAACGAGGCCTTCCAAGGAGAACAAAGTCTTTCAGCCACACAACAGTCAACTCCAAGGCATTATGAAAAGTTTATAACAGTATTTTACGTCTTAAAATTGAATGCAAAATAAAGCTCTAGACAGGTTCTAAGAAGAAAATAAGAGCTGTGTGCAGATTTGAAAAACCGCTTCATAACTGAATCACAGTAAGACTGGCACATTACAAATGCAAGAAGGAGTTAGCAGGGTACGAGCAATGGCCTTGGAAAAGACACAGGTAATTGCTCATTCCCAGGAAAGAGTAAAAATCTGATCTAGATCGTTGGGATAGAGTTTTATACAAAACTGTTCAAGCTGGCCTGGAATACTATGGTTGGGAACTCCGAGCTGCTTAGGTCTATGTTACATTCACTATTTAATCTAGGCTTAAATCCTGTTTGTTCTCCTTGGTTTACGGTGAATGAAGAGAGACTGGTATCATGTGCATGCAAAGCTCTTTGAGCAGCTCCAAAGAAAAGCATTTTTTGTACTGTACACACACCATGTGCATTATATAAAGACTGTATTTACAGTACTCAGAATCTTGAGCAAATAAACAGTAAAATCATTGCTTAATTTCTGTTAGTATTAAAACATAAGTGCACACAATTTGCAAAGTTTGGAGATGAGAGCGCTTCTACCACGCCCACATGGCTGTGTTTCAATTCATACCTGATTCAAGCCCATTAAAAGGAGATGTGGGGCATTCTCTGAGCCTGAGATGCCATGATATCTCCTGCATATTTTAACCAAAAGCATAGGGAAGAGGCTTTGTGTTACTTAAACCTGGAGGCAAATGACAACAAGGCAGTGTTCCACTTCACCTTTACTGCAAAGACACTGGACACCATGGGCCAGAATGAACTGTATCTGTTTTAAAGGCAAGAATGACCAGACTTGCTTTGGCTAATTTGGCCATGGCTCTCAGGCTCCTGACATACTGTCAGGCTTCATCAGGCAAAGTTTCTGTGCCAAGGGGTTCTAATTTTATTCTGTGGCAAAGAAGTTACATGGGAATTACCAAAAAAGGTAGCTTTTACCTCTCAGCTTGCCTGAGAGAGAAAGTGCAACTCCAGAGTAATTCAACTTTCATGTTCATATTGATTTGGTGTGTGAACAAAGGAAGAACTGGGTCACTATCATACAATCTTATCCTTTAAACTCCTCTCCCTCTCCCGACCTTTTTTTATTTTTTTGAAAAACCCCATCATTTGAAAGGGTCAAAATGAAAATGAAATACACAACTTGTACACAGGAGTTAGGCACTGTTTAGTTCTAACATTGGATCCTATTTTTGCAATCTGTGATGATTCTGCCACTAGAGTAGAATTTGCTTTAAGGGTAGAAAACTTGCTGCTTTTCTCTCCCTTCTTCCCCAATGGCAAACCTCTGCAACAAAGTAAGAGACTACATTAGATGCAGAGACGAATGGCAAAAAGTTTCTCTGTCTTCCCAGAATACAGGAAGATCTACAAAGCTTCCAGTTCTGACAGGAAATAGTTTTTGACACATCTTAACTATTTCCCCTCTTTTTAATATTTTGGTGCCATGGTTACTCCGCTAGCTAACATTCTCTCTCTGTTTTTACCCCTATCTTATCTTTTGACTAAGGTTTCCTGACACATTGACACTTAATCAAAGAATTACATCTTTTTAAAGAAAAATTTAAGATTACAGGTTATTCAGATGAATATGCACACAGTTATATAGACTACAGCAGGCTAGAGCGTTTTACAGTTGTGGTTATATGAGGAAGTGGGACAGAGGCTGCATCCAGTTAAGTGACTCTCAGTCCCCAGAGAGTCATAATTTTAAGGCTGTCTGGAACACGGTGGCTTTTACCCATATCGCATGTTCCCCAGTGCAAATGTGCATCAGCCATTCCAATTCTCTTGGTACAGTACGTGCATTCAGGCAATGGAAGATAAAACAGCAATCAGAACAGCATATTCACTTGAGAGGAAAAACAAACAAACGAAACAGAGCGATCATAATATCCAAGAAAAAAAGGTCTTTTATCTCCCCCCACACACATCAGTGGAATACACGAGCCCCATTAAGAATGCAACAGTTAAGTGGGCAATTATATGGTGTTTTGGTACAAGGCAAGTCTCTCCATATTCAAGCAATCACTTTATTAATAAGCCAAATTATTTGTTCACACATGGAAAATCACTGAAGAGAAAATGTGAATTCCATTGATGGAAAAGAAGTGTAGACAAATAAAGAAAAGCCCTGAAAAGGTGTTGGAGTAATGCTCACCTGATTTTCTGAAACCAAGAAAGAGCTTTTGTTCCCACAGAATTAGATGCTCAGCACATCTTAAAACCAGTCTATTTATTAGGAGAAATCTAGATGCAGAATCTTAACCTTACGCATCCAGATTTGACATTTTTGGCTGCAGTATATACCTTATTAATTTTAAACAAATGAACCCCAACAAACTAAACCACAAAAGTAAAGGAATTTTAAAAACTATACTGACTCCTAACTTAACATATGCATTAGTTTGCAAAGTCTTTTTTTGCACAGTTCTTCAGTAATTGACATGTACAGTACAAAGAACTATGAAGAACTAAAATATGAACACTTCAGTCTGCAAGAAGCTAATGCATATTTGGTATATATTAAGACGCAATGTATCTGCCAATTAGAGGATGACATTTCTACAATCTAGAGTGATTTTCTTCCCACAGATACTAATGGACTGCACTGGTTATTAATTCTTGATTTTTATTTTGAATGAATAATAGATCTCTGATTCTGTTTTTTTTTAAAAAGCAAAGTAATCCTACTCCAATGGACTCAGGGTGTATTATGAATGTCCCAAGTCAATCAATAACTGTGCAGAAATGTTTCATTTGGTAAAACTTTCCGGGTGAATGTTTATTCAGAAGCTGCTTATAAAAGTGGCTGTTGGTAGGATCTGGAAGGAAGAGTAGAATTAAATAGGGAGGGATAGTGTTATACCAAAATATATAAAGAAAAATTTAAAGCTTTTCAATTAAAAAAAAAAAAAATTATATTCAACTCACATTAGATATAGATGTGCACAACAGACAGAGCAGTTAGAAACAACAAGTACATTTACAAAGCTTTCTTTTCATGGTTAACTTCTACCAGCATTTCTGAAGGTAACCTACTAAAATGATGACCCTGTTTATAATAAAGGCGCAAAATATTGCTCTGTAGCATATTTTGAAAATAATATAAAAATAATTTCTATATTACAATTTAAACTTGGCTTGTAAAATTCCAACATAATACAGCCTTAAGTCTACAAACAGAACATACTTACAAACACCTTTGTGTTGTTTTCCTCTCATTTATAACAATATAGTCTTTTAGTCATATACACTGGAAATTAATGTGCAAATTAAAATAGATACTAGTGTCTGTTACTGAAATAATTTAAATTCTATGCTATATACTGTTTGGTGATTCTCTGCGTAAGCTGCCATACCCTAAAACAAATACTCTTCAAATACACTGACAGAGACTTAAAATACACTAAGCTGAAAAGCCATCTACAATCAGCATCAGTTATTTTGCTTCTCTGGACCTATGTTTATTTGAGATTATTGTGGTTTCTATAAACATATGGGTTTTTACCAGTGCAAAACATTCCCAGTGTTATGAAGACCTTACTCCCTCACTAGCTCATACTTTACTTTCACATTCAGCTTGCAAGTATTTTGTGTATCCATGAAGCACCTGGCTTAAGGCCCCCGCTACTACTGGGATTCTGTCTGCAGATAGCAGAGGAGCGCAGCTTTAGCCCAGAGGCCTAAGGCTTTCCTCTACTCTTCAGACAAAATTCTCATTGACTCTCTTGTTGGCAGAGTAACGTCAGGCAGCTGGAGGGGAACAAACACTGTCTAAAGGCTCAGGCCTTGATCCCACAAACATTTAAGCTTTTTCTTAACAGTTATGTTAAGTTTCTGAAATTAAGCAGTCTCCTTGATGTCAGGGAGACTATTCATATTGGTGAAGTTCAGCACCAGTGTAACTGTTTGCAGAATCAGAGAGTTAGAGGGCAGTATTTTGTCAGATCTGTGCTGTGCATTTTTTGATATCTACACGTTCATCACACGAGAAGTAGATTACCCTGAATACGCCTATATGTACAAGGACTGATATTGCCTCAGCAGACTGCTTTGATCTGCAGTCAAATGGTGCACAAATCCACACTAAGCTTCTGTATCAAGTAACTGCTCACATAATGAGTTTTGCAATTTTAGAAAAGACAGCTCTAAAGACTTCACTTGGCCTATTTAGACTTCCTAAGAAATAAGCAACACGAAACTTTCCAAGTACAGCATCTTTCTTTCACTGATCCTCTTAATCTTACCTTTGACTAAGGAAGAAGGAACTAATTGCTAAAGAAGGCTGGGTCACACACTGTATTTCCATTGCATTTATAGAGCTTAATGGACCATAAAACCAAAAGGTTAATCAACTGTTTTAAAATCCAAAATATCTGAAGTTGCTTTTGATAATCTACGTGACCTTCTTCTGAATGAGCTGCTTGTTAGCCATATGCTACAACTGATACCCAAATCTGAAAAAATACTTGTAAAGTCTAATGGTAGTTTATTACTTTTTTATAAATGAAACTTTAATATAAAGTGTGACTGAAACCCATTATGTATTACAGGTGTCCACTGTTATGAAGAGACCTTTGTATCAGTTTATGAACAGTTAAAAAACTGCATAATAGGTTTAAGCCTTTTTTTTTTTTTTAATTAGAAAAATTGCACATATTAAAAAAAAATCCAGCTTCCTCCAACTTAAATATCTCCTGGTAAATTTGGATCTACTCTGGGAAGGTGTAGCCTACCCAGGATTTAGTCCATACTTTCAAAATCTGCACAACAGTGGTAACTGAATCACTATCAAGGAGAGAGGGGAAAAAAGCACATACATACAAATGCAAAAATATGCACATGTATTGCAGCCACTTGAGCTAACAGAAAAAATTAATTGGGTCCTCTTAAACCAAAACTGATTTCTGTACAGCTGGGACTAAGTGGTAACTCTAACAAACTCTGGAAGGTATAGGGAAGGCAGATCAGGCACAGAACAGGACTTGCTGGCCTGTGGGCTACATATGCTTTCGATGTAAGGAAAGATAAACTAAGAACAGGCAAAGGTTAGCCATAGTGCAACAAAAAAATACATTTGAAGATTATTCCTTCTAACAGCTAGCTAAGAAATTACAATTTCTTTCAGTGCTGGTGAATTGAACTTATAAGCAGTTGGGAGTTCTCTCTGAAAAAAATTAGGTAGAAAATTTCCTCTTACAGCTAGACTCTTCTTTTAATGGGACAATCACTTCTTCAGGGGGAGGCACTGCTTCTGCATGTCTGGACTGTTTAATACCTACTATGGTATCCCCTTTAGACAACTGCCACAAATAGCTCAGAAATAAAAAAAGAAGAAAAAAATCACAGTATTACTTATCCAGAAAACAGGACAACTACTGAGAAAATATGGGTAGATTTTAACTGGCAAATTGTGTTGTGGGCCTGGAAATTCTTTTCAGTGCTAAGGGACGAGAGAATAGTAGGATATTTAAAGAGATTTCTAAAAGAAAACAGCAATATTAAGCAAATCACTCAAAGATGTACCAAGAAAAGGATTCTAAGGAAACATGCACAACTAAAAAGTGTTCTGTCAGTATTTCATATAACAGATATTTTAAAATGAGCAATCCAGTAATGGTAAATATTCGTGGAAGTATCTGAGTGACTCGAGGATGATGGTGAACACTGAAGTTTGGTATTCTATACAGACAAGCCTATTATTATTCAGAAGACCAATTAATTTTTCAAAATAATCGAACATAAAGGTACAATCTATCCAGTATTTTAGAAGAGAGTAATTTATTGAAATATTGACCAGCTATAAAACCTCTATTGTGTGAGTAGTAGATCTTAAAAACATACTATAGAAACAACTCTTGAAAAATGTGAAACAGCAAATTCTCATGGTAATTGCCTGTTTTTACATATGTGCTGTTACTTTTTTCCTCATTCAGAAATGACACAACTGACTTAAATACATGGACCAGTGTAGTTTGCTGCTAATGTAATAATTCTTAAGCACAACTTTATCAAGAAGCAATTCTTAGAGTATCAAATGCTACTGCTACTCTAATGCTCTAAGAACCCTTAAATATTTCTTTTTTTCATGAAATTTTATCTTGTCAGTTTTCTCAGTCTCAGCAACAAATACCATCAAGTACGATATTTGATTTGTTTTAATACGATCTGGCTTGTTTTAGCATAATCTGCAATCACAGACTTCTTTGGCAATGAGAATTTACATGTAATCGCAAGAGCTAACTAGAAAAGGACACTGCTTATTAGTGGATGCAACCGGAGACATGGGTTTCAGAATGTGCTTACCTTAAGTACAGAAGTCATGTGGAGTCTTAACCTCTCACTACGCATACCAGTATCTCCCTTTTATGAAGGAAGACAAAGTCAGTTACATTCAGTGTATGCTCAGTATATGTCAAGAAATAGACATACAGGTTTGGATTCATGGAACAGCTAACATGGCAAAGACCATGACTTTTTAGGAGCGGCTAATGGACTTTGAAACTATTCTTTAAATCTCCCATTCATCAGAAAACCTAAAGATACCGTCAATTTTAAGTGCGTGCTCAGTTCCACAAATTCCAGTGGGACATAAGCAAAAGCTTACGTGCTTTTCCTGAAAGCCAGTACACATCAGCGTATCTTGTTTCACAGACTACTTTAGGCTTGGTTTCAAGGCTAACTAGAATTAGCTGTACTCAAGTGAAGTGGTGCCACCCATGTCAAGAGTGAAAATTGGGGTACAGCAGAAAAGAACCAAAAACAAAGGCTCTTTGGCAAAGAATCTTTCCTGTGCAGGCCAGAAAAGTGCTATTCCATCATGAGTAAGGCAAAACTCATATTCTGCACCTTTAGGTAGCAGAGTAAGCAGTCCTGAAGGCAGTACTTCAACTATTTGTAGAAAATGAGGGTTTGTTTTTTTAAACAAAAGTGGGTAGACATTAAATGAGCCATTGCTTACAAGTGTAACACTGAAGATCTATTCTTACAACATTATGTCACTCGATGGTAGAAGGGTGCAAAACCTGCAAGTACTATATACAAGAAGACTTCCTAATGTCATACATCTCCTTTAACAGTATTTGTGGTGTCTACTTTACAGATATGTTTCCATGAGCAAAGTTTTATTTTCAAAGGTATTGCAAATACTTTTATAAAGATCAGGATATCAGACGTGCAAATCTGTGCTCAGAGTTGCCATTCATACCAGAGGTATTCTGCAGCCATCTCGGAACATCCTGGTGGGTACAACTCACTCTAGAAGACTCAAAAATAGGTAGAGCCAATGCTCTTCCAGAGAGGTTCAGAAGTAGTTATATTTACAATAACTATCACTCAATAATGTTGAGAAAGGAATAAATAAATCATTATTAAATTCTTGCAATGGTTAAGGGAATCAATTGATCTAATACAATTGTTTTGACAAGCAGTTCATTCAGCTCTAAAATGATCTTAAATTTCCTAGCTGGTCATCAAATTTTCCAAATCTAGTAACATTTTTATATTTCAATTTTATTTTAACATTTCTCTGAATTTTAACAGCAATGAAAATACTACTGAAATTCAGGTGCCCAAAACTATACTGTGTGCGTTTTTTTTGTGACGTGAAGTCTTGCAAGTCATAATGTATTTTTTCTAAAATCTGTTTAAAAATTCAGTACAAATAAAAGTGGCTCAAATCTACTTTTTAATGGAAATGCAGAAATAACTGGTAAGAACTTAAAATTAGAGCTACAGCCCTCAAATTCAGACCTTTCACTCCCATTTTCCCAGAATCATTCCCTTTCAGACTGAATTGAGTACAAATGTTAGTAGTAATGCAATATGCTGCCATGTTAAAAATGTGCAGTATGCAAAATCACTACCCTCCTGAAAAAAAAGGCTATGAAAAATTTAGGTTTTACTGAGGAAAAAATACTCTCATAATAGCTATAGAATTTCAAATGTTGCAAGGCAGATACTACCCTATTACAACACCACATCTTCGGTATTATGACTTTCCCCTATCATTCTACTACCTGAGTGATGTCAGTGTAAATTCAGGCACCATTAGTAAATTTTTGACCAAACATATACACAGCACTGACAAAGGAGTAAACAACCCTTCAGCTTACCAGTATATGTAAAAAAGACACTGACAAAATGGAAAATAATATTTTTTTATGATAAATTAATCCTATTATTTCATCATTGCCCCGGAAAAGCGAAAAGCTAGACACTATTTACTCATCAATCCTTTATTCTTTTTTTAAGGATTCCTTTTACTGCAATTCAACACTGTTTACTTTGTAAGTAAGAAAATGGTAAAACTAAGTAGTCACGGAAGAATCCTCAATGCCTGTGTCCCTTGCTTTCTCTCTCCCTGCGCTTTAACTCTTCTTTGTAGCAGTATGAACAGTAATTTTCAGTCTCAGGACGACCATAAAAGGAACAGTTCTCCTTCTTACAGCGGTTCTGCTGGATGGAATATATTGGGCAAACTGTGCTTCTGCCTTGAATTTTATCATTGTTCAACCAGGTCTGAGGAGCATCCTCATCAGCATATTCTAAGCAGTCTCTAATATCGCCAGTATTGAATCCATTTGTGTATGTCTGAGACTTGTGTTCAGTAGGCATGGCATAGCTCAGCGATTCCACGGTGTTCACTGTGCGGATACCGGATATCCGGGCTGGGCTGTAGCTTTGAGAAGACAGTGATCTGTTTTGTTGGGGGTAGGTGGCACAGGTTTTTAAGGTGCCAACCACTGGCTTGTAGGTATCGTCTTGGAAGCTCGATGGCTTGGAGTTGACATCATGCAAATGGATGACACTTTGCCTTTGAACAGGTGGCGTATGGCTATAGTGGGCAGATACCGGAATGGGTCCACTTTTCTTAGCACCATTACTAGGTGAAGAAAATGACCCAGGAGTGGGACTAGTGCGATCTTTAAATTTTAAAACCAGTTGAGTTGTATGGCTTTGAGGCAAGACGGGTGATGCCCTATCCTGAGGAGATGTTTCTAATTTTTCTTTTGAATATGCTTCTGGCTCCAGTTTCCTACTAGATGACCCATTCAGTGCAGCCTTTTTCTCAGCATCCTTTCTTTTTTGTTCCTGTTCTGCATTGAAACGCTCCTGTGCACTGGTCAGGTAATAGCCTATCATCTCCTCGTGGAACTGATGCCTATGACTGGTCAAGAGAAGGCCAGCAAAAATAAACTTTCGTTCCCCCTGCATGGCAGCTCTCAAAATATTTAGGCTGAGTTTCACATCAGTGCTGTACTTCCATGGGTCAGCCTGCTTGTCAGAGGAGGATTTAGTGTTCATCTTCTCAATGGGTGAGTTGCTAGCTCTGTCAGTTGGAGATGGAGTGGTCTTTTCAGATGGAGAAGTGCTTGCAGACTGTCCAGATTCCTCTTTGCTCCCTTTTCGAGACTTAGACTTCTTCTCTTTGACCTTCTCTACTGCGTCACCATTTTTTCCATTCCCTGAATTGGTTCTGCTCATTTTGCCATGCACCAGACCTCCAAGACCACCCATGTTCTTTTTCAGTTTAATTCCCAAGGTTTTACTGAGGCTTCCTATTTTATTGGCAACTGAATCCGTCCTGGTTTTGTCTTTATCCTTCCTCTGTTTGTCCTTTTCTTTTTCTTTACTGTTTTTGCCATTATTGCCATTGGAATTACTACAGATGGAATCTCGGTCCGAGTCCATTGAGTCAGCCAGGGACTGAACATCTTCCCCGGCTGAAGCTGTAGGGGATTCTGGTTGAGCCAAAGGGGCCTGCTATGGAAAAGTAATTATAATTAGATACAGCAAAATCAGTTTCAAACAGGGACTTGATGCAAAAAAACCCCAAATCCAATATAGATCAACACTGATTTTAAATGGACTTTTAAATTTATTTGCTGACATTTTAGACTCCTTTCTTCACCAAATAAAGCTTATTTGGCTGTGCAGACTATGTTTCTTGCTTGTTCCTACTGTAGCTTTTGGCTCATTTCAAGCACATTTGTAGAATAGAGGTCAGTCATTCAGAGGTTCTGTGAAAATCAGTGTCTGAATAATGGAGAGATGCGAGTTAGTGCTCCTGTCGAGGGGGAGGCTGCAGCACAACCTCCCTGCTTGTGTTGGCCAGCTGAGTGGCTGGCCAGCACACAGAGATGGGCCACTCAGCAGGAAGCATCTACAGTACAGGCTGCTGCTCAGCCAGGGCGGGAGACAGAGAGCATGGAAAGAAATGGATAATATTGTGATGGAGGGGAAATGAGGTTCTGCTGAAAGCTGTGAGGGGGATGCAGCACGCAAACCTGGATGTAGCAATATTCCAAAATTCATTACGTTCAAAACCCAACTTATTGAAATCGATTTCTTCATTTTTTAGGTCTCTGGTGCGTGAAAATCAAAGGTACGATGCACCAGAGCTAAACATCTTGCCTGAAATATTAAACCTTAAACTTCAGCAAGTAGACTGAGGAATAAAATGAGGTGTATTTATTCTTACTGGAAATACAGTGGAGATAAAACTGGTGTCAGAAGTCTGAGTTCCAATTTATATTTTAGGTAAGGTGATAAAACATCTATCTTGCAAATGCAATAATGAGGATCCCCTGGATACTATAAACGTGGCTCAGTTCATTTATTCCTGCAAAACTCAGTCTTGCTTTCAGGCACCATGAAGCTAAAATCTGCTAGACATAAACATGAAACATGTAACTAACCATAATGACTCAGAGAAAAAAAAAAAAAAAAAAAAAATCTTTGGAGATGTGTATACTTCCAGTATAGAAATGCATGCCTGCTTCTTGCCCCTGGGTACTTAAATGTCCTCTATCTCTCTGGAATCCCTGAGCACCCCACCACCCAGTCAGGAGCAGAGCTGTTATCCCCACCTGGCAAAGGAAGAAACGAGTGCTAAAGGGACCTGACCACGCTCCTGTGGCAGGCGTGAAGCAGGGAGAGGTAGCCCAGGTCCCACAAGGTTCAGGCTCACAGCCTACAACTACAGGACCATTTTGCCTCTACTTTTTCCGATGTGGTAGCTACCACTGTAGAAACTGTAGAAAAATGGATTTTTCCCCTCTTGCAGCTTGTTAAATGCTTTCTCCTTTTGTTCCAGTCCTCCTTTCAAATCCCATCTGTGTAGGCTGTCTAAATCAGCTCCATCCTCTCCTAGCAACCTTTTGCCTCCAGACTAACCCCTAAATGTATTCAATGTAATTTGCAGAGAAATTTGCAGCTGACTAGGTGCCAGCTGGGCATGGTTCTGAAATAGCTTTCTGAAAGAACCAGGCTCCAGTTCAGCGCCAGTCTGTGGCCTTTTGTCAGCCACTCTAAACTGGGAGCTGTCCATGGGTGCAAATGTATTCTCAGAAAGAGAAAGGACTTGGGATGGGTGACCTAACAGTGGCATTAGGAGAGCAAGCCAAAGTTCTGAGAAAACAACGGTGAGAAAAAGTCTATTTTAAGGTTTTTCTGAACTACATGGACTACTGAAATAAGTAACGGAAAGATTAAGCTAGAAAATACATTTGAGAACAGAGTATGAATTGCAAAAAATATGCAAGCAACTGTGTTATTAAAACAAATAACTAGAAAAAAATTGTAAGCCTGATTGCAATGACAATGAGCCATGAGTGACTTGTCCCTGCTGCTAAGACGCTGAGGTGTTTCCAGGCAGCTGGCCAGTCCAGGCAGCTTACCCTACACAGCACCCTGTCGTGCCTCCTATCTCTCATTTTGTTCAGACCGAGGGGGTAGTTTACCTTACCCGTGTCTCAGATGGTATGCGTATCCAGGTTACATTCATATAGCTGTGTAGAAGATTAAGCTTTGCCTCAAGAGACAGAATCAAGCTAAGGATAAAAAAAAGAAAGGAACAATCAGTCAAAAAGCTTGAAAGAAATCCTTCTTTACAGAAAGAGATGTAGCAGCAGTCTGAATGATGACCATCATCTGGAGACCCACCCATGTCTCTTCCCATGTAACCAGAGGACATGAACAAAGCCCTCTCTGTTAGCAGTTCTCCCAATACTTCAGTCAGGTATGGCTCAAGACATTTTACTGCTTAACACTAAAGTTACAGAAAGGTCTTACTTGGCCAGTCTGGTGTTATCATTGTCATCTTTTCCCCACTCCCAGTCTTTCCCAGGATCAACCGCAAAGTGCAAAGGCAGTAACTTGTGTTCAGAGTCAGTCAGAGGGATCACCGCTGAAGTAAAGAAACAAGGATTGGGGTGGGGGGGACAAAAATGACAAATTATTCAGCTGTGAAAAGCAGTAAAACTGGTTGAAGAAGTGCAGAATTTGAATGTGCTGCAGTATTGTTTCATCCAGACCACCGCAAATGATTTATACCAGGCTCCCTTTCCCTACTTTGATGTTTGTGCAATAGAAGAGGAGAGGGAGAAGTTAATACACTGATTGTTCCTGGAGTGAAAAATAGTCACCTGTGGAGGAGGGGAGACCTCTGGGAGAACACCACTGTCATTCTGCAATGCACAATAAACATTCCCTGGAGAAAGAGCCATTAGAATAGCAGAAAGCAATAAAAAATTGAAATATTCCTGCCTGTTTCTCACACAGATGCACATACTTGTTAATTATTTTGTCTTTTCAGTTTAGTACCTTTTTGTTTTCCACTGTCAAAGAAACAAAAATATATTGGTAACAGCATTAAGAAACACAGCAAAAAGCAGTTACAGTGCTTTTGGACTCAATCTGAATTAACGTAATTGAGGAGCATAGATCAACTTATATCTGGGTTAAGAGGTCAGTGTGAGGCCTGTCTTGAGTGCAGTGCAAAGACCATTACTGCTGTTACATCCCAGCATTACTGGCTGGCTGTCCTGGCTCTTCTGTCCTTTCCCCTCTCTGCTAGGGCTCTGCCTTCTCGTACATAACTTAATGACTCTGCTTTATACTCAGCATGCAGGGACTGCACTCTGATTTTACAGAGTGTCTATCATTCGTCACCAGCAAGAAACTAAGATAAAAACACTGTCAGCTTTAATTAAAGCCAGAAATCTGTTTCCATTTCATTAGGAAAAAAAAAGTAAAAGCTGTTGAGGGACTGGGTGGAATCCTCAGCATGGTGCAGGTCACTGCTACTCCTCTGACAACCGATCAAGGAATTTCATTTTCTATACTGGAACCCATAAGGACTTTGCTAGGTATTCATCCCAGCAAAGCCAAAGGGAAAAGAAACCTGGAGAAATCACCCAAACATCATGGCACTGAATTATTGAAAATTGATGGCGCTTACTGGTTATATGCTGTTTATAATCTTTCCTGCAGTTCAGAAAACATGTTGTCAAAACAAAGGTATAGCATTTTTGGTTAAATATTGTTCTTCACCTAGCAGAATGCAGGAAGTTTAACCTGCATTGTAGATTAACAGTGTGAAGTCATTATTTAGTTCAGACAGTCTGACAACAACTGCAGAAAGTATATATATATTTTCATCTTTGCAGACTGGAAATAAAAAGGTCAAATCTCTAGAAATTTAATGAAAATGTTGCCCCCTACTGCTTAGTGTAGGTAATTCTTGAAATACTTTCCCCATATTAACTGCAAATATAGTATAGAACAGCTGAAGATGAATCAACTGTAGTTGCAGATACCAGTGTAAGATGCAAGCACATAAATTAATATTGTAAGAGAATTCATCTCCTTTAAGAAACTCAATATGAGTAAGTAGCAGAGAGAGTCTGACTCTACAGTTCAAAATACACTGCAAATTGAGCTCCTGAACCACAAGAATGTAGGAAATTTACAGCAGACATGACAACTGAATACACTTTTTAACACTTACTGGTGTAATATGAGGGGTTACCGTGCTGCATTCAATGAAATTGTTGCAACAAAGGGGCTAGAATAACTGAGAGCACAATTAACCGATCACGTTTCCCAAAGAAAACACATATTCTGCCAATTAACTGGATTACCAGCAGGTACTGACCTCACAAAGCAATATATCAACCTCCTAAAGGAAGAAGACAACTTGGAAAAGATCAGCATTATAAGTTTACAGCACAACACTTGCAATTCTGGTAGCACCTGACCTTACAGGCACAGCCTGGTAGAGAACTGGGAACGTGATCCTGAGGCAGGTGATGTTGGGAAGCCTGGACCAAAAAACTGTCACAGAGTTGAATTGGTCTCTTTTGGATATAAACCTCAAAAAGTAAATTTGAGTTTCTTTTCTAAGGACAGCTTGAAGCTAACTAGCTTTCACAGAGTTCAATAAATAATCATATTTATCAACAGATTTTAAAGGAATTCTTTTTAAAGCCGTCTATTTCTACTGATACTGAAAATATGCCTGTTAAAAATGTTTAGTGATACTCAATTTTATGAAATACTTAAGTACAAAACAAAACTCAGAGCTGATTGTCTATAGCACATCACTGGTGTTTTAACTTATGTATACATTATGACACATGATGTCTCCATTTTCACAAAGAAATTTTTTAAGTATTATTTTTCAGGCTCTGAGTTGAATGAAAACGGTATACTCATTCTAAGGCATAGTCCGAGGTTGGTATGAAGCACTGCCATCTTCATGTAAAAAGTATCTGCTAAAGTAATAGAGTTTTAAAATTCTATCTTCACTGCAAGAGATTTCTTCTCTCTCAGGGTAGGATTTCCCCATGTTTCCGACATGAAAGTATTTTAATGACAGGACTGCAAGCAGGATCCATCGCATTAATTTCTAAAGCAAACCCAACAGATTGCAGCATCTTCCCGATGCCCAGCCACATCAGGAAGTTTGCAACTCTGATGTGGTAGTTAGGCTGCACTTGGTTTTGGCTGCTCTCTAGCTGAAACCACACTATTTAAAACACAGCCTACAAATCCTAATGCCAACAGCTGAGATATGTCAAAAGTAAGAGCAGTTATTTTGTCCAAGGCAGTTTTAAGACATTCAGTGAGGACTTTCATGCCATTCTCCAGTTGGGTGTATTGCCTTCTGTGCTGTGAAGTCATAGTGTTTCCCAGCACTCATCTTCATGCCTCAAGTGTCATTACTGATCTTCTATAAAGAACACTTCAACTATTTCTGAAAATACTAGTAAAATAAAATGCTAACACAGATACTGACATATTGCTGTTAAAAACCACTGTCACACCTCTCACACTTGTTATTGCAAACTGATTGTAGGAGGCCATTTCACTGTTGACTGGCTGAAAAAGCACAAGAGTGTGGGAAGCTCTCAGTTCAACAAAGCAGTCTTAGGGGGAGTTGGGAGCTGGTCTTTATTTTCCATAAAAAATACACAAAACACCTGCATAACTATAACCTGCATGAGTACAGAAGTATTCACAGGTTTTTAATCAGACGTTGTGGATTTCAAAACAAGACAGCCTTTGGTGACCATCAGAATGCCAGATATGTGCTGGTAGAAAGAAGACATGTCAAAAAGTGTTTTAAATGCTCTCCAGACAAGAGGATGTTAGCATGTTTTCTTTCTTCATATACATTTATAGTAGTGCTCAAAATGATCTGATAAACAACTGTAAGTCAAAGCAGAACCTGGCATCAGCAGTTTCACATCACCGTTTATTTGACCACACATATTTCACAAATATAGGACATACTGTCTTTTCCACTAGAGAGCTTCTCAGCAGCTTAAACAGATATGTATGTACATGCAGTAGTTCAGACAGCTTCAGATGCTGTTCCTGACATCCAGTTAGAGAATAAATATTATGACTATAATTATGAACAACCTGGCTATCAGAGGTGCTCCTCTTCAGAAGTTGTATCTCTAAGCTGTCAGCTGGATTCTGATAGTTCAAAATTTGGCCATGTACTGTGGCACCTGTGCCACTGTTTTCTGACTCAGTAACTGTGACTCTCCTTTCCTCTGTGACAAAGCTGCTAACATCTCTGTGATGACAAGCTACAAAAAATAGGCATTATGAGAGCATCCTTGTGCCAATCTATTTCCTGTCACAGCATCTGAAGAACAATAGCAATGCTGTGGTTGCTGTTAGACTGTTGCAGTCTCTAACAGCAACCAGCTTGGCAGCTGAAAGCTAAAGCATTCGCTTCATCCCAGACTCAGTGCCAAGTACTCTCTGCTGCTCCACAGAATTGAAGCCTGTGTATTCAAGGCCCTGCAGTAAAACATGTAAAATTGGATCATACAAAACAAATACTATTTTGATTCAACAACCCTTGTAATTAACCTGGATGAACTTACGTTACTGATGCTGTGCTGGATATTTGGTAGCTTGTTCCCTCCCGACACCTCTCCTGGGCGACTACAGGTGTAGGAAAATCCTACAGAAAGTCAGCTTCTAACCCCAAGAAGTATATTAACTTTATTGCTAGCACTTACAGGAGGAATCAATTATGTGACTTTATCAAACCCAAGATCTTGCAGTGTGCAACTAACAGGAATATATGGCTTGTAATATTAGGAAACTTTCAGAAGGTGGCACCAAGCTGTACCACCGAATACTCTAACACATACTAAGAGGTAGCGTCAGAGCAGCTAAACAGTAGTTTCCCTCACTACCTTTTGCCAATCCTGTCACTTAGAGGATGCCACAACAGCAAGAGGTTCCGTGGGTGGTGGTTACTCTGTCTGCAAAGTTATTGCAGAGATAGTCAAGTTCTGTGTATTCAATCAAATTCTTTATGCACATAGGCTCTTTTAAGGCCTGTGATAATGAAGTACTGTATGAAGGCAGATAGACGTGCCTGAAATAAATGAGGATACTGCCAGTCTACTAATATTATTCTGATTCCGATTGTTAGAAAGGAAGAAATACTCTACCTAATCAAGAAATTGTCTTGTTTCACCACCAACAGAACTCAGACCTAAAAAGAATTAAGACCAAATCCTACAACAATGCATGTCCTACAACAAGGCAACTCTACAATTTATAACACAGACACATATGCAGGAGCTCCTAATTTAATAGCACATTGACATTACAGTCCTGGCTCCAGTGTATCATCAGCAACCATCAACAATGAACCAGTATCTTTAAAAGGCTCTCCAAATCTCCATCTTCATTCATATTCGCATTATTGCATTAAAATGGTACACATTTGCTTTGCCAATTTCATTTCTCACAAGGTGTTTCACATCATACCTCAGTGTACTGCTTTGGAAATGGTTCCTATGTGAAAATCATCTTCCTAAGGGCTGCTCTGCTAGAGATGGCGGGCTGGAAGGCAGCTGCAGTGTCCCAGTGTGTAATGCAAAGGCCAGACCCATCGCCAAGCACCTACTTTCAAATCCCCGAAATAGCTATGTGCCACTGAAGGCTGAATAGTTGGACTGGGTTGATTTTCCCATTGAAGAGCTGACATCTAGATCAACCTTTTTCTCCACTTGTGTCTTATGATTCAGCCTCCTCCTCACCAACACAAAGTTTGCCAATATGCAACCCTTTGTAGAGTGTTTCCCATCTCACACAACCTCATGTAAAAAAATCTCTGCTCTTTCCAAGGATGATTTAACTAGATGTAGACATCTTCATGCGATAATTTGACAACAAAATCTGCTGTTCAAGAGTTTCTTTCCTTCTTTGCATCATTTTAATGAACTTCTTTCTCTCTACTTTGCACAGCTGCAGCACGCTGACTGTCTCATAAGCATGGAAAACGCCTAATACATCCAAAATCAGACGAAATGCACATAGGGTTAGGGAATTAAATGAAGGATATTTAGTTGCCTCTAAACTACTGTCTAAGAAGGAGGACTAAATGAAATTCACTTAGGAGATCTCAACAACCAGCACACATTCCATGTATACTTTCAGGTACATGCATTCATAAGGGATTTAAAACACCTCTGTAGCATCATCAGGCAAAAAAAAAGGAAGACTTACAGCAAAGCTCCACTGAATTTTTCTAAAGCCTCAACATGTTTTTGGCAAAACACTTTTCCGTTCCCCACAAAAGGAGCGAAGACAGATAGGAATTAATCTCACAGCTTTCTATTATTAAGCAAAGAGGTCTTACAAATAAGGGCAGTTGTAGCTAGCTCCTAGGCTACTGATGCAGGAACAAATCTAGTCCTGCAGCTCTTGTCACTCTCAGTCCCATATACAGGAAGTTCAAACTCGACACAGAAATATCTGGCCAGACTTTGCTGTAGGTGTTCCGAAGTAAAACAGAAGACAGCAAGATGATAAGATAAAAACATTTCAGCCAAGTGTTTTTAAGTAAGAAAAGTGCATTTAGCACACAAGAAGAGAGATTTTTCCATTACATAGATTTTCAATAGTAGTCTGACTCACACTTAATCTTCTAAACACTTTATTAACCCAAATTAAAAAAGGGCTTCAAGTACCCAGAAGCACAGTGGGTAACTATGATTATACCTATTTACATATATGGAACTGACCAAAAAGGTTTAAGTGCCAAAGACAGACAGCGATGCCACATGGATTAGGACTGAAGAGCTCTTGGCTCCCAGTCTTGTGATTAGACCACTTAGACTCCTAAGAACGCAGCAATAAAATTTAGTGGTTATGGTTTCCTTTCTGATAGATAAATATACATACAGGTAGAAGAAAGTAATTTCTGCATTGTAGTCAATATATACCCTCGGGTTGTTTTGTTTATAGCATACCTTGTTCTCTCTGTTGATCTTTTTGTTCCATGGAAACAAGAGCAGAGAAATGAGCCTGATCATAGGCTAGCACAAGAGGTGAGCAATGGCATCTGTTAGGTAGAACTTCAAGTGGCAAATAAATTCCTCCAAATGGTATAGGTGCAAATGCTGCAAAGAAAAATTAGATTTTTTTTTTTTTTAACTATGTCAAAGAACAGACAATAACATTGGTTCTATTGTATGTAACAAGTGTGCTACATGTTCAGAGCTCCAGAAGAGCAGTTTAAAGTGGAGTAATCAATGCAGAAAATAGCCATAACAACAGGTAAAATTCTGTTATTTTACCATTATATATCAGGAAATATACTAAACAATAATGAAAACATTCTGCTCTTACATATACTTGCCTTGCTCTAACTGTTTACTAGTAAAGACATTAAGGTCTCATAACAAAATCTTGATGACTCTCACACATGTATGCAGATTTGTACCTTTCTGTAATACTTCTAGGTAGAAGGATATTTTCTAATAATCAGCAGTAAATACACTATCAGTTCTTTTGGTAACATAACCTGCTTATGTCTTGCATTAACAGTTTTCTATAAGAAACATTACAAACATGTTTACAGTCCACATCCACGTCATCACAGTCATCATATATGTAATGAATGTATATATAATGCTTACAAGGAAAGATTAAAAAAAATTTACAAGCAGAATTGGAATGGGATGCTGCATCTGTAAGAGCAAAGCACTTTCCTTTGAAAGATACTACACTTGTTTATATATAATTATGGGAAACAGCAAGTTTGGGCAGGAAAATTTTCTCAACATGTTTGCTTCTGATCAATTATTCTTCCTTTCAATGTGAAAATATGAATCCTTATTGCTGAAATAATTCCATAATGAGCATAAGGAAAAAGTAAAGCCAAACATTGCACTGTTTTTACTAGAGACTTTTTCTTTTGGAGAGGTCAGATCTTCTGTATCCAGACTTCAGGATAGAGAACAGTATTAGTTTTGAGGCATAAATCTACATTTCGGTGAGTCTATCCAAATTTGACCAAGTTTTTAGTCTTTCTGAAAGCCTGTACTTTAAACATACGAGAGTTAAACTGAGGTAATTTGATCATATTGGTTGATGGGGCCAGCAGTGAGAAAAACACCGGGATTATTGCGACAGAATCAGATTGGGTCCAGGAGGAGAAACTGCTGGAGGAGGGCAATTTGGGCTAGGAAAATTTAAGAGAAAATGAAGCAGTAGTGATCGAGTCTGTCAGAGCAGATAGCAATTGCACAACCATTACTTGTAGTTCACAATTTAAATGGAAACTGAAATTACCCAGCATTTCATTGTGCAAGTAAATTTCTGTAAACTCCATCATGTGTTTAACATCCTCCTTTAATCAACCAAACATTCCCCTTTACTTAAGCAACATACTATCATTAATCAGTATTATATTAGTTCATGGTAAAAATGGAGAGAGATTAATTTAATCACGCCAGTCCTGATCAGACAGTTGTCTGGCTGGCACCACATATAGATCTAACATTTGTGTGCTCACATGTGCAAACTGAATAAAACATTCTGGAAGCTTTTGAAGGCTGCAAAGAATTATTAAAAACGAAAAGCCAAGATATACACATTAAAAATTCAATTTTTCAAAGTCAGATTAGATTGATTTAAGCAGTGTTTTAAGGGGCACCAAAATAACACAGCAAAATTAGAACCTTGTTAACCTACATCAGTAAGAAATGCATTGTGTTCTGTAATTCGGTGGTTGTTAAGTTAACAGTAAATATGTAGGATAAACTGATTTTCAGTGAGACTTACATAATTGTCCTGTGTTTTTAACTTTTATCTAATAGAAATATTAGATAAAATCAATAATATCAGAATTGAATATCATTCTGCTCTTTTTTTTCCTTCCCCCCCCCCCCATAAAAAGGCAGCAGCTATCCCATAAACAATCAGATATGTTACAGCTGTTTGTGACAGTTTACGATTGAGTCAATTAACATAGACACATAATTTTCTAGTTAAAAACTCTTACCTTCTCCCCCTGAGTCTCGTAACATTGTGTCTGCTACTACAACAATAGGTCTTCTCAAAATATGGGCTAAGACAAAAACATGGAACTCTTCCAAGCTCTCATACACTGGATCTTCTGCATTATCGACTCTGGAAGACACAGCATTGAAACTTTTGGAACCAACTTGAACCAGCCATTCAAACTTTACTGAACAAACACATTGCAGCATCTATTTCTTCTTCCTTGTCACTCATATGCCCATGCTTCTGTAACACATATTCCAATTATTGAAATAGGAAATGCAATAAATTGGAAAGGAAAATATACATTACTATTATTTTATTTCCAAAAAGGAGAAAATGTTTTCACTTTCAGACTCCACACTAGTTTCATAGTCAGCAAAATTCATTTCTTTCGGATATTGTCTGCTAACCTAGTGGGAATAAAAAAGGTAATTCTTAGCTGAGGTCCTGATGTAAATCTGCTTTTGTCACAAAAATCACAATTTCACGTGACACCCTTGGCACATAGACTACAATGAGAGGTAAGTGTTTGTCTAGTTCCTCTAAACAAAATACAGGTGAGCATACCCTGGCAATGTAAGAAACATTCATGTCAGCTTGAGTAGGAGGAATTTAACTTATCAAGCTGCCAGCTTTTTTCCTCTGATTATTACCAAAACATATTTTTTTAAGATAGAGATGGGTAGCTATGTAAGGAACTGGAGATTCATTTTCCTATTAGATTTTCCAATAAGATTAATTTCACCTACTTGCAGACATCTAAAATCAGAAGTCTAATCATTTCACCTTGCCTGCCTCTGCAGATAACAAAAAAAAAGATAGGCACATCTGGAAGTAGGATCATCCCTCTCCTCTTAAGCATTTGTCCAAAGAGGAGATGAAAATTCTTATTTCTCTTTAGAGAATACAGAAGGAACCTAGGTCAAAATGTAGTTAGGTGAGACAAGACCAAGCATTTTTATCACTGGAATTTTGTGTTTCAGAAAACACACAGAAAGAATCAATAGAAGTATCCTGTACGGTAGGAGAGCAGAACATAAATTTCAAACAGTAAGACAGCACTGTGGAGAAACCCAAGTCTTTTCTTTACACTGGCCTTCTATAGGTCTGATCCAAATACCACAGGAATTAATGAAAATCTTGCCACTCTTTTAATCTAGCTGAAGCAGATACAGAGCACTTCAAAAGAGGAGTGATAATATTTATTTTTTAGAATAAAATAAATGTTTTATTGAGGAGTACTCCATAGGTCTAAACAGAGTTAATCCTCAACCAGCTTCACAATGAGCAAGTAATTTCAGACAAGGACAAAAAAATGCTGTTCTTGGAAGGAATTTAAAACCAAACCAAATCAAAACAAAAACTTCCATAATTAACTGTCAATTTTCATTATGTGTGAAAAGTAGTGACTGAGCATAACTGTATGGGCACGGCTCTAGAATATGTGGGACAAACAGCAAGCTTCTCACAGGTCTGATGGCATTCAGCCCATCTCCGGAACTTCACATTAAAATCTTTCATGCCAACCTAGGAGCCCAGCAGGATGTAAATTATTAACAGTAGGCTGGATACAGGACACAAATTCTCTGATCAAACAGTGAGACACCTCTCCTGTTCTGTATCCTTCTTGCCGTTACCCAAACCCATCAGAAAATTTTTCCTGATGTTCAAACTAAATTCCCCATTTTGTAATTTCCTTTCATATTCCTTACTGAATTCTTCTCCGTTGTTGGCTGCAACAGCTTGTCAGTATTTGCAGTCCATTATGTCAGCCTCAGAGTAATTTGTTAGCCAAAAGGAAGTTAGAAGAATCATCTTACTGGCAAGACAATATGCTACAAAGATTTCCAGCTATCTTCTCTCATTAGTATTTCCAGACTATCAGTCCTACAGTTTTTCTTCTAATCCTCTAATTATTTCTCATCTCCTAGTTAATGAGGTTTCTAGAAGTGAAAGGGATATTCCAGATATGCCTTTGGTCAGCTGATGTCAAGCTTGACTGTACATGAAGTCCAAAATTCCACTGGGCTTTTTCAGTCTTCAATATCACATCACCAAGTTGCTTGATTCACTATTTATGATCATATTCACACATTTCAAAACCTTCTCTTCTATTACGCATCTGTTTTCCATTGCCAATTTTCACAGAATCACACAGTGGTTGAGGTTGGAAGGGACCTCTGGAGGTCACCTTGTCCAACACCCCTGGTTCAGGTAGGACCACCTAGAGCCAGCTGACCAGGACCATGTCCAGACAGCTTTTGAACATCTCCAAGGAAGAAGACTTCAGAGCCTCTAGGGGAATCCTTTTCAATGTCCAATTTTATTTCATCACTGCCAGTAATTCATGGGGGCCATTGTACATTATTTCAGTGCCACTGCTGAGGATTCAGTAGGAATTTTCCTAAAGATTAATGATAATGAAAAATCATCATTAACAAGTATCCATAACAACCTGCCACATCCTTTGATCCACTTACCATTCCACTTTTTTTCATGGACTTTTATTTATGCT
Organism: Tyto alba; assembly: GCF_018691265.1. Lineage (NCBI taxonomy): Eukaryota > Metazoa > Chordata > Aves > Strigiformes > Tytonidae > Tyto > Tyto alba. The sequence goes on from NW_024881317.1 coordinate 17,885,008, forward strand.
AACTACATTGCCATGAAAATTATGGATTAAAAATAATTTTGTCACTATAACAGAAGCAAAGGAATTTAAGAATCTGAAATTAATTCCTTTGTTCATGTAAAGTTAATTTTAAAATAATGAAATCCACATAAGTAAGAGCATACAAATCTGCATTGCAGAATCCTACTCAACCAGGGCACTCTGACTAAAGAATTTATCTTGACTGTAACAACAAATTAACAAAAAAGGAAAAAAAAAAAACAACCAAACCAACTCTCCACCTCAGTGTATCCTACAGGACCACTGACACCTCAAATCCAAACAGCGTGGACACTTACTCACCACTCCAAAGAGATTCTCTCTCTTAGGGAAAATCCAATTTGTACTGCAGCCAGTAATAAAAGAACCTCAAAAAGCTGAAATGGGAAAGTCACCTACCCTGCTCTTCCACCTGGCTATCTGCTGACTGTTCCTCTCTTTTGCCTGTAAAGTCTGAGCTAGATTTGTTTTCACGTTTTTGGATTTCCTTCTAAACAGCTCCCTATGCTAACTTTGCTTTTCTTTTCCATACACATGCTCCAGATTCTGTTTGTCCAACAGACTCATAACAGCTATTCCAAGTTTAGATTGAATTTCAGGACTCACAAAGAGCAAGACTCCAATGCCTGCTAACAGCTGAGATGTACTGAAAGAGCATGACAAGTAGCAAGTTCTTCAACCTGGTGATTAGGTACAAGCATGAGACCAGAACAAAAACTGAGTTCATCTCTTGATCTGCCACCATTCCATTTCTGAAACATCTTTCTTCCCTGCTTAGGAATCCCCAAATTAAAACCAACATACACCACAGCCACAGCTTGCTAGCACGTACAAGTTTCTGCAGTAAGTAGGTGTAGGAAGTTATCCATTGATTTCCCTACACTGTATTTCAGCCATGAGCTTCAACTCAAAAAATTGCACAGTAGTGGGACATTTCCCTTCTTCGGGGAAAAAAAATAAATGGTATACTGCATTAACTAAAGGACATACATGATGTGAATGTTTCAAGTTCCTATTTTTATCTCCCAGTCTTAAAAAATATCAATACTTTTTTCTCAGGCAAAACCAATATATGGGAAGCAGTTTTGAAGGCATATAATAAAAGAGAAGACCTAAATCAGATTTCCCTAGATTATTTTGGTTTGAGTGTTATTTTGTATTTAATTGTGTGGGAATGCATGCTTTTGTATAAAACACCTTCTGTGGCATGTGAGATGCAGCCACCTGTCAAATAAGAAATATCTTGACTTCAAGAAATACTTGTTAAATAAGGGAACACCTAATCACCGTGCAGATACTAGTACTTAATTTTAATATGACATAAGTCTGATCCCTCCTTTGCCTTGAATTTTATCTTCTAGAGTCTGTGGGATATCCACTGTTTTCAGATCTGACAGACTGCCTGAACTAGCAAATTTGAATCACCATGGCAATTTGATTATTTCCAGGCTGCATCTGGCTTAAGTATAATTTACATCATCTGAAAATAGGCCAGATGAAAAGATTTATTCGCCATCAGAAACGTCAGCTAATAAGGAAAAGATATACTGCTATTATTAACCTTTTTCTATCTGCATCCTATAATTGCTGCATATACTGAACATTTAAAAAAGGAATACCACTCCTATAATAGATACCCAGATCAAATAAAAATAGTTTTAAAGCAATGTCTTTGTTAAATGATCTAAACTAAATTCTTTACAAGACAAGGATCTTTGATGGATGCAGTGGTTTTGTACGAAAAACTGTATGTTGAAATACTGTGAATACCTAACCAAGTCCAAAACCTCAGAAATTACCTGCATTGGAGAGGTACTTCCTGTTTAACTGTTCCAGTTTTCTGCCTTAACTAAAACTCTAATGACACATGGAAAGATTACAGCATTATTGCCTCTCACCTTCCTCATTTAAAATCACTTGACCTTATCACTAAGATGGTGCCAAGAGCATATGAGACAGCTAGCTAGAAGGTGACAGTTAATACTAAACAAGAATACTATCCACTTTCAAAATCTCTACTAGCTCACACCACGACACAACACAACATCTAGCTTTCAGCTCTACTAGGTTTTCAAGAACAACAGTGATATTCAATCCAGCACTAGAACAGGCTTTGAAATCTCTGACTGACAATAGTTTGCAAAACGAAGGAATAGGTTGGAATTATCTCTTCAGCAGGATTGCAGTAGTTCCCTGGTTTTGGCTGGGGTAGAGTTAATAAAAACAGAGGGTACAAGACATTTTCCTCTTTTTCAAAGCAGTTGTTTCAATTCAGTACCCCTGGTTTTGCTTGTAAATGGAGTTAAATGAAACAATTATGTTAATCTGAAATTTATCTTTTACATTTACAGAAAGATGTGCAAATTTGTTTCAAAACAAGAATCTGCTTCATAGTTATTTAGTTTGCTCTGCTATAGTGCTTGAAGGATTGGAAACAAGAACTTAAGAAGCGGGTTTTTCTGTGTTCCCTTTATCTTCTTTCTTTCCAACTTTCAAGCCTCAGAATGAGAGTGCTCTCAAGAAGAAATCTTTGGAGATTTAGTGACAATTGTGGATCTCCCTTCCATGTAGTTGACTGAAAAATAATTAAAAGGAACTTGCAGGTGAATGAGATGGCATAATTCCAGATCTAGGCTTGTCACTGTATTCTTTTGAAGCAGATACAACTTCTGATGCTTCAGCTAATTCTGACACCAAAGGAAGGTGTCTCACCTACAGTTCAAAGACTAATTTGCAAGCTTTCTTAATACAGCACCTAACTAGAGAACATAATATACCCCATCTGTCGTGGTTTGAGCCTGGTTGGCAACCAACCACCACAGCTGGTCACCCTCCCTTCCCCCTCCCCACCTGGGAATGGGGGAGGGAATTAGAGGGGTGAAGGGAGACTCAGGCTGAGATAGGAACAGTTTAATAATGGCAATAAAACGAGAACAATGATGATGATGATAGAAAAAATAAGAAATATATAAACAGGCAATGCACAATGCAATTGCTCACCACTTGCTGACCAATACCCAGCCCGTTCCCGGCCACCGACCCCAAGATACCAAGATCCCGCAGTCGCAATCCCGGAAGCGAGAGAGAGAGAGAGAGAGAGCCCCTTCCCAACCACCCCTCCTCTGTATAGTGAGCATGACGTTCCATGATGTGGAATATTTCACTGGCCAGTTTGGGTCTGGTGCTCTGGCCGTGCTCCCTCCCTGTGCCCTTGCGCACGGGTAGGACATGAGGAGTTGGAGAGTCCTTGAAGTCTCAGCAGCAGCTGAAAACATCAGTGTGCTATCAGCATTCTTCTCATACCAAACCCAAAGCTAAATCCAAAACACAGCACTCATCTAGTTCCTGAAAAGGAATATTAACTCTATTTCAGCCCAAACCAGGACACCATCTAAAAAAATACTATTTTGATATTTGTTTTCCTTCTGAAGCACTCCATTTTGAACATGGGTACATTAAACTTAGAAAATAATTCATTCTGTCTTTGGAATGACTGTAAAGAGAAATACATATTCACATGTTTAATAGGTTAAGTTTCTTGTCTGATTCCTCTTTCACTGTTTTAAAGTAAAAACTAACTGTTGTCTATTTATCCTTTATTTTGATTTGCGAAAAGATAAATGCAAACATGATGAGAATATTAAAAACAATTTAAATTAATTCTTGATGTAATAGCGATACTCCCTGTTTAAGTATCTGAGAACTAAAGATAAAGATGGTTGATTGACTGGCAAATACAACGTTTGAGGACATCTCTGACTGGTAGATACTGAAACTACATAGTATGTGAAAAGTACAGAAGGAAACAAACAGAGTAAGTCCAGAGAAAAGTGGTGGTGAATGGCCAAACTTAATTGAAATGTGAATTGAACTGCATTAGAAGAGTAAAGCGTATCAATGGGAAAATATCTACAGACATAGGAAACAAACCAGAGAGTAAGATGAAAACCAATCTATTTTATCTACTTTTTTTAGCCTCAAAAGAGGAGAAAATGAGACATGTTAAGACTGACAATTTTCTAACCAGTGTCCTTGTGCATTAGTAGAATTACCTATCCTTGACATCACAGGGTTAAGAGGAAAATATAATATTCCTTCAAATTCTAGAGAATATTTTCTAAAGATTTTATTATTCTCATTGTGTTGAATGCTCTATTTTGTCAATTTACTTATCACCACTCGCAATTTTCTCTAGGGGAAACAGTAGCTAGATAAAACATGCACTGAGTAAACAAACACTAAATATTTTTAGTGATAAACACTAGACACAAAAACTAACATTTCTGCATTTTTACGGCTGGTCAATAATCTATACTTTGGGAACAAATGCACTGAAAGTGAGGGATGGTTTACCATACCAGCTATTTAAAGCAGATTCTCTATATGGATCAGGGGTATTTAAATGTTGTAGACACTATTTCATCCCAAACTTCTTCAGAAATATGTTTCTATCAATTTTTTCCCCAAAAGCTTCTGAACATCTAAACTAAATGCATGCTGGCAGTAAAGTAGGCAGTACTGCATTTTTTTCCGCAGCCATCGTATTTTCCAGCACTGTTTATAATAGGCTAATTGACTAAAATGCTACTAATTGCATATTATACAAAGATTAAACACACATACTAAGCTGGTCTTCAAGAAAACACCTTCCTTGCTTGCCTGTTAGTGCTGGGTAGTAACTGGCAAACATTACAACTTTGCAGAGTATAATCAAAGTAGCTGCTATCAATCATACGGTAACGGAATCAATCTAGATAAACAGGAAATTAGGTAAGAAAAGAAACTGATGTGTTTCTTAGAAATACAGATACTCTATGCAGAACCTTCCAGCAACATCAAACTTCAATAGGATGAGAGTGAATCGGTTTAATTTGAAATAAAATGCCATACAATCCTTAAATAATTCTTGTATTTGAGAGTACTATTTTTGTTACATGGGTTTAATAAAATGTTGAAGAGTCAAAGAAACGACAGCTGTTCCTATCAGTACAGTATTAATTATTGTAATTTTTAGTTACATTTTTTATAACCATTTAAAGATTGAACTATCATATTGATTACTCAGAAGGGTTTCATGAGACTAAAAAGTATAACTCAATATTCTGCTTTCTGTTTAAAAAGACACTGCACCCAAATATTTAATCTTTAGCTTTAATACCAAAAATATTACTTTCTTCCCCCCTGTTTGTTTAGGGTTAACAGCATTTTAAAAGTAGGAATTGTGAAGAGTTACTTGGTGACTTGCCCTCAAAAAAGATCTCTGAAAATTTTCTGTTTGAAGTACAAAGCAAAAAAGGAGCAAAATAAATGTATGAATATGAGAAGATGGCATTAAAGCTGTGCTAAAGCAGAGAAAAGGTGATATCCGGAAACAAACTACTTTCTTCTAGAATGCCATTAGAAGATGCGATGTTATTCTGTCATTCTATGTTTTAGTGAAAATATCTGAGCAGTGGCTATCTTTCTGCTAAGTCTTCCTCAAACGAAAAGGTACGTATCTTCAGTGAGATGAGGCACTTCATCTCCTTGATGCTAAATGTTCCTGCCAACATGCTTCTTCCAGAAACCAAGAAATTAGGATTTACGAAATCCAGACTCTTTTGGATGCAAAGTAACCTCAAGTTATTGTGGTAACTGTACAAGGAAACTTAATCAAAATGATAAATATTACAATAGGATGTTTAAATAATTATATTCTACCATGCAAAAAAATCTCAACCAGTTGAAAATGCAGTTTGATGGTCCTATAAACATCTTAATTCATTTGTACTGTACTGTTTCCCTGCTGAGAACAAAAACTAAAAGCTTTTGTCATACGCTAAACTTACCCACCACCACTGCCTCCATTTTTGCTGAAATGTGTACGAGGCTCACTTGATGCCAGTTTAAGCAGTTCATTCCACTCCCGTTCCCATTCTTCTTCTGTATACACTAAACCTGACTATGGGAGAGAATGAAATACCTTTATGATTATGCTGGTACAAAATGTAAGCAGAATTCTGTAATAGTATTTATGGCTAACTTATTTTGAGCTTCATGATACAGTTTAATATCTTGGATCATTAGTGGTTCAACGTTTCTACTCAGGTGAAAGATTTTTAACTTATTAAAAAAAATATCTAAACCACTAACTATATACTGGATTACGTTTCTAGATGTGGATCTGCTGCTGATAACACAGTGCTCCACTACTGGAGATCCAGTTATTTATACCCATGTGAATTCCCTGCAACCGTGGTTAGCATGCTTTACTGCCCATCTCTGGAGGTTTGCTTTCTTCCCCAATATCTGGAATTACTATGAACGTCCTCCTTGGCAGACAGGTCATGCTTTCTCCCTCTGTTCAAGAGCAGAAAGGGTATATAACTGATTCTGGGGCCCTGTATTTTCAGGTAGTCTGAAGTAGCCAAGTCAGTCACAGCTCAGCTGTACTCTCACTGACTGCTGCCAACAAAAAGAAGATTACAAGTAAGTCACAAATTTAAGCATATGCACTTGATTAGATTCAGGATTACTCCTGAAATTAGCTTTTCTAGCCAGTTTAGGCACAGACATCTGCAGAAAATAATATATGCTGAAGTACAGCTTTTAATCAACAGTCAAACTAAATCTACAGATTATTTCAGTTAAGAAACATTCACTCAGTATTTGGTCACAGCTCTAAGAATCCTAATTCACCATTCTGGGGAATCTTTCCTAAATGGGGCTTTCTCTCTTTTGTGGATTTCATCCACTCATTTTATAATGCTTGGGATAGCTAAATTCTACATTTAATTTTGCAGCCCAAAATTTTCTACAGGTTCCAAACTGATTATAGGGCTTTGTGGACACAAAACTCTGCGTCTTTATGCCCATAAAGCTACAAACACATCTGAATTCTGATACAAAAATTCTAAATACAAGTATCTCTTTCCCCATGCAAAATGGAAGCAAAAGGAATTTGACAGCAATTAAAACATGCACACCAAACTTCACAAGAATGCCTTTGTCCCTAAATAATATTAACAAGACTGTCTTCAGGCCACTGTCATGCGTAACCCCAGCCAGCAACTAAGCACCACACAGCTGCTCACTCCCTCCTCCCCCCTCCCAGTAGGACGAGGAGGAGGAGAATAAATAAATAAAAAAGTAAAACTCACAGGTTGAGATAAGAACAATTTAATAACTAAACTCAACTAAAATACAGTAATAACAATAAATGTAATAATAACAACAATAACAATAGTAGCAAAAAGTAATGTGACAAAAAGAGAGAAATGAAACCAAAGAAAACCCAAGTGATGCACAGTGCAATTGCTCACCACCTGCTGACTGAGGCCGGAGCAGCGATCTGCCCCTCCCAGCCAACTCCCCCCACTTTATATACTGAGCACGACATTCTGTGGTATGGAATAGCCCTTGGGCTAGTTTGGGTCAGCTCTCCTGGCCACACTCCCTCTCAGCTTCTTGTGCACCTGCTCACCAGCAGAGCACAGGAAACTGAAAAATCCTTAACTTAGCAAAAACTAAACCATCAGTGTGCTACCAACATTACTCTCACACTGAATCCAAAACAGAACACTGTACAGCTACTAGAAAGAAAATTAACTCTATCCCAGATGAAACCAGGACAGCCATACAGACCTCCTTATTCTGCTGGGTCTGTTGCCATCTCCATCTTCTTTTTAGCGCTTCCCTTTCAGCTCCACTTCTCATCATAGTATAGAGTGCTTTACGTAAAACAAGGTCCCGGTCATGAAATCCCCACATCCCTAAAGTAGCATGAGACAACATTCAGTTTTAAAGAAGCTATAGTGAAATAGAAATAGTAAGTACTTATACAATTAATATTGCTCTATTAGCTAAAGAAGCATAGCTTATACATTATTTAAGGTTCTCCTTGGCAAATGATTCACTCATCATTTTTAAGGTTTCCTAAAGAAAGTCAATATAGATAAGGTAATGAACAAGAGGAAATTCTAACAAAGTTTAAACTTTCATTAAGAAATGATGAAGAATTTGGGTTGTTCCAGTGTTTGCTTGCAGGTGACTTCAACTCTGCTGCAAGCAATGGAATATGCAGTGCACAGGTTGGTTTTAGCTGTAGTTGCCAACAGAGCTTGCAGGCACAAGAATGCTAATGACAACTGCAGGCACTTTTGTGAATCGCAGATGATACCAACACCCAAAGGCCTCCAACTCTCACAAAGCATGATGGTAAATTCCCTTTGGCTTCAACATCCAACTAGAGAGACAAACAATCAAGATGACTGGAAGTCTAAAAATACAACCAGCAACAGGTTTTCAAGCTCATTTTAAGATAATAAAATGTCTTCATGTAGTCGAGAACAGTAATCTACAACAAAACAGAGCAGAGATCTCACCAAGATGTGCCCAGAGAGCCACGTTTCAGTTACCATATTGTCAGCTGCTAGCATTAAATACGTTTATTTAAGACTTTGCAAGTCAAAATACTCCAAACATTTGCTGCAAATGTTATACAATTCCTCCTAATTAAAAGTGGACAAAGATAAAAGTATCCTTGGAAACAGCTTTTCTTACTACTTCTTTCAAAAAGAAGATACTTCTCAAAATATTAAAAATCCCAGTGTTTTTAAAAAAGTCACCTTTCGGAGTTTTGCTGGTGAAAGATTTTAGCAACTGCAACAAAAAAATACGTTTCCTCATGTCAGGATATAGAAGGTATATCAACGACTTTCAGCTTCACAGGTTTCTATTTATTTGATATGAAGAAAGGCTTCAAAGATCTTGTATTAATCATTAATCAACTAGAAATTATTTTAATTCACCCCAAACTTTTTTTCCCATATACTTAAACTCTACAAGGAACCAGCAGAGATAGTAGCTAGATATTGCATTCCTGAAGACAGCAAGAGAACTGTTCAACAAAAGCAAGAGAATGAATGCAATTCCTCGCCCACAGTGAGCATAATCCTGCAGAAGCACCTGGAATTTGCATGCTCCAGAGCTGTTCAGCTGGGCTCTGTAAGGAAAATGCAAATCACTGGTGTTTATGATACATGTTTTTTGATACTGTTCCAATTATACTTTTTCTATAACCTGATAAAACTTTTACCTTCTTACCTCAAGCATGCCTAAAGCAGAAAATACTTAAGCCAAATTTGAAGAATATTGCTCCAGAATCAGGCTTTTAATGAAAGTCCATGCATCTCTTTGTTTCTGAGCTTTTGCTGGGGATAGAGAAAAGTGGCAAATATTTTTGGCAGAAGGTTTTGTATACAGACTGTCCCTTACCTAAAGATGCAGCATGCAAGAGGCAGTTTCCATCACCTGTTGTAGCCAAGGGAAGAAGGCGTTTGCAGCTTGTACATACTGTAGACCACCAATTTAGTCGTCCTGAAAAGAAAGCATCTATTAAAATGGTGGACTGAATGCTAAAACAGGATGTGTACTGTGTACAGGCCTACAGTGATGATGCATGATGTTGAAGGTTAATCATGAACTTCCTTTCTGCCAATTAAACTCAAATGTAATGTCAGAAATTAAAACTAGAAAGATTAGAAATAAGAGGCAGATAAATGTATCTGGAATAAGAAGAAAGCACCTTTAATTTGCATCTTCCATTCTCATATACTGCATTCAGGGATGGATTTTCAAGGAGTTCACTGCCTAAATATCACTACGGGTCTTATTATCTATCGGTCCCCAAACATAATTGACATTGGCCTCCCATACACAGATGACAAATTATGTTACAGTAATAAAGTCTCAAAAGAGACAAGTAATATGTATGTGTTAATCAAGATATGTTACTGGTAGGTAAGTTTATTAAATACTATTGCTTCATCAGATGGATTGTTTCAACAGCTTATTCTCCACTCATTTACCACAGTGTAAATCATGATTAGACCTACTAAGATCAACAGATACACTACCAGAGAATTAAAATGAGACCAAATGCATAGCCCAAGGTGTGGCTTTTCTCTTTGAGAACCTTTGGAGAACCACTTATCCATCATTGCTACATAAAGCATGTTTTACAGATTATAAAACAGAGATGGATTATGAGAAAGACCGGCAAGAGGACAGATATTTGATATATGTAGATGAAGCAAATAAAGCCATGAAGTTTATTAGTGCCAAAGCAAACACTGGAAGTACATAATTCCTGGCACGCAGGTTGCCATGTGGCAGCTTACTGGAGTGTTAAGTCTTGCTTAAATGGTCATGTGAATGTTTCTAATATAAAGAAAGAGAACGTGACTAATTGTATAACATCTTTGGGGGTAAGGAAGAACAGATGATTAACAATGATGAGTTGACCTGGTATATTTCCCAGGACTTTTGGAAAGTCTGTGGGTAGTGCACAACTGAATAATTGAATGGATAATGCAAGAGACAGCTTGTGATGACTTCATTTCTTTGTTTGTCCTCTTCTGCAGATTTTTTCTTCCCTGATTCTTTTACTTGCAAGATGAGAGGAGACTGTATCTATATATTTGTCAGTCTTGCATTTAAGAATAAGTCCTCAAAATAGAAATAAGTTCAAGCACTGAAAAAACTTTTCTCCATTAATATGATTTCATTACAAAATTATACTGAATTTTATTTGTAATGGCAGGTAATACCTATTGTGCAAAAAACCCCCTATAACAGTATTTTGACATGGGCCCCCAATGACTTGTTCTGGGTACTAAGAACTATGTGATTAAATTTCAATTAGTCAGTATGGGTTGAGAGTTACTATACTATAAAGATGCACAGCAGATCAATAACTAAAGCACATTTGGCAATCCTCATATGATTCTAGCAGCTAGTTTGTAAATGTCCAACATCTCAGACTAGGTTTATTGAGTTCTAAATTAAATATGCATTAAGGAAGCTTAATTTAAAGTGCTATTGGACAGCCTTTGGGAAAGATAAATCTGAAATAACAAGTTATCATTTTTAGCAACTCCTGTGTCTGTGGGCTGTGAAATAACAACTTGCCACCTGTTTTTTGCAGAATGTTTTGGTGGTATCATATTCAGTAATAACTTATACCAAGGTGCGGCCTAAAGCATAGTTACAAGACCTAAACCAGGCAGACCTTAGGACTTTAGGGAATAAGGAGTGGTATTGCTTTGCCAATTAACTAGCAGCTTATAACTGACTAAAAAGCTTAGCAGAAATGCACTGGATTCTAACAAAAAAAAGTGGTGCATTTTCATTTTTCTAATCTAGTGGTTATAGTGAATCCCTTTAGGGAAACAACAGAAAAATGGAGCTTAAATGAAAACTGGCAACAGTTCTGCCTCAGGCTTATTTCTGTCTGCTTTGATAAGACAGTACTTATGGACAAACTAGACCCACTTCTCACTCTCCATCCCTCTTTTGGTCTCCTACTTGATCTTGCTTCTTACTTTCTCACAGAATCTATTTAATCTTAAAAAACACAATTTCAAGAAATTGACCTGTTGTTTTACAGGAAAAAATACTCTGAGAATTAATATAGCCACGTTCTAGTACATTAAAATTTGATCTTAATTTTAGATCAAGATTTAAAATCCCATCCAGGTCTATGATCTCGCAACATACAGAGGCAGACACAAGCAAACAATAATGCCCTTTGTTTGCATAGTACTTAAGACTTCAGGTGCAAAATCAAAGAACTGTTAACAGGATCTAGTATCCTCCATGGCTGAAGATTGCCAGCTATTTCTGTATTCTGATATTATCCTAGTCCAGCACTACATAGTGTGTATTAGACTTCACATAATACAAAGCATATATTGGCTCCTCCTGCTCCCTTATTTGCAGAGCCCAACAAGAATCAATCATTCTGATACAGAACCAGATAGAGATCTTGTATTCCATGCAAAGAAGGTAAGTTGAATCTCAGAGAAAGCCAATGTTGAAGTATTATTAATATCCACTAGAAAAGTATTTTCATAAGCCTCCATATTGTATTACAAGCCACAGGTGTATTGTTTCTTGCCTCAGGATTTATGGGAGAGAATTGCCAAAGAGGATTCTAGATGGCTGTATGACCCCAATGGCTCAAAAAGGCAGCAGCAGAGAACAGAGGGTGCAATTCAAGAATTAACAAGGGCCAGGTTTGGCTTTCGGTATCAGCCCCGATGCCTATGCAGTGGTACTACAGAAAGTAAGAAAGCATTCAGTATGATGTCCTCTATGCAAAACTCCATTAACAGTACAAACAAGAAGATAAAACTACATAATGGAAATTATTCTAGTTCATGACTATCCTATAAACATACTCACACAGAGCTGCTGCCCTCCAGTTTACTAATCCTTTATAAAATATTCATTGCCCAAACATGCACAAGGTTGCTGGTACACATACAAACCAACCAAATTCAAAACAAACATGAGGTTACATAATACTAAAGAACCTTTATAGAAACTCTGCATAAATCCCTTGCTCCCTCTTCATTTTCTCCAGCTCATATTTTCTTTTTTCTGGTTTAAGCTACTCATAAACTAAATGGCTTTAATGACTTGGGATTCTTCTTCTAGAATTAACCACCAAAAAGTTACAAGGACTTATCAAACAGCAACTTAACATAACTCTCTCTTGACAGTGGAAAAGGATGTGCTACAAAGGATGAGCCCCCTCTCAAGCACTATATAACTGAGTGCAGTTGAAATTTCACCGCAAAGCCAGATTGCACATCACTACCTCCACGGCAAACAGTTTCTTGCCTGCAACACCAGTGTGTATTTATCATATCAAAAGTAAGACAGAATTCTAACAGAAAAAAATGGAATACACATTAATAGAAAACCAAGGATGATTAAAGACGGGAAGAAGTGTGAATTGTGCACAGCTTGTACAATTTTACCTCAGATTGAGTGTGATTGTTTTTTAATGCACTTCAGTGTTATTAACTGTACTCTTTTATATAGCTAAATAAACCAGTCTTAGGCGGCTCCTCAAAAACACTGACAGAGTAGACATCGTACTGAGGAAAACAAGTCAATCTGTGCACAGTGGGACTCAATGTCCAGTTTCCTGGGCTTGTCATACGTGTGGCTAAAGGTGAGACTTCTGGCAGCTTTCCTTTAATTTGTGGCTTGGCAACCTGGAGGTCTTTCACATGTGGATTCTGTAGCGTTTAATAAACAATATTAACATTGCAAGTTTTTCTTCTATGGAAATATTAAAACTAAGCTAATTGCTTATTTTAATTAAACTTGTAAAAGCTTACTCACAAATATGTTTGAAATTGGCAGTTAAATTTGAAAAATAAACAGCGGTACAATCTTAAGAGACAGCTTGCTGACACAAGCTCAGTCTCCTTATGAAATCTGCCTTTCTTTCACTTCTCCAGCACATCGTATTTCCAGAAATCCACCTCTCATCCATCCCCCAAAATGAGCAAGTCACAAAAATAACATTTTCGACTTCCAAAGCAAGTCTATTTCTGGACACGCCATTCATTCTCAAAAGCAATGGCTCACCCTAAACACTCACTAACTCCCCTCTGGAGTCCAACAGCAATAACTGCTCTGGGGTGTGCACAGGACGGGCCGGCTAAGTCAACAGAGGATTACTCAGCCCACTCAGAACAGTCAGACAATTAGCAATAGGTTTAAGAACCTCAAAACCAGATCTCAGCAGAGCTACTTCTATGCTTTACACGTTTCTTACATGACTAGCTAAGAAGATTTGCTTATTTTTACTTTTAGTCCTTTCATACAAGAAATGTGTACTTGCAAGTACTGACATGGAGAAAATTACATGAATAGATTTTGTACATGGGCTTATATTAATCATTCAGTGACTGACTACTTTTTAGAATAAGTAAATAAATAAAGCATTTACCAATACATTTTCTGTACTTCAAAGAAAGGACCTTCTTGTAGGAGCTCTTTCTTTTAGTCTAGATGATGAAATCAGCTTCGCAGTAGCATCTGCAAGGCTATTCATATTTACTGATGTTCTTGAAATGTAATGTTGAGCTGTGCATGTAGAAATAAGTAAAACTGAGCAATCAAGTAAATGCTTCTCTTTTAGCCTGATGCATAAGCAACACAGACTCTGTCACAGAAGCTACTGACCAGAATGCAAATCAAAGATCATAAAATAAGATGGCACAGAGATATATGACTAGGCCTAACAGGCTGCAAATAACTGATGCTGAGGTCAGTTATTTGCAGGTAACTGCAGATGATCCAGTATTACTGGTTTTCTTAATTTCTTTCAGAACCCAACAGACTGTTTTCTATGACATTATTGCATTTCGTCCTAGTCTGTGATACAATATTTGTCATTCATATTAGAACTGAGTTCCAGAAGCATGCATTTCAAAGCCTGGAAATCAGGAAATTAATACAGTTCTTCTGTAATTACACTGGTTGCTATCCTAGCACCCTGCATATAATGTGTGAAACTCTTGTTAAAAATTCTGGAATAAGAAAATGTTTCTACAACCTGAAAAGGCATAAATTTTTCTTCAGCAAAGCTTAATTTTTAAGAGTTTGAAACCAAAGATTTCCAGAATTTTGGTGTACTTGATTTTGGGGATGTGAAACCCAGGATTAAGCAATGTATCACTTTATTTTGCCTGTAGCTGTATAAAATGCACTATAAAAACCACAAACCTGAGCACAGAAAGAAAAGTGTAGGAAAGCAATATTCTTGAAGGTTCACACAGTTTACTTTTAATTTTGGTATTGAAGTATGTTTCAGCACTGTAATGGAAACTTTTTTTTTTTCTTCACTAAAAACACTTGTGTTAGACCAGTCATTCTTCTGCCTATACTATGTTTTTTTGAACTGATCAGTACAGCAGAAGTTGTTTTCATAATATCTCTTTGTGTCAGCCTACACATTAATAACATATGGGGGAACACGTACATATAATGAAAATCAACTTGCTGCAGCAAAATATTTAGAATTATAAAATTCCTTTCACAAGGATTTCATTTAATATTCTCAGTATCTGAGCCACCCTCCACCGAAGAACCACTCAGAGATCAGTCTGCACATGACTTGCAAGCATTCCCATTCAGGCAATAATGAACAGCTGAATTTATAAGATGCACAAAACCCCAAAATGCTTTTATGAATGTGGTGAATTCTATCCTCTAAGAGAAATATTCAGAAAGCAATCACATAAGGGTAGAGGATACATTGCAGCAGCAGAGTAAGTAAATCATACTGCCTTCATCTGGGCCTTTCCTTTATAATCTCACACAGCATTTCTGAGTAAATCAGTAATTTTGCTCTGAGTTTCTATACAGGCAGGATGTAACCTGAACATCCTTTCAATACAGATATAATGGTAGCAATTGCCTAAGCATATAAAAAGAGAATATAAAAACCTTACAGGCTTTTATAGACATCCAGCTCCCATGGCACTTCAGACAACATGCGTGACAGTCGGTCAACAGTAATTTTGCTCTCCTAATTTCCTAATCTACGCTTTGTGAGTAGTTACCTGCTCTAGGTTCCTAACAAAGTTCCTCCTTTTGCTTAATCTGCTTCCCTGTGCTGCCCACACCCCCACCCCCCTTCCTCTTGAAATTCATGCCCTTAAACGCAAGCACACACCTCTCTCTTTTCCTTTAACAATATCCCCAACCTCAGCCACAGAAGCTACTGTCCTTTGTGGGGTTTGTTTTGAAATAGATTTTAGGCTCTCTGCAGGGAATGCACCTTATCTGTTATTTTTTTTTTTATGTCATTGCCTAAACCACAGTCAAACTGGGCCCTGTTGGTAGGAGACAACAAAATGTCTAATGCTAAGTGACTTTCCTATTAATTCACTCTCCTCATTTCAGACAAAAATATGTCTAAAATAGGCAGGCAATAAAAGGAAACTGAATATATCTTCAATAGTGACAAAAGGTCAGCTTATACAAAGTCTTCCATGATTTTCTTAAACATTCACTATTTGATCTATTTGACTTACCTGAACCAAATAACTGTTTCCCGGGAAGTTCCAGTTTATTTGAATTAAATGTTCACATAAGTAAACTAAGTCTGTGTGAGCTACAAGAATACCTGCGATCAAAACCGCAAGCACTTCAAATGGTCAAAACACCCTCCTTTCCACGATGCAAGAGGCTCCGGGAAGGAAGGGACTTTTCCCAGTGTGAGTCAAGCTATTGCCCTAATTAAAGTAACATGAAGAACAGAATAAATGATTTGTTCTAATTTTCAGAGGGATTTGAGAGAGAAATATTAAGCAGCAGCAAATTCAGTAGTTTCTGCAGCCTTATTTCAAGTTCAAAGCCAGACAGCTCTGCATGAATTAAGAAGATGTCAGCTCTAAATTCACATATTCCCTGATTTTAAGGTCAGAAAACCACTGTGATCCTCTAGTTTGTACTCTTGCAGTAACTGATTCTAAAGGCTGTAATCCCACTGAAGAGGGTAGGTCAAAAATGATACTGTGGTAAGGTATTTTCTGATAGCCCTATGGAATTTGGAGTGTTTGGCAAAGCTCCCAGAAGAAGAGCCATCTTGTTCTTATCCTGTCCTTTTTGTGTTAGCTGGTTCCTGCATAAACCAGATATATTTTCTTGATAGGTGACTGAGAGTTTTCATACTCTGTAGTTGCCTGGTAAGCATTCCTGCATTATTTTATACTGCTACTTTTTCCAGAAGGCAGCTTTCTGAATACTGTTTGGTTTTTTTGTTTTTGTTTTTGTTTTGTTTTGTTTTGTTTTTTTTCCTGAAGTATTTACCGTTTGATGCTATTATGTAAGTATGTCTTTCTTTTCAAACATCAAAGCCAAAAAAAAATGTATATGACAATACACGGTAAGTATTCAATGTGACACCAGATTAGCAGAGGTCCTGCCTACATACTATGATACGGTGCCCTGATCTCTAACAAGCGACAGTTTTATTTTTGAACACACACAGTATGACTATGCATGGAGTTTTGAGAATGAACTCTCAGATGTATACACAGTGTTACCCAAGCCACTATAGCAGTCAACAGAAAAAAGCAACTTGCTATTTGATATTCCACAGGCAGCCATGAAATCTGATTTTATTACTCCTTTGTATCACAGTTGGGCATTTCATGGTTCATTAATACACCTGCTATTTCAAAAAGCACTGATACTAATTTTAAATACATTTCCCCATATCTTTCAAAACTGACTTAAAACTTGAAACTACTAATGAATGTGAATTAAAATTAATTTTAAATTTCTTCACTTTTTCCCCATGGTAATAATAAAGTATTACTTCAAAATTATTTAAGTTCTTAGTACAAAAATAATAATCAAAACATAAAATACATACTTAAAAGCTATTTTCTCAAGCTGCAACAGAACTCAGAAATGTTTCCTTTCTTAGTCATTCAATGTAATTTCTCACAAAAACTGGAAGTACCAACCCCCTCCAGACTTACATCCTTCTCTATTGCATGTCTTCCCCACCAGTCCTCCTTTCCTTCCTCCCTCAATTTGTTTTATTAAGTAAATTTGACAGTTTTCTCTATAATATTTTAAAAGAAATAGAGGATCAGGGTATGTGCCATTTTGCAAAGATCACCGTATTTGCTATTACTTTCTGGCATTTATTTCCCATGCAGGATGCACAAGCCCCAGAAATGAAGCATGATTAGAAATGTCAACCAAAATGTCAGATTGCCCAGCTGCTGACACCTGAAGTATTTACCCACCTGCTTGCTCCAAAGCAACCATTGTTGCCTGCTCAATTAAGTCCCGTTCAATGAAGCTTCTGAAATCTTCACTGTACACGCTAAGGTCTGGCAGTTGGAATGTGTAGATGGGCATCTCCAAAGGAAACTGTTCGTTGCTGCACTCATTTGCTACATGTGATCGAGCGAGGGAGACTATGGCTGAGCTGGCATGAGAAATACCTCTGGAAAGGCGCTTTTCTGTAGAGAAACCAGAGATATGATAGCCTGTAAGACTACATGGAAGACCAGCCAGCACTAATTCTGGTGAACACCTGTTCATTTCACTTCAGAATCTATTCCATTTCTTGTTTGGTACCTTTTTTGGGTTATTTCCCCACAGAAAAAGATTGCTTAGTTCTTATTATGGATCCCTATGGCAAGTCATAAGAACTTCACACTCCTTCTAGCAAAATAATTAAACACTACAAGTAACAAGATGTGAAAGACAAATATTTCTATTAATTTTTTTTTCATGTATCTTAAGTTTCCAAAGATGCATTGGAGAAAATGTTTACTGGCAGACTGATGACAATCAATTAAACACTTTGAACCCTTGAATTTTTGTGCATCAAAAAATCCATCATTCTACAATCACTTCATATCAAATGTGCCATACTGTTTTAATCTCAGAATAATCTACCTTAAAGCAATTTTAACATCATTATGCTGAATTTAAGACAAACTCAGTTTTTGTGCATGTGTTTTTAAAATCCTGATCCAAGAAACAGTATGTAGTTTAAAAAATAATGATGACATTAACAAGCCTGGAACAAAAGAATGCTTTATTTTATCAAAGCAACTATGAGCTAATATCTTATAATTTATTAAATTTCTCTGTAGACAAATGCTATATAAGGAGCGGTAAAGGGTCATTAAAGCAAAATAAGCATTAGAATGTTAAGAAAGGGACAAAATATTCCTATTATATCATTTCACTTTACTGTATGACCTCAGTTCTGGTATCAGCAACTGAGTAACACAAATAATCAAGCACTTAAACCATGAATCATTCAGTCAAAACTGGTATTTTCCCCTCTATTTAATTTCTGCCCTGTACTTCTGTTTGTATTTTTAAAAACTGAAATG
This sequence comes from Tyto alba, assembly GCF_018691265.1. NCBI lineage: Eukaryota > Metazoa > Chordata > Aves > Strigiformes > Tytonidae > Tyto > Tyto alba. The sequence continues at coordinate 17,903,742 of NW_024881317.1, forward strand.
AAGGTTCTGTAGCTGCTTAAAATATATGTTCATCAAATTTTATTAGTCTTCTCTCTCAGAAGTTTAACATTCAGCGTAAAGTCTGCATCTGAGAAGTGGCATTCCTTAGAACCACGGTACCACTGCCTTTCTGTGCTTCAAACAGACTGACCTCGGGTCTTCCACCAAGTTGCGCTCTCTCTGGCCATCCTTCACAATGGGGATTATTTTCTATTAATACTAGAGTCTCCTGGGCATTTTACTGAGTTGTGTTAGTAAGCTGACACCAGTTTTATGGAGTTTCTTACATTTTTCAATATGCAGAAAGCTTCATGGTGGGATTTACATAATGTTAAGTTAGATAATATTTTCATAGCTTTTCCTTGGAAACGGGTACCTTATCCTACTGGAAGCTTTTATAAAAAACTATTTGGTGTAACATCACCTCTGTAGCTTCATAAATACTCCCATAAACTAGCCTTCAGTGATCAACTCTCAAACTTGTACAATGCCGTATGAAAATAAAAGAAGTTCCTGCAATTATGTGTCTTCAGAAATCAACAAAGAAGTTTACTTAAATGCAACTTATCACTTAAGCTAAGAGGCTTTTTTAAACATCTCAAACTGACCAGAGGTTATTAAAAAATTATTTTTCCTGGAGTTTGTGAACCTTTCTTTCTCTAAAGGATCAAAGTCCTAATTTTAAGAGTTAAGCTGTACTCCCTAAACTATCATAAACTAGGGGGAGGAGTAGAAGGTTTGATTACATTTCCCTTCCTTTCTTCTCCCTGCACGTCTCAGCTAAATCACTGTTAAACAGGGGAACTGAAGTATCGGACAGCATCTCTGTTTGACAACCCCTTGCTACCACTTCATCACCCCCTCCCACCACAGCTCAGCCCTCACCGGTTGGCTGCATCCTCCACTCCAAGTACTTGGTCCATAACAAGACGCTCCTTTCCCTTCTCTGCTCCTCCCTGAACATCCTCCTCACTCCAGTTTCAAGTTGTCGGTTATGTGCTGAACTGGTAGGAAAGCTGCTGACAGTCCAGGCATTTAAAGCCAGGCTTACCACACACTACCTATTACTCCCCCTAAAATATCGAATGACCATTTCAGTGTGAACTGGGCAGTTTACTAACATGGAATGTTAGCGTGAACTATATCCTAAATAGTATAAAGGGGGACAGTATTATCAACTACAGTGTGCTACTCTTCTTCCCTTTATTTGTATTCAGTGCTTTTAAGGAGTCATAAAAACCACTACAGTTCCTTTTCTACTGATGGAAGCTATCAACTTCAAAAAAGCTTTACTGACACACCTAAGTACTGATGCCATTTCCTGTTTAATAGGAGGGAAGAGCCAGCAGAAGGTGCAAACTACAGTTACTTGATAAATCTATGTTAAAGAAAAAAAAAAAAAAAAGGGCATTCCAACACTCTGAGAGAGACAGAGATCTGAAATAAAACCTATAAAAGGTCTGCAAACAAAAAAGCAAATTCTAATGCTTATCATCCTGTACTGCAAATCAACTGCTTAAAGGTAGTTGACTCATTTTTCTTAAGGTTTCAATTTCTACTTGTCAGGGGATAGGAGGTTGTCCTTTCTTCTGTGGAACCCTAAAAGAACAAAATTTTAAAGCTGAATGTTATTAATAGATTTCATACACTCTAATCACATTCTGTGAGTAAGAATGCAAAGATTGAAATATGGATTTTTTTAACCTTTTTTTGGTCTCAATAAGCATAGAAAACTACATACAACAGTGGTGACACCCTCTAATTAATTCCTTTTATATGTACCACAGGACTGCTTGGGGACAAGGCATTTTTGTACTTTAATCCCACATTAAAAAAATAACTTGCAGAACTGAGACAAAGCTCATGACAACTGAAACATATGAAACACAGAGCCCAGCAACAGCCCTGTGAATCCCATCACAATGACACAGTTCACAGGCTGATGGCAAATGACTTCCATCCAACTCCCTGCAGACAAGCACAACTCGCAAGCAGACAAGCTAGAAAGCTGCTTGCCCACAAAAGACCTGGAGAAGAGCTCTTACCTTGAGCAATGTCATCCTGCCTTTGCAGGCAGGGCCGCTCAGCCTTTGTCACCTGGGGAGGCTGCTCTGGCTCCTGTGGCTTGTAGTATTTGCCCTCATTGAACACCTGTGGCAGGTTGGCGGTGTGTACCTGTCGGAGCTGCTCATAGTCATTCAAAGCCGCTGTCAAGTCCCAATTTTTGCCTGCCAAATAAAAAAGAGACATTCTGCTCACATCTGTAGGTGACCAGATTGATAACCTGCAAACCACCTTCATATGCACTCAAAGTTCTTACTTAAAGCATCAGCAAGGAAACAGAGGTTCTTTGGCTAAAACATTTTTATAACCACTCCTCCCTCAACAGAAATGCAGTTGAGAAACACCTTGAAAGTACACAGCAAATGGACAAAGGTAGAAAACTTTGTGTTTCTTTTTAAAAATGTATATTTTAGTTTTCTTTATATCATAATTGGAGAAGACTTCAGGAAAGCTCTAGTTCAACCTCCTGCTTAAAGCAGGGACAGCTATAAGATCAGACTAGGTTGCTCAGGGCTTTATTCAGTTTGATTTTTAAGATGCCAAGGATGGAGACTGTGCAACCTCTCTGGGCAAACTGTTCCCACATTTGACTATCTTCATGGGACCTATCACCACTCTGAACCTCTCTTGTTCCAACCTATACCCCTTGCCCTCCTGCCACACATCACTGTGAAGAGCCCAGCTCCAACTCCCTGGTAACGTTTGTACTAGCACTGGAAGGCTGCTGCTAGATCCCTTCCAAGGCTCCCCATTTCCAGCCTGAACAAGCTCCGCTCCCTCAGTCTCTCCTCACAGAACTTTTGCTCCAGCCCTCAACAACCTTTGTAGCCTTACCCTGAAATCAATCCAATTTATAGATGTCTTCCTTGGACTGGGGGTGGGGGCAAAATTTATACACACTATTATAGATGTCTAATGAGTGATGAGTCGAGAGGTATGAATCACTTCCCTCAGTCTACAGGCTACGGAACTGTTGATATAACTCAGCATATTGCTGGCTTTCCTAGTTGTCAGGGCACACAGCTGGCTCATGTGCAGCTTGCTGGCTACCGAGACCTCCAGGTCATTTTCTGCCAAGCTGACCTCCAGCCCATATCATACAGGGGGTCCTTCTTTTCCAGGTGCAGAGCTCCAGTGTTCATCCTTGTTAAATTTTATCAGGTTCCTGTAGGTCAGTTCCCTCGCTCTGTCTAGGTTCCCCTGAATGGCAGCTCTGCCCCTGAAGACATCAACCAGTTCCTCCCAGTTGGTGTCATCTGCAAACCTGATGTTGCCTCACTGATAAAGACTTTAAACAGGTATACACCCCTAAGGTACAGCATTTGTTACCAGCTTCCAGCTAGAAAGCTATCCATTAACCACCACCCTCTGAGTTGGACCATCGAAACATCTAGTCATCCACCTATCCAAACTATAACATTCAAACTTCAGCATAGCAATATAGTGGGAAACAGTGTCAAAACCTGCTAACCTTGAGGTAGAAAAAGGTAACCACTGCCCTCCTCTCATGCACAAATCCAGACATTTTATCATACAAGGTAGTCAATGTCAGGACTTCCCTTGTTTGGATTCTGCTCAAATGGCTCCAGAAACTGGCAATTTAAGAGAACACTAAATCCCACAGAATTTAACATAAAATAATGAGAGGCAGTAAAGATTCACATCTGTACAGTTGTATTAGTAATAATTAGCAGCAATGACATAAAGACATGACAGTGTTATAGCACAAAAGAATGAGAAACGTTATCTTTCTATTTCAGAGCAGTTAGAATGCAAAATACTTTATCTCCCTTTATCATACATCAGAGAGAACTTGCTCTCTCAGAGATTTTACAAGTCTTTCAGAAAGCAGATAATACAGGACAGTGTTTGGTAACAAAACATGCAGCGAGAGGATTAATTCAGTGTGGTTCCATGTCTGTATGAGCTGCTCATGGAACCTGCCAACACAGAATCCTCCAAAAGAGCTGCTTTCAAGCTCCCACTTCATCATATTGCTGTGACCAGCAGTAACAGAATGCAGGCTAATATCCAGACATAAAGAAATCTGTTTAGTACAGGTGGTGAAATGGTACATGTCACTCTCAAAAACTAATAATGAAAACAATGTTGAGATGTCTGTATGTTATTTTCAAAACAGTCCTGCTAAGTTAAAATACATAGATGTCCTAGCATTCTCTACATACTTGATTTTAATTGGAAAATTACAAATATTCAACAGCAAGAAAAAAGACCCCACTAGTTATATGAGACTTCCACAGCATTCCATGAGCACTTTTTCTGGAAATTCAAAAGTAACCTGGGAATTCAAAAGTAATACATGATTTATTATACCATAAAAGGTTGTCACTTTATGTCCTTTCAGAAGCTACATTACCTGAGTAGCAGTTAAATATAACATATTACCTTACACAAAGGAGAATAAGCTAAAAATAGTACAAAGCAGTTTTCTACAGATAAAATAAAGTCTTTTACTGTTACAGTAATTTCTGTGAAGAAAAAACTAACTGAAGTAGGAAAAAAACCTGCAAACAGGGTTGAGTTAAACTCTCCCAGGTTTTGAAGTACTAAACAAAAATGGGAAAGGAAAATTAGTATCATTGAGCAAGAATGTTATGTACATCTTGAGTAGTCCATAATATAAACTACAATGTCAGTGATATGGAATCATTATATATGTTATGCTGTAATCTTCTATTAGAAAGCCGATAGGACAAAATGTAAATTCAGTGAAAATTGTCAGAGATCCTAGGAACAAGCACTTGACTTATTGCCAGAATTTTTTTTTCTAAAAATCTCATGTAGATTCAATGGCTATAATCCAGTCAGGGCTCTGATCTAACTTTATATATTGTCTGAATCAAATTGCCCAACCCAAACATTGAAGCATCACGAGTGTGTTCCCAAGATCTACATGATCACATATCAGTGTTTGGAACAGGAATTGCTTTGGTCTTGTCTTTAGGAGGCACTTACAATATGTTTTTCAAATCTTGTCAGCCGTTAGGACAATAAAGTAAAACTTAAAAAAAATAAAAAAGTGAAAGTGAGAATAAATATAATTCTAGGAAAGGTATGTTTAAATAAAACAGTATTAGCCATGTATTGGCCATGCTACAAATCCAGCACGACGTGACAGTGAGCAGCAACCTGGGTTTATTCAGTACAGACCCTTGAGCAACAAACCTGTATTAACAGAACACAGAGAGCATTCTTCAAGTGTCAGGGCATTCCTTAAAGGTCACGTGCTCAAAACACTTTCATGTTTAAGTTCAGAAATCTAACAAAAATCACTGTTTATGTGCTGTGAGTGGCTGCTGTGTGACGGGGCTTTAATGTATGTAATAGGAAAGCAGAAAATCAGTAGACTAACAGAAATCCCACTGTCCTTAGTTTTAGGCCAAATGCAATCTTATATAAAAGCTCTATCACAAAAATTACAGTCAGCCTTCAGAAACTAGGCTCATAGTGCATTGCATTTAAAATTAAATTGTGTAGTGACTCTTGAGTTTATGCTCCATGCTACAATGTAGCAACTGAATGTCCAATACAGACATGAAACTATACATAAAATTTTTACATCTAAATGTATCTTATATAGAAATATTTTATTTTCAAATCTCTCCGTCTCCCTAGAGTTGTCCCTGTCTCCTGAACAAAAGCACCAATTCAGCACCAAAGCTTTAAACTTCAGAGAACCAACATAGGAAATGATTATTGGACTCATTTTCCCCAAATTTGCTGGAGCCTCCGAACAACCAAATTAGAGAACATATTAAGCACCTTTCCATCTCCATGAAATAGTGGTTTTGAATACTAGCCATCCTAACTAAGCAGCATAAGTGGTTTCAGCTACTGTCAGTACTGGAAACACGTAAGCTTGCCCCCTTTGACATGGCTTCCACTCATTTTGGTCTATGTTTTCACAAGTAAATACAGGTGACAGACCTTTTGTTTTTCCTGTTGCCCATAAAAAAAAGGACTAAAGAAGAAAATTCGTAAGTCAGAGTAGAGGAAACTGGAGGCAGTGAAGAGAATTAGGGGAAAGGAAGAGACAGAAAAAACAGAGGCATTTCTAAAAGACACTGTGAAGAAATACAAATAAGTACAAAAAATTAATGCAGTGTACAATAACAAAAATAGGTAAACAGATCTAGTAAGTGTGATGTGATATGGACCACAGAAATGGACTGTAGAAGCAATGGACAAGTTGGGAACAAATCAGAATTATTAAATTCAGAGATGTCCAGAGTGGATGATCTGAACAAGGATTTCTAGCACTGTGACATGGCAGGTGAGAAAGTTTCGGCTGGAAGTTACTGAAGAAACTAGTGGAGCTTATGACTGTGGAGATGAATAGAGCTAACTCTGCCTAGCTCTCCTCCTTTAAACTTTGCATACCAAAAGCTTCTGAATTTCTAAAGCTGTATCTTATTACACTCCAAAGTAACTTTTGAAAGAAGAAAAAAACCTGAGGTATGCTCAGGATCAGAAATGTTAAAAATAAATTCATATAACATTGGAATCAAACATATCTCCCCTGGTGCCTCATGGGGTAGGGTCCTTCCTTCAGTCTTGCTACTTGTCCAACAAATTTCAGCAGCCTTCTGGTTTGAAGCAGACTGCATACCTCTGGGTCCCTAGGAAAAGATTTACTCTTTCCATTATCTAAGTTCTGTTCGGACGTCTGTTCCCCATTCTTTTCTGAAATCTCCTAGACCCTGCTCCTCACACCAGTCCCTGCTCTGTCATATCTTTTTCATTTTCTTTAATTGTCATCTCCTGCACAGGCCCTCAACAGAAAGGAACAATCCTTCCCATCCCATAGAGATTACACCTGACTTAAGCACCGACATGCCCTCCATCACAAGGCTGAAGGAAAAGCAACAGGTAATTCATCTATTTTGCATAGTTTCATCAACTAAATTAAGTCAAGTAAGACTTTTGGTTGCAATCTGACAAACAAAAATAACACAAGACTATTTCTGATATTGTCCACTAGTTTTATTTTTTTTTACTGTTACTTATCTGATTCACCCTACTGTTAACTGACTGCTAACTTGTTTATTTATATGACACATAATTGTATTTTAAAAGGTATTTCACAGGCATAACAACATTATTTCAGTACACACAATCACATCAGATGACAAGTCACTGGTAGCACCATACCAGTTAGTAGCAACTGAATTGCTCTGAAGCAGCACTGACACAGTGGGTTTACATGAAAGGCTTTGAGTTTCTTACCGTCAGAGAGCACCAGTCAGCAAAAAGCTGGAACAGCACAAAGCTGGTTAGAAAACACAGGTAGTGAATCATGATCAGGGTGCTTGGATCAAATGAATTCATTAATTCAACAGAAAGAATACTCTTACTGAACAATTATTTCCAGAACAGCTGCATGTGCTAGTGAGTCAGCAGGTGTACAACTGAACAGGACTGAAAGGTCTTGGCTTTAAAACCAAGTGTTTCTAGCGTGGAGAATAAGCAACAAAACAAAAAAAGTGCAGCTGAGTAAGGAATGGAAGATGTACTCTAACTAAGGGCTGGTACTGGCATTTTAGTGTTAGAGACAGCAGGCATCTACATAAAAGTGAAATTAAAAAAATAAATTCAGTTACACTGTGAAGTTTTTGACCTAGACAGTAGTTGCTTGAATAACAACAGGAGGCGTTGTCAGCCTAAAGAAAATACAGACTTAGATAAAACCATATGCAATTCAAAACACTTTCTATTTTTGCCTTACCACCTCAAAATGGATTAGTAAAGGGTTAAAAAACACATGCTAAAGAACAGCAAGGGTAGAACTTGCCTCCAAAGCATTCACAGAATCACAGAACGGTTTGGGTTGGAAGGGACCTTAAAGATCACCTAGATCCAGTCCCTGCCATGGGCAGGGACACCTTCCACCAGCCCAGGTTGCCCAAAGCCCCGTCCGATCTGGCCTGGAACCCTTCCAGGGAGGGGGCAGCCACAGCTGCTCTGGGAAACCTCTCCCAGTGCCTCACCACTCTCACAGGGAAGATTTTATTCCTTAGATCTAATCTTAATCTTCCCTCTGCCAGTTTAAAACCATTACCCCTTGTCCTATCAATGCATGCCCTTTGTGCTGGTTTGGGCTGAAATAGAGTTAATACTCCTCTTCGAGGACTAGATGAGTGCTGTGTTTTGGATTTAGCTTTGGGTTTGGTATGAGAAGAATGCTGATAGCACACTGATGTTTTTAGCTGCTACCGAGACTTCAAGGACTCTCTGACTCCCCATGTCCTGCCCGTGCGCAAGGGCACAGGGAGGGAGCACGGCCACAGCACCAGACCCAAACTGGCCAGTGAAATATTCCACATCATGGAACGTCATGCTCACTATACAGAGGAGGGGTGGTTGGGAAGGAGCTTTCTCTCTCTCGCTTCCGGGATTGCGATTGTGGGATCTTGGTATCTCGGGGTCGCTGGCCGGGAACGGGCTGGGTATTGGTTAGCGGGTGGTGAGCAATTAGGTTGTGCATTGCCTGTTTATATATTTCTTATTTTTCCTATTATCATCATTGTTCTCATTTTATTGCCATTATTAAACTGTTCCTATCTCAGCCTGCAAGTCTCCCTTCACCCCTCTAATTCCCTCCCCCATTCCCAGGTGGGGAGGGGAAAGGGAGGGTGACCAGCTGCGGTGGTTGGTTGCTGACCAGGCTCAAACCGTGACACCCTTGTAGAAAGTCCCTCCCCACCTTTCCTGTCCCCCCCTTAAGCACTGGAAGGCCACTCTAAGGTCTCCCCGGAGCCTTCTCTTCTCCAGGCTGAACCCCCCCAACTCTCTCAGCCTGGCCTCCCAGGGGAGCTGCTCCAGCCCCTGAGCATCTCTGTGGCCTCCTCTGGCCCCGCTCGAGCAGCTCCGTGTCCTTCTGCTGTTGGGGGCCCCCGAGCTGGACCCAGCACTGCAGGGGGGTCTCCCCAGAGCGGAGCAGAGGGGGAGGATCCCCTCCCTGGCCCTGCTGCCCACACTGCTCTTGCTGCAGCCCAGCACACGGTTGGCTCTCTGGGCTGCGAGTGCACATTGCTGGCTCACAGGCAGTTTTCCACCCACTACTACCCACAAGCCCCTCTCCTTGGGGCTGCTCTCCGTCCACTCTTCGCCCAGCCTGGATTTGTGCTTGGGATTGCTGTTGTCCGCAACTCTTTGAGCGTGACCATCCAGCCATTTTCTTACCCATCGAGTGGCCCATCCATCAAATCCTCGTCTCTCCAATTTAGAAACAAGGATGTCATGCAGGACAGTGTCAAATGCTTTGCACAAGTCCAAGTAGATGATGTCAGTTGCTCTTCTCTCATCCACCAGCACTCTAATCCTGTTGTAGAAGGCCACCAAATTAGTCAGGCATGATTTGCCCTTAGTGAATTCATGTTGGCTGTCACGAACCACCTCCTTATTTTCCACCTACCATAGTTTCCAGGAGGATTTGCTCCATGATCTTGCCAGCCACAGAGGTGAGACTGACTGGCCTGTAGCTCCACCGGACTTCCTTTTTTACCTTTTTGAAAACAGAGGTTATGTTTTCCCTTTTCCAGTCAGTGGGAACTTCATCAAACCACCACGACTTCTCAAATATGATGATAGTGGCTCAGCCACTTCACCTGCCAGTTCCCTCTGGACCCACAGATGCATCTCATCAGGTCCCATGGACTTGTGCATCTCCAGATTCCTTAGATGGTCTCAAACCCAATTTCCTACCGTGCATTCCTACTATGAATCATCATTCCAGATGATTCAGTTTCTCCTGATCATCAAAGGACTGTTTCACCCTAACGCCACCTCTGCCCTATTTAGACAACTTGAAGAGTTCAAGAAGCGTTCAGAAGTGTGTTTCCCACTGATTCAGTGCTCTGAGACCAAGCTGAGAGACATAACATTTTCCTTGGCCTTAGTACTGGATCCAAAATGCCTAGCTTTTCTTAGGGTTGACATAAAAGCACCAACAGGTAGAAGAAAGGAGTGAGGAATGAGAGCCAAGTGTCCAGGTGCCAGGGCTTTCTGTGGTAGATCCACTGGACTCCAAATCCCAGGCTAGAAAGAAGTTGAAAAGGACACAATGACCAAGAGCATTTTCTACGCAAGAATACTACTGCAGGATCCACAGAGAGCATGTTCTCACCCTGGCACACTGCTCTTAGGGCATCACATCTTTAGTGAACACTGGGGAAAAGTGGTTTGCTATTGAACCTAGTTTTTGAGGGAGGTAAAGGTTGAGGTGACCTCATTAGGACTGACCACACTGTGATCAGAGAAGACCCCTAATTCCTTCACCTCTTCCAGCCCTTCCACCTCACTTTCTTGTCCTTCTCGAGTTGTGGACACGATCTTCTCCTTAGAAAACACTTGATAAAAGAAACCAAAGACCAAGACCTAAATTTTTGTATTTAGCCTTGACTGCTACTGTTTTCCTCTTGAAGCATGCTAGCAAGAAAACCAGCCCATGGACAAGACTGGGAATTAGATAGACAAACTACTGAGCCAATAGGTTAGTCAGAAATTTAGAACAAAACACTGATTTTCCTCAGACTTTGCAGCAAGGAAATTGTGTGCATGCCAATGAAGAGGTCAAACCAAGCTCCAGAGTAAACTTCACAGGACAAGAAATATTCTTGTAGCTGTTTTTTTGCATATCTGGTTCTGCTCCAAGCTTCATCATCCACTACACTGAATTGATGCACTATGTACATACACATGGTATAGCACTATAACAAATGTAAAATATTTACATAATTATATTTTTCTCAGTGGAACCAGAAATGTTGTACTATCAGACAGCCAAGGCCTTGTTTGCCCAGGTATTAATTTAAAATATCACCACTTTGTTGAGTTTTAAATAAAATAATACATTGCACATTAAAAAAAAAAAAAAAAAAAAACAAAAAACAAAACAAACCAAAACCCAACAACAACAAAAAAACACCAACCCCCCCCAACACAGTGCAACCATATCGTGCTTTCTATTGGAAAAGTTTCAGAGTGACCTCCTGACAATGTCCTGACTTCTGTCTTTTCATATATATATGCCAAACTCACTCCACATTTTAATGAGCTGATAGGCTTGAAAGCTGAAATCTGAAAGCAGAAGAGCACTAGAGGCTTTAGACTTTTGCTTTAAACCACCTCCTTCAAGACTACCACATATTGTAACTTTTTAGATGAGAAATACAATCTGCCTTCATAAAGGTAGCACAGTTCACATCATTCAGGTTTTACAATAGTTTTCATAGTGCTTAGACAACTGCATTCACCCTTGTTTTTCTGGAGAGTAAGTGTCCATCTTCTTTTTAACATGGTCTTTCTCTAGTCAAGTCTTCAAGTTGATGTGCTGTAAGGAGAAAGTGACTTCCTAATGCTCTGCAGCACATGAGTAATCTTTGCTCGCTTCATGTTAAGCACATGCTTTGCCAGATCGCAACTCGTGCTCTCTAATAACAAAAATTAGGCACCCATTAAGCATCCTACCTTAGCTGTACTGATACTAGATTTTATGTTTTCAGGCAGATAATATTTAGGCAGCAAGACCTAAGAGACGTATTATTTAGTCCTTTGGGTTTTTGCTTTTTATTGTTTTGACTAAAACAGCATAGCTTAGTGGGGTTGTAATAGTTAATAAATCTATTGTCTTTCACATCTTAAATCAGATATAATAAAACTAGAGGACATTTATCACTAATTAATAGGAATAACAAGCATGCAACTATAAAGCACTCTCCCTGTCAAGTTTTCAAATATCCACCTACTCCAATATGTTAAAAAGAACATTTGAAAGGTCACCAGCAATTCTTGATTTGATGATAAACAAAATGCTAAAAGGATGCCATTTGAGATGGGGAACTAGGAAAGATCTAAGTAGTAAGGGACTGCAATGAAGGGCAACTTGCAGCAACAATATATACACAGGATTTCAGCAAAGGAAATTTCAAAATGGGCAGGAAATGCTGCCTAAAGTTAAACAGTACCAAAAACATATAAGAAAAAGGATGCAGATGGGAAAGGTTAGACAGAATTAAACTAATTATGATGCAGTCTGTGTTCACAGTTCATGAACTACTGGTGCATATATCTAAGCAGCAGAAGCAATAAAAATAACCAGTAAGAATTAATGTGAGACTTTCACAAAACAATAAAAGGAAAAAGATAAGCCAAAATACTACACAGCTCACAGAGAAAGCAACTTCGTCAAGATTACAGAAACATATATTTCAGAAAATAAAAATGAGGTGCATAGAAACACAGAAATATGACAAAACTGAACAAGAAGCTAAGCTGAAAGGAAGAGAGTGTGTAATTTTTCAATGTGACAAATGCAAGAAAGTAAAAAAAGTTATTTTGGTGAGATGGCAGTAAAACTAAATTGGACACACCTTTTGGAATTTTTAATCATTCTAATCAGATACAGTATCTGCCCATCTACTTTACATTTAATACCATTTTTGTTGTTAATGAAACTCACACTTGAATGCAATACCATTTAGAAAACATTTTTTAAAAAAGAGACAGAGAATACTGAAGAGCCAGTACCAACAATGTAACTTTCGAGGTTTTTGCCACCATTTCTTAAATATTTTACTATCACTGACTGTATTTTTTACTACCAAATGGGAAAAAAAATTAAAGTCCCACTATTATTAAAGCTAATGCAAAGCATCCACAGGGAAACCACCTCTCTATTTAAAAAAAAATAAAAATTCAACAAAGCATCCCTGCCCACAGAACAGGAAAAGTCCTTCTGACACATGAAACTTTTGTTTTCAACACCATCCCAATCATTATAACTGTTTCATATCTACTGCAGGGAACAGGCCTCTGTGCCTCAAATACTCCATGCCAGTGTATAGAAAGGTGTTCTTGGCATAGCAGTTGTCCCACAAATACAAAGCATCAGCTGTTGGGTGGGAGGCACATCCTCTTCCCTTTTAGAGCATTTAATAGAACCAGCATTTTACATAAGACTATACTGTGTATCAGTAACAAATCAAACACACATAGGAATTTTCAGCAGGAATGCTTGAATCATATAATCCTCCCCCTTATGAGGGTGAAAACATCTTGTAAGGATGTACAATCTGAGATGTTTACAAATGACCAGACACAAATCCAGTATTTGGCATGCTGCATAACATACTTCTAAAAACAAAATCCAGGGCTCTTATTCATTTATGTTTTTCTGTGCCATCTTTCAGCTTAGATTTTGAGCAGTTATGCATGCTAAGAAGTAAAACAACATGCATCTCTACATCATGATGACTTCCAAGAACACAGGAAAGAGTTCTTAGCTGAAAGTGTTGGTGGCAACGCTGAGAGAAATGAGAAACACTCGAGAGTTTTACAGTTAGGTCTGAACATCACAAGTCCTCACAATGTTTCATAGCATAAATTTAGTGCAGGTGTTACCATCTTGACTCACGAGTCACCAGTTTGACCCAATGGAATACAGCCATTATGGGACAACATAAACAGAGAGGGCAATAAGCTAATGTTCAGGAAGAGAAGAATAACCAACCTGAGGAAGTTACTGAGTATCAAAACATGACCTGTGAAATGGACCTGTAAGTTCAATTCAAAGCCAAGAGACAAAGAAACTCTCCAGGCCAATGCTGTTATGATGATCTCCTGCTAATCTACTGGGATTCATGATTCTGTGTAGTTTTACACTTGGATGAAATAATTTGAAGTAATCAGGTCCCCAAGAATTCTACATTAAAGGCTCCTCATGAACAATGATGTGCCTAATACAGACCAACTTAGGGCCAATTGCAGCCAAAGAACAATTTTTGTTCCTGGTTAAATGAGTATTCAATTGTATGGGAGAATTCAAAAAGGCCTGAAGGTTGTGAACTGATTTAGCCTCTCACAACAGAGGAAAACTTTGGAAATGCTTCCTTTTCCTATCAACATCAACTGTGTCCTGTCTAGGTTTAAAGTTAATTTCTGTGCACCTGATACCCTGTATATTTGGGAAATGTTCACATTTGACACAACAGAAATTAGAAGCTGAGCATAGTTAATGCATTTTGTCATTGACAGGAATTCTCCCTGCATACTTGTGTATCTGGAAGGATGATGTTTTGTGAGATGCTTTTAGTTGAGAGTATTCATAATTGCCAATAATTATATGAAATCTTGAATTTTATTTAGGACCAGAAGGGAATATTATTACCTTTATACAACTAGGGACATTGTTCAATCGTTCTAATATTTTGTCCAAATCTTTGCAGGAGTCTTTATTTAAATGTCTCAGTTGAACCTAACTTCTATCTTTATAATGCAGCATATGTTTATAGTTCTGTGTGCTGGTGAAGTTACAGTTAACTGCTCTGAACTAGGAGTTCTGACATTTCACCCTCACAATTTCATAGGACTTTTTTTCCACAGGGCTCTCTCCAAATATGTAAAATTGTGATTACAGGCACAAGGCAGAGTTATCAACTAACCAACTAGTCATTCCACCTTCAACTGCAAAAGCTCTTTTACTTCTTCAGTTATTAATAGCATTGATAATTCTAGGAGATTCTTTACTATATACAACCTATTTATTAGACCTAGTAGCTTTAGTTGACTGTGCTAGAAAGGCATTTGGAGAAATGATAAGCAGATGTGTCTTTCAAGATTGTTCATTGATTGTTAGATTTCAACAACATAAAATGATCCTCATTTTGTGCCACTAGGCCAGTGCACAATGATTACATTTTTAATATATATATATATATATATATAACAATATATAAATTTAAATCCCCACAAACTTGACAATCTGTTAAAATACAAAGTCTACCATTAGCTTCTTTCCCATGTAAGGAAGTCTGTTCTTACAAACCAACTGCTAATAAACCAATCCCCAAGTTCAGTTTAAATACAGTCACTTCTTCCTATTTGGTGGGAAGCAGAGTAACAGATATTAAAAGGCATAAAATAAGTAGAGGAACTCAAGACCAGCTTTATTCCTTCTGAAAAAATTATGTGCAAAACTAGGATAAAGTTAGACCATAGGTTTTAAAACAAGATTTCATTTTGGTGCATGTTCTCAAAGGAAAATAATGTAACAAGGACATTTTGTTAACATTTGCCTCACCTCCTGCTACAATGCTAAGTCACTCAAAGCTGAGCAGACAGCTGGAAATTACAATTTTGATCTCTGTGTAACGAGACATTGGTAGCAGCTCAGCTTCCTCTTCCCTTTGCCAAGCCTTCCGCAAGAGAACTAAAAAAGGAACTGTCTGAGGGAGAGGAGAATAAGAGACTATTTTTGGGGAGTTAGCTTTGTAGACCAGGTCACATGACAGTGCTGTAAACTTCTCTCTCCCTCTCCACTAATTAAATGCTTTTCTTTGAATTCCACTTATACACACTATTCTTTGAGGAGATGTTTATCTACTGCATCTCTGCCATTTTCCATGGGGTCAGTCTCCTTTACTGCATACATTTCATGACTGGAAAGTCAATCTCTCAATTTCTGAATTAATGGTGAACTAAGTATACCTTGATTGAGTGCTATATAAAGATGAGAATAGACGGCAATTACTTCTATATAATGGTGAAATACTACGTCATTTATCTAAATAAATTAAACCATTTATACAAATAAAAGGGCAGCTTTTCAGTGAAAAACATAAAAATCCAAACTGGATAAAACCAATATATTTATTATTATCATTTATTGCCAGTGAATTTCACAAATCCTCCAGTTTCTGATGGTGGTCTATACTGCTGGCATTTTAAAGTATTTCATCCTATGCCTTCCCCCTATATTCAAGTGGTAATTGTCTGCACACCTGCTGCTTCCTGAAAAGCTGTTTTTTAACTGATTTATTGGTAATCTCCAAGTTCATCCATACCTACAGCCCTAGCACCGTAAACCAAATACAACATAACTTGTTTTAAAGATTAAGCCATTTTCTTTAATGGTTTTCTTTCTGCCTTCGGCCACATTTTAAGTAGGTTATATGTAACAACTCAAGCATTACTGCTATTCTATGCATGGGAGATTCAAGGTGCCAATCTAGACTATTCAGAAGAAAAAGGAACATACCCTCTTCATTCCTGGATATTGCTGAAGTTGGAGATTAAACACAGCTGAAGTGAAACCAGTTCTCCACCATGCAGACCTATCTGTTTAAGAATTTTTGCAAAGTTTAGTGAGGCAAAGAAGTCTTTCCACTGACTTCAAGGGGCTTTTGGGTCTGGCTGCCATTAACTGGCATATGCATACAAAGGTGACACCTGGAGAATCCTGCATCTGACTTCATGTTTTCCTGTGACACAAATATAATACATATCCTAATTTAATCCTGTACAAAGGAGTAACACGTGCTTACCAGCATTGGCTGCTTTTCAAACTACTTTGCTGCGATTGTTGTTTCTCTCACCCGGGTCACATTTATTGTGAAATTGTTCTGTCAATATTAACCACTTGATCATGAGCTTTTAGTTTAGCCTGGTTTTAAGTAAAATTTGGATATTTTTGTGTGTTTGCTTGTTTTTTTCCCCTGTTATCTTTAAAATTAAGTGAGGGTTGAAATCTAAATCTCTGGGTAATTAATGGAAATCTTGTAGCATTTTGATGGACCTAACTTATCACATTTTCATTCCATCAAACTAAAAGTAAGGCAAAATGCAATACTAATGCCATTCAGCTCTCCCCACCTTCTGCTACATTCACCTAGCTCTCATGTCTGAAATATCTCTACAGGAGGAGTAAAAGGGCTTGGGGTTTGGTATATAATTTATTATGATAATACCCATTTACACTTCTTTCTGTTCTTTTGCACAGCAATTGATAGGTTAGTTTTAAAGTGAAAAATTATCTAAAAAGGTCTGTAAACGGGCTTATTTTAGACTCACTTCCTTTCAATGCTTTAAATACAGAAACTTATGATCTGTTCACCTTTTTGAAAATTCAGGAACTGACATCAGCAAATAAAAGAATAATGACACATTTCCTAGAACAATCAGACCCAATTTCAGAGAAAGCATTTACTGAATGCATAGCATAAAACTGCAGTTAAAAAACTCCATAAATGGCATATGCCGCACTCAAAAGGTCAGGTCACAAAGACCAAATGAAGTAACAGTTTCAGGTTTTCCAGCAGAACTGTAGAAGTTCATGCTGTCTTCATTTCTACAACGGAACTAAAAAGCAACTGTCCCAGCTAGTGATTTCTCAAGAATTTGCAACAGCAGCCAAAACAGTAGGTATCTACCACCCTTGGACTTGACTGTGTGGATGCAATTCATTTCTGGAATGAAAAACTACTGAGGTTTTTTAAGCTTCTTTTGATGTTTGATGATTTATAATACACCAATTCAAGGAAATTGGAACTGATTTAAAGAAACACATTAGTAAAGACCAGCAAAGCTTGAGAGATACAAATACCAACTTTTTCAGTAAAGGAGCAGTTTAAAAAATATAGTGGAAATAGTACCTTGATCCATAATCAGCTTATTAGGAAAAGTAAGTAAACGTGAAAGAACGTGTATTAGTGAGCAAGAAAAAGGTCAACAGAGTACATGAAAAGTTGGTTAGCAAACATGCGAAACAAAAATAATCTTAAAATGGAGACCCAATGAAGTTTCACAAAATGTAATACCTACTCTACATAATGACACATACAGAACTATGATTTTGGTTCTTGGGAGCACACAAACAAGGTAAAAACCTCCTAAAGTGGTGAGTGATATCTCAAAGAGATACGAAATGAAACAGATGAAAGACTCGGGAAGTAATCATCTGAAATTGAAGTGAAGCTGGAAAATAACATTTCTAAGAAAGAAATGATTTAGCAAATGTGCACAATCCACTAACCTATAATTGGCAGAGCTGATGATACACAGTTGAAATTTATGAGTATTAATTTACAATTATTTTAAAATAGTCTTAAGCATAGCATCATAGAACAGTTTGGGTTGGAAGGGACCTTAAAGATCATTTAGTTCCAATCCCAAAAGCATCTTAATATAGAAGTCCAATATTAGACTTTTATACCAGATAGCCATGAATATGTTTTAAGTTGCTTTTGTTTGTAACAGCACAAGGCAAGCACTCTTGGACTTTATAGGAAGTAAAAAGATTTCACATCACTGATTTCTATTCTTTTTAACTGACATCAAGGGGGAAAATTGTAAGTATATAAAATTTTTCACATGCTTTTCATTCCATTCATACATCCACATTAAATTGCCCCATAAATTATTCCTGTGCTGCACTAGACACATCAAGAGAAAATGCTGGCTATTAAAATCAAAACTGAACACAACGATTTTCAAAGAACGCAACTACTAGCACTTAAGCAGAATTTTCATTGATACATACTGATGTATGAGGAACATCTCTATGAATGAGATTAAAGACTGAGTATATGTTTTCAGCATTCAAGAGCTAATCAACTAATCACTGAAAAATAAAATGGAGAGAAAAGAAAATAGAGTATCGAAAGCAGAGAGACCTGAAGCAGTGGTATTGGTGACCTGCACAATCAAACAGCATCAGAAGCAGATCTCCCAGGTAGTGAAGATTAAGTAGAACGATCTCATTTTGATGTGGAGTTGTGCTACAACCTTAAACATACAAGTGGTCTCTAACAGAATATTCTGCTTTTCTGGAGTTCCTATTTTCAAAAATGAGGCTAATATAATGAAAACACATAATGCTTCCATTTAATGGAAGAACCCTTTTACAATAATACGGAATGAACTGTGTCCCTTCCATGCCCCAAACTGTCCTTTTTAAAAAGTATCTGATTGTCTTTCAACCATCTAGTTTCCTATAGCTAGCAAGTTCCTCATGAAAGACATGATAATAATACCAACAACCATAAGTTTAAAAATAGGGGGCAATATATTTTGGAAGAATATACAGGAGAAAAAAACCTGGTTATAAACTTGTCCTGATGCACAAGATTCAATGTGAGATCTGAATGCAATTTTTAAAAGTGTTTTTAAACTTAGGAAAAGATATAGAGGTTCACACTGTGCTCTTGGATACTGTCAGTTCAGAATGAAGCCTTTACCTCCAGGAATTATGCGAAAGGTTGTTAGAGAAAGATTTACAGTAATGGGAGTGCTCTTGTTTCCAAGCAGGTTGATTGAATAAATCTGCTGTGTTTTTTTCTGGAAGAGAGACAAACTTCTACAGTCTTTCTTCCTTTTGAATGGAAGAGCAGAGACAAGATCTCTGGTCCGCAGGTCTGTAGCAGATGTTTTTGATACAGAGAGATCTGCTTCGAGCGTATCTAATTCCTGAACCATCACACTGTGTAATGTCAGATCCAGTTTCCATGTCCACTGAGTCAAATGCTACTCAGAGAGCCAAGCAACTGTCACAGTCACTCTCCACTCTATAATAATTTGCTGACATATGTGCTGACATATATTCTCCCCAACCTGTGATTTTAATTATTATTTGGTACTGTCAGCAAATAGCTTTCAGTGTCCTCTCATTTGCATAGGGACATAATCAACATTCTTTGGATGACTCATAATTATTATCATAAAAACATCAAGATTTACGATGTCTTGAAGTTACCATGAATTTGAGGACACTCATCTGTAGATGTACAGGCTCTCAAAACGTAATTCCTGCTGGGTGTTTATTTTTAAATCTCTGCAAGATTAGATAAGAAGGTGTAAATAGCTATCAACCAATTGTCCTCCCTAGAGTCCTAAACAGAAGGATGAACATTGCAAAGTCTTGTAATCATAACCAACTGAAAGAACCGTGCTTCCCATTTTAATAATTCAGCAGTAATAGTAGCTAAGAATTTTGACAGGGCTGGTAGAAAGCTGTTCTTTCAACTGAAAAGAATGATGGAAGTAGACTGAGTGGTGCAGAACAGCATTCAGACTAAGAAATCAAGGAGTACCGAGTAGAGGAAGAGGAAGTCCTTCAGCATAAAAATTACAGTAAGGTACCAGGAAGAACAAGCAACCAAAACCAAGCATGAAGTGTTCTATGCACAAGACATTGCCAGCAACTAACAGAGCTGACAAAGAATACTGCAGCTTCTGATGGAAGACAGACTCTAATGTGGAGACAGATTATCTGAAGAATTCAGCCCAGAAACAGCTCACTCAGCTATTGCTCAGGCATGCAAGCACACTGTGGGCACAAGAAAAAATTTATACTAGTACAGAGAAGGGTAGGTGAGAGCCTCCTGAATTGAGAGAGATAAGATGCTGTTTGGGTTAGCTGTATATAAACCCTGTGAAAGGATTTTTCTTATGATCTCAGCTACCTTAGGTTCTCATCCTAGAAGTGGGCATGCAGTTATTACAATGTTCAAAAGCAAGAAGGAAAAAAAAAAAAAAAAGCTGGGGGCAGAAAGGGGAGAGAGGAGTATTCACACTTTAAAGCTATAAAGTCTTTCTAAACTATCATTAAACTGAGTTACTAAGCATCCATATCACATCAGAGAGTGAAATAAACTTTGATTACTCATATGACTGTGTATCTTTAACAGATGTATATGAGTAATAATGTAAACAGTTTTGTGCTATCAAAACCTCTGCTCAAAAATAATTCATAATCTATCCTTTACACTATACCAGTTATATAAGTCTACATGACTACAAATCTAACATTCTTTGCTATGCTTAATGGTTATTTAACACAAAAAGGTATACATTTACAAAATACATCCAGTCATAAATATCACCACTGTTATATTGAAATTGGGAAAATACCTTAGTTTTGAAATATCTGGATACAGTTTAATAAAAAAATAACTGAATCAATTACAACACATATCAGATTGTAGTCTTACATTTCAAACTTTTTCTTTAACAGCAGAAATGGGCTGTTTATAAATCTACCAAATTATCAGAATAAACTGTAGTGGAAAGAAGGTTCTTTACAATACCCAAGAAAACCTCAAACAGTAAGACAGATGACCTTACTAAAGTGTAGGTCTACGTGCTGTTTAAACGCTAAGTCCCTTCTGCCTCCACGTACCTTTCCTCATACTCTCTCCAAGTCTGTACAGGTAAGTTCCCATCACTGTATCACATAAATAGCAAACAGCGAGTAACCTACAACTGGCCTTTCAGAATCAGTAAGTTGTGTTTGAAAAGTAGGAATGAAACAACAATTGTGCATTGGACAAAAACAAACCAAGCAATTTCTAATGCAATTTTATCTACCAATGAATGGCAGATGAGACATATGTAAGGCCTTTCTAAACGTAGACATAGCAATGTCATGAAAATAAAATCATTTTTTTAGACAGAACTAAGAAAAAAAACCCCATTTTTAATTTTGATGCATCTTTAAAAGTCTATATTCACCTTCATTTTCAGATGTGCATGACAAATTCTCATACCGTTGAAATAATGCATTTAAGATTTTAAGTCTGCGAAATATGAACTCCTTAACAGCTAAGCAATTACACAAAATTCTAGAATTGGTAATTCTGAAATGTCAACCTGAGCATAGACTTGACCACAAGCTCCCTGTGCAATACTAGAGCAAACTTGGCCAAAGATAGAAACAGCAGCATATAATTGTTGCATGTAATTGCAAAAAGGCAATCTTTGCACTAGAAAGATATATACCAAAATAGCCAAAACACTTCTGTATATGTTCTTTTGAATGATAGAGAAAACAGAGACAGGAAGTGAGACTTGGAGCTAAACATGTTTAGCTTATCACAATTAGATAGAAAAGCAATTGGTTTACAGTATTATTTATTTTAGGACACTAATAGATGGCAAAAAGAATCAGACACATAAATTGAATCCAATATATGTGTGTACATCTCTATTTGTTTTTAAACTCTTTAGATCTTCATTTCAAATCAAGAATGGACACTTTCTGGAAGATATGTGTCAAGCACACCAAGTGGAATGTTTCATTGAGACAAGTAGCTGTGCTCAATAAAAAGTTCAACAAAAAAAAATGCAGGGGTTTTACCAGCTGGACAGGCAGAGTACAGAAACATCAATAGAGCCAGTATTTAGGGCAGCTTCTGGCAATTCAGAAAATCTATAGGCAATGTAAAGATTTTTTAGCTATTTGTACAACAGTCAGTGTGTAATTAACTCCCCATTTGTTGCCAGGGAGAACACCACATATTGTGCACAATACTGTCTTGATGCATTCTCAGGACAATCAAAGCAAAGCAATTAATAAATTCAAATAACTGGATAAGGAAGCAGAGACTGGTAACCTTGATTGTCTAGAAGACAGTGAAATACAAGAAATTTCCCTCGAGATGAACAGAGGAAGCAGTATTAGAAATGGCTCTGAAAAAGATGTGTATGGTCCATAGAAACACAATATGAACATTCAGTCTGAGTTACAGCAGTAGAATTTGTGAGCATATCAGGAAGAGAGAAGAGCTATGGGACCCTAGAAGAACTGACCGAAACTTGTGATTGCATGGAAATACTGGTCTATACAAGCAAGCTTTTTTGGCTCAAAGTACTCCATGACAGTCATTCTGGGCTAAAAACTACAACCAAATCTTGAAATTTCTCAGAAATATTTGTGCACACCTGTTTTAAAATTTTTAATTGAAAATATTATACAGCCATCATCATTCCAAAACCAGGTGCAATACATTTGCTATAGCCTTGTGGACCATACTGTTTATCTTTAAGAAGTTACTTCATGGGTTTCAGTGCTGCTCACACAACCCATAGCAGCTACACACTGTGACAACCATAAAAGACAGTCATAATGGTACAGGGGTAGCAGTCCCTTCTGTGTCTCTCTTAAGCAAATGAAACCACTGGATCAATTACTGTCCATCAGCATAACATATGGCCAATGTTAGAAGCTGTTACACCAAATGCATCCACAACTACACGTGCAAATGTTCCCATGAGCACATCTTGTCCGAAACTAGCAACAATCCCATTTACTTTGATAAATTCCTGTGTAGGAGGAAATAATTTGGGCTGGATGCATAAGTATATTAGCCTGTTCAGAAAAATTAAATTGCCTTTTGCTTATTTTGTTCTTAATATGTATGGTGTGAATTTATTAATCTACAGAAATGAGAAATACAACACAGAAAAATACTGTTCTATATATATTTGGATGCATTATCCTTTATAGCAAGGAAAAAGTATAGCAAGGAAAACAAGATAAGTAACTCTTCTGAATTACCTTTGATATGTGGGAACATTTTTTCAAATTTTGGCAATGCTCTGTCAGCACAAAAACTAACAATCTGTCCTGATATTGCTGAGAAAAACCTTCTCCTTTTCTTTGTCAAAAAGACCAACAGAGCAAGACAGACTCTAGGCTAGAATGACAGGTTGATCAAATCAGTCAGACAAAAGAGAGGTCTCTCAAATATAACAAGCCAATGATAGCAAGCCTTTCCTAAGGTTTTATTACATGTATCACAGATGACTTGGGAAACACTGCAAAATTGTGTGCACCTCTGTGTTAATAATGTATCATTCCTTATTACTGAAAAACCCCAAGTAAAAGAACTTAGAGCAAATTTTAAAGCTTTCAGCATACGCATGATAAAGTGAAACTGCTCTTGCAAGAGAGATATATACCCTAATGTATACTTCTAAGTCTGCTGTGGCTGTTCAGTAGTTACTTTGATTTAACACACAATTTCTTAAAGCATATTAAGATTTAAAAAAAAAAAAAAAAAATTTTCACAGAAAAATTCCAGTGTGTATGTACCAAGCCTACAGAACCACCTTGCAATCTATCTAGATATCATCTACTGATCTCTAACTTCCTATCTTAACAATTATTGTTAGCCAACATCAAAATAAATGAACAAAACCAGCTATTACAAAATGCCTTCAAATATCAGACGTGTCTTTCCACTTCTAAGCTTATAAATTTAAAACAACTACAATAAAATAAAAGACCCAGTTATTTTTCTGATATGGCTTCTAAGATGTTTTTCAACCTAGCCATTTGAATCCCATACCATGAACTTCAGGTATGCATATTAATCACTGGGCCCCAAAAATATCTCTGGTTTTTCTATCACTTTATAGTAAGTCCATTTCAGACAAAACTTAACTGCTTTGCACAGTGAGACAAAACATTTACAACTACTTCCAGACAGCTGAAAATAACAAAATTCAGCTAAAGCACCCTCCCCTCTCCCCCTGGCACATATACTTTTAAGGCATGACTGTTAACAACCTAAAATACAGCAATCTAACACTAAGAACTTTTAAAGGCTTTTGTGAAAACACCTACCTTAGTATAATCTATGGTCAGTTTATTATAAGAGTTGACTTACTAGTCAAAATACTTAAGAAATGTCTGTTTCCATAGACCAGAGTTCTCTTTTTATGACTTGCTAGTGGTTTAAGCAAGCAGTGAACACAGGAAATACTTGTGTCCTGAAAGCTTACCTTCCAGTAAGTCTCTTGCCAGACCTGGTTCTGCCCCTGTGGACCGAACAAAGTCTGACAGGACTGCATCCATATCAAGAGTCATGTGATCATTCAGAGATGCTGCCAGACATGCGGCAGCAGTAGGACTTGCTGTTTGGCTAGAAGGCATCCATCTGCCAAGAGGAAAAGGCAACATGGTTTTAGAATATGCTCCAAAGTGACGTAAACCACATTTTACCTCTCTTCCCCAAATAAGACTACTAAAAATGCTAAAACATTCAAGTTACAGCATACTAAAATAAACAGTATTTGTCATCCATCTCTGCCTTAGCCTAGTAGTTGTCAGTCACTCACACTGGATGGTTTTATCTTTCTTAACATTTCATATTTTTATTGATTTTTCTTGTATGCCACTTGTAAATAATTCTGCAACAAAGACTGCAATGCAGCTAAGCACAGGCACTGCTCATTTCAAGCACAATCATCATAGCATTGTCATTGCTCATACACTGAAGTTTAGCAAGTATTTAAATGTTTGGCTAGCCCAGAGCTCTTTTGCCTTACTTACTAACATGCACAACAGAGCTTATCACTTGTCCTTTTATTTGTCTTGTCAATACCACTTCTCTAATTTATAGTTTCTTCACTGTACTGGGTCGGGCTGGGATGGAGTCAATTTTCCTCATGAATTTCCTAGAATTGTGGCCAAACCAATGTTGATGGCACAACAATATTTTATCCATTGTTAAGCAGTGCTTACATAGCCTCAAGGCTTTCTGTTTCCTACTTTGCCCCCCTCAGGGAGTAGGCTGGGGGTAAACAAGAGCCTGGGAGCAGGGACAGCCAGGACAGCTGACCCCAGCTGAGCAAAGGGATATTGCAGACCATGTAACATGCTCAGTGGCAAAACTGGAGTAGAGTCTTTCCAAAGCAGCTATTGCTCAGAGACTGGCTGAGCAGCAGTCTGCTTGTGAGAAATGGTGAGTGCCTGCCTTTGCATCACTTGCCTTTTTTTGCCCTCTTCCTTTCATTTTAATGAAACTATCTTTATCTTGGTCCACGAGGCTTTCCTCTTGCTTTTGCTGTTTCAGTTCTCTCTCCCATTCCACTGAGGGGTGAGGAGAGTGAGTGAGCAACTGGTCAGTGATTAGTTGCTGGCTGGGGTCAGCAAACTCTAGGGCTTTGTACTTCAAAGTCCAGGATGTTAATGGCCACTTTCAGCTTTTGCTGTGTTGTTCATCACTTTGCTTTTCCTTGCCTGTGAGAGCTATGATAAAAGTACTAGCCCTGAGTCACATCTGGTGTTTGGCCCATGTATTGCTACCATCCCAATACTCTGGGAATCATCTCATGGAGTCAATTAACAATTAAACCTTTCTCCTCCTCCAGGAGCAACTTTGTAAGGAAATTAAGAATGGCACCTCCTTCTCCTCCAGGGTAAATGTTTCCTGCCTTGTTGCAATGTTTCTCAAACATCCCTCCATAACCAGAATGCTCACATTGTGCAGAAAGATTACAGCTGTCAGCCAGGCAAGCAAATTATCACTTGGTTGCTCTGCCACTGGGTTACTGAGGCCGGTGGTCAGAGGGTAGGGAAGCTCATCAGCTGGGATCCCTAATTAATGACCAGGGAATTGGAAAAGGGACTGGAAAAGGTGCAACAATCCACAGTCTCTGGAGGCAGTTCCTGTTGAGTGTGAAGGCAAGGTGTCCCCTCAAGGAAGATGTGCAAGCTAAGGCAAGTGGACCACCACTGAGGAACGTATCGAGTATCTGAGAGAACTAGTGGTGGCAGAGATGATTTACAGCAACTGGACAACTTCCAGTCCTCCAAAGATCTGGACAAAATCCAGTGCATGTGGTCCATGTGGCGGAAGTTCGTATGGAACACACCCACACCATATGCCAGCACCCTGGTGATAACAGACTGGACAGACATCAAGGTACGAACTGTGGATAGACTGGTCTGCCAGCTCTGGCAGTTTGAAGAGAATCTCTCTTCCTCCCCAAACCTGTGGGCCAGTGCCTACCTTGTGCCGTCTACCCTGTCCAGCCTTTCAGAGGACCTACCTGTCTGTTGTGAGGTGTGTGCTAAAGAACAGCAGGTGTTGACTGCTACCATGAAGGTGCATGGCCAACAATAACGCACCAACCGAGAACTCCTGGTTCTCATACATGAGCAGATAAACTGAGGAGAGAGACAAGGAGTGATCAGCAAGACTGGCTGTAATAGTTCCATGTGGCCAGTACAGAAGTCTGATGGTCAGTAGAGCGTAATAGTGGACTACTGCAGCCTAAACAGTCATGCACCATTGTGTGCTGCTGTACTGGCCATCCTAGAACTTCAGGATGAACTGGAATCAAAGGCAGTCATCAGGTGGTATGCTACCCATGTGTTTTTCTTGATTCCTTCGGCAGCACACTGCAGGCCACAGATTCCTTTCACATGGAGGGGTGACAATACACCAGGAATTGACTGCCCCATGGATGGAAGCACAACACTACCATTTCCATGGATAGATATAGATCACACAGGAAAAGGGTAAAGCCCCCAAACATCCACAGTGCATTGACAACATCACTGTATGGGGCAACACAGCAAAAGAAATGCTTGAGAAAGGGAAAAGAATAATCCAAATCCTTCTGAGATCTGATTTTGCCGTAAGCCAAAGCAAGGTCAAAGGACCTGCACAAGAGATCCAGTTTTGGGGAATAAAATGGCAAGATGGACATCATATCCCAGTGGATGTGATTCATAATTTAACAGCCCTATTTCCACCAGTTAACAAGTAAGAAACACAAGCTTTCCTAGGCACTGTGGTTTTCTGAAGAATGCATATTCCAAGTTACAGTCAGATTGTGGGTCCTCTGTATCAAGTGACATGAAAGAAGAACTATTTCAACTCCCATCCTGAGTGCTAATAAGCCTTTGAACAGATCAAACAGGAGATAGTATGTGCAGTAGCCCTTGGGCCAGTTGAGCCCTTGGCCTAAACTGAAGCCTATGGCAGAAAGCACACAAAGAGCCTCAAGGTCAATCTCTAGGGTTTTAAAGCCAAGGGTACAGAGGATCCAGGGCATTGAGTATATTTCTAGCTTCCTCTACTGTAGTATTTCTACAGCTGAATTTTCAGCAAAGAAGCCACCTCCACAAACCTCCAGAAACACCTGCAACAAATACACAGTATAAACACTTGGACCAACTGAGGCCCAGCTGGGAGAGGCAGAAAGGAAGGGTCTGGCAGGATTTCACCCCTGTTCTTATGAGAGATGCAATTAGAGTACTAGTTAACACAATCAGGGTACACAAAGGTCATTACCCTTTCTATACCTAATAGCCCAAGCACCCGACAAAATACCCCCATGCAACTCAGCCATTAAGTGATTACATGTAAAAACATTATGTAATACCAGCTTAACCATAAGACTAAAGCACCAACACTTTTTTTGCACAAGTGGATGTCAGGTTTCCTTTCTGGAAGGCTTTACCTGTCCCGAGGCAAAGTGACAGCATCTTACTTTGAGAAAACCAGCATCACACCAATCTGTCACTGCACTGGGTGTCGGTGGCCAGGTTCTGGTAGTGGGGGCTGCAGGGGTAGTCCTGTGAGGAGAGGTCAGGGCTGCTCCGTGCCGGACTCAGCTGGTTCCGGCTGGCTCTGCAACAACCAATGGCAGGGCACAGCTGAGCCCAGAAGCCAAGTTGGGTGGCACCTCTCTAAAAAACAGTCCTATTTCACAGCAAATCATAAGGTTGATTTTAAAAGGAGGAGGAGAAAGAAGGAGCTGATATTACAGTAATTTAAGTTTTATTTGGTTTATTATTTTATTTTGTTGTATGGTAATTTATTGATGACCAATACTGTAGCTACTGTAGAGTACTTTACTGTGTTTTTAAACAGTTTGTGGGGGCAATCTTACCAGGGTACACTTTTGGGAGCATCATCACCTATGGACCTGTTAGCAAGCAGACCATATTTTGCCTCAAGTGAAATGTGACACAATTTCTGTCATGAGAGATTTTCTTGACAAAGCCATGGCTAACAAAAATGTATCTGCCCTACTGCATTTTGAACCTACTTTTTTGTTCCTGAAAAAAGTGAAATTCATTTTTCTAGGCAATGTTCTCTACAAATACCGAATGAAAATTAAAGCAGACGCTTCAAAAGTAGTTAGTGCTAGACAAGCTATTAAGACAGCTGGCATTGAAAACAGTTATGCTAAAGGTATTTCTATACTTATACCATCTGCACCACTGCATAAATAGCACAAAGAAAACAAAACAGGATGAAGTTAAATGATACACATCATAAGCAAAAGCGTATGTTTTACTTTCATGCTTGTTGTTCATCATTGGTCAAATTTTACCTTTGAACATGAATTCAATTTTTTCTGTTGATTCCTCCTCACAGGCTCAGTTGCAACTTTACCACGTGTCAAAGGTAAGGGACTAGCATGGAAATTTCCTGTTGGTAGCAGATGATATTGGTTGGCTCTTGCTTGTACCACAGCTACAGAGAAATAAACTGTGAAAGAAATTGGAAACCAGTTAATTTCACTGTTGCCCAAATGCAACTTAGTCCTTTCCTACTCCATGTGCAATTATCTGGTTATATTTAAGGTTAAAAATGGAATGCCCTTGCTTTCTTAGAGATTGCCTCCTTTTGCAAGTACGTATCCCAGGTAGAAGGCAAACATCATTTACTTCTGCCCCAGGAGGGTGGGGTCCTTCTCAGCCTCATCCACAAGGACTGCCTGCAAAACCCAACTTCCTCCAACAAATTGGAATTGTGTGGGTTATGGTTACAGAATTACATGTTTTTCAGTATCAAAGCAGATTACGCTGTTATACTTCACAGTCTTCTGGCCCCTACGCTGTACCACTGTATGTTTTATACCACTTCTACATTTGTGCTTTTATACTATTTATACAACTGTATCATTATGTTGGTGCTGCACTAGGATAGCAAGGGAGGTGATCCTTTCCCCTCTGTTGAGCCCTGGTGAGACTCATCTGTAGCATTATATCCATTTCTGGCTTCCCAACACAAGACATGGACATCGTGGAGCAAATCCAGCAAAGGACCACAAACTGCACGTATGGATCACCACTGGACAAGGGAAACACTCTTAAAATGTAGCACAGTGAAGATGTAGTAACAAGGAAAGCTGGAAATATTGAGGAGGCTACATAAAAAGGAATGCAGACACTTCAGGAAGAGAACTACCATAGTGGATTATGGCCAAATTTGGCATCTAAGCTTTGTAACAACTCAACGTGTTTCAGTGGAAATGCAGGATAAAAATGCTACTTTTATTTAAAAAAAAATACTCAGACATAGATCCACTGTACTAAACAGCAATAACATCCACATAAAAAAGATCACAAGAAACTTCTTTAGTGACTAGGATGAAGAATGAAAGAAATCTTAACCAGCAGGATGGAAACATATGGATCAATCTAAAAGAACCTACTACAGGTGAATGGTACAAAGCATTACTGAATTTCAGATAACAATCAAAAGTGACTCAGTAGTATAATGACTGCTAATTTAAAATGGACCAGCTGGGCACTGAAGTACAGTCACTATTGTGTGGGGGCTAGACTGCTCATAAATTTGGAAAACTGAAGTGTGTATCAGCCTGAAGAAGTCAATTCATGAGTTGTCTCAGTATCAGCATTATTTCAGTATTTTCAACAGTAGCATTGAAAAGATATCCTTTTAACAGCAGAAGACCAATCACTTTCTGCATTTACGACATCACTCATCACCTGAGAATTGCCTCTTGATTACATGATCATCAGAATCCATACAGTAACTATGTCAACAGAGGCATTTAATTCTTAACTAACCCCAGCAAAGTTTATGTAAGCTGCCTGTGAAGATCTTTTCTACAAAGGAGGTTCTTTCTGTCAGTGTAGAAAGTTCTGTCTCTATATATAAAACCGGTAATATCTGTGCATTGACAGCTGATGAAAACACTTTTCACATGCAACAGAACCAGAGATAAGGCTAGCCATTGTTTTACTGAAAAACAATAATTTAAAATGAAATACTATCCAGATTCCATTATATAATGATACATAGCTGTACAGGTAGAAAACATCTGCCTTGTGTTGGATGCCAAGGAAGCATGCCCAATCCAGACCTTCCAAGTCCACGACACTGTGAGGAAAAAGTTTCCTAGTCAAATGTTTACTCTATACCTGTGCACTATGCTATAAAATTCTCTAAGCTCTGGATCCTATAACTGTGCTTAGAACACCTGCAGAAAAATATCCATGCCACTTAATACCTTCTGTTACTCATCAGACCTAAATTAACATCACAACATAGATTAATAGTGTTTATTACACTGTATGATACTATAGCAGTATTTTACTAACTACTAACCACGTAGTAACTATTTTTCCTTTTCTCATGCAGCAAATATCACCTCTCTACCCCATTCTGAAATCATAATTACCACAGGTGGCAGGTGATCTGGCTGTTACTTGTACTACCTCAACCTGAAGAAAAAACTTTACAAAAAGTCTGAACTAAGCAAGCTCTACACTCTGAAAGCAAAGAACAGACTTGGTAGGATCCTCCCTGTATACATTTGAACCAGCACTTCTTTTTTTCCCCAGAGGGAGTTGTTTTCTTAGCTCTCTAGAATTTAGGGGTGGGGGTGGGGGGGTGGGGGAAACAAACCAAGCCCCCCCCCCCAAAAAAAAAGTATTAACTTTGCCAGAAAACTCCTATTAGCTGTGAAAACCCACCCAGATGGAATAATAAAAACTACTAAGCAAAAAAATAAAATAATTTGTGAAGGAGGCAGTGACTCAGAAGCCAGATGGCTATCA
This sequence comes from Tyto alba, assembly GCF_018691265.1. Taxonomy (NCBI): domain Eukaryota; kingdom Metazoa; phylum Chordata; class Aves; order Strigiformes; family Tytonidae; genus Tyto; species Tyto alba. Next base: position 17,934,994 of record NW_024881317.1, read on the forward strand.
TACTTACTGTTCTCACCAGACGAACACAGTCTCTTTTCACCTACAAAACCATCACCACCACCTTTGCTCCGGATGGCTAGTCAAAGCATTAACACAACTTACACTTTAAATATACACACTTGGAGGAGATCTAACACAACCATCCCTATTATACTCACCTGTCAATAAGCATCACATCTTCTGGATATACTTGCAGTTTTCCTTTCAAATGTGTCACACATGATACACAAATGGCACTTAGAACTGAATGTAAATAGAAACATCTTGATCCTCAAAACACAATGAAGACCCTGTTTTTCACCCACTTTCTGGCCAAATTTCTTCACTAAATAATTTCTTATTTATACACTGCAAATACGGGAGGCAGTGAAAGGGGATATTTTGTTGTATATTGCAAGAAAAAGCATTTTTAAAGTATTTAAAGAAGAGATACTGATTGCTTCTCAATGTTAAGATGGGTTAATAGGACTTGAAATCAATTTAATACAAGCTCAGTTATATTTGATCTTTTAAGTACCTCTCAAAACTGAGCCATACTTAGAAGTAAACAGCCTCCATCTGAATCTAAATTTGACTTCTTCAAAATCAAATAGCTTCACCAGTTGAAGAGTATGAAGTTGTTTTGTTTTGGTTTGGGTTTTTTTTAAACAAGCGGAAAGAGATGCATAGAGCTAACTAATGAAGCAAAGGAAGTATGTTAAAACAAATCCTGTGTGTTCAGAATACAAATAGCTGACAAAAGAGAAGTGAGGAACAGAAAGAAAATGGTGCACAAACAGTGCACAGTAGACAAATCGTCAGGAAGACATAATGACTAAACTGCAACTAAAATCTTTCACTTTCATAATTTTCAAAGCAAGAATGATATGAGCACCATCAGTAATATGCCCAGTCTCAGTGCTCTAGGAAGCCAGTGGAAAGACACCCACCAATTGCATTAAATTAGCCTTCCCACGCACTTTTTTAAATTTCCCTGCAGTGTGACAAGGCTAAATGACTATTAACATCACCAATTCCTCTTAGCTGGTTTGGCAATATACAGGCTAAGCGCAGACCACTCTTCTGTTGAATGTTCATGATGCTTGCATTTTTGGTTGTGAAGGCAGAAAGACCCTGTTTGTGCACAGCTCCAGGGTTTGAAAGTAGTTCTTTCTGATGTGCCATATTTGATGGAGAATGTCATAATAATATAATCTTGAAAATGTCATGAAATGGAACCAATGCACTAAAGAAGACCACTATCTTAGTGAAACATTAAAACTTTTTGAGCTCAGGCTGTGCAATTTCTCATTCTTTTCTGCATGCAAAATGTATTTACTTACAGTCTCAGAGAGACTTTAATTTTTTAGTGAGCCAGCGAGTTTTTATTTGATTTTTACATTTCTAAAGCTGTTCCACTCTTCATTACATAACACTTTGCCAAACGTTCATATACAAGATAAAAACTATTAAGGGAAAAACTGTAATTAAACAATCAAGTCCATTAAATAAGATTTAGGAGGGGAACATCAGCTTTAAGGGAACTGGTAGTTAATGCAGGCTCTCAGCTTTTCATATTGCCCCGTAGAAATACCATGTATATGTTAGAGCATTTAATTGTTCAGAGCATTTGTTGCCCAGGTAAAAGGTGATGAAATATTAAGATACAACACCAGTCTGAAATATAGAAAGATAATGCTCTGTCAAGAGTAGCTGAAAGGAATGACAGTGGAATTCTACTGTTTTTGCACCAGTGAAGACACCATCTTGTGAATAGTGTGGTTTGCCTACAGGAAGACTAATGCCAACATGGAATTTCTCCCTACTTTTTATTTGGATTAACTTCAACATTATTTAGCACACTATGACCTCAATTCAGTAAACTTTTTGCATTCAGAGTAATTCTTCAATCATACTTTGCTGCAGTGTTTCCCTGAAGATCTGGGGACTATTATCTCTCTGTTTAGATGCATTTATTTTTGTTTCTGTACAGATATAGTCAGGTCTGCAGCCAAGATACAGTTGGAAAAATCAGAAACAATTATTCATACAAACATGTTCCTGTTTTCCAGTATTCAAAATAGAACTAGAAGGTAAAAACAAAAGACAGATTTTGACAAAGCTTCTTCTGGAATACTGGTAGTAAGTTCACTAAATGATGTGTCAGAGAGATCACCTCAGACTGAAACAGGTGAAATGGAAGGCTACAGATCATCAGAATTTAAGTGTTTTATCCAAAGACAAGTCGCTATAAGAGCCTGGATTGCAAAACAAGGTTGAGAAGTGGATTGAGACTGCTCTCCATAAATACACCCAGCCACAAGCAAATACAGTCTGTAAATAAAGACAGGGTTCCCAGTGACAGAAGTACTGGGAACAATCATTCCATACAAGGTAGGGATCAAATACTGAATGACCTTTTAAAATAGAGCAACCTAAGTACATGTAAAGTACAATATAACATCCTGCAGTGACAGGAAGCCAGACTTAAAAACCTGGCCTGTTTTTTTGCAATCCTGTGGCCTGTTTTTTAACACTACTGAATAAGCTATTCAGGTGTTACTCTCACTGGGCAATGGAATAATATGATCCTCACCATAATGTTAATACAATTTCTATTTGACAAAAATCTCTATGAAACCTTTTCCCTTTCTCACTATCATTTTCACTTGGAAAATTAGATAAGCAATTTACACATGCATAGGAATTTGCTTACTTCTGTAATAGGACATACACACTTGGATGGGGTTTAGATACAGACGTAGAGAAAATATCACAAGTTTAAAAATTAGATTCTTCCTGAAAATTATTTACATAATAATATACATTGGTGAAAAACAACACCTTAAATTTACAGCAGTATTTTTAAAACCCTTTTCAAAGGTCACAGTGATTACATGTGAAGAATTGGCAAAAGAACAAATTGTCTCTTTTGAAAAAAGTCCTCTCCTCCCTAGTTTATGGTTTGCTAATAAACAAATGTTTAAACTATATTGTAAATGTCTATCTTTGTACGTAAATATTGAAGATATAATACAGTGTACCAATAAAATGATATGTGATTGCCTAAGCAACATACTAAGCTTGGTTGACAGAAGTTTTTCCTCTGTACAATTTGACCCATTTTTTTAAAACTTGTGCACCATTGGTAAAACATCTAGGCATTAGCTTAGGAATAGCAATAGGAATTCACACATCTTTACTAAGCTGATGATAATTATAGATCTGATAAGTGGTTTTATTAAAAACAAAATGAAACAAAAACAAAAACCAAAGCCAACAAACACTAGTATATGACCACGTTGCAAAAAATGTAATCACATTTAGTTTTTTTAGTGTGGAGCAAGCATGGCAAATGCATATGCATTAAAGTGTTAACTGCTCATGTAAAGGTAATGCTATTCTCTACATCTACAATTCTCTACCTTTCAAAGGAACTTAACGGCAAGTCAATGTTATTTTCCATAACACATGACTTCTTTTGTTCCCCATGAACTAAATTGCTTTTAATTTTTGGCAGGAAAGGAAAAAATAATACTTTTTACAGGGATAAAAATACCACTAAAATATTAGACTCCAAATTCCAACAGAAATACTGGTTCAAGATGTCAAACACTGAAGAAAAATGGAAGAATTCCCAAAGAGCTAAGCAAAGTATGTGCAATGAAAAAATTTAATTGATGTTTTATATAATTGTAGCAGGATGGTGTAAACTGTAAGTATATATTGACTCACATTCATCTAAAGCACTTCTATACAAATCACTGTAGCAGTGGTTCAAAAACTCACAGAACTACATGTTTGGATTTAAGCACATGCCAAAATCGTACCCAAATCAGAGATAAGAAGACTGTGCTGCTTTGGTGCCCCAGGCAGTGTCATGGACCAATTGCTACTGATCTGAATCACCTGCCTTAGCATTTCTCCAAGAATTTTACAAATCCCAAGTATCCTATCAAAGGACTGAGGAGTTTTTTTCTTTTGTTTTTATTTCCCTCTAGCAATTAAATTATACCCCTTCTGCCAAAGCCTGCATCACTGCCATTCAGTCCAAATTTCTACCTGGAAAGTACTGCTGGGGCCCAGCTAAACTGCTGTTTGCTACTCAGGCTACAACACCAACTGTTGAAAGACTGTTTTAGCCTTTTACCTGTAAGAGCAATATAGCTTTTGACATGATCATTTTTGTTTCCTTAGTACTTAACACTCTCCTCGGTTGTCAGATCCTTTTCCACAATTTTGATTTAAAAAATAAATATATTTAAAAAAATCAAAAGCTCTCTTAAATGAAAAGGGGACAGCTGAGGGTAGATGCGTTCTGCTGATAGACCACAGCATGGTCATTTAAGAAAGTAGAGACAGGGTATTTTTCACTAACTGTAAAATTTGCTCACTGTTCTGAAATGTACTTTTTCTCTCAGATTCACAAGGAATAGCCTAAATCAATTCTTACTTTTTCCTCTTAAACTATGCTCACAGAATGACAGTTGAAGCTAAGAAGGATATTTTATTAGCAGAAGGCAAGTCTACTAGTAATATCAATGTCCTATACATACATTCAAATATAAAAACCCAATCAAACCAAATAAAAACAAAAAAAAAAACGACAAAAAACCAGTCCACAGTCTTAAATTAGTACTTCAATTAACTGCACAGGCATGTTCCAACTCACTACCATCTGGCTTGTTCTTTATCTTTATTTTGCACTATAATGAAATCTTGCTCGTACCATCCATACAAGCACCTCCATTCTAATTAGCCGCACTTGACTTAGGTCTACCACCAGAATCACTCCATTAAGAGGCACTGCATAATTACATTATAGAAGAAACATGAAGTCATAACTTATTTGCAATAATAAGCACCCAGTTCTACAAAATCTGTAAAAAATGTTTTTAAAAGATGCTGGATGGGTAAGATCTTGACAGCAGATGTAGTTACAGTGATGGATTAAAAGGTTTTAGTTGAAGCAGTCAAATTGATGATAACTACCTAAACAAAAGGTAACACGCACTGGACTTGATAGCAAAGGGAGGTACCTATATGTTAATTATAAAATATGGACTCTTAAAACATGTAAGATAACAAGACAACACTTAGTGACTAATACAAATTATGGGCCACCTACCTTCTCAAGTATGAAATAACAGAGTTATAGGAACAAAGATGAAGAACAAGAAAGAAGAAAAATAAAAGCCCCAATCAGGCATTTTTACTAAGGTTTTATCTACACAATGGAACTCAGGAAAATTAACTCAAATTAATTTAACTGGATCTGTCCACGGCCATTAAATTCCTTTGCAAACACTTTCATCTGGGAATAAAATGTGGCCTTAATTTGGTTTGGATCATCCTGCCTTTGAAGTGAATTAAACTAAATTCACTGGAGGCCACTTTAATTATGAATGGAAGAGTGCACACAGAGACTTGGTGGGATTTAAGCTGTCCCCTTTAAATTCCTACATTTAGTTGACTTGCATCAATTTTCCTCAATATCTCTGTAGACAAGCCCTGAACGATACATTAGACACAGAAGTGAAAAAACAGAATATGACGGAAGCTATGCTGAAGAATCCTCAATCAGCACACTAAACCCCCGTGGGAACCATCAAAAAAGAGCTATTATCCAAGAGAAGAGAATTGTTCAACTGTTTTAAGTTCAGTTCTAGAAAGAATACTGCTGAAGTTCAGAGACCAACTGGGAGGTATTTTAAAAATGCAGCTGCATTTCAGTTTTCAGAAATGCTATTTTTATTTAATTACAATGTCTACTATTTGTTTGTTTATTTTAATTATTTGAAGCTAGAACTATTGATAAAGGACACCACTAAATCATCTTTTGAGGTGATTTACTTAAGAATTAGAGATTATAACCTATTATTGGATGCTAAAATAAATTAAAGTAGAAAAGAAAAATTTAAAAGATCACACTGCATTTAAGAGCTATGGCACACTTCCACTGAAGAAACATTATGGAAAGCTAGAAACATTCAATACCTTACAACAACTGAGTCTCCAGAAAATGTTGTGAAACAGCTACAGTCACTGATAACACTGATAACAACTGAGAGGTCTTTTACTTGCACTTCACCACTGAAGGCAGCCTAGCAAAAAGCACAGCACCAGTCCTGTGTCAGATGCATATGCAGGAGGATTAATTAATCTGCTCAGATGTTCTGCTGGAACATTTTTACAACTGTATTTTTGTGGAGCTTCAGAGGGTTTTCATAACACTATTATTCTTACACAAGAACGATTATGTTCTTGGAGGGAAAAAATGTCATAGACAAACAAGTATTCCATGGAAATAGGGGTCCAGAATTGACAAACTGACAAGCAGGAGACAGAGCCTTTCCACATAAGGACCCTCTACCTTCCCCTTCCTTCAACAGTACTTTTTCAGGATAGAACATCACCATTGCTATAACATTTTTACTTTCATACATGACAACAAGATAAACAGGATGAAAGTAAGACAATTACTGTGTTTCCGTTTGTCCTGGGTTGAGTGAGTGGTGGGGTTTTTGGTAGCAGGGGAGGGGTCTACAGTGGTGGCTCCTGTGAGAAGCTTCTCAAAGCTCCCCCAGCTCCAAGTCAGACCCACCTCTGCACCAAGGGCGAGCCAGTCAGCTGTGCCTCTGCAATGGCGTATTTAAGAAGGGACCTGGTGAGGAGGAGTTGGACTTGTGAGGAAGAGTTGTGGCAGCTGTGTGAACACCAAGATAAGTGGAAGAATGGAAGAAGAAAGGAGGGGGGAGGTGTGCCGGAGCAGAAATCCCCCCTGTATCCTGTGGTGAGACAGCAGGGCGGCCCCCCCCCGCCACCCATGAAGATCTACGGTGGAGCAGACATTGGTTTATTGACTGTGAGGGGCCTCGCATGGTCAGCTGAGGTATCTATACCCAAAAGAGGCCAGGATCCTGCGGGAAGAAGCAGCCCGTGCTGTTGGAGTTTGGCACTAGAAAGATTGCAGCATGTGGGGATGTCCCATGCTGGAGCAGCTCAGGAAGGGCTGCAGCCCCTGAGAGGGACTCCAGTTAGAAAGTTGGTGTCCCACGCCAGAGCAGCATAGGGAACACTGCAGCCCATGGGAGGGACTCACATCAAAGAAAGTTTGTGGAAGGCTGTCTCCTGTGAGAGGGGGACCACACTGGAGCAGAGGGAACAAGTTCCAGAAGTTCCTTCCCCCACTGAAGATGGAAGAAGAGGCAGCACTGACTGCACACACACACACACACACACACACACCCCCCAAACCTGCGCTGCTGGGGGGAGGAGTTAGAGATATCGAGAGCAGAGCTGAGCCCTGTAAGAAAAGAGGGGTGGGGGGAGGGTGTTCTCAAGATGTAGTAACGCTTCTCACTGTCCTACTCTGTTAAGTGTTGTTGTTAGTGTCTGTAATAAATCCGTGTTCTTTTTTCCTTCCCCTAACAAGTCTGCCTTTTGCCTGTGACCATATCTCGAATCCCAAGCCAGGCTTATTTTCTCCTTCTCAGCACTGGGGGGGAATGGGAAGTGAGTGGCTGTGTGGTGCTCAGTTGCCCTCTGAGCTCAAACCACAACACCCTTATTTTATTCACAAGGGCCCTCATAGTATGTTAATTGTATTCTGGCAGAAAGCAGCAGTGCACAAGATAAATGTAATACCACTGATACAACTGGAATTTCCTTAAAACAAAGACCTTAATTTTAAATCAAATTCAAGTATCAATTATTCTTTTATCTGGGAGAGTGATAAAGAAGTAGGCAGTATCATACTGTACTGGAAATATAACAATTTAGGTTTCAAACATTAATCTGAGGCCACTTGTTAAATGCAGTTTCATTAAGTAATGTGCATCTCTTCTACTAGACCATATCTCTACAGAAGTAATATGAACAAACTAGATTTTTTTCCTCTTTCAGATTTTTTTCCCTCATAATTTTTTCCTGATGCTGCAAGAAGATAACTTTCCAAATATTGAACCTATCCCTCCAAAAGTCATTCTTCTTCAAGTAACAAAGCTATGCTGTCCAAAACTCTAATCTTAACACTCTGCATGCATAGAATTTACTTCAGTACATAAAAAGTAAGATGCCTGAGTAATCATTATTTGGTATATAAAATATGGAGTTCCATTAATTTTTTCAAGTTTGTGTTGCATTAAAAATGAAACACTTGGGCCTATCAAAACCACAAAGTGCACGAAGCTCAGCAGCCAACACAATGAAGACCAGCTAAACCACTTGCTGTTTCTTACATTTTGAGTTATTTAGCTGCCTATTTCTACATTGCAAATTCTAAAATTAATTGCCATAGCAACAGGAGTCTAAACCTTCATTTACAATGCAGATAATCTTTTCGATCATGCTATTCGTGCATAATCCCATAGCTTCTGATTTGCAGTGAATCACAGTAAACATTTAATGGGGGTTGTGGGGAGAGGAACAGAACACACAGGTATGACACACGGGCATGCACTGGTCAGGAAGCAGCTCAACCTCAACCTCTGCTTTACAGCAACTTACTTCCTCCTATACTTTCATTTAAGAACAAACAGCTGCTGCTGCAAAGCCAGACTGCTAAGATTAGTTCTCCTGTTAAGGCTACTTATGCTTGAGCTGTAAATAGATAGACAGATGATTAAAGCTACGTTTAAGGACGTTTTTAATTTGACTTACTTACAACAGACTTTAAATAAGAGTTCCTTGAGGCATGTGTCAGATGGGCATTATGCTGCTGGTTTTTGGTGAGGAAAATAATCCATTTTTGCCACAGTAGAAGGTATGAATAAGCAAAATTTTGTCCCCTGAGAAATCTGGAAAAAAAGAAGTAGTATATTAATCATTGTACTTGTTCTGTCCTATTTGAATAATAATAACTGGCAGAAATCCACTTTACCTTTGACCTTAGGAGCCTAATAGATACTACTCTCAATGCAGATAAATTAAGATATAGAATAATTTGTATTAAGGAGATTACTTGGGCTCAACCCAGACAATTAATTTTAAAAAATAAATAATTATGAAGGTACAAAAATATCCTTATGGCTATCTTACATGACAATGGTAATTCACACTTTAAAATTCCGCTAATAGTTCTCTTTCTTAAGATTCATCAAATACACTTTTGAAAGTTTTTCTTCTCATAAACTATCAAAAACTAATGCAACAAACTAGTTAAGAGTTATCCAGAAGACTCAATTACGATAACCATTTTCTTTCATGGAAAAAACGGACAAACACGTGAAGAAAGAAGAAACAATACTTTATTTCATGGAATTTATTTATTTTTAAAAGAAACAGCATTTCCCTTTGCATATAATCTACTCCCGTCTTTTAGGTACAAGGCCTGCTACTTCCAAATACGTAATCCAATTACTACAAACTTCACTTTATTGTTTTAAAAGGCACTTAAAATGTTTTACTGTTTCTGGTTTTTTTAATCCATTCACAAAACCCATATGCTTGTAACTGAGCCCAGGCTTATCAAAATCAACATTTAACAGATATCTGCCTAAACCCTTTCATCATGGAAAACATTCCTACCAATAAACAGGCAGAAATATAACAAGGTCCACAATTTTTATGAATTTGTGAGAATTATGGTATGAAAACAGAACACTTTCTCATTATTTCCTAGAATACATACAGAAATAACCACATCTCAGTAGATAATAGTCCTTATGCAAAAAATCCCAGTTGTCTGTATAACAACTCAACTGTAACATTAAATGTTTGTGAGCTAACATAGAGTACTTAATAAGATTCCAAGCTTTTTTTTTTTTTTTTTTCCTTCACCATGATATATTTTCATGCAAGAATCATACAAATGACCAAAGAATTATCTTCAACTCTTTTTTGGAGCTTACTTATGAATGTACCACTTCATAAATAACATCATACAGAAGTAGATTATTTTAAACTTCAGAATAACATAAAAAGAATAATTTCATACATAGCAAAGGATATATAAACAGCAGTCAAACTGCATTTGGCTATCCTCATCTTTATCACCCTCACAGAACTTAAAAAAACCCAACAGTAAAACCCTCATCAACTTACAGAAGTAACTTTAAATAGCTCTAACACTTCCAAAGATACTTCAACTGCAAGGGATAGAAATAACCATCAAGTGTGAATATGCCTCAACATTTCCATGTATACCATGTTAACAAACTGAAATATCTACACTATGAAACTTCTGTTAGCTATAGGGAAATAACTAAAAACTCTGTTCTGCAGCCTTCAAAATCAAATGATGATGTTTCTCCTATGGAAACATAACTTGTATCACTGCCCTAAAAATAATCAAGCTGTCGAGGTATATTCCTGTTTTCAGCTACATGTCAATAAACAATGATTGAAACATTTTAATAGTTTTGTTCAATGCACCAGCTGCACAGAAAAATAAATCCTTTCTATCAGTCGACCTACTTCTTCAGATGAAAGAAGACTTGATGTATGTACTTGCAGTACATACATTTTTTTTTTTAGCAAATCACAATGTACCATTCAAATGATGCTAAAAATTATTCCATTTAGTTTGCTGTCATAAAGAAGTGATCTAAAAGATTACCATGGATACTATAATTGTTAGGGCACAAGGCAATGCATGTAGCTCAGCCCTCATTGGCTGTTCTCACACACACACGCACTGCAGCTTCAAGAATTTATTCAGTTTTCTGTTTTTTGGTTTGGTTTTGTTTTTTTTTTTTTTTTTTTTTAGTTTATCTGTTTCACTGAACACTAACTTCATAGTACAGTGTGCAAAAACTCAAGCTTATACATAACTTGCTGTGAGATTTATAGCAGTTATTGCTATCCCTCCAAATAATTTCTTCAGTCATTCTGTGAAATGCAAGTTTTTCCTTACTCTTCCTTACAAATGACCTCTCACCTGACTAGCATATGGAAGATTTTAATCATAATCTGTATAGGAACTGAACATTAATATTAACTTCAGATTTTAAGAACTTAATCTTCTTATTATGAATACACCTTCTGAAGGAGCCTTCTCCCTTCTCTTTACTCACTGACTACACAGTAAGCATAGGCTGAGATTAGCTGCTGTGAATACTCAGTTTAAGATCAACCTTAAATACTGCTCACTCTGTTGTATTCTCCTGTATAGTGGGCCAATAAACTGAAGAATGCTCCCCACAGAACCATAACTTGGTCCATGACAAATGATAAAGAGACATAAAAATATAGAATAAAATTATCACTAGGTATCAAAAGGTTCAGGGTGTAATCAGAGCTGCAATTCCTTTATAAATATGAGGACAAACTTTGAATTTATTTTTTTTTACATTTGCATGGTCCTTGTAGTAACTTCTGTGTGAAGTTAGCAAAGAAAATGAGGAGACACAGATTAAAGATGCTACTTATATATTTCAAAACAAAGAATTTGATCTCAAACAAGACCTTTGAGGGTAAGAAGGAGTCCTAGCAAAATCAGCCGAGGCCAGATGGCAGAGAAGCTCTTCATTAGGAATGAATATTCACAGTAACTTTCCCAGGGTTTTTTTTTTCTGACATTTCTAAGTAATCACTAACAAGGAGCTGAAGAAGCTTCCTCCACTCAGTTTTTAGAAGTACCTCAATTCTCTTCTGAGACTCTCATGCAATCCTTGTCCTAAACTCAAAAGGGATCCCATTTTCCACTTCTGACACAGAACTAAAATACTTCCTACAATCTTCTCAGCAGCTTATGGCCAGTGCACAGTGCTGAAAACCTTCTCTGCTAATATTGTGTTGAACCTGGATCAGCATCTCCCCACAAAGTGTCGAGTGTGTGCTCACTTCCATCGTTTTTGTTTCATGCATGCAACCTGAAGCAGTTTTAGGACAAGATAAAAGCATTATATTTTAGAACATCAGCTTTGTGCTCAGTTTCTATTAAAACTAGGCCCCTTCAGTGCAGGTTCTACATTCAGAGAAAGTCCTTACCTACAGTTGCACTGCTCAGTGGTTCTTTGCAAAGATTTCATTTAGCTCAAGCAACATATGAAGAAAAATATGTCTCTGATAATAAGGAAGCAGTAATATTTAAGAACTTAATCTTATTATGAATACACCTTCTGAAGGAGCCTTCTCCCTTCTCTTTACTCACTGAAATAAGAGATCACCTGAAATAAGAGATTTTTATGTTAAAGATGGCCACTACCAATACATAGGTCCTCTTAAAGAGAAATGGCCAAGCATCGAAGAAATTATTCTAGTTATGGAAGGTGGCTCTGCCATGTTCTGCAGACATCTGTATTGAAAACTGTGGGGGAAGGCTACAGTATCTGACACACAGCATCTGTCTATAGGTCATCTATGAAAGATTTATGACTGACTAATGTTTCATGTTCCTGCAGACACCTCTGACAGTTATGTTATTCCCCAGAGTACAGCAGCACTTTGGTGATCTAATTTTTTAATAACTAGTTCTCAAGTATAGTCTCAAGTTCTAGCACAAACATATTTTCTTTTTGTACTGAACCTTCATCACTTGAAATCTCTTTGCAATCACTGTGTGAGAAACATCTATCACTTTATCTATTTCCCAAGTCTCTATAGTCTGTCACAAGTTACTGATGAAGGAAAAGGTTTCTCCTCTAGATAGAAAAATTCTTCCCTGAGTAGTGGTTCTTCCATGTGAGAAATGGAACACATTTCTCCCCTCCTTGGCTTATGCTCGCTTGACTCAGAGAATGTGTGCAGTGTATTGAGCTGACAGCAATAGGAAGGCAGAAGCTTAAAGGACATCAAAAGCATTAGCATTATGAGCTCTGTGTAAATAGTCTTACTGATACAGTTCTCCAAGCTTCCTTTATCTTCTTGTACACAGAGATTAGAGAAATGCTCAACTGCTTAATTGTATGTCAAGTGCACAGTCAACACATTAAGAGTTCAGCATATTCATCTCTTGAGGTAGACAATTCAGCTGCTATTTGAAACACAAGGCTTGACTGTCTGTTACTCTTCATTTTGCATTGTTCCTCACATGAAGGCAAAGCACATAATGGTGATTCTTCCATGGTTCCCTTAAGAATACTGATCACACCAAATGGTTCATCCTACCACTTCAGTGACTGATGGAAAAGTCTCCTCTCTTACACGTACACTAAAAATAATGACATTATTGAACTTCTGAGGTTCAGATGACATACAAAAAGCAAGTACTTGTCGATCCTTAGATTCACATAACATAGAAAGAATAGCAAGTTACTAGCTTGCCAGGCATTCATAAAATGTGCTGGAATTCAACATTAAGCATATTAGCTCGTTGTATATGGCAGCTAAATAAGCTAAAGAAGGGAAAAGCTCACACGGACACATTATGCAGCAAAACAGAACTGGTAATTTCCCCTAACCCTGCGACAACTGTCCTCACTTCTGTAAAAATATGAAGTTCCTCAGTTATTGCATTTAGTTTGGAAACCTAAACTAAAAAGAACAGAAGGCTTCATTCTTTTTCCTACTAAAAATGATGTTTTAATGTCATGTCCAAGATTTTTAGAACTAGAGATACAAAGGAGAAAATAAAGATATGAAACATGGAATCTGGAATGATTAATTTCAGAACATTTCAAAGATGCATGATTTAAGTGTAGCAACTGTGTGTTTCACTTAGCCTACATAAGTAATGGACACTCTGTGAAGAACCCATCAGGAAAACTGAAAAGCATGCATCAGACAAATCTAGAAAGAAAGCGCTCCTCATCCCATTGGAAAAGTATGGAACAATCTACCACAGATGCAGTATTAAAGGCCATTCAACAACTCAATAGCTGTGCTGGTGACTGAGCAGTCACAGCTTGTCATGTAGCTGATTATAACGTGAATCTTGAACTCTTTCTCAGCTCAGGATATCAAGCTGTAGGCAAGTAATGTAGTAAAGGTCATGCATCGCATTTTATACTGAGAAAGAATTGCAATTGACTATAATCAACTATAATGGATACTAACTTGCTTTAAGTACTCTAAAGACACTCATTCCCTACAGTCACTACAGCAGGATTACAGCACAATTATTATAAAACATGTTCAATTGTTGGAATCTTTGCTAATGTTAAAATCACATCAAATGACAACATAAAACATGCGGAACTTTTTTAAAAATAAAGGCAAAAGTAGTACTATACTATTATAATCCTCTGCAGTTTTCTTGGAATCTGTTTCTTTTTCATGTTGCAACTCTTTTTCAGACATGCTTACACATATTAGCAAACTATTTAACTTACTTTTCAAGCAAAATGTCTAGTGTCTAGTGTGAAATTATCTAGTATTAAGTTCATCAAAACTTAAAGAAAATATAAGACGCCCTAAGCAGCAAGAAAAACCCTCTTTCATTTAGTCAAATCAATTTGGTAACATTCTGTAAGTTTTCTCTCACCACAAATAAGCTATAGCTACCTCTACAGTTGTAAAAACTAATAATCTCTCTGCATTTATGATTTTTCCTGTAATTCAGGCAATATTAAACAAAAAAAAAAAAAAAACAACAGGAAATAGTCAGGCTCAATGAGGAGAATGGGAAGCTGATGAATCAAGGAAAGTGTTATAAGGAAACACGCAGAAGAATTTACACAAAAATAAGCATTAGCAACTAACAGATACTCAAAGTTTGTCATTAAAATAGTGCAGCCTTATTTTTGAGAGCTTTTGAACAGCTCTGACCAACTTCAGCAGGATTAATAAATACTCAACATGTCTAAGAAGTAGAGCATTCACTCTCATTGCCATTGTTGTTGTCATGATTATTACATACTATGAAAAGCAGGACATAGTTGGAATATCAGTGTGCAAAACAGGAAATTTAGAAAGCTAGGGGAAAAAAAAATGGAAATTGCTATTGATTGCAAAATATGCCTGGGGTTTGGAGAAATAAAACCCTTCACCACACTGAATATTAATGTCTACAGGCAACAGCTAAAGAAAATAATAGCAGTGCCTGTTTTTTTTTAACTTATGTACCAAATTCACATATGAAAATAGTGCCTGTAAACTAAAAGAACAATCTCATCTGAAACAAATTGCTCATCATAGACTACTAGACAGAAAAAAGAGGGAAAAATGTAAAAGAATTTGTATTCTCCTTGAGCCTTATTTGACAAATGTAATGACAACGTCACTCTAAGGAATTAGAACATGTTTTGTAGAGCTTACTACAAGCTTCAGCACATAATATCTTTCAGTTCAATCTATTGCAGAAGCAATTATTCATATATTTTTTAAACATTTCAGACACGTAGATTTCAGGAATACCTGTATTTTTCTCTGCTTTTTATAACTGAAGAGACATGGAGAGTAGACAGATTCGTAAAATGAAAATTTCTTGAAGCTATCCAAACTGACATTCTCTTCCCTACATTCACTTTTGTTTTTCTTTTAAAGAAACATTGATCAAACTCCTCTGCTTTGTTGCTGATCTGAAGCTAAATGCAAAGCAAAATTATTTGGGAGTCGTTGATGATTATTTTTAGAAACAATGTATCATCACTTTGGACAATACACACTAACAATTTATTAGAAATTTTTCAAAGCAGCATGGCAGAAAATTGCTCTGCTTGAATAGCAGGTCTGCTTATTAGCCCAAAAAGCAAGGACCAAAGAAAGAATCCTGTTACTGTTGGCTCAAAATAAAAAGATGTGGAGGAGGAATCATTTCAGTGATGATCTATAATTTCATTAGGTATTATATGATAATACAAGTGACTGGGTGGGGAAGGAAAGAAAGAAAACCTGTTATTTGATGCGGAGAGCTGGTCTCAAAACGACAGAGCAGGAGTGTTTGTTAAGAAGGTGCTCAACAGACAGGCAAGACTATAGACCACAAAAAAAAAAAACCAAAACAAAAACAAATTAAAAAAGCAACAAAAGATTTTGCTTGAAAGCATATTCTTACATCTCCTGCAAAAAAAAGCAACTAAATAAGCAGATAATAATGGTGGCTTATGGAGTGATCAACCACAGTGCAAGAAGCAGAGAAACAGGGTTACTCTCATTTCCCTGGTTAGTTTTGCAAAAGGCTACTTGAAAAATTATGCTTTTATTGTTTAAGTCAGTCACTTTCCACTAAATCAGTCAGTTTGTCAGACAGTGAATACATGCAGTATTTGCTCATCTGAGTCAGCTTTTCTCTTATTTACAAAAGTTTTGGAAAAACCTCTTGCTTTTCAGTTTGCTGAACCAATCAACAAGCACTATTCTCCATTTCATAACAGACAGAATGAGCTAATTTCTTGGAGCTGCAATAAGTAGACATTGAAAAGCAAGCCATCTATAGGGTGTTCATAATACTTCAACATGTAAAAAGGTACAAACTGAACTTTATCTAGTTGATAATAACTTGTTTTTTCAAGCACTAGCATCAAAGTAAAAGTGGTGGTGTCAGGAAAAGAAGGTCACTACCATCAACTGGTCAAATATTTAAACCTGAATCTGAACTAAGCTTGTGTCAGCAGTATTTGTGTTTTAATTAATATAGAAATGGATCTGGTTACATGCAACAGAATATATGCAACTCAGAAACTACACAGCAGCTACTATTTTCTTATGTATAAAATTAATGCTTTCTATGATGATGATCTTCAAAGACTAGAGGCTTTAACTAAAAGGAAGAAAAACTACCACTTTCACAAACAGATTTAATCCAGAAGAGATTTAGCTGCAAAGAACTTTTCGGGCAACTTCAAACAGTCCTGAATCTGACCTGTGATTTTTTTTTACACAGTTTATGTGACTGAATATCTAGTCCACATATACAAATCCACATCTGCTTGATTAAATTAGACTGTCAGTCTCTTAGAGTAAAACCATAGCCAAAAGGCCCCAAATTATGTAAACAACCCCCTGCAGGAAGATGAAAATCTGGCTCTATATTTTCTCTATAATTCAAATGATGGAATTAAAAGCTCTGAGTAGCATGCCCTCAAACAGAAAGATAATCAGAGAATTTAGATTATAATTGCTATTGCTACTTACACATAAGCAGTAAACTTTCCCATAATACTTTACCTCTTGAGACACTTTATAGAATATCACTCCAGCTGGTACCACCACTGAAAGCTTCCTGTCCTATCAGTCCTTCTCCAATCCGCTACGAATTTACTAAGTGACAGATTTCCTCATATTGTTTTCTGTTCTTTCCATGAACTTATCTATCCATTAAACACCACTGAGATGAAGACACATGCATCTGTGGAAGCAAAGAGTTCCCTGACAGCCTTTTTTTCCATATGGAGACAAAAAGTTAAGGGCTAGCACAGCTGAAATGTATTAAGTTTCTTACTGAAGAAAGGACCTGAATTGCTAGAATTGTATCACATTTCCTTCCTAATGTGGAAAAGAAGTAATGATGTTAATAGTGAAGGGATTGCAGGTAAGTCAATATTTCAGCCGTAGCTGAAAGCTGGAAAAACGTGGAGTACGTATTGCTTTAAAGAGTGCTAATGGGGTTAAAGAAGAGCAGGGAGGAATTGCATTTGTTTTTCTTCTCCTGCATCTATATTTCAAACAGTCTGAAAAATACTGAAATCTTTTTCAACTACCTTGCTCGCTGTGTGTAGAGGTGTAAAGATGAAACTTGGGGTTTAGATTTTATATCACTTTTGCTCTCACTTCTAGGCCTGACAACTTTCTCCTGGACATGACTAAGCTGAGCAATATCAAAGAGCACAACGTATACTATTTACTCTGAAGAGAAATAGTGAAGAGAAATAATTAAGTTTTATACATAATTTGCAATTTGCTGCAATACTTCAGTGAAGAAAAAATATCCAGTATTCTTGCACAAGGACACTAGGCCTTTAAAACACAAAACAAAACAAACAAAAACAACACCAACCAACCAAATAATTTTGTCAAAAAAAAATGTGAAAGCTAGGAATAAAGTTCATTATAAGAGCACACCACAATCTGCACTAACAAGCATAAGCGTGATAAGCAACATATAGTCTTGTAACCTTCTGGATTTACAAATAGCCTCAACATTTTTCAGAAACAGGAGGCAGCTCTCAGTGCTGCAGATGCTGATCTCTTCAGTTTTGTCTGGACCCATCTATCTACCTTTAGTTAATAACACACAAATACCAATATGCTTTGAGGCACAGTTAACACCTTTGAATTCACAGAATCAATAAATCAACTCCACATGTAGAAAACTTAATTGGAAAATCCTATCAGCTTTGCAGGAAATTGTTCTGTGAGCAGCAGAAAGAAGGAAACCTTTTTTTCTTTGGATTTCTGTCCTTTAAAACCCTGAACTTCTGCAGCCACCAGCACATCCCAGAGTTAGTCCAAAACCATGTATGCACTAGACTGTCCAGACAACTGCTGTCAGAGTGTACCAAACAGTACTATTCTAGTTTCAGTCTTTCTTCTCCACGAGACACAGACTTTCACAGATTTTGTAAGAAGTTTATTAAGCTTAACAATTCTAACTATTTTTCAAATTGCACAATGGTTTCAGTGGAATTGGGAAGAATGATACACGGATGGATGGGTATTAAGTCTCATTAGAGAAACTTAGAAATGCAGGCTAAAAATGCATTCCCCTTTTCATGACACTTGGTAAAAGTTCAAACTGCATGCCTGCAAGTTTACTAGCATGACATTATCTAGTGATATCTGATTCTAAAACTTGTTTTCTGGCTCAGTATAACACTGAGTTGTAGATCCTAATTGCAGAGTTGAAGGTTTACCCATTTAAGCAGCCTTTCTTCTTACCAAGAGATGGAGAAAACACAGAGCAAGAATTTCAGAAGCCCTTGTCTGTAGCCAAACAAATCAATCTGCAAATGGAGATCTGAAGTTGTCCCTGGACAGTAAACAGATGTAGACAGGCTCTACTAAGCTGCTCTAGTAGTGCTTTGGAGTCTCCATTAACTCTTTGGGGAGTCTAGATTCTTAATTCCAGGAAGACGGTTAAAGTCACATCATATAAATACTCTGTTATACATATTAGTAAAAAATTGCAGTTGTTTTTTCAACATGTTGGATGAATTCAGACATTACAAGAAATGGTAGTATAGTATTTAAATACCTATATACCAACTGCTCCTACGAGTGGTTCCAGCCTCAGCAATTTAGAGAGATCCCTGTTTCACAAGAAGTATTTTAGGTAAATCAGATGGCATTCAAGAGCACAACACAAGCATCCCTTAATATTTTTAAGCTCATGTCATTTCCTACTACAAAAGCTGTTCTTGATAACCAGAGGTAGTGCCTAGTATAGCTTCACCAGATAAGAGATACAGAGAAGAGATAACCGGCTTCCTCTCAGGTGGCATCTCCCCTTGGTGATACTTTAATCATCATAAGAATCAGAGGTGTATTTAACAAACTGTCTCATTCCATCATAGTATCAAGCAATTCAGCAGATGCTTTCAGAATCAATGAAAAAAATGTGATTTCTTTGTATGTATTAAAATCTCTGTTAACAACAATCACTGAAAAGAATGCAGATCTTTCTTAATTTCTGCACAAAGGGAAAGATCATTCACTCACAAAATAAAATACCTCACCATAAAAACTTATCCAATTACTTACGCAACTTTTCAACCAAGATATTTTAATAAGACATCCTTTTAATCCCTGCCTGTTTAATAAAACAAATAAGACATTTGTTAGTTTATTACAGCACCCGTGCACAACTCATTTTTATGACACAACAACAATAAATAACTTAAGAACACAAATGAAACAGTCAAATCTCATAGCCTCCAGTGAAATATGACTATATGGAACACTATATGCAGTACGCATTTTGCAAAGGATGTTGACTCAGTTCCAAATTTAGCAAAATGTGACCAAGAAATAAGTGTCTGGAACTTAACCACACTGTGCTTGACCATTTTCAGTCTTGAAACTTATTTGTCAAATGTAATTTCAGCTTATAAGAATGTTAACGATCCTCCAGTTCTCTAAAGAATTAACTGCTCCACGAAGAGATTTTTTAGAACCTTACCAGTCTAATCTACAACGTAACTTACTTTAGTTACTCAAAATGATTTTATTCTGAGTAAAGCTTCCAAAGATTTCTAACATCCATGTGAAACCAACAGTGTCAGTTTTTCACTTGAAATACATGGAGATAGTTCAAGAAGAAATGTGAGAGGAGATGATTTACTTGGACAGGAGCTACTCCCTGTCTTCTCTATCAACATATCAACAGTCTCATTCTTCTTTTAGCTATACAAACATTACCAACCTCTCCATCCATATACTCTCTGCACTTATACACATCAATAAAACTGAGAGATCAAGTATGAATAGCTTTTGTCTAATTCTATTGAAATAATTTTTGTTTTTGCAGGAGGGGTAATTAAAAACTACATTAATTTACTTAGAAGTACGTGAACCTCCATGGACTTAGGTTGGTTTATAGTTAGTTTGGTTCTGCAATGCTAAAAAAAAAATCTATTACAGAGCCCACGCAGCATCTAGAACAGACAATATGTTTACTTTGAACTGTCTTGATTTTAAAGGTTTAATCCATTAGGAACTTGGATTTTCTAATCACCTTTTCTAAAATAGTAGTACTTCGAGAGAGACAAAGATCATATTTTCATCATGTTGTTGCTCTCTACTAGCTTAGTCTGTAGACACTACGTTAATAAGTACATGATACTATTAGCAGTAAAAACAATGGAATAGAAATTCTCATGGACTTCATGCTAAATAGCTACAAAAGGAGTGTTTAAGTACTATAAAAGTCTTTATACTGCATTAAATGTTTAAACTGTATCATTCTACTGCTCTGTATTATTTGCATGTTATGATATATTAAGGCCTTCTTAGATTAAGATGGATTTCTTTAGCGTGACAGACTCTTCCTCTAAACTGACCACAGCAGTATTTTTTCCTTTAAAATAGATACTGATGATTGGCCTGTACTGTGAGAACACATATTATTTTTTTAAGGTATACATTTAATTATTTTCATCCAGGTCTAGAACTACCTACCTTGGAAAAACACGGCCTTACTGTGAAAAAGGAATCTTTAAGACAAACAAAAGTTTCCTGGATTTCCATGAGAACATACCTTGGACAGAACTAGGACATGAATTTTTGCTGGGATACACTGGCCTGAAAAGCTGTGTGAAGTTACTGTCTCACAGACATGGCTTCTTTCCGTGGTGAAAAATATGATTTATACAGTTTGTACAGAAGAGGATGAATCTCATTTCTTACTATGGAATAGGGCTTAGAAGTATTTTACTTCTGGTAATTAGCAAAAGTATTTTGGCTTCATGAGGATTAAGTAAATTAGTCTAGTTCACACTGATAAAATAAGTAAGAGCATGAACTAGAATGTTTATGCTTTCTACATTTGAAAAAGTGAAGTTACACGTCTGCACTAACAGTATGTACCTCATACAATAACAATATTGTTTGTATTATGTAACAAAATTGTCTCATAATAGACAGCTATTAAAATAACCAATCCAACTAGCAATTAAAAGGGTTGTCAAGCATTGGAAAAGGCTGCCCAGGGAAGTCGCTGAGTTACCATCCCTGGAGGTATTTCTAAGCTGTGTACATGTGGCACTTAGGGACATGGTTTAGTGGTGGACTTGGAAGTGCTGGGTTTACAGTTAGACTCAATGATCTTAAAGGTCTCGTCCAACTGAAATGACTCTATGATTCTTTGAAATCTCCAAATGATGGAGTATTGCCTGTAATTAAAACACACTTCCACCCACGTTAGTCAGAGCAGCCCAAGTAACCTAATACAGCTGTTAGTCTTTATTAATTGTATCTTAATGAGGATTGCTAAGACAAATTCAATATTGAAATGCAAACAGACTACAATCAAATGGCACATAGTCTTAATTTAGCCTAAAATTAACAGTAACTGTCAAACAATGAATTAAAGAGTAAGCTGCCTGTGGTGACAGGTAATGTGTCCCAATTATTTACAAAACCAAATGCCACTGCTCTATAATAAGCCAACATACTTCTGCAAAAATATTACCACAGTAATAGTCAAGATAACACTTAAATAAAATGGAATAGTATTTCTGTCTTATCACTCTGACTACAAGTTATATTAACTGGATCCTAAAATGAAAAGTGAGATTTGTTTTCCATTGATAACCACCTCCTCCTTATTGGAAAATTCTGGGACATTGCTTATATCCCAAAGGCAGCAAGTTTTAGGAAACTTGTAAGCAGTAGGTTGTTACGCTTTGAATGATACCATCACCAGCCCTGCAGGAGACAGTAGACATCTGAGGCAGATGTGTAAAACAAACTAGAAGTTACCAGATTTCTTTGCAGATGATCCCAGAGCAGGCATTGGGAGGGAGGGTGAGAGACACCTGGGCTTGTTTACAACACAAAAAACCCTCTTGTCAAAGTAGACATTGAGCTTAGTAGGAACTGAAGGGTTTACACAGTACAAGTTGCAGCTTCAAGACAGCAACAAAACAGTATCTGTGACTTTAAGCTTTAGCCATCTAAATCAGGGTTTCCTTTTCCAAGTTGTGCATCAGGGACCACACAGAGTAGTAAGTTCTGTAAAGCTGGTAAAAGGAATACCCAAGAAGGTTCAATTTTTGCAACAAGTGACTAAATGCTTAGAAGTTAATTTTACCATCAAAAGATTTTTAGATTGGCAGTGTAAGGTGGAATAATAGATCATTTAATTTCCTCCTTTTTCTTCAGATCTGCAGGTTCCCTGGTCTACTCCGATTTCCTACTCTTCTAGTCCTTGAAAAGCAAAATCTAACAGAAGTATACTGTAGAATTAGATACTTCAGATGCATAGATGAGACACATCAGATAGATCTGGTTTAGATTAGATACATAACAGTTAATAGAATACAGAGTGCTAACCGCTATTACCTGAAATCAATGTTGGATAAGGTAAGCGACATAAGCCGTGCAACGTTATGACTCTTGAGAACCAAATTAGATTATTTCTTTTTTTCAGTTAAATTAGGCACAAAACGTTGAAAGATTACAGTTTAACTTGTCGTATGCAGGTGCTGCTTATCTCTATTTGACCACTATCACTAGCATGAGACCAGAATTGGCTGGAGTCACTGCCCCAAATAAAATAAACACTCTCAAAAGATTAAAGCAGCCATTAACATGGATTGTCTACACCCCAGCAGAACACAGTAATGCAATCTGTTCAGTGCTGGTGATCTGGCAAGGACAAATAAAATTAGTCTGACACCCGAGTACAAAGACAGAGACTTGTGGATGCTGAGTGCAGTGTCCAAACTCACACGAACTTTTGAAGTGATAATGGTTCCAGAGGAAACATTCTATATGCAACACTTGGATACAACTTTTTCTCTATGATCAAACTGGATACTCATAAAATTCTCAGCAAGAATCCCAAAGGTATTACTAGCATCATTCCTAATCCTCAACATCTTAAATAACAAACAGTTCCCACAGAAGAGGGTGGAATTCTGAAAAAAATTGTGCATCAGCTATAGAGAGAACTGATGAACAATAGTTCAGGAGCCTTAAGATAGTTAGGTACATCAAGTCTCATTTCTGAAAGGGACAGACAGACAAAGAATTTATATTAAGGAAGAGACCTTTGGTAGTCGGAAACAAACAAACAAACAAAAAAAAAACAAAAACAAAAAACCAACCAACCAACCAAACAAAAAACAAACAAAAAAACACCAAAACAAAACCCCAAACAAACCAACACTCCCACCCCCACTCCCCCCAAGAAAAAAAAACAGAATCTGGACACAATTCAGGCTTGAAAGTAGGAAG
Organism: Tyto alba; assembly: GCF_018691265.1. Lineage (NCBI taxonomy): Eukaryota > Metazoa > Chordata > Aves > Strigiformes > Tytonidae > Tyto > Tyto alba. The sequence goes on from NW_024881317.1 coordinate 17,958,691, forward strand.
GAAAGATTTGAGAATTCTAGCTTTGCTTCTTTGCTTGACTTAATCCATACACAATCCAGCCTGTTTACATGTATTTGGTACAAAGGTTTGCTTGTAAGGAAACATTGTTGTCATCTCTCTTTTTCTAGACTGTATGCAAATCATATTACTCAGAATCTGTGTGGACAGAAAGAACACTCTTCTGTATGGAATTATTTCCCAGGTCTATATGTTCTTACTCCATCCCCTGAGAGTATTGAAGAACATTATTTTCTCTTGAAACTGTATCAGTTAATATTTGAATAATTACAACTCAACAAGGAAAGAAAACAGAAGAACTACCAAAAATAATTTCAGGTCCCCAGATCAATACAGTATGTTCAACAAACTTCACAACTGTCAGATGTAGAAATGCAGCTCTTTCTGAATGACTGTCTATTGACTTCATAAAACAGTGTAGCAGAAGAACAAGACTGTATATACCATAGCACAAGAGAGCACAATAACAGCAGAACGCACAAACGGTCCATTAGTTGTTATACTTAGGACAGCAATAGGAAAGCAGTATTGGTCAAGGATAGCCTTTTCATCTCTCTGAGAAACATTTCACAGTTGAGACCACTTCAAGCATTTGTACTGGCTGTTGTTCTTGGATACTTGCATAAACAGGTCAGCTCACAAGTATTTTTTTTTCTTTTTGGTATTATGCGCATTTTCTTGCTAGCAGCTAGGTTGCTCTCAATTTCAGAACTCTGTATTATATGGCAACCTTCTTTTGTGTCATTGCTCTTCTGCCATCAAAACAGAAAACAGAACCCCCCTGACTTTATTTTCTTTAAACACAAATGTATTTACCATTGCTTTACAATGAATTTGAACAAATCAATGTTTCTCTCATTCAAATGAGTTAAAAAATGACTCAATGAGGCAAAAAGAAAATATGTCTTTCCAGCCCTCTGCTCTATGAAAGAGAAGTATACCTGCAGTAGTATAGTTTGTTATTTAATTACTTTTTTTCCTTTACCCCAGACATTGCTGAACTAATTTCATGATTGATATTATAAATATTTCAAAATAATGAAATACCGAGGAATCCTCATGCTTTGTTTAAAAATATTTAATCCTATTAAAATGTTGATTCAAATTCATACAATTTCTCCCCAAAGTTTGATGACAGTTAAGATGACAACTCAAGAAGAAATACAGTGTTGTATTTAATAACTTTTCTCATGGTTTACTGAGTTCAGGGAGAGTTGCCCTTGAAAGTGTAGTAGTATAACTTAACAAATATATTAGCAAAGAACTGTGGAGACCTTACTTTTTAGTGTCTGGAATTGAAAGACTGATTTATTTATTTTTTAACCTAAATAAAATCAATGCTTTCCATTCTTTTTTTTTCTTTTTTTTTTTTTTTTTTTCCCCCAAGTTTTGCACTGCCTACAAGTTAATGAGATTTTTCTAATCATCTTACCTGCAAAATCTCTTTTAAGGTTTGTTAGTCCAATGTTTATGAAAGCTCAGAACTCTGCTACTGACAATCACTATGTTGAAGACTGTAATGCCAGTAGCAGAACATGAATATAGCTCAGGTTTTAAAAGCACAATCTCCAATTTAAGCAGAAAAGTTCAGTAGAAAAATACACTATCTCCAAGGCAGCGAAATCTGGCACCTTCAAGAAGACAGTAAAATTTGCCACCCGATAGTCTGCCTTGAACTTTATGATCAATGATGACTATTCACCATCTTTGCTAGACAAATTTCTTATAGCAGATTGGGAAATATCAGAAGTATTAAAAATAATTCTTTTGAGGCAAGAGAAGATAAAATTAGAGTTAGCTAGCTTGAAGGTTTCTTCTGCTTCAATTTCACTTTTTTCTGATTCCTTTCTACTTAAAACACCATGAACCTGCCATTATGCCATTAAGTTTTTCTAGAAGTGCCATCTTGATATTTTTGACTCTGCCTCCTGCATTCATCCATTCCTCATGGTGAATTTATCTCATGATACATGCTCATGTAATCCTGGATGATAAAAAAATAAACGTAGAAATAATCCAATAGAAAGATTTATTTTTTTTGTGTCACTGCAAGTGGTTAGGTTTGTATCTCTTTATTATCCAATAATGAAAAGGCCCTTCTGTAAAGCAAACCAGAAAACAGAAGCTATGAATTTAACCATGAGAAACACTGCTGAATTCCCTGACATCTGTAGGGCTGAAGTTTTAGTGCTGACTAATGTAGAATAAATAGTTATTTAAAACTCTCAATAAGGTACAATATAAAGAGCTTTAAGTTCTGTTTGATATTCCAAATCCTAGTCCTAACCCTGGAGTGAGCTAAAAACCTCCTCTCCTCATACTTTCTATTAACAATCTACATCTAACAACACAAAGTATTTATGCAAAAATCTTGTGTAGCACCTATTAAAGCCATTCTGAAGGGCTTTAACACCCAGCCACACCTCGATCACAGTCAGATAGACGATCACAAATCCATGCAACTCTTGAAGACTGGCCTTATGACCAGCTGGTCATTAAAGATACCAGGGTAACAAGCGTTATTCCTCTGAGTGGCTTCAAAACACTTGCCTCCTACAGTGCTGTAGAGTTTAACAAAAATCAAACTTCACACTTTTTTGTAGATTTGGCACTCCCCCTCATCTGCTCAACAATGTTTTACCTTTTTTTCAGAACAGCATCACATTCCCATAAAGTTCCCAGCAGCTTTCTAGATCCTCATCACAAGTTACCAGTTTATGAATTTGAGTATGTTTAAAAATTGTTTCTCCTTACACTCCAGGCCCAATTCTAACTGGTTCTAAACCACCTCATCTATTTTGTACCTTTCATCTGATTTAGGAGCTTACACTAGAGCAGGAAGCATGTGAGTCCACTTAATATTAAATAAGGCTTTCCTCATTGCTCCAGCTCAAGGAATACATGGTTAAGAATATATAGTCAAATCACTGTTTATATGAACACCTTCGGTGAAGTTGATAGAGCTCACAAATACTGGGTAGGTTTGGGTTTGCAGTAGATCCAATACAATTAGTAGGTCACAGGTCCTGAACCATCTTACAAAGTGCTACAGACTACTATAAAGAAAGTTGATGTGTTTCATAGAAGTCAATCACAATAAAGTTATCAAATTTCACAATGATAAAGGTTAAAAATAATCTCCCTTACACTTCCATGAATCATTTCTAGAATTTACAAGAGTAATAAAAGAATATATTGTATTTGCTTTGTTTAAATTAATTCTGAATTAACTCAAAACTCATATTCATAGATGCACAATGCTCAGGCCTATCTCTGTAAGCAATATGTGGAAAGTTGTTTCCAGTGAATTTCAAACTTGAGGTTACGTTTCACAATTAGAAACAAACTAAATCCATTAAATGAAGACACCAAGGCAGATATATTTTCCATGCTGCAGTGCTATGGACTGTTAGAAGTTCTGTTAGGACTCCTTCACAATCACCGTGCATAGTGTCAGGAAACATACATTTGCAGTAATGGAAAAATCGATCTCTACTAGGTATTTTGTTTTCCTGACATCCTTAAGCATTGAACTTCCATTTCATGATAAAAAAATTATTAGAGTTCATAGCAGTTAAAAAACCCAAGACCCAGCCTCCAGCATCGGGGGGTGGGGGACATGGATCTCACAGTAGCACTGTTATGGAACTCTTGATGCATGTCAAATATAATAACAACAGATCACCCCCCACCCCTCCCCCCAAAATGTTAGAGCTTTCAAAGTCATAAATATGCACAGAAGTCTTCTATATCTATATAGAGATATTATAACACATTGTTCATTCTAGTGAAAAAAGCAGACAGATTTGGAATATGAACACTGCATGGCCTTGAGACCATGGATCCCCCAATGGTATGCACAGCCAAAGGTGCTAGAAGAATATCCTGACCATAACCCTTTGTAGGTGAAATTTAGTAAATGCAAGAATGCAGAATATTCATTCCGTTCTCTTTTGCATAAGCACTGTAATACAGTCTTTAATTATATACTCAATCTGGTATTTTCATTCCAGATCCCTGCTTTTAAACATTTTGCAGAATCGACAGGGCTCACTTAATCAGCAGTTTTTTTCAAATGTTCAGCTGAACACGACCATGCAAGTGTGACCCCAAGAATCTGACTTACTGTAACCTTTTGAACCCCTTGAAGCAAGGTTCAGGGCATACATGTCTCACAAAACATTAATGACCTTAGTTAAGAATGTGCCTGTAAGGTGTGCAATTACTCTACTATTTTAAAAATGGAGCCAAGACAGACAGATTAGTTTAAAAAGCAATATTAATTTTGAGTCCTTGCACTTTATTACAATTTTAGAGGGTATTTAGCAACTCAAAATTAAAAATCTAATTCCCATGTACTTAATTTTTAGTATAATGTTCAAGACAGACCCTGTGGTGTCAAATCAAAAATATAGACCACAGTTTCTCATACTTTTCTCATGTACATGATAGAAAGTAATTATTTTCAGCTCCATTTAGTTTGAAGGTCCCCTCAAGCTGTTCTGTGTACCTAATGTGGCAGGGGAGAAAAAAGCAGTAGGTAAGAACTTCTCAATCCAGAATTGCTGCCAAGGTAGTGTTATGTGTAACACACTTCCCAGGAAGAAGAAACATTTGTGTGAAAAGTTTGGCTTAAACAATGTATTTAGCATCACTGCAAAATTCTGTAGCAGAAGTGGGGACAAAATCCAACTCACCATGGTAGGTTCTACTTGCAAAAATCTCCCTTCTCTCCTGCATGCCCTATCTCATTTTGGTGAAGCAAATGGGACAAGGCATCCACACCAGTAGACCTACCTTCTCCCTAGAGAAAGGACAGAGAAGTCAGAAAATAAATGGCAATTTACAGCGGCTGATAATCAGCTAAAGACATTTAGCAAATCTATTGTTCATTTCACTGTCCTTACCAAGGTTATTACTATGGGGATCTTCCATTTAAGTTTCACAAGGGGTTGCACCATGATATTACAGAATGAACTGTTAAGAAATAGAAAAGCAAAGAACTAAGCCCAAAACAGAGCTTCTGCAGTAACAGATCAACTGCTGCAGCAGTTTAACATGGCAATGATATGAATGGGTTTAGGAACTTATTTAGCATCCAAGCTTTAGGAAACATAGATAAAGATTCATTTAATGAGTAACACTGCATCATCCATCAGCATTATGTTGCCACAGGCAACTGGCATGCTGTTAGCTTGTTAATAATTTCAGTTGGTTTCTTTGGTTGGCTACACTTAATTGTTGTCAACCAGAAAACAAATTAAAATCTTGTTTTCTTTGCAAGGCCCTTATGCTCAGCATTTCAAAACAACTAAATGACAGAAGCTAATTTGAGGGGGGGAGGGGATGTTTAGAGCTACTTACAGGAATGAGGTAGGTAGGTAGGCCCCTGTTTCTAGTATGTTTACCTATTTAGGAAGGCAGGAGGCAACTGTCCAGCTGATTTTACTTCCAGTCTTGATGCTCTGCAATATCACGTGCCTGTGAGAATGGAGAGAAGACCAGAACATGTGTTACTGTTTTACTCCAAAAGTGACACTGTAAAGTACTATTCTGCATCCATTTATCATTCCTGCTACACACCCTGACCCTGGCATCTTCATCTGCAGCGCTATTATGGAGAAATAATTTCCTCCTTTCTTTCTGCTTTGACCATTCCCAAAATTGTTATAAGCAATTCAGTATCTTGCTGTGGAGATAACAATAGCTTTTCCATCAAGAACTTCAGCTAGAGCCCAATCCAATTCAGGTTAAACAAAAGAAACATTAATTACCACACAGAGAAACAGAAAGGAAGCTTTCTGAAGGGAAACACTGGCTGACCACTGGCACACATTAACCTAGACAAAGATTGTAAAAGGTAACTTGATAAACCCAAATGCTACGCCTTAAGATTGAGATTGCTTTGTCATTGCAGAGGTATGTACATCAATGACATCTTCTTAGAAATGCAGCCCACCTACTGTTTGGTTCAGAGAAACAATGGCAGTATACCTCAAAATCCAATTTAGAGGGCTGGTTTTCCACCAGTTTGACTGCACATTCCATGTCAATGACAGAACTGAGTAAATTATCCCAGTTGATCCAGTATATTTAGTTCCTTTCTACTCATGAAACGTCCAATTGCAGATTGAGCTGTACTGATTGTGTTCAAAAAAAAGTCATATGATTTAAACCAAACAAACCCAGCAAAGCATTGCAGATTGATCTAAAAGAATCCTCAACATTAATTAAATTAACCATGAGGACCCAAGTGGTTTAAAGAGCGATATGATAATGGTTTGCTTCCTGATTGGGTGTTTGAGCATGCTGTAGTTTATCTAACTTTTTATCTGGTTTAGCTGTTAAGAGAGTAAAAATGATCAGCACATGCTCTTCTTTTAAAGCCTGTTTAGTGATATTCTGCCCAAATATCATTCCTTCTGACCCTGACTGAAGTCCGCTTCTCTATTAGTCTAAAGTACCATTAATCAAGGTCTTAAAACATTGTATCTTGTAAAGTTTTTATGGTGATCATTCTTATACTTGCTTTCTCCCAATTCTTTGAATTTCTGTTCCTCCCAGCTACAACACATTACACCTTCTTCTCTAGATACAATTTGCTTTTTCTTAACAAGTTCATATATATATATATTTACTTGTATATTTATGTAAGCAAATCCACAGATTTGTTAAATATATTTGTTTTACAAAAAGACAGACTAACAAACTCACTTTACTGTTTTCCTTTTCCACTCTCTCAGCTGTATTTTTCCTAGTATATGTTGTTGACAAACTTATTTCAATACAACACACCTTCACTGGCCATTTTTAAAGCCATAAGATGCTACCTGCTTTTCAGGTTTGGTTGAATACCAACTCATGTCAGCCACCTAGAACACTAAGTTCACTTTTCTAAGAAATGTCATTGAAATGGAAAAACAGCTATGGTAACCCGATCAGGAAGAACTAAATATCCTCTAAAATTGTACACAGAGTATTTAGTGGTGGTCACAAAAATAACATATTTAAGGTGTGGAAAACAAACATACAACTCCATTCAGTTGGGAACTTACATGCACATCTTTAGAAATGTCTACTGAAGTGCATAGGCAAAACTGTACTTTTTGACTAAAGATATCACACCTTTGATTCTCATAATTCTAAGAAATGATCCAAAATGCCAAATTAAGATAGGTTTTTACAAGATTGTTCAGATACTTTTTTCACTCTTCTCGAGGTCTTTATTTCAGACTTCTAGATTAAAACATTACCCCAACTTCACTCCGATTTCACTGTAGTGTTTATACTGTTATGTGCAGATTGTACAAGTACACATAATTATGCTAAATTTCTCATAGCCAAAGAATGGTGCTCAGGATCTTTGAGTTCGTCTGATTGTTTTCCACCAGCAACATTTCATTCACAACACACATTACAGTCACACACACAAATCATTGAGAACAAGTGGTGCATCAGTAATGCTTTTGGTGGAAACAAAAAGAGATCCCAAGCCTGTTGTGCTGTTCTGATGCCCTCACATCCTGCTGAACTGCTTGACACTCACAAAACTCAATTAACACTTCTAGAAACAGCACACAGGGAAGAACTACTCAGGGTACCACTGTCCATCAAAGTGCCCATTTGTTTCTCTGAAGTGCCATTAAAAACCAGCTGTTTTAATTGCAGAAGTTCAAAAACAGCAAGAACAAAGCTTTCTCTAGATAGCAAAAATGTAAAGTAAAAAAAATGGAATACATAAGAGACTGCAGAGAAGAGTCTCTCCTGATTACTTTGCCTCCTGCTAAAACCATCCCTGGACACTTGCATGTATCCTTTGTATAATAAAACAGAGGTTAAGAGACTGAGGGGAGGTATACTGGTCTCATCTTAATTGGGTGTAATTCATGCAACAGCAAAAGAAATGGACAAGGAGACACAAAACTTGTCTTTCAGTGCAGAGGCCATAGGAAAAGTCACAGTTATCTATGATTACAAACTACAGACTTAAATGAAACTGTCATTGCCAATACCAGCTATTAATTTGACCTTGTCATTCAATTCTAAATTCAGTTATTTGATGAGTCTATCAAAATGATTCACACATAAATGAAAGAAAAACAAATGACATTAGATTCAAACTGAAACAATCACAAGAAAGTTTCTATGGAAATAACATCAAACATTTCCAGTAAGTTCCTATGGAGGTAATTAATGCTTTCAAAATTCAATCTGTGTCTTGTTTATGGCATAACCAAAATGTGACAATCACTCACTAATGATTCATGAAGGTTTTGGTGTAGTAATACCTTGACATGATTACACTCTAGTCTAAAGTGCTATATGTTTTCACAGTTTACTATATGGTATATATTATCAATACATTGATTATATTACTGTTTAAGCTCAGATTTATAATTATGATTTAGAATTCTGTGTCTGAAAATAAAACAGACACTTCCAGTCACGCAGATGATAGTTACATGTGTTTTCTCATTAGCCCAAAGAAACATACACACTGAAGATTTTCAACTTCAAAAAGCAAAGGAGGACCTTTGTGAACAATTTTGTTCTGAGCAGTTCCATCATGAAAGGCTGAAATGGGACAGGTATACTGGAAGTGTCCATGTTTGAAGTTTATGGCAGACCTCAGGTTTTGCCATGATTAGATACTCAATTAGGCATCTGAACACTGACAGAAACAGTATCACCAAGATGTTGGAAAGTTTCCTGTACTCTACCTTTAGTTCTCAGTATCTTTTGTCACCTTGAGGAAGCAGTCTTTTTGTCCAAAGCTCTAACTTAAGACATGATAAACCTCTCAGCTATTCTACTGCTGCTGACTTTTAGCATCTGTAGTAACAGCATGAAGTCACAGAAAACACAATTATTGTTTGACTGGTCAAAACCTAAAGACACCTTTTTACAATGGAAAATTCTCTTTTTAATTGAAGACCTGATATACACCACCTACTTCTTTTTCACATAAAGCAGAGCAACAGAAGTCTGCTCTGCAGAGCTGTTGCCCTGCTGGGACCTGCTGACATGGTGGCAGCTGGAAAACCAGTCTTCATCTTTAATAATATAAAAATAAGCTGGGTTGGAGATTAGGTCTGAGAGCTTTAGCTGCATGTTGTACCCAGCTTGTGTTTCAAAGAAATTTCCTAATACCTGTCTGCACATTTCTTAGCAATCTCACAAACAAAAATCTGTGGAAATAGCACCAATCCTACCTGTCCTGAAAACTGGGGCAACAAAACTGAATTGAAACATCTTCCATTTCTTCAATAGCCAAGGAATGTTTTATCAAGAGTAAGAAAGACTAAATTATTTGATTGTCTAGCTACACAACATTAAATTAATCTGACTATTCTGTGCTGCCAGAAATGCAGCCAGTGATGCCCATTGAATCTCTGTAAACAGGACTGCGAAATCCAAAATCATAAAACTTGTTTTCATGTCCCCAACACTGTGAACATCTACACTTTATTGTACATAATCATTTTTTTAAAATGTCATCAGATAAGTAGCTCTTCTTTTCCTAGCCACTGAAAGCTCAAAATTCTCAATTAAATGAGTTCTAAGGTAGTTTTTTTTCCAAATTAAAAATGGTATGGATCTAAGTTGAACCACTGAAGTAGATTTTGACTACATAAGTATTTATACACTTGCATTAAAACATCTTAAGAAACAGGAACCAGAGGAACTCTAATACTGGGAAAATACCTTGGAAAAAAGGGTTACATTTTATACTTACAATGCTCAATCTGATAAACTCATGCCACTTCTGTTTAACTTTATGAAGCAAATGTTTTTGGTTTTGAAATACAAAGTTGTCTGGTTTCACCAATTAGCTCATTCCGTAGCCTTAATTTCATTAAAGGAGTAAGTTTCAGAGAATAAAAATGATGTCATATTTCCACACATACAAAACCCCTAAAACATGTAATTTAAATCTCCATTATTTTTCCCTATGTAAACCAATTGTATGACTTCCAAACTACTTCCTGAAAAATGCCTTTTTTTTTCCCTTTTACAGTCAGAAAATTGAGACAAAACCCACTGAAAATTATAAAATAAATATTATCTATAAACTAAAATACAAATCTTGTGAAGAGTATTTAGTATGGTGTGTCCTGACTTTTTGTTAGAATGTGAATTCACTTTTGTCTTACAAACTCTCAAGAATTGTACTGTATCCTAAATCACAAGTATTAAATTCCAATTCCAAGGGTTTTTTTCTCTCTCATCACCATCAGTACTAACATTAAATAATAAAGTACAATTTTGTGAATAATATGAAGTCAGCAAGTGCATTGATATAGGTTTCAAAACAATTGTCACTGGGCATAACATATGAAAAGCTTACTTTTAAAATCACATTTTAGTTTATTTTGTCCTGAATTAGAAGAGTTTAAACTCATATAAATCTACCTGCATGCTTAGTTATGCAGACATCATTAGACTGTTCACATGAAAGCAAACATCTAGTCACCAATACAACAGTGTGTTTCAGATCTTTTGGAACCCATAGGAAGAAATCCTAACTTCAGTGAGGTCAGAGAAAGTCTTTCATGAACTTCACCCAATATGTCTAATCTTTAAACAGTGCCAACAGTAACTGTTTTTGCCGTGGATTCTAATTTTTTGTGGTTTGAAAACTTTCATATTAGCATGTATTTCAGTTTAATATATAGAGCATATTTCTCTGTATGTGTGTGTATGTGTATATATATACACACACACATATATAAAAAAATCTGCCCTGCTTGTTCATTATTATCTCCCATGAGCCTCTCAGACTTTGGTACAAGAACACAAACCATGAACTAGTTCGCAATCACTAGTTATTTTCACTAATCAAAGTTGCTAATCAAAGTTTCTAATTGCAACTCTTTTCTATCATACTCCATTACGGGCATACAAAGTTATATCTTTCACTAATATAAAAGTAAGTCCTTCATTTATTTCTAGGTGGTAGAAGATGAATGACTTATTTGAAATGTATCATCTTAATTTCTGATTATTTCTAATTAACTGATCTGCAACAAATTTCTGAGAAAAAGCTATTTCTAAATTTTATACACATGCAAAAAAACCACAACAGTAACTGAACAAAGCTACATTATGAACTTTCTCTGAAAGATATCAGCAAATTGATTTACAAGCATACAGACACTTCATTGGTAGACTACATTAGGAAAACCTGTTGCTAGAAAACTATACAAACTTCAGCAATTATATGGAGTACATTGTAACTGAAAACTGAGCTACCGTCTTCTAAAAGAATATAAAATGCACACAATTCAAGTTACTCTTCTGCACTTTGCACCAATCAGTTTGCTGACTTCTCTGGGAAAACATAGCCATAGTTCTACCCTTCAAGATTTCTTTACAACAGTTCATCAACTTTATAAGGACAGCTTCACCTTTACAAATAATAAGTACAATTTCACTTCTAAAAGAATCATACTTTCCTAACTGTAAAGCATACCTCTAGATATAAAACCTGACAACCTCCAAAGCCCACTAATGAAGAGTAGTACTATACCATATTTCAAAGTATCTGATCAGGTGTGATAGGATCCTTCTGGTCACTACTGGATGAGAAAATATGATACAAAACTAGAGCAGACATTATGTATTGATGCCTAAAGACTCACAGCATAAAGCACAGCCTCCTATTGATTTTAGCTTCATGTCACAAGACCTATTTTCCTTTAAGTCCTGCTTCACCACATAAAGCCATTTTCCAGTTGCCACTCTCCCAATAATGCAGAAAAAAAGATTGACTTGGAGGTTAGTGAGAGCTTCCTGTAAAACCTGGGAATCTGCTACTGCTTTATATAATCACGGAAGCATTGTTTCTCCTCAATCAGCTTCTTAGAGCTGAGAATTGAGAGAGAAGAAAGGCGGACTATGGCCTGCCTCATCAACACTGTATGGCTGAGCCGTGGTAATTTCAACAGACTGCATTCAGAGAGCTACTTGGTTTGCCGCCCATCTGTGCTTCTCACCAGCAGCTTCTCAAGGGTGAGGGGTGGGTGGGAAAAAGAATGGAGAGCGTCAAAGGCACTGAAACACGCAAAAGTCTGTGCTTTGCTAAGTGATTACTTCTGCATCGTGAAATGCCAGCAGAGCAAATCTGACCTCTGTACAAGAGAAGATGATTAAGGAAAGAGAAAAATGACTAGGGGAAATTCTCTGTATGATTTAATCAGATGGAAGAGAAAGGATATGTTTTGAACCATAGACAATAACTCTTCTATCACTCAAAATATATATCTATAGCCTAAATGTTAATGAAGGTTTTCCAAAAAAAAAAAATTACTCGAAATCTCTTGTTAGAGGAAGACCAAAAAGAGAAAGACCATCTTCTTTGTTTTTCAGAGATGCTCTAAGTGGAAAACACGATGATTATATGATGAGCTGTCACTCAGCTACAACCCACTCACTTCTATTACTGCTCACTACAGCTGCTTTAACATTCAGTCAGCTCAGTTACCTCTTATATTCATTACATGCAGAAATTCTCAAATGTCCCTTATCATACAGGACAATCCTTGCCCTCAGAGTCCAAACTGATTTAATCTCTTTTTGCTTTATTGGAATTTAGGACTGAATTGTGAAAGAGACAAGAAACCTTGTTTCCATATCATTTGAATTCCTGCACCACACACATTTTTCTCTGCCCTTCCTTTGCTCTCTTGAAGACTGAGGTTATACGGTACAGTGCACCATTTGCATATCAAAAGCAACAGCACTTTACACAAAAATGAAAAGCAGCCACTTTTCTGGTTTCAGTGATTAAGAGCTTAAGACATGAAAAGAATTTCCTTCCTCTGAATCTCTAACTCCAAATTCAGGTGTAACTCAGTTCATCAAGACTGGTTCAGATAAATATCTTAAAAATTAAGAAGCTCCCCCACTGTACTGTTACCTGATAATTATTTGCCAGAGACAGAGTTCATTCTCTTTCCAGACCCTTTCCTTCTGGAGCAGCTAGAGACTTCACTGTCTTAACTGAAAGAACATAATTAAGAAAAACATGCAGACAAGTTCAAAGGTCATCAAGAAACAATTCTTATTTATCTCATGTTACATACAATGTGTCTGAATGGCACTACCCCATTTACTAGGGTATTTCAATGTTTCTTTTCAGCTGGCCACCATGGCCTCAGATGTGTCAGATTTTGTTATTAAAATAAGCAGGATGACTTTCTGCTCTGCCTTATACAATCTAAGAAAATAACATATATGCAGAACAGTATTCCAGGTTACTGTAACTTCATGCTAAGGTAGCAACCTTGCCCTAGGTTACTACATGATGCCTTTTCTGAAGCAAAATGTCCAACACTGGTGATAAGAACATACACACAAGTTATTATTGCAGAATAGCTAGCACACCATGAATTCTAAACTAGCTTGTGACCTTCATCAAGCTCCAAGAGACACAGCTTGGATACTGTATTATTGCACCCCATTTTTCTCAACAGGAGGCAGAACTGATTGAAGCACACGCTATATTACCTGCTACAGTTCAACATGCCCCTAACTGTATCACACAACTTTTACATTCTCAATGTATCAGACCAACCTCCATTACCCTACATTCAGCATCTATCCCCCAGAAAGCAGACAGGCAAATAAACACATAAATACAGACATTCCTAGTTCTGTTACTGGGAAAGACCCTTCCTGTACCTTAATATGTGTCAGTAGCCTAGTGCTTGGCATACTAACAGACAGGTGAGACTGAGGATACAAGCTGTTGTATCCTTGTGAGGCACAATAACTGGCCGTCTATATGTTGTTCCCCTATTCTTTTGACTGATGGTCACATACATCAGGTAGATGAGTGCATAAAAGCTTTAAAAGGTATAAGAGAGGGATGTGACTATGTCCTCTCTCTCCCACAACATGACTGCGATTTGTGACATCAATTTTAATGACTTCCCTGCCTAGAAAGGTACCTGGCCACCCACACATCCCAGACAGAGTGATGAGGTAGGAACAGCAGAATGAATGACTCAGAGAAATACCAGCTGTTTACCGCACTGTTTCACTACTGCCAATACCAACAGCAGTGGGTGGTGTTTGAGCTGTTCTTGACCCTGCCAAATCCCTCTTCAACTACTTCCCGCTATTAGAAATGTTGATGTGTTTCCAAGTCCTACCATGAACGCATTACCGATTTCGCAAGGAAGATCTGTCTGCTTCAGATGGTTTAAAAGAAAAATAGCTAGCAGACAATTCTTACACTCAAGAGAACTATGCTGTATTATGAATACACTGGATTACACATTCATTTGACTTGTACCAGCCAATCAAGATAGTTTATCATTCATGAGTCACCTAAAACCCTTCTTAAATCCTCAGAGATATCTGATCTATTTCCCTATATGTCTTCAGTTTGAGTCAGATAATTTAAAGAAATTGCAGCGGATCAGAAAAAAGAACCAGTATTTAAAATCAGTCAGTCCCAGTAAATTTTCTTCCATTTTTCATCTTTTCCTTACTTCATAAAGCACACAGTGCAATGGCATGCTCATTTAACATAACAAAAAAGTGGTTATGAGTACACAGCTATTTGCATAGCAATTTTAATGCTAATCCATTTTCATTTTAAAATAAATTTTATCAAATTCTCAAACATATTTCTATACTAATGCTCCGTGCCTCAGATGAAGCCAACAGTCATGCCACTACCATGTTTTCACAGAGAAGTAACAGGATAGTGGATCTACAGAAAACCGAGATCTCAAATGCAGAGTAATACTATTGCCACCATTCTCTGTAACCCTTATAGGATTACAACTCATCTGGAACACTATATCCCTTTATTGCACTTCAGGGGATAAAAAGGAGAACCTCCTGTAAGCGTTAAGTGGACTAGTGTCTGAAGTCATGCATCTTAGGGTGAATAAATAGTTCTCTCTTTAATGGTTGCCAAAGCAGATATTGAATTTCTTATTAGTTATTTGGAGAAGACTACACCCATCTTTCTAGAAGGACTTGCTTTTGTGGGTGTAGATCTGTGCTGATTCTTCTAAGTCACTGAAAAGCCCACATCTTACATGGAAAAAAAAACAGGTGTTCAAGAACCTGGCTTCCCCAGAGTCTGACTGGACTTGTTCAGTTGGAAACAAGCGTGAGAAGAGTAGCCATGTTTCAGTACATGCAGTCTTACACTGGCAGTCTGCACCAAACACAAATGAAGGAACATGATTTCTCTATAAAACTTCATAAACTGGTAAGAGGTAAGAGGCACCCTGAACATAAATAGGTATTGATACCTGGCAAAGACCAATGTGAGCTAAGGCAGCTTAGCTAACCACTGACGGGTTTACAATAGTCAAAATCAAACCAAGGCTGACGGGATATGCATGTGTTAGAAGTAAGCATCTTCCACAATTCTATTTCTCATGAAGCATGGAGAAGGAACTTAAAATTCCCAATTCAAACAGCATATACAAACCTCTTCAAAAAGATCACAAGTCATCTGTCAAAACTATCTTTTATGTCCTGCACCATCTTTAGTCCAATCCTGCCTTTCTGTCTGCCCGCCTGATGTATTCAGAGGTTGTTGCTGGAGTCACTTCCTCTTGTCTGTCCTATTTAACTAATGTAATTCAACAGAATAAAATAAACTATTTCTGCAATAGCAGGAAGGCACATAGTGAACTGTGGAATACCTAATATACCAATTCACTTTATTCACTGGATACAAATTTTACCCAGAATACCTCACTATAACTGACTGACACTAAAACAGAACAAATAATTCAGTCATCACACCTGCACCCGGAACAGTCTGTCTTGTTCAGGACTGAGGTCATCTAGAGAGGGGTGTTTGCAATGCAGCTGCTGTACTTTACATAAACACAGAGCTTCCACGGAAATTTGAATGCTTGCTTCTTCCCCCTCTCTCCTCTCCCTTCCCCCCCATCCTTTTTTTTTTTTTTTTTTTAAATATAACTTTCCTATATACTTTGGAAAACTATAAATTTCTATCCCCCACTGCCTTCTGTAGGCAGCTGTCTTTTTCCTAATTTGAGAATGAACTACATCACAAAATTATTACCTATTGTGAATTACAGAACTGTCTAACATTTAGTATGATAATAACGGAAGGATTTTAACTGGATTTATAGCATAAGAAACTACATTTTAAACCACCTAACTCTACTTTCTCAGAAGCAGGCAAGACAGAGCTTTAAAGAAGGAATGTCCAACAATACAGGTAAGTGTGACAAACTGATTTTTTTATGCTTACATGGTTATAGCCTTTTAGTAGCAAAATAACCCAGCATACACTCACTTCTTCACAATGCTAAATTCCTCTCCAAGACTGACCCTCCTCCTCCACATCTGTCATTATACTAAATAAATAGCTTAAAATAATGGAGAACAGTTTCTGCCATTTCTCATGTGCTAAATGCATATTCTCTTCACAATATCCTTAATGGTTCACTTTTATTACAAGCATTACTTGGTATACACCTTCTCAGTACTTGCCAAAGCCACATTCTAAACATATTCCAAACTATGCTGGTAAAGTATGAAATTCAGATTTACTGTACAGTATAACCAATATTACATTGATAGCTACCATTTAACAGAGACAGTCTAAAAATTTTGCAACACAAATAAATGTTTAGAAAACCCCAAGATAACAATTATTTTATATATATATGTTGTCACGTATGAACAACCTACATCAAAACAGACTCAAGCCCTCATTTTGTAAGTAGCTCTGCAAGAATACACCTTTTTTTTACCCATGTTCCTGAAACAAGTTGAAAAAGATAAACAGTATCAGCCAGTCTAAGTGTCCTAACTGAGCCAAAGCCCCTTACTGAAGCAACCTGGGAATTTGCTTCAATAAGAATTCTTAAGGGAACCCATTCAAATTCTCATATACACTGGCAAAACAAGCAGGAAATTCAACAACAACAAAAAAAAGGAAATATATTTGCACATTTCAATGAATTAAAATAATGCAGGACTTTCATTCTTCTCTATTAAAGTTCCTGTGTATATGTAAAAGAGGATGAAGAAGTAAAATTTTCTGTTTCAACTTCAGATTGTGCTAGAAGCAGCATCAAAAGATGGAAAATGTGTCTGCCAGTCCAGCTGAATATCATCTAGTCAACTGTTATTAAAGGTTCTTACTGAAATGAGTGGCAAAATCAGCATTGCCTTCAATAACAAAGAATCTTCTCTGAAGCTAAAAAAAATACAGCATGGTTGTTTTGCAATTTTACTAAGCGTGCTTGTATTACATCAGCTTTTGCATCAAAGCTGGGAGTGCAGAGGAGGGCAGAGCCAATTTTATGAACTGATGTAATCAAGCCTAGCATCTCTGTGGGGTTTTATTGTTCCTATGGTCACAATGACATCAGACAACTCTGCCTATTTAGTAGTGTAGGGCAATTACAGTTCTTCATCTCTGCTCACACACTTCTTTATTCTTCTCCTCCTGTTTGTACATCCTGGCACATTAGGAGTCAGACTGCATTTCAGTCAGACACAAACACTTGCCTCAAATCTCTCCCCCTCTGTCTCCTCCCTCCTTTCTCTAAAAGTTTCCAGCTATCACAGGCAAAGTCAAAACTTTTTTTAAGTGGAAAGGAAGGAAGGAGAAATCTCAAGAATTTAACAAAGCACATTTAAATACTTTAAACTGGGTCATGAATTTACACACTGTTCAAATAATAGCTGTGTTTAAGTGTAGCAGATATTTATCCATACACAGAGCTGACTTGGAAAGATTATGAAACTGTCCACCTGAGGGCACAGGGAGATGCTTAATTGGTACTCCAGCCCCACAGACACCCACACTGAAGTTAAATTACCAGGCTTGATATTCTTAGCTTTCTAGTTTGCATGGGTCCATATATGTGTTTCAAAAGGCTCCTACAAGTAAGCAAATTCACTTTTCTGTATCAGTTTCTACACCTTAAAATGGGAATAATTACAGTAATCTTAAAAAGAATTTAACACATAAATTGAAGAGAAATTGATTTACTTTCTGTTCACATAATCCAGCCCTGGAATTCCCCTTCTAATTAATTCTCTCATCTGAGACACAACATCTAGGCCAGATACATCTGCACTGTGCTCCGAAATTAGCTATAGCTATCTTGGAATCCAAAACAGACAAACATACTGTAATACCTCTAAAAAGTATATTTTGCAGTTCTCCTTTGTACTGTAGAGCATTTGTGTGAGCAACTTTCATATTCTACCATTAGGGGAAATTTTTTTTTTTTCCATAGTGAGTAGCCTTATCATCTAGAAACAAACTTCTACAGAATACCTTAACGAAAATATTTTTACACATGGGAAATACTGTAAAACCGACTGATAAATGTAATCTGTTACTGAAACCTACCAGAATACACACAGTACATTTTGTAAATTTTCTCACTAACAGATTTCTTGAATCTGCCCTGCTGTATGGCACACATATATCTGCAGAGTAGTTGGTATCAAAATTCATTTAAAAAAAAAAAAATCCACCATCAAACTAACCAAACTATTAACCAAACAAACCCTCCAGTCTCACCTCTTCTTCCATGTCTTAAACTATTGGGAGCAATTAATAGAGAGAAAATAGCAGGAATTTAGATACTCCAATTCCTAGATTTTTTTTGTCTTCTTCATTGAACTAGATCTTTTTCAAGGTTTAAGGAAGGCAACATTTATGATGCACCTATACTACAATAAAAGTAAACTTGCCATAGACTGAAAAAAATTAAACGTCATGTTATTCACATTAGATTATTTCACATTTCTTTTGTTATCCATCTCATATATTATTCAGCTGGAGTCAGACAAATCTTTTCCATAGATAGAGTTTTTTATAAAATGTAAACAGTAAGAAAAATATGATTCTCTATAGCTGGATTGCCTACTTCAAACCCTGAAACTGATAATTTTTGTCAGCTGTCCTTCCCCTTAATAAAAAAGAGCACAATCCCTGCACATCTGCTATTATCTTTGAGAAGCTTCCCAAGTAACATGCAAAGAAACGAACGAACATTTTAATAACTAGAAGTCAAATGCATTAGAAAAGAGCTGTTATAAATATAAAAAATACAAGCATGTGTTTTTATGGCCAGAAATAAAATGTTACGTACATGTTGAAATGTATATATGTATTATATGTTTATATAAAGGACATGTAATATATAGGTATCTCTATACTGCATCTATGTTATCTATATGTGTACATTATTGATAGTTACATGACTATAAATATACATGCATTTATAGATAGATATACATATCTATAAATACACATGTATTTATATATATACACATACATTTATATATAGATAATATACATACATATAATATAAATATATGTACATATACATTTACATGTATATAATATATAAATATACATACATTTATATATAGATAATATAGATAACTAACATCACTAACACCACTTTTTTTTTTTTTTTTCATTTGGGATAAATTGTCAATTCAAAATACAGACCCTGATATGCCTCAGTCATTAACCCTACTGTAAGCCATGCAGTTAGATCCTAAAGGATTTATTTTGTATTCTTCTTACTAGCAGTTGACAGACATCTGACAATGCAGAAGCGTAACATTTCATTTAACTTATTCATAGGCTTATTCCACTGAGCCCCCCAGATGTGTTAGCAGAAGAAACAGAAAATGTTATGGTGGGGGGGGACGGGAAACCTGTTTATAACAAATAGCCCTTGCCTTATTAATTTCTACCAAAAACTAAGAGGCATTCATTCAAAAAAAAAAAAAAAAAAAAAGTTTTCTTAAGTATTAAACTATTCTTGGTTCATTAGCTTGCTTGCCTTTTTTTTTTTTTTTTTAATTGTGTGGATTAAGGTACATGTGTTGCAGAAACCAGTAAGAAATCTTTCAAAGGAGATTCCATCAAGCCTTTTTCCCCCTGAACTTATCACTTCTTTCTCTGGCAGAATGAAGTTAGATTACAATGGAAGACATGTATCTATTTCTAGTTTTATGTCACTTGCATTAAGCAGTATATAACAAAATGCAACTAGAAAAAAATATAATAATCCATAAAATATATTGAAATGTATTTACATTCCATTTAATTTCAAAAGCCTTCCATTAACCATTGATTTCATGCCTTTATTTAACCCGCAAAATCTAGAGAAATAATTCTTTCTTTTTTTTAAAGACAAAAAGACAAAGCATACTGTGACAGAAGTGGAGACAATAGATAAGAGTTTCTAACAAAGTCACACCTTTCCCAACTCTTCACAGTGGTTCAGATAAATCCAGTGTCCCACTGGCAGTGTAGAGAAAGAAAACACTCTGCCAGGTATCTGCTCAGGTTTGCTCCTTTGCCTGCTGCACTCAAAATGCATGTAATTACCATCAGGTGAACCAGTCATTTACAGAAGCACTTCTGAAGTGCTTGAGATGGTACAAATGAAATATTTCAAATAATCAAATACAACATTTCAAAATACAGTCACTTGCTGTAGTGATAGACTAATGAGCTATGAACTGCTGTACAAAGGTCAAATTAGAGAACAAAAGACCTCTGAAAACTGGTAGAAGTACAGATCAAAGTAATTAAAAAACACTGAGAAGATATAATTAACATGTAATTTAAGTAAGCTCAACTTTTCAACATAAAAACTTGGCCAATAGCAGAAATCTATCAGAAACTAAATTGAGTATGATGACATGTATTAGCTTTAAAGATAAGTATTGGAGCTTTTCTTTTTTTTTGCATTTCAGTTTGCTAACAGTTTAATTTTCTTTACCCTTTCTGTCTGAAGCACGTAGTGTAAGGAAGACAGTTGGACAGTGATGAGTTCTGGGCTGTTTAGAAAGAATAGAAGTGTGACATAAACACACTACTACCTGATAACACAGTTGTTATCATAACCTAGGGCAAAAAAAAAAAAAAAATTCTTTACCTTGACTATAAGCGACTAAATTCTGCACAAGGACAAAATATTCCCAGTTTACCTAGAAAAGTTTATCAACTCTACCTTTTCACTGGAAGAAAACTAATCCTGTACATTAGTTAGAAGACTAACCTTTTACATTGTCCATTGATTAATGGAGAATCACATACCCAGCAACTTATACATCATTTGTAAACTTCAGCAAAATTTATCATCCTTCCAGAAAAGACAAAGGTGTTCCATAATGATACTGGCAGAGTATCTTTCCATATTGGTAAAATGAAAATGCATTCAGAGCACCACCCACAGCCTAACATTCAATAGAAAGATGGTCATCCTGCAGAAGTAAAAATCTGTTTAAATCAAGAATAGAACAGAGTCTCTGCCTAAAATCCCCAACAGATCAACTGTGTAACTGAATAGAAGGACACTGGGCATCACAGGGAAAAACAGACCCAATTTTAGCAGTCAGAAAATATAATGGGGCTTGCAACTGGAAGTGAATTAAGCTATAGGCTGGAGTCAAAATAGTGCAACTAACCTTAAACACAGCCTCATGTATTACAAAGTTACCGTATTGCTATACCAAATAGCACAAAAGAGACTGCAATGCTGATTTAAAAAAACTTCCCATATAACAAAATAACAACAGTGCCTGGCAAAACGAGCCCTGATCGTCAACTAGGTACATTGTGACATAAGTTAATTGTAATATTTCCCACTGACACACAAACTGAAACAGAAAAACCCACCGTAAGAAGAGGATGACATGTCTAATATCAAACATGAGAAAACAAAATCTAGTTGTTTTTCACTCTCATTTCAGATATTCATCTATCAAAAGTGTTGAATAGATAATATACCAGGGCAACAACCTAGCAGAAAAGGGATACCATATCCTAACTTCCTGCTTTGTAACTCTGCTTTGCATGTGGGGCATCCTAAATTACAATTCAAACTTTAATCTGAACAGAAAAGCTTTTAATATACTATGCAAAACAATAAACCAATTAACATACTTCAATAAAGCCCTAGGAGAGATGTACTTTGCGTGGGATTGCCAGACTTTCCAAATAGCTGTTGCTACTCAGTGCAGACCAAGTATTTCAGAATAAAAAACAAGAAAAGGAATCCCAAATTGTGCACATGATTTGCAGTGTGCTTCTCAAGAATCTGTGGAAGTTTTTCCAGATAAAACAAGTTTGTAGATTAATGTGTATTTTTTCCATCTCTGAAATTACATCTCTGCAATTACTCATATAACAGGGTAAAGTGTTTTGTTTTGTTTTTTTTGTGGGGCTGGAGGGGGGTGCTTTGGGAGAGGCCTCACAATCAAATTATTTCACAAAATTGTCATTGCAAAATGGTTGGGATTGGCAGGGAGCTCTGGAAGTCACCCTGCCCAAGCAGAGCCACCTAGAGCCCAGCTGCCCAGGGCCATGTCCAGATTTTCAGTATCTCCAAGGATGGACACTCCACAACCTCCCCAGGCAACGTGTGCCAGTGCTCGGTCACCCTCACAGTGAAAAAGTGTTTCCTGATGTTCAGATTGGATCTCCTGTGTTTCAGTTTGTGCCCACTCCCCCTCATCGGTTCCTAGTCATTATTATTTTTATAGACTACTGTCACACCTAAAGCTTTAAAAACCCCAGTTATACAAATGTACAAAACCCTGTGTTTAAAAAACAGTTTAAAAAGGACAAGAATCACTATAAAAAAAAACTCAAGCAAGCAAATGAGGACAACAATGTTTAACTTCAGCCAAATGAGAATTCAAAGGCTAAAAAGGCACAGCTCAAACAGAACCTTACAGACCAAGAGGAGAGTCTCTCTGAAACGAGACATTGCTGGATGTATGGATGGCCACCACCACCACCAAGGCTCAACAAGCTGATCCAGCTTCACTACTGCCTTGCACATCCACAGAACTACCTGACCATC
Organism: Tyto alba; assembly: GCF_018691265.1. Lineage (NCBI taxonomy): Eukaryota > Metazoa > Chordata > Aves > Strigiformes > Tytonidae > Tyto > Tyto alba. Next base: position 17,981,574 of record NW_024881317.1, read on the forward strand.
TCCTTAACATTTGCTGTCCTATTCTAACTGGCACCAAGCAGAAGACTGACTTGGTCCATGTGCTGCTCACTGCAATACGGTCTCTTCCCCACCCCCATTACTTTTAGTGAGGTTCTCTAGAAGCTGCTGCATTGGAAATTCAATATGGGAAGAAATCTTTAATTATGTCTTACATTACAATTTAAGATTTTCCTGATACCGAAACAAACCCACTATTTAGGTCAGATGGGAGAAAAAAGGTCTCTGTCTCATACAAGCTGGATTTATCAGCCATGTCCAAATCATTCCTATCACACATACATGGTCTATATGATCTAAACACATGCTGTCAAAACATCTAGGATTTCCGTGCATCTGTAGCTCCAGAGGAACTATGACTCTCAATGTGTATGAACTGAATGTCCCATGGCCTGATTAGAACCACTACAGGAATTCTGAGGCAATCATCCAAAGGCCTCACAAGGCACCCAGACAAGAACCAACCTCACACAACTGCCAGACACACAAACCCACAGTATTCCAGAGAACAAATCATGGTAACAGGGCAGAAAGCCCTTTTAAGGTAGAAGCTGAACTTTATTAGAATTGGTCATTCCAATACTACAGGGGAACTACAGGCCAGTCAGCCTCACCTCTGTGCCAAGTAATATCACGGAGCACATTCTCCTAGAAACTATGCTAGAGCACATGGAAAATAAGGAGGTGGTTCGTGACAGCCAACATGGCTTCACTAAGGGCAAATCCTGCCTGACTAATTTGGTGGCCTTCTACAACAGGATTAGAGTGCTGGTGGATGAGGGAAGAGCAACTGACATCATCTACTTGGACTTGTGCAAAGCATTTGACACTGTCCTGCATGACATCCTTGTTTCTAAATTGGAGAGACGAGGATTTGATGGATGGGCCACTCGATGGGTAAGAAAATGGCTGGATGGTCACGCTCAAAGAGTTGCGGACAACAGCAATCTCAAGCACAAATCCAGGCTGGGCGAGGAGTGGACGGAGAGCAGCCCCAAGGAGAGGGGCTTGGGGGTAGTAGTGGATGGAAAACTGCCTGTGAGCCAGCAGTGTGCACTCGCAGCCCAGAGAGCCAACCGTGTGCTGGGCTGCAGCCAGAGCAGTGTGGGCAGCAGGGCCAGGGAGGGGATCCTCCCCCTCTGCTCCGCTCTGGGGAGACCCCCCTGCAGTGCTGGGTCCAGCTCGGGGGCCCCCACCAGCAGAAGGACACGGAGCTGCTCGAGCGGGGCCAGAGGAGGCCACAGAGATGCTCAGGGGCTGGAGCAGCTCCCCTGGGAGGCCAGGCTGAGAGAGTTGGGGGGGTTCAGCATGGAGAAGAGAAGGCTCCGGGGAGACCTTAGAGTGGCCTTCCAGTGCTTAAAGGGGGACAGGAAAGGTGGGGAGGGACTCTTTATTAGGAGGTATAAGGATAGGACAAGGGATAATGGTTTTAAACCAAAAGAGGGCAGATTTAGATTAGATCTAAGGAAGAAATTCTTCCCTGTGCGGGGGGTGAGGCACTGGCCCAGGGTGCCCAGAGCAGCTGTGGCTGCCCCCTCCCTGGGAGGGTTCCAGGCCAGGTCGGACGGGGCTTTGGGCAACCTGGGCTGGTGGAAGGTGTCCCTGTCCGTGGCAGGGGGTGGAACCAGATGATCTTTAAGGTTCCTTCCAACCCAAACCATTCTATCATTCTGTGATTCTGACATTGGCTTCAGGAGGGAAGAATTGTCTCTGTAGGGACTTCAAAGTCTTTAGAAAACAGATGGCAAAATTTGATAAGTTATAATGCTGCTTTTATTGGGCTTTAATTTACACAAAACTTAAAAGCCTTTGTGTTTACCAATGAGCAGAAAATAAAAATCACTCTTTCTGACTAGCTTCATCCTCAAAAGTAAATGATGCAATGCGGTCAGGTCAATATTCTCCCAATCCTTTGGAAATTCTCACTCTAGACAAGTGTTTGTTAGTGCTTAAGCAGTTTTTCTCTACCACCTTTCACAAGGAATTTGTAGTATGGATTAGCTTTAGGGTTTTGCATACCAGAGACTTTATGAACATGGTCAATGTCACAGTAAAAAGAAAATTCTGCTTCCATAATTGTGCGTTCCATCTGAGATACCAAAAAAGAAAACACGATTCCAATTCTTTAACCTGTTTATATGGGCCAAATAAACATCATGAATCATTACTGGACAAGCAAAGACACCAACCACTGACTCCCACTGTTGTAACCTGAACAGAGTCAGGGTCTTACCAACAAACACTGAAGAGATGTCTGGGGAGAAAGTTAACTGCAGTCAGTTCTTCCCTAGAATATATGAATGCCTCTAGATGACTATAAAGAAACTTTTTAAACCTAACTTGAAACAAGATTTTTTTGCTGAATATTTGTGTGAATTCTTACAGACTTTCACCAGAGAAACTATCTAAGCAAGGCTTTTACAATCCACCCTCGCATGTGCACCTTCATTATTCTATGTACATTTAGCATCTGAATTTTCTTCCCTAACAAGCTTTTAAAATTATTTCCAAACATGAAATAGCAGAGAACTGTCTGGCAGCTCAGGGAAGACATTTGCCCCTGAATAAATATAGATACCAAATATTAACAACATAAGTATTTTTACTCTGAGAAATCCAGTATTTACTCCATTGATAATCCTGTCCCCCCTGGGGACAATCAGAGTCAAATAGAACAGCTTGCAAACTCAGAATCTACCTGAGCAAATCTTCTCTTGACCTTGCAGGCACTTGTCAGATCCAGTTGAGGGCTGTAAGCGCTCATACCAAAAATACTGCAGCGCTACCTGACTTGGACAGGTCATTGAGAGCAAGTTACAGAAAATGTGATTAATCACTAGGTGGTTCAGTTAAAGCCACTATTAAAGAAATGTATATGATTCAACAAGGAAAACAAGTCATCTTGAACAACTAAGTACAAAAAAACAGAAACAAAAAAACTAGAATGGAGTTTCCCTCAACCCTGCACTTCCTTCCCCCTGTTATCTTAGCACACCACATGAAAACATAACAAAAAAGGATGGCGTTTTTATCTAAACGGATAGTGAAGTTCCTCAGTCAGATAATGTGAAGTTTAGCTGGCCACTTGTGATCATGTAAGATTTTCTATAGAAGAATCCTGTTGGAGTAAGGTTTTCAGCAGTGATGTCAGCTGAACCCTTGAACTATTTTTTAAAACTGATAATTAGCATAATATAGATACTTTATATATAGTCATATATAAACTAATGCATTCTCTATGTTATTATCTTAATTTATCAAATTTTCTTTCTAGATTCTCTAGGATCTCTAGATTCCTTAAATTCAGTTTAAAACTGTGTTTAGTTATGGCAACAGATTTGAGGAACTAATACATTATCAAATGAAAAAAGGATCAATTTTTTAGCAATTCTGGGAGCACCTGATGCCTTTCAGTGGATCAGAAAACCACCGTCATCTACTGTTTGTAGTTTACTGGAATTTTCTCCTATTATTATATCTATGCAGTGTGCCAGTGGACAGATGGTAGCAAGGTGTAAAATACGTAATGGACATAGATCAGCTGCATGATAGGGAAATTCAATATTTTTCTACTATATCCAGATTTATGTAAATAATTTAGGAACAGTCGCTCACATTATTCTAGAACCATGAGCTCTTAGGAAAAGCAGGTATATTTACAATCACAAATCTATAAACCAAATATGTATTAGGATATTCCCATACACTTTTATAGCTTGATTTTTTTAAAGGTACAGGAGGTGAAAGGATATTTCTTTCTTTGTTCTTCTTCAATTACAATTATAATTTGCCATATTGAAACAGGAAGTGAAACACATGAGTGGTAAAACATATTTATATCATGCTATGAAAAACTTAACAAAAAATAAAAATCCAGAAGCCAACAATTACTAGAGATGCACACAACAAAAGACTGTAATATGTCCTATAATAGGCTTACAGTGGTCATAGATTTTTATTCAGATGGAATGCCTGAAGGACAGTACCTTATGATTTACAACATGTAAAAATTCATACTACAAAAGACTTCCTCTGAAAAAAATGTGCACAAATTCCCTTGTTCATCCAATTAGTCACACTGAATGATGTGAATACTAAAAAAGCTTTTGTTCTTAATTAGTCTGATTTTTTCATTAAAAGCAATGACCACAGGAATACTGAGTTTCTTCAAAACAGCAGAAGTGGTTTTTCAGTTGTCAAGATCTGTAATATTAAAAATCATAAATAGGGAGCTGAACTGAATCCATACTGAAATCTGGGTCAAATAATTGCTTTTTTAACCTGAACTGACAATGAATTGTTATTTTGAAATTCGCTGAACATGAACCAGAACAATTGAAGTTACAGCTGAACTCATATCAAAAATAAACAGAAATATTTACTGTTTCTTCAGCTCCCTGGAGTGTGAAAAGTTTGGGGTTTTTTCCTCCTCTTTTGCTGCATTTTTCTTACAACAACTGAGTATTTTCTGTTATTGTTTGGACAAGCAAAAATACAATATTTCATTCTATTTGAATTACTTCAAGAAAATTCCGAATTCTGGGAAAACTATTAATAAAAGATTCATCATAGCTTTGTAACGAATGAAGGGGAAAAATTAAACAAGGCATTTTTAAAGCCAGAGATTCAACCAATTAAATTTGTCCTTACCACATAATTATTACAAAAATGGCTATTTTATCCTCTTATAAATTTTGGAATAGTATGAGACTCTGATAGTCTAGCTCCTGTATAAAACAAAGCAAAGAAATTCATTCTGTCATCTCTGTATCAAGCCCATGACTTTCATTTGAGCTACATAATTAATTTTAGGAAGACAATCAGCACTGATTTAAAGACTTCAGCTGATGGAAAACCTATCAGATTCCAGATGGTTAATTAGACCTGCAATTGAAAATTTGGGGAACTTGCTTCCAGTCTGCTTTATCTAGCTTCAGTTTCCAAATCATAGATCTCATTATAGCATCCCTGTGCTAGACTTAAAAGTACACTCCTACTATCAGAAGTCTTTTTCCTCTGTTCTTGCAATTTTTGACACAATTAAATCTCCTCTTACCCTTCTTCTGCATAAAGTAAATAATATATTTTGAGTTTTGGAAAGTTTGTCTTGTAAGAGCCGATTAAAGAAATTCATTGTTTCACCTCTTACCTCACATATATGCAGATCACTGCTCCTACAGCACTGAAAACCTGCTCTCAAAACAGATTTACCCTTAGGTTTTAAAACCACACTTTTACAGACTGATACAGATATACCTTGCAAGCAGCCGGCAAAATAAGGTACGACAGTACAGAACATTTGGGCATTCAGAACAAGGGCCCTGGTAGTCACACCCGGCAGTCACTGCCATTTCTTTTTCCTTCTTAAGTGTTCAGTGGCAGCTTGCACACTGACAGTGGAGGACACCATTAAAGGAAGTTACATGTTCACCTTGACTGTTTTAACCTGTAGACTTGTCGAGCATGGTAATAGATTTTTATTTTAAGAAATTTTCTTTGTTGGGAAGTAGTTAGTACATCTCATAAGGCAGCGCAAATTCTTTTTCATTCATAAAGGGCAGCCTTGAGGCTGATGGGAAAAAATTTCAATTATAAATACAGACTTGTCCAAACCACAGAATATTGTCCCTCACACTTGCATGGCTCTTAGCAAGAGTATGGTGTGATCTTCACAGATCTCAGATCTCACATACAGCTTTCCAAAACAAATATCTCAGTTTCGTGAAGGGGCTTCCTATTTAAGCCAGTACAACAGGCAAAATTTTCAAATAGTATCTGCAAAACAGGAGCAAACGCATCTACTGAAATGGAAAAGGAACTGATTAACAGAAAATCAATTATTCTTCAAAAACACTGCTAGAAATAGAAAAGTCTTCTGGGGATGCTCTTTTCAGAGATGTCAGAAATGCTCAAGTTATAACCTTGAAATTGGGACCTAATAAGTGACTTCATTACAAAACACTGCATTATAATAAGTATAGATGAGGCACTGAGCTATCAAACTACAGATAAATTTTCTTTTATCACTTCTTAACTTCTCACTCCTTGGATTTTCAACCATAATCTGCTAATGTAGCTCTTGAAGCATGAATTTTTGTACTGTTTGCTTACTGTAAAAATATATAAATTGCAGCCTTTCACATATATATATATTACAAAACAAAACAACAGTTTTTACCACCTTGTGTGGATAACAGAAAATGCCCTCTTCAGTCAAACTGCTGGAAATGCAAGATGAATTTTCATTATCAAGTATGTTTTGAGACTACATAAACTAGTTTTCATGGTGTTACTGGAATAAAACCCAACAAAACTGCATGAAAAAATCTGTATCTTGGTATTTAAGCCTTAAAAAGATTCTACCTGTATCTTGGTATTTAAGCCTTAAAAAGATTCTACCAAGCCCCTAGAAAAATATGTCTTGTTTAGAATGATGTATATAGGAACTATTGATAATGGCAGCTCACCCAATAGTGAGGTACAATTAATGGGTTTTAAATCCAAAAAGGATTAATACCTTCATTGCCATGGCATTCGGCAAACAGCAAAATGGATCCTATACGATTTTCTCTCTCAAGTCAAAATGGCAGCAATAAAACCCTGCTATATTCCAGTTGTTGTCATAGTTGCATCCTAGAAGGCATGTATCCTCCCCACCTCACAAAATCAACCTAGGTTTTTTGTCCACCATTTTCTGCAAATAAGAGGAGAATCACTGATTCCCTCTACAGGATCTATTATCTCCTGACCACTTCTCTGAATTATTTGATTGCTCCTCAGAAGAGATACTTCAATGTCAGGGGCAAAGGCCTTTGGACAACAGTATTACCATTGCTGTAATACTAATCCTGCAAAGAAAGGCTTTTGCACCCAGGCAGCATAAGAAAGATACCATGGCTCTGCAAGTATAGAAATATTAACAAATAATGAGAACAGAAGGAGAATTTCACTTGCTGAAGACACTGATGCTGTATATACATCTAACAGAGTCCCCTATCACAGCCAGTTTGACTTCACTCCAAAACACTAGGCTGCAGCTATCAACTATTCTTGGCTACCCTTTACAGCTTCCCCCTCTTTAAAAAAGCATAAAAATAAATAAATTTTTAAAAGTAACTAGTAAAAGCAATTATTTTAACTGCAGCTAGAAACACTTTGATCTATCCCACTGATTTTCAAAATCTTTCTGGCTGAAAAGCAGCTAAAGACTGCTAGCAAACAAACAAAATAAAACAAAGGACAAGAGCAGAGATACAGGCTAGAGAAGAAAGAAAACCACAGTGCTCTGGATATCAACGAAATGAAAGGAGAAGTAGCTTATGCCTCTCTTGCAGAGATCAGTCTTACTGAATGATTTTGATGGGGCAAATAACTACTACTCTAAGTGATACCACTTAGAAGCAATGAGATTTTTTTGCAAGCAGTCAACCTTTTAGTAAACTGGGCACTGAAGTTCAACAGGATTCTTCCAGTGTCTAAATAATATCAAAATACTAGTGTATCATACTGTATCTGACAGAATCAGTTGTTTCTCTCACAGTGGACAAGGCTGGCTGGGAAAGCTAAGAAGTCAACTGTTAATAAAACTGGAGGGAAACTTGTGTTACAGTACTCCAAATTAAGTTTAATGATCATAGCTCATATATGGGATTATTTAAATTATTTTCCTTTAAATGGTAATTGGACCATGTGATAAATATTCCACAAATATGAATATGCTAATGATTGGAAGGAAAACAAGCTCTGATAAAACTTACGTAAATAATAAGGTCCCTCTCCCCAGAACAGAACAAGTGGACTATATGCCGAGAAGCCTATGTACATGTACGCATAGGGTGGTGGGAAAGGAATTAGCAAGGAGTCTTCTAGCTACTCCAATACCTAATCTGATCCTTTGTTTAAAATCTTGGAGATATACAACATTAGTTATTTAACCCTTCAACAGAAGCCTTTTTTTCCTCAACTTCAGGAAACAAATGTGCCAAAAGCTGTTTGGACTTCAATATTCCACAAAAAAACACACCACACTACAGCAATGTTCTTTACCATGTTCTAAATTTTCCTGCTTTTTCAATTAGAGAGATATTATCTGTCCAAATATGTTTCAAGTTTGAAGATAAGAAAACAACTTCTAAAATTAACACTGAAATAGCTAGCAAAAAATAAAGTTGCTGCCTTGGTGAACCAGATATTCATACAGAATCAGTCAGAGAATATATTGTCAGAGGTGTAAATATTACTGAAAGATAAGCTGGCAAATCTACAGTCCCATACAGTCCCAAAAGCTTCTTGGCCTTTGTTCAATCAATCAAATTATTGAGAAGACAGATAATCCTTCTGAGATACAGAAAACAAAAGAGCAGGGAAGGGGAGAAGAAAATGTCAAATTTCATGAAAGTTATCAGAAATAACACTATTACTTATAGGAACTCCTCCATCTAATTCCTGGGAAGAGAAACAAATAGAAAAACTTCTTGAAACACAACAGCTACTAAATCATTTTAATAAAATAAATTAACAGCTAATGTAACAGTAATATAAATAGTTCCTTAGATAATAAGTTGCTAAAATCCATTCTCTGCTAAAAAATCATATTTTAAAGTCTCCCAAGTTCAGTGCACATTTTAAAGTCTCCCAAGTTTTGCTTTTGCATTAGGTACATCTTTCACTGACCACAGCTGTGGCTCAGCTTTTGGAAAGAGACAATTACAAGTTCAAATCCAGCATTGGAAAGCTGTATGTGTTTTTATAACAACAGCTGCTGAGCAAAAGCAAACCCTATTGTCAGAGAGCAGGACCTCTCTGTGGGAGCAGACTCTCCCCCTCTCTCTTCATGAACAGCAATTTCTAGAGTATTGCATCAATATTTATTTGCACCAGTACCTGAAAAAACATCTTAGCTCATCAACCAAAACCACATTCTCAGACACCCACAGCAAGACCACCCCCAAACACTGCAGGCAAAATGTATATGTACGAAGAAAAAAATAAAGTAATAATTTCTGAGAAATGAGCAACCTGTTTAGCAAAATAAGTCTGCTGCCATTTAATTATCAGGTTTGAAAACAATCTGTATCTACCCAGTTGCACAGATTGCTGTACAGACACTAGATAGAATTTACTGGACTTTCAGTCTCAGGCTCCCTGCCTAAACTGTCACATTACAATACAATTCTTGTTCAAATAATAAAATTAATTTTAAAATTAAATGGTTGACATACAAGCAAGAACTTATTTTCAAAACCTTTCATAGGTTTTGAAACCTATAGAAAAAGAGATGGTATTCAATCATACATTTACACTTCTCGATTTTAAGTATCTGTTTCCCATTGTTACAAAACCATTTTACTACTATTTTTGTATGGCATCCTTTCAGAAAACCACAGTACAAAATTTAGTAGTTGGGTTCACATTTTCTAGTCACTTTGCTTTAGGGATTTTTTCATTTAGATATCTGTTGAATTCAGTTCTCACTTTAGCCCACAGCTTTTCAAACTCTTGAGCCTTAACTATAAGATTTCATTCTCCATTACATGGAATCTGCTATATCAAAGTTGATTGTTTTTCAGAAAGACATCAAACTTAACAGCTCTTCCTAAAGTAAAAACACACCAACCAATTTAAAAACCTTATGTTCTCAGTATTTGAAATTTTTTCAGACTGTGTAATCTGGCCTATTGTAAAAGAAAAATTATTCAAACATTGTCTTAGTGTATCCACCCAACCAAAATATGAAATATATAAAATGTATGCCATGAACTTCTGTTTATCTTGTCCTAAACGACTTTCTACATCATCTATTTATTCTGTTATCTGGACTACAACCCAAATTGAATATTCCACCTGTCATCTAATAGCTGTAGCCATTCATCCTATTTCTGATTAGACAGAAGTACATATTCCTCAGATAAACAGGTATATACAATCATGTAAATCAAGCTTCTTTGGACTTTCTAAAAGGTAGAAAAGTGAAATATCTTTGCCAAAGAGAAAATATTAATCAGAACTATGATAAAATAAAAATGGCATGAGACGCAGCAAGCTGGAACCTTTAACATCTCTACTACTTCTCATACCCTAGAAGAAATGAAAATTATACCAGTGATAAAAAAAACCCTAAAAACAAAACAAACAAACAAAAAAACCAACCAACCAACCAAAAAAAACCATGTAGTGGTTGTGTTCATCAGAATATGTCTATATAGGCCTGTAGTGATATGCTTACTTACACTCCAATGTTTCTGATACAAGGCTGTTGCTTCACTTTAGGTGCCTGACCAAGAGAAGGCTCACGAAATGTCACATACTTTTATCTTTGTATTTTGTGCCGTAATGACTATGCAGATTTGCTGTACAGCCTTTGATAAGTACAATAAAAAAAAAGAAGACTGCATTAGTAACAGAAATTTCTGAGAGAATTAGGACTCCTAAGCTTGTTTATGGCTTTGGGGAGGTGAGGGATGACAGATTTTGCTGACATTTGCTCTTGGATAGCATTGAAACATGAAACAGAAATGGTTCGTGAAATGTACGTTACATTCTCCACAGCACTGCAAAACAACACTACCCTCTTCCCAATTTACACATAAAAATACAAGAACACTTTACGATAGCTGCTTTCTGCAAAGCTCATATAAATGGTTTCTAGTTGTCACTGTCTGGCCCAAAGCTTAATTCCACTGAGCTGCTGAGAATAAAAGATAGTGATTAAAGGAATACAGTGCCACTTCAAACACTATTTTTGTGGTATATTAGGAACAGTATCATAGATTAGCATCCCTAATGTATTTTGGAATTACAGTATGTGGCTGCAGTATACCTCAACCCAGAAATCCAGCTGGTAGACTGTGGTCTACGTTTGTCTATAAAGTTGAAGACTACTGGTTTCACATAAAGCTGCACTGATCTGATTTTAATACCTCCCAGCACAGAATGTGCTGGATCTGATTTCCAATGATGAATTGCAGTAACAGGTTGAACATGGATTGTGCTGAACTATCAGGTAAAATTGAGAATATCAAAGACTATTTTCCCCTTCCAAAACACAAGTATCTCTGTCAGTCTCTCCTCTAGACAGATGAAGTAACTCCCTCTTTTATTTGAAGATGTTTTCTTGATTATGAAATCTAAAAGATTCACTACATACTGTAACTTTTTACTTTACAATCCAGGCAATGATGGGAACACACTAAACAAACCTAATGAACAACCTTGCTTTGCATAATTTCAAAATTTTGGAGAATATCAGCAGTAACGTATGCAATATTATATTTTTAATTTTTATTAACCATATTCTTTTTGATACTAAAATCTTGACCTCTTACTTCTATCAGACATTGTTCAGGTCCAGCTTAATATATACCTAATAAACTGCCCCATCTAAATAGATTTATTAGATCAATTTTACAGCTTAGTTGACTTTTGAAGACTTCAGTGGCTTTTATGCAGTGTCCCCTCAGACTCAGTTGCAGCACTTTGACCAATTTCCTTCCAAGACTGGGCAATGGTTATCACACAACAAATCTGCAAGTCATGACTTCGATTTCATAAGCAAGTTGCAAAAATTAACATTTCACTTGGGAGAGCAAAGCAAATAACTTGTCTTAGTCTGCCTGAACTAAAAGGAAGAATTCAATGGATTTTCAGTTATACTCAAAATGTCCCATTCATGTTTTCCCTTTCCCATTTCCCCCATAAGCTCTACCTATTAATCTGTTTTATGACTGAAAATTTTGGCACAGCTAAAGAGACCCACAGTAAGCTTCACCTACAGCAGCCATCAGAATATTTCTAATTATAAGAGAGGAAACTCTGCATTCCATATCTGAGTCAGATTTTGCTCTAACAAGGAACTACAGGAACTACAACATGCATACTTTCTGAAGCAAAATGAGTGATTAATGAATAAAGCAATTTGAGAACATCTCAGGACTGAGAGAAGTGCTATTGATTTCAGTGGAAGGGAGAGGCTCAGAGGGATGACAGTAATGTAAGTAGGGACAGGGTGAAGCTCTTGGGTTCCAGGCCAAATCTTTCAAACCCAGTGCTCTAAATGAGAGTCCAAAGTCTAAATTTAGGTGCCTAAAATTAAAACAGCCCAAGGGGTCAACCATCTGTATCTTCTAGTTAATGTATGAAACAGTATACTTACTCAGTTGTGTTAAAAGACAAATCACTAAGTGTTTACATATAGAATTCATGTCGTAAGTTTAAGGTCACAGGTTTAACGTATAAACATTTTCTGGACTCCATGCATCAATTTTCCCCAAAGTTAAAAATTCTGCTACAGGCACAAGGGTCTCCTTACTCATAGTATTCTCAATACCAAAAATCTTCCAGAAGTAACAGGGCATGCTTATCCAGGCTAATCAGTTAGATTCTTCATTTACCATGGACAGTAATACAACTGATTAACACATGTATTCATCAGCTGTCCCCTTCCAGCTTTTATAAGTTTGGCAATTATCCCCTATACTCCCCAGTTAAGTGATCTATCAAGGGAAGATTAAGGTAAAATTCAGAATTTGCATGTTAATCATCCAAATATTCAGTAAACTACAGTTGAGAATGATTGGAAGTTGTAGAACCGTCACTGCTGGAAGATGCGAAGACAGATTAATAGGATGCAAACATTTACAAAACATCCAGTTTCAAAGGTCTGAAAAGCATTTGATTTTAGAGCAGGGTTTTTTTTCCCCAACTTTGAGAAATTTTTAATAGCGTCACAAAATGGAAAGTACTTTCTTGCCTTTCCCAAGCAAGAAAGAAACAGCCTCAGAGACAGATTATAAAGATGATATCCATGATTAGGTGAGAAATCTACTGGGGATTTAATTTCTATCCCATTTCTGCTACACATGTCAAAATACAATATACTGGCTCACTGTGTGTTTTACCTGCTTTTAGAAGATGTGGAACTATTACATATCCTGGTTACAGCACCTGACTCTAGCTCAAGCTAAGGAGAGATATGTTGTTAGTATTCCAAATCTGCACTTCAGCACCTGATAGATCATTCAAGATGGTGATTATCATATCATTTTACAAATATTCTTTATGAGGCAGGAAACATTTTAATAATCAGAGAACTTAGATGATAAGCCAATAACTACATAGCCACTCAGCAGGAACCTAATTCCCCTTTCAGTGCCAGGTTTGCTACAAGAAATGTCACATAGTTTTGTATATGGCATTCACTGTCTTGTAGAAATAGAGACTATATATGACATTTCAATCACGTCTTGCAACTGTGACATTATTTTCATCCCTGGCCATACCTAGTAACAAAATAATGAGGTGGGGTTTTTTGGTTAATTACATTGACAGTCATTGCTGCTAACGATCTTTATATCAAACAGCATATTTCCCTACTCAAAAGAATGCAAAACTCACCTTTGTAAGAATACAGGTTCTGTAACTTCAACAGCTTTCTTGCTTCTCAAGAAATTTCTTTGCCCTATAGGGAAAAAAATAACCCTCAAGGCTGAGGGGGATGGTGGGCAGGAAAGGCAACTTGAGTGCATTGTGCTTGTATTATGCAAAGACCCTTCCTCATCACCTTATGAAAATGCAAGTAGTTTTACAGGGGATATAGTTAGGTATAGGTTAGTTTCTTCATCTTTCCAGGATGACAGAAAAAAGCTTTTATTGAAAATGTAAAAATATGGGGCTTTTTGTCAAGCATTTTGTTTAATGCATTAAATTATGCAAAACATCTAGACACCATTCAACTAACTATTAGTAAGTAGCTACCATAAATACATTCTCTCATTTCCACTGAAGTAGTTGTCTAGAAAAGCTTCTACTATATCCCACAATTTTCAGATTTCCTGTGATTGAAAAATGAATCAATAAAACATTTTGATACAGCTGTAACTTTCAGTGGATGCTAACTCTTTATTTCTAAGATTATACATGAATCCTAAGCAAAAAGACATTGGCAACAACACATTTTTAAAAACCTGGCATTTAGATGCTTTACCACAACCAAGATAAACTGTACAATAGCAGCTAAATCTGTATTTTGCTAACAGTACTGAGACTGTTTGAAACAATATATAGCCCATATGTTGTATGGCTATCTGGTAATCCACACTGAAAATATCTCACATGAAAAATGGTTTGAGATTTTAGGGAGAAACTGGAAGATTATTATGGCACTCATATCAGAACACTGCAGTGGTTCTACAAGTATATTATGCTTTTGTGAAAAAAAAAAAAAAAAACAAAACCAAACCGAAAAACCCTAAAATGAAATACCCATGGTGCAACATTAGAACAAACTCAAACAAATTCAAAGAAAACCCACAATGAAGAGCATAAAATGCCCTGCATCACTCACTCCCTAAAAATCTCGTTGCCTCTCAAGTCTTCCCCCTTGGGAAGTCAACAGGGCCAGAACTTCACTATATGCTACTTTCCTACTGCATTCCCTGCTGCAAGCTTAGGACAGACAGCTGAAACAGAAATGAAGGGTTTATGGAAAAACCTTATGCTGAACACGAAAACAGCAAGCTATCCTGTTCTAGATGTACATACACACACAGAGGTGTGTACATGTGCATATAAATACATGCGTATACACACATGTGTATATATATTTATTCTAGCCTAACAGTGTATAAACTCATATGTGGTAAATATCTTTCTCCACCACAAATACAGAGAAAGCTTATTATCTACAATGTGTGTTTTATCTTTGCATAAAAGGTGATATTTTACTTCTCCAAGGTTTCCTGACCCCTTTTCTCTAACTGATTAAATTAAAAATAAAAATATATTAGCACATCTCTTTCGGTTCTGCCACGGAAGTAGAGCATAATGCCTGAGAAGTACTTTGTGAATTTCCTTCCAAATCAACCAGCAGAGGTGCTTTTGATCAGTACTGTGGTAAGCACACATTTTGTGACTATTCCTGTGGTTTCAGTCAGCAGCACAGTTCTTGGAGCTGGCTGAAACTTTCTCAGTAAAATTTCATACTCAGCAGCAGAAAGGATGCAAAACCAACAGGAGAAACAATCAGAGTCCATATTGTTCTCTCTTGGGAACACTAGAGGTAGATAAAGCGCTGATTCAAATAAATCACCGGAACCAAAAGCTGCAGAGACAGTACAAGGAAAGATCAAGAGACAAATATCTGCTCCTTGAAGTGCCTATAGCATGGAAAAACAAAGAAGTTTCTTCACCTCTGAAGCCGTTCATCATATTCCAAATGTTTTCTCCTCTACATATCCTGAAATGCAGAAATAATAACCAGAGAAAGTACTGTGTTGCTTCTACAATGCAATCTAAGGAAGTCCATTAATATTGATTTTAAACATACTAGATTTTTAATCATAGAAAAACATTTTGGAATTCTAACAGTGAGATACATGAGCAATGCTTCTGGACGTTGAAACCCCCAAGATGCCTTCTGTTTCTGAGGTCAATTACTTCCAAACACGAAGCAACAGCCAGCTAGGTTGCTGACTCTGAAAGATGAGGGGAAAGTTGACCTTCCCCAATCCAGCAAAGGGACACCCTCACATTAACCACCTAGGAAGCACCAAAGAAAAAGTCATCAACAAAAAATCAGATGAAAAGTAAAAAGAAATTACCAAAATTCACAATAAGAAAAAAGACATCTTCTTGCTACTACTACAGCACTTTGCTTTTCTGAAATTTGGCTTGTATGTTTCTACACATAAAGTCACCAGGAGAGTCTTTTGCATGATTAAAGGACTGTAAAGCTACCTGAAATCCGTCATGTGAAGTACTGCAGCACGTTAAAGTTCTCACATTATATAAGACCTCTGAAGAGAGTAAATCCTGAAATTGTCATAGGAGACGTAAACTGACAGTCATATGCTATCCCTCCTGTTTCAGCATCAATCCATGTTTGGATTAATTCCCTACCAAGAAGTCTTAGAAATTCAGTTCCTGTAAGAAAAAGATGCAAAAGCTAGATATTCATGTTAGTCAAGATCAGAGACTCTGACAAGGTGAATGAAGGCTTTCCTAATGGTACCGAACATAGCTTTTGGCATAAGTACATTAGTTGCTGTCATAGTGAAAAGAACAGCTTCAACTGCAAATGCTAACAGGCAGCAGATAATTGGGCCTAAGCGTAGGTCTCTGGGTGAATGCCTGAAACCGAATTTTGAACTCTCAAGCAAAAGACAGGTACTTGTTTCCTGTGGCTTGTACAGGCTACTTGTAACTTTGATGACACCTAGACTAAACAGAAGGGTCACATTCTGATTCCTCCAATTAACACAAAGGCAGAACATGAAAATAAATGGCTGCTCACACATTATGTTTCTGCACACTATCTATTTCCATTGGGGAAAAATAGAAGTCTGGATGACAAAACTAAGGGTACCCAGAAAGTAGTCTCAGAAAGGAGAGGGGGCCAGGAAAGAAGGCAAAGATCATGGCCAGAAAAAAACTCTGGAAGTGAGACAAAATCCTAGAGATCAGGTATGCATGGAGGCAACTGAATACCAGGGGATGCCCAAGGACCCTTGCCAGTGATGTCTAAGATCAGTCACTGCAAGGAGATGCACAGCACAAACCAGCACAACTTTTTACCCAACCTTCCCAAACTAGTAGTGATCTCTCTGTTGGAAAGGGAAGTCAAGACCTAGTGAATGTAGTGCTGGCAGCAGAGCAGGTGAGTGCATATACAAAATGAATCCAAGAGTACGACCTATTTACAAAAGTTTAGGTGCATTTTAGTCACCATTTACAAAACAAAAACATAAAAAGAAAACATCAAACTCCCCCAAACCTGAAAACATTTACACAATTCAACTTTCTAACTGCAGGTCTCAATTTGAAGTTTTGCATTGCAATCACAGAAGTATTTTGGTAGAAAATGGAAAACACGTTCTTTCAAAAGAAAAATTAATTTCATACTGCTAGTTGCTGCTACCGCATGGAAAAGCGCAGCCTACCAAATAAAAAAAAAAAATGAAACAATAATCTAAATTGAAGTTCACAACAATACAGTTATGAATCCATGGAAGGGTATCAAAGAATTACATTTTATTTCACATTTCCATTTCACGTATCATGAAATGAAGCAAGCATAAGTATAAAAGTCTGAGTAAAAAAAAATAGCATCTGAATCTCTTGGGAATTCATTTCATGATGTAACTGATGAAAAGCCTCTCTAGAAAGGTTATAAATGCCATATTAATTTCACTAGGAAAACTCCCATGGCATATTAATTTAGTTTCTGGCACTGTTATTGCATCTTTTCAGATACATAAAATCTTAGGAGGTAATTTCATTAACAGTAAAGACCTGGAAAGGCAACTAAAATATTTTAAACAGATTGGTGACAATTCAGCTTGGAAGCATGCATAGTTATTAATATACTATCATTCTCCTTCTATTAACAACACACTGACACATAAGAGCTAGCAGGCTCTGTTACTGAAATTATTTTCAAGGCCTCTGCATTTGCAAAGACTGTATGAACAGCTCTCAAAAGATTAATGACTTACTGCTTTATTTAAGGCAGATACTCATCTCCAGTGATCGTGTATAAACTCTGAAGCTGAGCATGAAATTTAACAACTGTCTTAGCTTATGATGCTAAGAAAAAGATGTTTCCCCCAAGCACGTGCTACACTGGACACTGTAGGTAATTCTAGACATATGAGATACTTTAAGTGCCAGTTTGTACAATCGCATTAGCAGCTTTTCCACCCTGGCCTTGGTTCTGTAACTTGACTTACACATAATAGGCCTCGAAAGCTACATAAGGTCTCATTGGTTAGTGGAAGCCAACATTTATAAAATACAAACAGATGTACAGCAAGTCCTATCAAAATAAGTAGATACTTATAAATCTTACACTCTGAGATCACTTTTACAAATATATTATGTCTATTTTGTATGGTTTACGTCATGGTAATTCTAAAACCTACATACACTTACTGTTTAATTGAGACATTCTGAGCTCAGCTATCTTACAAAATAAAATTATTTTCTCTTAGTAAAATTTTAAACCCAAGCTGTTCATTCAGTGTCACTCTTAGTCATGAGAAATGGAATACCAAAGAGCTTCTTTAAACCACAAAGGTACAACTTGTGTAACCAAAGCTGCTACTTTGCATTCATTCAGGCTATTCATCTAATGAATTAAGAGTCTATAAGTCATGAGTGTCTTTCTGAAAAGGCTGTTATAGTTCAACTAGAACTACAGTTTTTTAAGCAGAAACTCTACCACTGAGTTCTGTAGATTGAGTGGTATCAGGAGATCAGACCACAAAACCTCATAAATGTCCCACTGGGCTCAGAAATCTAATGAGTCACATTCTAGGCATCTCTTCATCAAAACACTAAATCAATGTTTTGAATTGGGGTTTTACAGCTTGACTATTACTTAAGTTACAACTTCATCAGTTTAATCACCAGGACAAGAATAAACTTTTTAAAAATAGTTTCTAGAAGTCTAAATCCCATTACAATAAGTTCTGTGATATCTTAAGGACCTGTAGTCAGCTTTTCAAGTGAGTCAAGGAGCTTTAAAAACTTTTAAAACAATTTTGTCTGCATAGCCTAGTGATATTATAAAACAGTTCATTTTAGTCTCTGTCTCTCAAAAAAAGTAAAATTATCTCAACTATTAACACACAAAATAGATGTTCTGTTCCAAAACACTCACCAAACATCTACCAAGCCACTGAACGTCAGAGCTACAGTCTGCTTTCTGTTACGTTGGGTCAACTTTATTGAACCCTGTGACATTTACATACATAGGAAGATGAATTCCAGAAGAACGCATTACTTAGCAAGGTATTTAAAGGAAATGTGCTTATTCTTGACTGTAATATATATTTCCTGTAATACAATGAAGTCCTGCTACTTTTTCTGTAAATACAACAAACCCTCTTCACTTATTTAACATGCATTATATGCAGTGACCCAATTTAACAGTGCAAGGCTTGAAGAAAAGAAGAGCTGTTAGATTTACAAATGTATAACATTACTACATTCCAGCCAAACAAACAGTGGGAACATGCAGAATCAACACAGAAGGAACATTGAATATTATTAACAGCTCTCTCCATCAAGATACTTTATTAAACAGGTGATAAGATTTTATCTTACCTGGCTGCTCAGGAATTTATAATTTTTTTTTTTTAAAAAAAGCAACACTTGTGGCAAAATACTATAGGATTAGCTACTTCCCTATTTCAAAATAATTGTACAAGGTTTAAAAATTTCTACAGGTTTTTAAGTAAATATTTTTGCTATTTGTCAACAGCTCATTCTTCTAGAATATGTGCCTGTAAATCTTGAGCTACATTTTCAACAACCTTTTCCTTTTCTTTCAGAAGCACTGGTAGACCCTTATAGCTATATACAAATATATAGTTTTATATATACAGCTACTGCACTTCATTTGCTTTATAACTTAAGCTGGGAGATCAAATAAAAGTCACATTTTGTATAAACATCTGTACAGAAAGTTTAAGTTCTGCTATGTTGCTTCTACCTTCATAACACTAGCAAACCCCATTCTTACAGTTGCATTTAAAGAAAAAAAAAATGAAATGGATTGTGTGTAGTGCCCATTATCTCAAATTATACAATTATAATTAATGCTACATTAAATTTCTCATGGTGTGGTGATTAAAAAAAAATTAGATAACCACAAGCTACCATAATCAGAGTTTTACTTAGTAGAGATTCTTTCATCTAGATTTCAGGATTTTACTATACAGCACGGAATCAGTTATAAAGTTATCCTCTCTTAAGACCATGAAATATGCAGTACAATATTGGAACGCCACAGGTTTCCTAGAAATTTTTCTTTATTTTTTTTATCTCTCTAAACATAATGTATTTTCCATAGCCATATGTAAGAAAGATATGGCTTGCGGATAAAACATCACCAAGAAATCACACCTACATGGCAAACTATTTTATACAGTTACATTTTGCCCCACTTTAAAAGTGAATATACTGGCATAGCATCATTTCAGGCAGCACAAAACAGATATTTTTCTATAAATATCAGTCATGAGAAGTGTTTTAAAACATCTGGGACTTAACCTGAAGCTCTCCAACAGCATAAATTTTGTTTTCCAGGTGTGAACAGTAATAGGTAATGGGTAACAGTAACAGTAGTGAGCTAAACCCACTTGTTGGCCATTCACTGTTTTAGCATTTCAGCTTAAAATGTATTTTACTGCCGCAACTATTCCCTCTGAGGTCATCATCTGCCAAAGAGACTCAGAACTCTACAACTCAAAGGCTATATTCTGGCATTATTTTACAAGGAAAGAAGATCCATTTCAGTGGTTTGGGGGAGGTGGATTGTTTGTTTTTGTATTTTTAAAGCTCCAGACCTCTTTTTCTCCAGTTCCCAATGACCACAGCAGCATGACTCTCAAGGAAATTGTTACAGACAGAATCATCTTCTCCTCCACTGATGTTACAGATTTGTAGAAGAAAAATGGTTCACAGAAAACACATGTGTGTGTATATATATATGTTACTATGACTTCTACAAGATAATAAATGGAGTAAAACCAGTCAGAGGGTTATTTCTACCCACAATGACATACAGCATGCAGAGTAAAATTATGTGCTGCTCTTAACTTTTCCTCACAAAAAATAAAGCATATTTTTATGGAGGCAAACTTTACTATGAAATCCAAAGAAGAGTATTCCACATTTTTATTTGATAGCTGTAAATATACATTTAATGACAACCAATTGGCTTCAGAGATATTTTTTCTCATGAGTACATATCCCCATATTTATACTGGATAGGAAAATATTTTATATTAAATATGAGATGCATGTGGAATGAAAGCTAACAGCTGAAGAGTTCTTTAAGGAACCATTTCTCCCATTTTCATGTAAAGCATATTGTAGGAGACAAAACTGGAGGAAGGAAAAGGATAATGGTTCTGTTTCTCAAATTCTATATCAAAGAAAGTAAAGAGATTATCAGCTAGCTGCAACCATCTCATGAACTCCAGATACTTAAACTGAGATGCTCAGGCATGAATATTCATCTCCTGTGGTAGCAAAAGACAGTGATTTATATTTCCATGTTAATTGAGGTCTGCACTTCACCAGTGCAACATTTTGTGCTCATAAGAGCCTATCTCAAGCACCTGATCTACATTAGTACTGAGGGAGAGCAGCCAAGCTAGCAGTACTTCAACTGGATGCACATTCATCAGGTTTTCCAGTATGACTACATATTGCTTATCTGCTGAAGTTAACATATCATCTTTTCGTGGTCAGAGTACTATCAGGCCTGCAGATAAACAATACATCATATCAGTAAGGCACATGTGCCAGTAATTCAGCACCTTCAGGCTTGTTTTAAAGATTCCCCCACATGTAATAAGTAATGACTAATTTGTACCATGTGTTTATAATCACAAAGCCAGTTCAAACAGATTTGGACCCCATTGCAAAATTGTTGTTAATTCTCCAAGATGCAAGTCCTGAGATTCAATTTCAAACCTACTAGCCTCTGTTTGAGCCATCCTCCTTTGCCAATTGCAGGGATTCTCCCTTTGAAGGGCAAAAGAACTGAGAAAAGTACTTGAAATGGACTAAATGATAGAAAATGGGCATCTCTTGTTACAAAGATGATGTAGTCCAGAGAGGGACAACATAATAAGGATTATTATTACAAACACTACAGCTCTAGACTTAACTGTGCTACTCTTTCTTCTGAATGTTCTTTTATCTCTCAATGTCAGAAGAAATTCTAAACAATGCAGAATGATAAAAATGGAAACCGTGTTGCCCAGGAGACATTGCAGACCTCTACGTGGGGCTTCTTCAAGAGAACCTTCTTTATTGAAGGAGTGTGGCAAACTGGCTGACAGGCTGCACCCAGAGGGTGGTGGTAAATAGCTCTTTCTCAAACTGACAACCTATCCCAGGTGAGGTCCCCCAGAGATCGATATTGAGCCCAATGATGTTTCATATTTTCATAAGTGATCTGGATGATGGGATCAAGTGTACCCTTCTTAAGTTTGCTGACAATACCAAACTAAGTGGGTAAGTGGACACTTCAGAAAGGAGAGCCACCCTGCAGGAAGACCTGGATAGGCTGGAAGAGCGGTCTAACAAGAACCTTATGAAGTTCAACATGGACAAGTGTAAGGTTTTGCACCTGGAAAAACATAACCCAGGAGCGCAGCACAGACTGGGGTCTATCCAACTGGAGAGCAGCTCTGT
Source organism: Tyto alba (assembly GCF_018691265.1). Lineage (NCBI taxonomy): Eukaryota > Metazoa > Chordata > Aves > Strigiformes > Tytonidae > Tyto > Tyto alba. The sequence continues at coordinate 18,003,798 of NW_024881317.1, forward strand.
GGAAAGGGACTTGGGGGTCTGGGTGGACAAGCTCAATATGGGTGACCAGTATGCTGCAGTAGCAAAGAAAGCCAACAGGATCCTGGGCTGCATCAACAAGGGCATCACCGGCAGAGATAAAGGAAGTCATTATCCTACTCTACTCAGTGCTTGCCAGGCCACACCTGGAATACTGTGTTCAGTTTTGGTCTCCGCTATACAAAAAAATATGTAAAGAGGCTGGAGAGGGCCCAGAGGAGGGCCACAAATATGATGAAGGGACTGGGAAGTCTGCCATATGAGGAAAGGCTGAGAGAATTGGGTTTGTTCAGCCTCGAGGAGAGAATGCTTAGGGGAGACCTTATCCCCATATTCCTGTATTTAAAGGGTGGCTACAAAGAAGATGGAGACTCCATTTTTACAAAGAATCATATGGAAAAGACAAGGGGTAATGGGTACCAGTTACCCCTGGGGAGATTCCGCTTGGACATAAGAAGAAAATTTTTCACAATGAGAACAATCAGCCACTGGAATAATCTCCCCAAGGAAGTGGTGGATTCCCCAACATTAGACACTGAAGATCCAGCTGGACAGAGTCCTGGGCCTAGTGCTTTGTCTAGACTGCTTTTGCCAGAAAGGTTGGACCGGATGATCCTTGAAGTCCCTTCCAACCTGGTATTCTATGATTTAAGTGGGAATAAAAAATGTTTAATCTCCGTGTTTTTTCACAGCCTTTAGATTCCTCCTATTCTTGCCAAGAATAGGCATCCTTTTATTAATCCCGATTAAATTCTGCTTTAAGCATTTACAGTCTGCCTATACATTAATGAATATCTATCTGTGTACTTCCTGCCCAAAACTGTTATACAGTCCTTATCTGTTAGAGTATTCTCAGTTTGGAATGTTCCAGCAGTGACATACAAGTACGACTGTAGACAGAGAAAATCAGTAAAGCACTTCTTGGTGCCTCCCAGAAGAGAAGGATTATTTTTATGATTTCAAACAACTTTTCCTAGCTTATTTGAAACTGTGCCTCCAAGCATTTAGCATTGAAAAGAACAAAGGAACTCTACCATAACACAAACATGCAAGAAAACTTAAAATATAAACAGATAGATGTGAGTTCTATGTATCTGAGGTCTTAAAATACTGCATTCATATAAAGAAGCCTGAAGGAACAAACAGTCTATTGCTAAGAAACACTTAGCTTCTACAGGACCTGTCATTCCAAGTGTCTCTCACCCACTAAAAGTCATCTCCAACTACATGGCTCAAAAATTCATTCCCTCATGCAGGTCTTTCAACACAGAATAGACATTGTATAAAGCCCAATATTAGAATATCTGATTTCCCCCCCGTCTCCCGGGATATCAAAACTATGCATGATAAGAATCTGTGAGAATAAATCATAGGACTTCAAAACTTTGTGGCAAACTGTCACTCAGACCTGGAGCTTCCCCTAAATGACTTGGTATTGACATGCCCTCCCACTGTTTTGTTTCAAGTCTTGCTTTTACTATTATTGAAAAAACAAACATGAAACACATAAAAAACTAAATTGATACAAAGCATCTCAGCTGTTGTGGTTTTTGTTTTAAATTCCAAATGTTCAACCTCACAATTGCTGAATTTAATCCTCAACTTGCAAATGTTCAGATATCCCAGTACACATGCTTAATTAAAATGTTACTACTTTTCAGTGTCAATTACCTAACTGCAAACAGCCACAACTTATCAAAGCTCAGATACTGTATCTATCAACTTGACTATTTAGCATTGTCCTCATGGCCTTCTCTGGGAGACTATGACATTATATACTACTTCTGTTGATTCGTGCTGAAAGGAAGTTTCTGTCCAGCTCTTACTCAACTGTACTTGTAGAACTGATGAACACATTGATACTCCCTGAGTCTTTCCTGTATATTCTGTCATTATTGCTATTGGAATTACATAAATCTGCCTTCCCTTTAATTCACCTATACTCTGAGTCAAAAATGTGAAGTTATTTAGAGAGACATGGGAGGTGAATTCATTGCTTCATGCTTAATTACAATTTGCTAAAACAATGCTTTCTTTACACTAAAATAATCTTCTCCCATTACCACAATGTTATTTAATATACCTGTATGTTCTCTTTTTCTCTGGAATTGACAATGTAACAGCTCTAAAACTTAAAATAGAAGCTACTGGGATATCAAATATTCTCAGGTGAGAGATGGGCATGTTTCTGGTAAGGGATGGTAGATCTAAGACTAAGCGTTCCTGATATTTCCATCTGTAACACTTTGGTGTGTGTTATTCTGATAAGGTAAGTATGTTATTCTGATTAGAGTGAGTGTGCTGTCATATCTGTATTTAAGTGTAGAGTTTGATAGCTTATGTTTACTTCTACTGTTTGCTGCTTAGTACGGACTGAATCTAACTAATAAACTCAAGTTTACCACCATCAAGAATCTGTCCTTTACACTGATATCAGTGCTAACAGGGAAAACCACTTAACACAGAATAGAAGCTCCTTTGCAGTGTCTCAGAAACTTTGAAGGTAATATAAGTGTTTGCACAGAAATTTAATGAGTATATACCCAGACAGATATATCTGGGGTCACTCCCTCCATGTCCTTGCTTAGGAATTTACAAAGTACCTCACAGAGTCACTCTACCAGTAATAGAGAAATGACTCATGCCAACCAAGTGACAGAGCAATCCAAGTCAGGGACTCTTTCTCACACATTGTTTCTTGTTGCAATACATCCCAAAAGAAACAGAAAAAGCTAATAAAGTAAAGGTATTACCTGCTATATGATCTTATTTGCCATTCTTGTATTCATGATTTGCATAGTTTGAGGCAAACCACTTTACAATATCAGGCTCCCAAATTAAAGCTCTGTCATTACTGTGGTTTGAACATCTATGTAGACACTGCCTATGGAACACAGCTGTAGCCCTTCTTCACTGGAAGAGTGCTTTTGAAGAAAATTATACTTACTGCACTGTTCAGAAAGTAATTACCATAGAAGAGAGTAAAGTGACTTAATAACAAAGATTAGTGCTGTAAAAGCCTCTACTCCAACGCCCTTGTTCTTGAGAATAGAAGGAGTCTATGGAATGACTGAATTATCAGTCAGTCACGCATTTAGTGTTTCAGCAATACCGATACAATAACCTTAGCTTGGTCTGCTGTGTAACAGAGAGCAAAGGAATTTGTTAAACAGTTTTTTCTATCAGGAATATAACATCGGTAGAGTTTCATTCCTGCTAAGGTGCTGAAACATAACAGACAGAAAACCAGAGAATTTTTCATTCATATTTCCTAATAGCCAATGATTATTTTACCAGTTTCTATGGTACTATCACCATGGCAGCTAGCCATTTTAGTCACAGGCATTAAAACACGCTTCTGATCACATCATAGCAATAGCTTAGAAATATATTACATCGCCTAGTCATATGCAGCAGTAACAACTTGGTAAATGTCCACATGACAGAGGTCACTAATGGCATCAGCAGACATAAGGATTAGAAACATGATATTTCAAGCATCTAATTAAAGAACAAGTTCTCAGTGTTCCTTTCTCTAATTCTGAAAACAATAGTGGAAATATAACTGTTGTGACAAAAATGAGAATCAAAATTCTTTCACAGCTTGATCAGTTTCTACATGGGTTTTGCCCCTTCTTTAATTAACTGCATATGATTACTCAGCAGATTCTAAGAGAATGTGCAAGTGAGAAATAATTCACTGTAGAGCACTGAGTATCTGCGAAACACTGACAGTTAAAAATGGCTACTTCGCCCTTGTATTAAAAAAAAAACATACTTTGTTCTCTGTAGCAATTAAATGGTATTGAAGCATCACATACAAGATTGAAATCGTGATCAGAGAGCATAACTCAGACTGATGAAATTTTCAACATACGAGAAACATACTAATTTTACTAAATGTATCATGAAGTATTTGCAGATATGCTCATTCTGAAAAAAACTGGAAGTATTAAAAAATACTGTCAGCAATAGCAATCCTCCATTTCCTCTGTAAGTTACATAAGAAATTATATTTTCAAACTATCTTAGAGCAAAATCATACTCTTGTCCTGGGATTTCTGATTTTTTTTTTCCCAAATTAAACTGTAATTCAAAAGGCTGAGAGACTCTAAAATATTAAATGAATTTAGAAACCCTTTTAATAAAAGCTAATTAATCAAGTTCAACAATTTCTCTATTTCAAGCCTAAAGCTTTGCCAACAGTCCATCAAAGATATAATAAATAAGTACAGTTAATGTCAAGAATATTCTTCAGTAAAACACTACAGAAAATCACTATGACTAAAAATCACTGGTATAACTGTACCCTAAAATAGACAGCACTGACCTCAAGTAGAAGAACAAAAAAAATCTGAAGTAAACCGAAAATGAGACTTGAAGTACACCACGATTAGCTTTGTCTCTTCAAACTACTTAAAATCAGAAATATTCATCACAGAAGCAGTTAGGCTAGAACAATATAAAAACAGAACTGTGAGACAAGTCTTTGATATATCCAGGATCTCCATGCTTGTTAGATTTACAATTTTTCCTCCCTTGGGTCAGTAGTTGGAGAAGGACAGCTAAACAAAAAGACTAGAAAATATTTTATGGTGTAATAGTTACATTGTTACAATTACATGCATATATTAATTGATCTGCCTTTAAAATAAAACCAATTAATTGCTATCGTGGATTTGAGAACAGTTCTGCCATCTTATCTGGGGACACTCACACTCAACTTCCTCAGTTTTGTGTCATGCTTTGTCTTAGGAAACCAACAATAAAGAAATACAGGAAGATGCAGTGTAACATCTATGCAACATTTATATCACACTTGAACTGGTAAACTTCTACTCTTGCATAAGACTACACTGCTGAATTTGCAGACCATCTAAGCAGCCAGGTTCATCTCTCAGTTTTTTCATTACGGTAACACTGATTTATTTATTCAGAAGGTCCACATGCCATTTACCTCTATGCTTTGGTCTAAATATCTATGAATGCATTTGCACGGCTGTGCAGTGCGCATTCAACTACAAATGAACCAGTAGACTACTAAATCTCCAACAAGAAGCCTTTATTACTTCTTTCAATCCTCAATTTAATAACAGTTGCACTTAATATTGTAAGGACTTGCCATTTCCATAATTGAAAGTTTCTGTTTAATTTTTGTTTAATATGAGACCCAAAATATTTTATGACATTCAAGTCAAAAGGCAATTCAGATTTCATGATGTTTTGGGGAATGCACACTATATTAAACAGAAGGAAACTTCATTGAACACAGTAATACCTGAGGTCTAGACTATCTGTTGACAAGTATTCTGCTAGTTCCTTTAGTCCTCTCCATCTTTCAACTCCAACTTTCTCTCCAGCAATACATAACTACGTGGGAACATCTTGCCAGTGTTGATCTCCTATTAAGACTACAGAAGTTGCTGTGTCTAAAGGCAATAATGAGCTAAATAATACGCGACAACAAGATGATCTACATCTTTTTAAAGTTCTTATGTGACCATGCAGCAAATAAAAAACTTAATAAAATACCATTTTTTCCCCAAATAACACAGTTATGATATCATAAACTCATACAAGATTCTAAATGACATGAAAACACACTAATTAAATCTAAAACATATACTTTTAAATTAAAATTATATGTTCTACACACAGTACTATGGCTAATTAAAACAAAGATTCTCTATTTTTTTAATAAGTAACACGAAAGGGAACTATGGCGATGATTAGCTTTGGTAAGATCTGATTCAGTGTTCATACACCTGCATGTATACAGCTCTACAAAATTGCTGGCCTGAAGTCCAATTCACTGAAAGTCTCTTCAGTCACCGGCCTTTCTGCTGAGTCTGTCAATATGACACTAGGGGAGATGTGCCTGGAGCAATGATAGATGCAGACATAGGCTTCTTAAGAAAGGACTAAGTTACCTGCCCACCTGCTCACTCCACGCTTACCCAGAGTATGTAACGTCCAGCCAATATCATACTTACTTGATTTGTATTGGTAAACCAAGACTAAAATCTTCTAGAACCCATTTGCAAAAAAACTACTTTTCCCAAGAATAGATGCATTATGATTAAGCCATTGTTCAGTTATTTTTTGCACTATATGTATAGCAAATTATTAGTCTATTAGACCTGATTCCTACCCAGCCTTATACTCTTAACAGATAATATACATGAATTAAGCTTTCCTGAAGATGACTGAGCTTCTTGCAGACTTCAAACATAAAAACATAATGTCACAAAAGAGCAAGATTCACGAAAGTGTCATTTCTATTCCACGTCATACTATCATTTCTGCTGTGTGGGCATACACAGCCCACCCTGGTTCTCTCCTCCACACCACAACCAATATTACAGTGTTATCGAAAACATACAGTCTTGTAATAGAAAGTATCCCAGAGGAAGGTATGCATTGATATTCAGCTCTATTCCAGATTCAAGTGGGGAAACTAGCTTGCCCCTGTGTGAGCAGCACATACACACCTGAGCAAAATCTGGCCTTCATCCACAGAAGGGAGACCATTTCGTCAGTTCACACCAACAGCAGAAAACAGAGCCAGAACCAGCCTCAACAGATTACAAATAACAAAAAAACACTTTTCCTACCAACAGCACTTTCAATTCCAGAAACTTAATATACCTTGCTTTAAATCTGTGCCATAGCAACCTTTTTTAAAGTCAATGTCATCTGTAAGGACTGAGTTAAAATGTGGGCCAAATATACCAGACATTAGTTTCCTTTGGATATAGAGCTCAGAACACTGACTGTGTGCTATCCTAGATGTGATCCGAGTTGCGTATGTTGCATGCAGCAACATATTTTGCACTAGCCCGTTGCAAAATACTTGCCCTGATCATCAGTTTCAAGTATTTTTCTGAGACACTGAAGGTCAAATGAAAAGTGTGAAAGGTTTCTTTCTGTTTATATTAACTTTATATCTGTATGCTAGAAATTGAGGCACTATTCAGGCTTAGGGACAGTTTGTTAAAATGTGATGGTGTTTTAGTTGGTCAACTTAAAGAGGCATTGAAGGGACAACAGAAGAGACCATTCCCTCTTGCAATGTGGAGCTCTGTATGCCAACATAGCCATGAGTATCACTGTGTGTGCATGATACTGGCCAGTGATGAGGAACTTATTGTGGCAGAACAACCGCAGAAGTAGTCAACAATTTATTCTTTTCTTTTCAGCACTGGCTCACAAGGGGCTCTGCATCTTTATGTCAGATAGATACTTAACAAACCTCTAGAAAGAGCTTAGAACAGACATATTCCTACAACCTCCAGGGTAAGCGTAGGGAGCTTTTTAAATTCAGATTATGTAAAGTCGTGTGCCTCACTGCATTATGTTTTATATGCACATTATATCTCACTGCACTATATCGCATCCTGTGAACTTCAAATGATCGTCATTCACACAGACCCTGACAGATTCCCTTTTGTAGCTCTTTCAGAGAGAGAACAGATATCATATGTACATGTAATATTTACCGGAATGAGGTCAATCCCCCAAATGTCCTGATAGAGTCCAGGAACCACGAAAGGAGATACCACCTGATCAAACCGGCCTCTTGCCCGAGCAGCACCGGACCACCCGGCCAGGAGCAGGCTCCTTTTATCAGATAAAGCCGCAAAAGCAGGAGCGAAGCTAGGGCGAGAGTCTGCAATGCAGAAGCCCTTCCCGGAGCTCATCAATGAGCTGGGGGAAGACGGGGCGGGGGCAAAGCCGGCAGACCTGCCCGCATCCCCACCACGAAAACCCGCGGCACGGGGCGGGAGGTGTTCGTAAACGCCGGGCTTTGCCCTTACCGGCTACGGCCGAGGGCTTTGCCCTCCGGCTGTCCGCAGCTCCGCACAGCGGGAAGTTCTGCAGGCGGGGCGGAGCGGGCAGCCGCAGGCAAGGACAGCGCTGCGGGCCGGGCCCACCTGTGCCACCTGCCTGATCGGCACCGGCCCGGCCGCTGCGCTGGCCTGCCCCGGCCCCGCTCCCAGCCGGGGAGAGGAGAGGGAGGGAGAAGCAGCTCTTACCTGCTCCCGCTGCTCCTCCCGCAAGCCCTCACTAACCGAGCTCCATCTTCCCCCGGCCGGGGAGGGGGGAGGGGGGAGTCAACCCGGAGCTGCCGTCCCCCCCAGCTGCCGCCTTCCGTCACCGCTGTCCCCCCCGCCCGCGCTGCCCGGCGGAGCGGCCGCCTCTCGCCCGCCCTGCAGCCGGCACCGGGAGACGGCGAGCGAGACCCACCTCCCGCCGCCGCCTCCTTCCCATGAAGTCACCGGCCGCAGGGCCCTCCCCCCGGCTGCCCGCAGCGGCCCGGAGAGCCGCGCTCCGCCCCGCCCCGCGCCGCGCCGCGCCGCGCCGCGCCCGCCCCCGCGGCACCGGGCCCCGCCGCGCCGAGCCCCCCGGCACAGTCGCGGCCCGGAGTCGCCCGCCCCCCTCGCCCGCCCTTTTTCCCAGCTCGGCCTCGCTGTCTCCAGCCGGAGAAGGTGACGGGAGAAGCAGGGGGCAGCGCAGGGCCCGGGAAGAGCGGCCGCAGCCGCCCCTGCAACGCGAGCGCTCCTCCGCCCCTGGTGGGCCCACGGACGGGAGGTGGGAGTTGCTTCCTTTCCGTATCCATCCTAGCGCTGGGAACGACCATGCCTAGTTCTGCCCTCTGCAAGGAGGGTATGTTATTCTAAATTACTGCTTTTCACGCCTTCTATCTTGATACTTGCCGTTATTTGGTCAAGGGATGACAGTAAAGTTTACTTCAGCCTACAGCAACTTCTCAGATAACCTGGTTCCAGCCACCTCGGTACACACACGGGTGTATTCTCTCTCACTTACTTAGAACTACCTCTCCCACACCAAAGCAGTCTTTCACTTCCACTCTTCCAGTAACACTAGATCTGAAAAGGAAAGTCACTGAGGAATACACCTCTAGAACTGAGCATTCCCCTTTTCCACTTATCATGATGCAAAAATAGAAACATGCAAGACCAAGATCTAGGCAAAATATGTGGGATAGAAGGGGAAAAACAAAACAAAACAAAACAAAACAAACCCCATATTTACAGGAGTATCTATTCAATAAAAGCCTCCTTATCTAGAAACACGGATAATTCTCACCTGAAATCAGCCTACTAAAGATGACACGCAATCAGTGACAGGCATAGCAACATTAAATCTTTAACCAGATGTAAACAAAGTTTTGTAATATGTTTTGCACCAACACAGCACATCTGGAGAAGTACCTCTGGTGGCATGTGAGGACAGTTTTGCAGATATGCATTACATATCATGAAATTATATGAAAAACAGATCAGTTACTTACATTCTAGTTCTCTGTTAGAACCCCAACACCAGTATAAAATATTGTTGAAATCCCCAAAACAATTTCACCTTACCTTTGAAAAATACTTCCTTTTGCAGCTAATGAGGAGAATAGAAATTAAAGCATTTGAAAATGTTCCCAACTGTTCCATATATAGCCTTTTCCTGCAAATTCAATGAGCTACTAGCTTTTGGCATGCAAACCATAACAGGCAAAAACCACAACAGTTTTTTCCAATACTGGTTTAGGCCTGCATAAAATGAACTGTCATTGTTTGCCCCTCCTGTCCTCTATTCTCCTTAAAGAAACTCTTTATGCTCATGATTGAAAATCACATAGGCAAGAAAAGTTCTTTGCTGTGCTCTCAAGTTCCTCCCAAAAGCAAAAAGTCATGAGCAGAACAGTTCCTTGGTTTCTTCACCAATGCAAAGTCCAGCATTCTTTAAATGTAGCAAAGCAATATAAACTGTGAAATGTATGGATAACACACTCAGAACCATAACTGCAAAAAGAGAAACTTTTTTTCTTCCTTAATACAATTGTCTATACAGATTTTCCTACAGGTGATTCCCAGACAGTGAGAGTTCTATAAAAGATAGAACAATTTGGCAGAGTTTTGCCAAAAGAGCTCTAGTCCATTCACCCTGCAAAGGAAAGCCATTTGTCAATATGTGAAGAGACCCTCAGGTTGCTACTCTAGAGCTCTCAGGACTGAAGATACTCTAAAAGTAGTCACAGAAGCTATATAGGCTCAGGGATCAAACCACGGTTTAACCAGAAGTCTCTAAGTTGGCCAACTGGTGATATAGAATCAGAAATTTATTTATATGGCTGCTGCAAAAGAAGTGACCGGTTCTCTTTATTTCAGGCAAAGCCAGATATAATCTTAGCAAAAGTCTGAGGGGCTTAGCAAAGAAAAGGGTGCCTAGACCCATGCAGGCAGAGGCTCTCCTATTGAGGCTTGAAGTTTCTTCATTAATCTTTCCTTGCCACTAGCAAAACTTTCTTTTATGCTACCATTATGGGAAAATAAACATGTCTAACAGTCAAAGTCCTGGAGGAAGTGTGAAAACATAGAGACACTGGATCTAGGTGAAATGTTCGTATACTTTGGGGACATCATGTTCTGCCTCCATGGAAGTGGCAGTATCTCCAATAACAACAGTCTTAACAGATTCAAGAACCAAAATTCTTTAGCCCAAAGAGATGCAATGAATACTGCAATTTCTCATCTGAACATCTACCCCCTCTTTTAATTAGAATGCAGGTACGCAGTAGTCCACAAAGATCAGGAACCCCGAGACTGCAAAGTCATTCAGAGATCTTAAATTCCCAGGCTTCTAGAGAAGGGAAGCATGCCTATGCCTGACATTTCCCATAAAACGTATCTTTTCTGTGACCATACATGGACACATGGTGAAGAAACAGAAGAAAAGGAATATCTTCACAACTGATGTTCTACATCAGTCAGCATTACATGACTCTGTAAGTAAACAGGTTCCTGTCATGGTGAAAATGATCCGGGGTTTCTCCCTCTCTGTTCACATAAAGCACTACCACTGTATTGTCTCTCATCACCTGTCTTATGTTGCTCTGGGTCAGAGGCAGAACTGATCACAAACAAAGCAAATTGGTTTGAGCTCAAAACTATTCTGGTATGATCAAACTCATTTCTTCAGTACCACCGACCCAAAATATTGCCTTAGGTGTTCTTGCCCTCTGAGGATGGAAGCAGGTAATACTCTTGTCTTTATAGGCAGGTAAAAACAGAAGCAGAACATCTCTGCAAGTGTAGGGCAATAATTCTACTCATGTAATGCTGACAAAATGTCACAGTGGAACATGACCAGTATGAACACTTGTAGGTATTTGCTTGGAAAAAGACAAACTTTGGCCTTCACCTGCCAGTTAGGCAAAGGAGTGCTGTATTGATCTACTCAGCATTGAAATTACTTACAACGCTATCACAATCACATCTGATGTGACCAAGTATGGTTTTGCACACTTCAGAAATGTCTTCAAAAACCCTGTCTTTGGGGATGGTGTGAAAGAGAATGTATTCTTAATTATCCTGAGCCCCAGTTAAATGAAGGTGTAAGAAGGGTATATGAGCTGTTGCCCATAATCTGATAAAGAACAGAACCCTAAATAAGCTTGTTACGTCAGCTTGATCGCTTAAAAAACTCTGCTGTAATCAGAAGGCAGATGGCAAAGGCTTTTGTACTGTAGCAAGCATTCTAGGCATGACCTGTGAACTGGATGTGTGGAAATACCCACAGAGAGGGTTGAAAGGCACAGAGCAGTCTCATGGATCTAAGGTAAATTTACTGAAACTAGATTCCACACTCTCACCTTGCACACACATTAAAAGCTACACTAAAAGCTACTGCAATAAATAAGAATTTATAACACAAATCCACTCGTGGTAAAGAGGCAGAGATGAAGCATTAAGTAGCTTTTTATGGTTAGTAAATAAAAGGAAGAAAGCAAGAAGGAAGGCTGGCTCCTCGCTTCCCTTTTCTGTTATATCTAGGGAGGAAAGACAACACTGTAGAACAAGGGTTCATCTCCCCTGAAAGAGTTATACATATCAAAGGGAGTTTGTAAACTTATTAAATTCAAAAAGAAACATTTTGCATTCCAGCTGGGCAGAGTAATCTGTGCTCTTCAAGTAAAGAAATGGTATTCCTAATAATATAGATATTGATTTAAATTCTGTCAAAAGCAAGCATGCTGCAATAGTAATGGAATGGGGAGAAAACTCAGATACAGCTCTACAAAATGTGTACTACTAAAATATATATAAAGCTGATTTGAGTTCACAAGACCTTAGAAAGAGAACTGAACTTTCCAGGTATATACCAAAATTGAACACTTGGCTAAACAGAGACAGAGAGAAGAGCAAGAGCACTGTGATTTGGTTAGTTGTATCTAAGCAGAAAACAACTTCAGTGGGTACTGAACTTTGTAATCCAAAAATAAATGGTGAGGTATGATTGGCATCATTTTACACACTGGTAATAAAATACTACTAAAATCTCAACCTTGCATGGATACAAACATCCAAAGCAACGAGAAATCATTTCTCTTGCTGTTTTCTCTCTCTCATGGTAAGTTTATAGTAATTGCAGTTATGAAACTGACAGTCCCAAATATGTTCACTGACGTATACTTAAGTCACCATGAAGAGTTTGACTGCAACATTTGCTGACTACCCAAGTTAGCTTTAGTTTGGCTAACTGGTAGCCATAGCAGAACAGCAATATCCATACAGTGTTACTTAAATGCTTTGCTATACTTCTGAGGACCCTGGACTTTGAAGAGCTAGTATACAGAATTAGTTTCCTCCTAATAGATTTATGGAGTTTACACAGATGCACCATGTTGGTATAACATCCTCTAAAGCACAGAAACCACACATCCAATTTCCATTAACGTTAGGGCAGTAGAATTCCATTTTCTTTCATGGAAACAATATTTGGGTTGCACATTTAGTTTACTTTTCAGTTTCATTGTGGCTGGTGTTATGGGATAATAAAACAAGTTTACAATTCAAAAAAGTCATGTATTTACCATTGATCAAAATTACTGCTAATATTTTTGTTAACCATTAGTGATATGAAAAATTATATTTCTAACAGGCACACACACATACTAAAAATGATGGCAGTGCAGTAATTGAAGGAGAAATAGTTCAAAATGAGAAGACTCTATATAACAGTAAATTATTACAACACAAATGTGTTGACATTAATCACTGCAAATTATTTGAGAACATTTTATATATTCCAATTCACAAACTTAGATTTATTATGGAATGTATTGCAGTCATAAAATAAATAGTTGACAATTTATGAACCTGATATTTTTCACTTTTTCAAAGTTATCTTTTTACCTTTTTATAATGTATATATTTTATTTTTACAATATATATAATTTTACATATATATTCTGAACTTAAATATTATATATACATGGTAATGATGTTGGTTTTACCTCTACCCACCCACCCCACCCCATCCCCCCCCCCCCCAAAAAAAACAAAACAAGAAGTCTAGAGACAAAAAATAATTACTAATTACTCAGGACTTATGCATATGCTTAAAGAGAAGAAAGAGTCTAGGGGACATTTAAGTTAGAAATAGGGCTAAAATCACCTATGTTCAGGTATAAATAAAGTTCATTTTACTAGTTTAGTTCCAGATTATCTTGCCTTGCTTTATTCTGCTGTTCAAAGCATAGTTGTTTTATCCTGGCTATGTATCTTTAGCTCTCAAAATGCAGAGTTGCACAGAGAGGGAGAAATGCTTGTTTCCCCTTGTAGAATGCCACTGAACAAGCCTCCAGGTTGCTTTTTCTCAGCAGGGCTTCTTTATAGTGAAGCATTTTGCTTTCCCATAGTACTGCAGCAGTAACAGCAACCATATAGATGAAGACTGTATCCCACAGAGCCCTGTAATTCCTATTTTCTAAATGCAGCAATTACACAGGAGTTAAATAATTTGAACAAGAGGAGATTCATTACCAGTCTGTATAAAGAAAACAGGGAATCTAAATACAGGCCCGCTCATGATTCTTAAGAAGTTTTTTGGAAAATATCTTGAAAAGATAAGCATTTAAAAGTAAAAATGTAAGTATCATTATCTACCATAAACTTTTCACGACCTCTAAGACATTCTACTGTTGGTATTGACAGGAAAAAGGTCCCTGTCACAGATAGTGCATTCTGTCTACAGTTTTTTAAAAAAGTCAGCGGGTAACACATTAACAGCTACTTCAGTCACTTACTACATTATAGCCATTATAGACATTAGTTGCATAAATCCTTGCCCAGATCCCCAGCCTTTTTGGGGGTTCTCATCAGACTCACAGCCCCAACTCAAGTCCTCACCTTCTCTCCTACCATCTCTCACACTTTTGCCTTCCTATGGCACAAAGCTATCTACAAAGAGAAACCAACATATATTTAAGCCATCTACAATGCGTATTATTCTTCAATTTCAGTTCTAACACTCCCATATGCTCTGAGCCTGCAACGAGTTACAGAGATTCCAGAAAGGATATTAGGTGAGTTCCAGGTGGAAAGCTTATTCCCCAAAAGATAAGAACATTAAGGTTTATTCTTCTGGACCTTTTTTTAAGAGTTCTGTATAAACAACTTCGGCAGATGAAACTCTAATAACTTCTCTCTCCTATATAGTAAATAAGGAGAAAATTCTCTTCTGTGAGACTCCATAGAAGACTGTCAGACTATAGTGAGGAGTTTTTGGTTGGTTCGGGTTTTTTTTTGTTGTTTGGTTTTTTGTTTTTGTTTTTTTTTTAGAGGGGTAGTTGGGGTTTTTTAATACTTTGATGAAAAGATTCATAAAAATATTATATGACATCTATGACTTTGTAGAGTATCTAAAGTTTCCAAACTTCAGTTTGGTCCTCAAAGCTCTATAAAAGAAAGCTTGTAGGAGACAACAACATTTAAACAGCAAATAAATTCGGCAAGACATTCTGCAGTCCAAATCATCTTTAAGAAGTACATGTAGGGTTGAAGAACTTGATGCAGTTAATTAGCAGTTAAAGGAATGATGTACCAAAGTATAACAAAATCCCAAGGCTATCATTTTCATTCTAATTTTATGAAGAGCTAGTGATAAATTGCTGAATAAAAGAAGGCACTAGGCTAAACTTCCCAGTGAACCCCCACCACACATTCAGTTTTTTCTGATGTTTCATCTAGTATCTGTTCATGTGTGCTATGTGCAGAATAGTGCACAGTTCTGTCCCATGTCTGGTCACATAAATCCAGCCCAAATAGCATACTTCCAAATTTTGATGGAAAAGAGCTGTTCTATAGAGAATGATGAAAACACAGAATTCATATAATTTAGTAGACAAAATGAGCATAAATGAAAATCTGGTGAATCCTTAACTTTGTGAATGGATAGTTTCCTGTGCAACATTTGCTGTATGTACATCTCCTTGACTTAATTTGATGTTTTCATCACCTGTCATACTTTTTCCTTCAGCCTATCCACAGTTCTACACCTCACTGATTGCAGAAAGTTCCTTAGAGGACCACAGACACTCTGAAGGGGGTGGGGGGAGGATGGAAGGACAAAGGGAAGGAGGGAGGGAGAGAGAGAGGATGAAGCAAATTGTGGAATGAGGTATCTAATCCATCTTCATTGGTCTATGTTAGATACATCACCTTCATAAAACAACTTTATTTCTACTCCATACCTTCAACTTCAATACCATGAAGGATCCACTTTAAAGTCTCACTACAGAAAACATGGAAACTGGGGCAATGCTGTTAAAGACAAGTTATATACCATAATTTAAACCATATACAACAGAAAAGCAGATTAGATTCCTTCTAATGTCATTTAGAAAAAAAAAAAAAAAATATGACTGATCCTGAATGTAAATGCTAAGCCCAACTTTTAGCATTCTTATTACTGCCAATATCAGTCTGCCAGATCATTAGAGACTAGATATGAATGGACAGACAACATGAAGTTGCATCTTGCATGCAAATATAATGAGACATTTATGCTTATAGATCAATAGAAATCTTTTCAGAAACTCTATCTGTCTAGTAAAGTAAGTAAAGACACAGTCAATCATCCCTTAGAAGAAAAACTCCTCTAGTCATCTTTTAAGATTGCTACAGGAGCAATAGCCCTTAATGATACTTTGATGGTAGCTCTATAACATCTGGAAGGTTTCTGATTAAAAACCTCTTATTATTCTATTTTTACAAAGTAATTCAACATACAGCAAACCACAGAAAAAATATTTATTTGAAGGCCTAGGAAAATCTTCTTTAACTCTAGATGTTAAATGAAAGCTTAAAATAAGTAAATAAAACCACACACACAGAGGCCAGCTGAAAAGGCAGGAAGGACAGACTTGAGTTATGAATACTTCAGAAGATTTAACTTGAACTAGAAATTAAGGAAAACTTAAAAAAAAAAAAAAAAATCCCAACTATTTTTGAGTAATTGTAGCTAATGGTAGTTAAAATTAGGGTTCCTGTGAGTTGTTGCTTCCCCCTCTTACAGTTATACAGGTCAAATCATCAGCATTTTCACTGCTGAATCCTGCACTGTTGGATGCACATACACTGCAGGCCAGGGCAGAACCAGGGTGGGGGAAGAAATCAGGCTGGTTTCTTCCTCCTGACCTGTGAGACTGGGACCCAGAGAGGTTAGCTGTTTCCTAATTAATTTGATTTTTAAAGTTGTTGTTATTATTAAATGTCACTGAAATTAGCAGCATTTCTTGCCAGCCAATTACTTTTATTACTTGTTAACTCTGGAAATATCTACTCAACAAGAACACATTTTTCTATCAAGTCAGTTGGGAAGTTTATTCCTCTTGTCATTACATCAGATTATTATTTTACAGTTACAGACAGATTGTTATCAGCCTTCAAAGCCTTTAAAAATAATACAATATGGTTCCTGGCACTCCCAAGCAGACTGAGAAATGCCACCCACACAATTAGCAACACATTTTTTACACAGCAAGTAAGATTTGTTCTACAGATGTTCTGGAGTTAATTCTGCGGTAAAATCTGGCACAGAACAGAATCACTAATTCACTAAGGCATGACACTTCTGTACTGAAACTCACAGCAGATCTGCAATGCCTTTGCTGCTTACTGGTGAGAAACAGGATCACTTCAAATATCTCTCAGCGTATCTGACTTAGAACACTTCACTAGTACGTGACTACAGCTGTACTTCACTAACAAAATGCTTCACATTAACAAGGTTAGGCATTACAGAATATTGCAAAGGTATACCCTGCTGATAAAAAGCCTAGACCTATAAACACAGTGTTACTGATGCAACTGAACATGCTTCATAGATCTCTATTTATAGAGCTATGAAGATGAGCAACATCTCCCAATTCTAAATAACCTTTCTGGCATGTACAAAGGGTCTGGAAGTTGTTTGTGACACGTGAAGGTGATGTGACTTTTCAATTTTTAATTTTTTTTAAATCAACTGGAACGGTTAAAGTGTCAGTACTATTATACATAAGGACACAGTAAGTGCTACTGATTTATAAATACTCAATGTTCCTAGAGGGAAAGTTTTGATTTTCGACAGTGACCATACTGTTAGCTGACATTTGAGGAGCTGATTAGCACAGTAAACTTTTTTTGAGCAATGCCATGGCAAACTTCCTAATCCACTGGATCCCAACGAACAGAGAAAAGTCTTTCAGTACAAAATTTAGAACTTGTGGAAGAAAACAACTGCCTATCTGCAATGATAGTGAGCACCTGGAACAGTCAATTCTGGACATGGGCAATAATCTAGTAGTGAGTGACATCTCAGCTTTCTTTAAGAGAGAATTACCCTTGCATTACCATTATTACTGCAAGACATAAGACTTGTTCATTTAGTATATGAACCAACAGTAGTGAAAATATACCCATCTGCATTACTGACTTCTGCTGAACTGCATGCTGCTACTATATTCTTTGCATCTGTGCGAAGGCATAACAACACTGTTCCAAAAAACATAGAACCAGTTAGCAGATGTGGGACATTTCAATTGGCTCAAAAAGAAATAAACTGCTACTTTTAGTAACTAACAGCTTTTACAAAGTCGTAAGAATTCAAAGTGAGAGATACATTCTGCTCAGTTTGCAGGAGCCTTTGAAATAGCAAACAAAACATTGTCTTTCAAAGGCGGTGGTGATGTCAAATATTTTACTACTGAAAGGTACATTTTCTTCTGGATTACTGTGTTCAGCTTGAGAATGCTATCTAAGAGCAGAAGCTGAAGAAACTCAAAACCATATAAAGACATGGAAAGACTTCTAGGTGAAGAGACACTACAAGATAGGTAGTTAGCAGGAAAACAGTTGTGAGCTTCTATTATTATCCTCACTGTGGAAATACAAAGGAACATGCCATTAAAATGAACCCTAGTGATTGAAATTACAATACTTCCCCCCCATCCCCTTCAATGCATTAATTGCCACTGGAACTCAAATTCACAACACATCCGAGACCAAGAGATTAAAACAAAGACTGGACAGCCAGACAGCTCTGGAATTCCAAAATATCTCCTAATGACATTAGGTGCCCAATTCTCACTGTACATAGAAAGAAAATTATTAAGGAATATTTTCATCTATGGGCTCATAAAATAAGTTATTTTACTCATCCATAAAACACTATGAACTGTTAAAAGACTAGTTATAGTTTCCTACTCCCATCTTGCCAGCACGCCAAAGTTAAGTGTATAATAAAATGTGCTCCCTTCTCTATGATACAACTTTGCATAAAGACTTAAGTTTTTATCACTAAGAATTCTTTAAAGGTGTCCATCAGTCTTTAGTCATAAAGGCTAGAAATTTTGATTAAACTTTAGTTGTTTTAGTTAAGATTAATATACTCAGTTCACATATTCTATTGCAGCAAGTAGAACATTAATCTGAACAGTTTATTACTACCATCTTAATTTTTTTAAACTCTTAATCAACTAAACACAAACCTGCTAAAATTCCTACATCCTTACTTGAATTTGCAACAAAGCAATTCCTGAACACAGCTGTAAGACTAACTTAATGGTCCAAAGACTGCTTCAGACTTGAAGCAGAAATTATACATCGGTCACACTGAATTAGCAGTTGTCATAGGGATGTTGGAGACCATTATTCCTTGTGTGCACATGTAACTCCTACTAACATTAATGGGGTTACCAAACACATTAAGAGGAAAACTGGCCCCATTATGTGAACATTGTTGCAAAAGATTAACTGATTTCTCATGCTAGATGGATGGAAGTTTTCAACACTGATTCATTGAAGAATATAAGAGCACACGCTGCTATTAAATGAATGCATGGCACAGAAAAGGACTGAAAGCCTGCCTTTGGAAACAATGGTCTACAAAGATCAATACCATACCCTAGGAATCCTCTCCTTCAGAGTTTGGACAAACTACAGGTCTAGGAATGAGGCTACGTGGAATTCATCCAGGTTTCTGCCATGGATGCATGCATGATTAACCACGCACACAACTTAATCTTTTCAGGGAACATTAGTCCCATCTAATACGGCAGCTAACTAACACAGGTGTCCAAATTAGAAACTTGCATTCCTCATATATAGTGTGTGTATATATACACACCTCAGTATACAGAGGAGGGGTGGCCAGGACGGAGGGCATTCTCTCTCGCTTCCACGACTGCAATTGCAGAATCTTGGTATTTTGGGATCACTAGCTGGGAATGGGCTGGGTAGCGGTCAGCAGGTGGTGAGCAGTCATACTACCTACGAGTCTCCCTTTACCCCTCCAATTCCCTCCTCCAGTCCCAGGAAGACGAAGATAGGTAAGCAGCTGCATGGTGTTTGACTGACGATCAGGGTCAAACCATGACACGGTCAAATAAAGATTGGAGTGTGTTTCAAAATGTGCATAAGAGAAGGAAAGCGCTCTAATAACAAAATTGTTTTCTTTGGTTAAGAGCTTTTTCATATAAATGCATACAATAAAAAGTAAGAGCACATAAATATCTGATAAGAGGCAAAAGAAAAAAAGTCTATGTAATGATACAGGGGTTTTGATTCATGAAGAGCTTCTATACATATGAACTCAGAAAGAAAAAAATCCCTGAGTTCAAATATGCAATATTTTTCAGCGGGTTTCTATTTTCCTGTTGCTTTCTGAAAGGAACTCTAAGCCACTGCCAGCAGGGGAAGATTTTCCCTATCCACAAAGGGATAAACAAGTTCTTTACTGAGCATACTGATCAGAAATTCAACTCCTTCTGCAATAGCAGACTGGCTCTTCTCTGTTTGCTCATCAGTTTAGAGAAGAAACGATGGTAACCTGACTAAGCAGCACAAAATTAGGTGTAGAGCTAGTTTTGCAACTGATAGTTCAGGGGCCAGGAACATTGCAGAGCACTATGCATTTCAAGACCAGTTGATAAAGATAGTATGCTTCTTCCTTTACATTCCTCCCTCCTCCAAAAGGCAATGAAAAATAGTTACTCAAAACTACAAAAAAGAGTGTTTCTCTAATTTAGATAAGAGATGCTATAAAACCACTGTTCAGTGGTAATCAGTCCCTAAATCAGTCTTTACCTTCATAATTTAGTTTTAATAGTTCATCTAGTCTGATATAATAATGAATTGGATAATGTGGACTTAATCAAGTTTATAATCCTACTACAAGAAAAAAAAAGCTAATTAACACACGAGCCTAACAACAAAAAAAATTGATTCCTAAATACAATGTTTTAGTCATTAAAAGAGAGAATTTAAGCCTGGCATTCAAAATCTGAGGATCTTCAAGCAAATTAATCTTCATGTTTTCAGATTTTACTATACCTCAGCTCACAAGATGGTGAGTCGATTATGAAAGGCTGTCAATTAATCAGACTGAAAAAACAAAACACATTCAACCCAAACTAGCTACTAGGGCTACATAACCTTATCTGTTCAACATCAGTGCCAGCTTGATAAATCTCTGTAGACAATGCTTAAACCATAATTATGACCATTAGTACTTTGATTTAAACCAATGAGTTATTTTTGTCAAAGCAAGATCAGACCATACTATGGTAACTACAGACTCAATAAAAATAGATCAAATTTTCAATATTAAACTCCTTATTAGTGACTCACAGAGGAGATCAGGTATTGTTTGATAAACAATTTGGCTATGTTGAACCAACAGACTATGTACAGATATTTTCTGGATTCTGTCTTCATTTTTTATTTGGGGAAGGCTATGCATCTGAGAAGCAGAGAAAGTTTTACCATTAAATCTAGCTATAAAATATGCAGCACTGTTGAAAGATTACATTTTGTCCAGTACATTGATTAAGCATTGTCCTGGTTTGGGCTGGAATAGAGTTCCTGTTCGTTTTGGTAGCTGGAGGAGTGCTGCAGCACCCTGAGACCCCAGGGGCACCCCAGGTCCCAGTGCCCTCACCTGTGTGCGGGGGCGGGGGGAGCACAGCTGGGCCCAGATTGGCCGATGTTCCATGTCACGTGACGTTATGCTCACTATATAAAGGCAGGAGTGGGCCGGGAGGGGCTGCCACTTCTGGGAGTGCGGCTGTGGTGCCTTTGTGTTTGGGATCGCCGGCCGGGAGCAGGCGGGTGTCGGTCAGCGAGTGGTAAGCAACTGTCTTGTACATTACCCGTTGATACTGCTGTCAGCATATTATTCTATTACTGTTATTAAACTGTTTTTATCTCAACCCGTGAGTCTCCCTTTGTCCCTCCCATTCCCTCCCCATTCCCAAGTTGGGGGGAGGGTGGGTGAGCAGCTGCATGGCATTTAGCTGCCAACCAGGCTCAAACCACGACAAGCATCCAGTAATGTGTGATCAAGAAACAATTAATGTCAAAATTGTTCTTGGAAAACCAAAACAAACACACAAACAAAAAAACACTGAACAAAAACAACTGTCAAAACATCCAAAAGGAACAAATACGTACTATTGTTTTTATCCAAGCATTAATGCTCTAAGCTTAGCGACAGTGAAGTTTTCAAGTTTAGCTTGCTTTGGATATGGCCGGATATATATTGTGCATCTCTAATGAAAAAACATTTTCAAAGTGAGAACACTGTACTTGTTCCTCACCTAACATGCTGTCCTGTACCACATCCAGCTGCTATCTAGAACAGGAATACTTGTACTTTCAGCAGCATGTGGAACTAAAGAACAGTGGGACTTTTTTTTTCTGATTCCCTCCATCTTCTTCCTCTTCACAGTTTGACAGAAAACAATGGATCAATTTAGTTTACTTCCCGAATTAGAAAAAAAGTGTCTCTCTGGTCACTTGTTTTGCTTCTTTGTTCCCTTTTATCATCACACTGAGCTGAAATACCCTAACAACCAAGTATTATCACTAAAAAGAACCCGGAGAGAAGTTTATTATCTTCCCTGCTGCCCAGAGAGGCAGTGGCATGAGAACTAGCATTCGGCAATGCACAACCTGAAGTTTTGGGTGCTTCAGCTTGTCTTTTTGTCCAGTTACAGGCTATTGGAAGGGTCACTGCCCCAAGCCAAATTTCTGCTCAATTCTCTCCCCAATATAGAACAGAAAATAAAAATTATCACTCCCCTGCTGCTCCCAGACATTAAAAAAAAAAAACAAAAAACAACAACAACAACAAAAAAACCCACAAACAACTTAGAAGTAATAGTCAGTTAATACACCAGTATTTAGTTACTGACAGCTCCTTGATTACAATTCTATGCTTTACCAAACAACACCTTCCCCTTTTACTCAGCACAGAGCTATTACTCACCCCTGGAGAGGAAAGGAAAAATTTAAGGACAGAAACAGCAAGCAGGAAGTTCTTTATATCAAATGAGGCAAAACTGTTTTTCAAAAAACACTGACACACATCTTAAAACACAAAAGGGCAGGATGCTTTCTAATGCCAGTCTTCACTGTAGGTTTACTGAAGGCTGAAAAATTAATTACTCATCTATCCAGTTCTTTGCCTGGTTTCAGAAACTGGGCACTAAGTGGGAAAATCCTTAGTCTTTATTACTTTTCTTACATTTCTCAGTTCTTAATCCCTTCTCCTCAAGCAGGAACAGGCTATATGCTGACTAAAAAGCAACCCCGGAGTACATTAGAGCTAAAACATTCTACAGCATTGGCCATATCCCCTGCGTCAGGCTGGTTTCCCACACTGTCCAATACAACCAAATCCAGCAGAACTCAGCCCCCATGAATTCAGACTATGAAAAGAAGTCAGCTTTTGCCAACAGAATCTACTGGAAATGTTACCTAGACAAAAATCTCAGAAAAAAAATTCCAGCTTTAGCTGACATTACAGAAGATCTAATTAAATAGTTGATTTTTTTTTTTCACTCTTTCCAGGCAAAGAGATGAGTTACATCCCATCAGAGGTTTGCTGATAGAATGTTTAAGAATGTTTAATGATAACATCATAGAACTCAACTTGTTAGCTCTTATACTTAGTGCAGGCATTCTTTACTATAAGCACTATAAGGTCTGTGAATCCAAGATAAGATTTTATCCCCTGAAGCCTCTGAAGAAATGACTTTTCAACAGTTACCCATTTAGGCAGCTGATTTGGGGTTGGTTGGTTTTGTTTGTTTGTTTGTTGGGGGGTTTTGTTTGGTTTTTTTGTTTGGTTTTTTGTTTGGTTGTTTTGTTTTTTGTTTTTTTTTTTTAATTTGAAAGGAGCACACTGTACCCTGTGTGGCTTGAATTTATCCCAGGACACTTAGCTATGACTCATCATAGTAATTCTGCTACACCATTGCTTTTGAGCAAACAAGCACTCTCTTGGCAGATGGGGAGATGCCCACACATCCCTCCAGGATTTAACCACAGGAGGGAAAGCTCACATGCAGCAGTTTAAGTGTTTTCAATGTGTGGGACTTTGCCAAGCACATATTGAGTAGGGTAGACACTTCCTAGAGCCACTGCTCTCAAAGCCATAGGCCTAGCTTGCATGTGCACACTTGGTAAGTATGATACTCCTAGATGTGGCACAGCCCAGCCTCCAGCTCCAATCAGGCTGCCCCAGCAGTCCGAAAATCTGGACAAACATACCAAGTCTTCACATTTCACTACTCATATTTCTTCGAGAAACACAGAATGTATTCAGGGTGTCAGAGTCAGAGCGATAAAGAGAAAAGCAGAGGGACAGCAACATACTCAATTTTCTCTCTTCCTGCAGCAGTTCATCTTAAGCAATATTAATCTCTCTGCTGATGGTGGAACAGAAAAGCAAGTAGCCCATGGAGGTAAAGCAAACAAAAAGATATATAATAAAAAAGTAACTTAATAAAACATGGCATTCAAGATGGATTGCCTTTAGAGACAGGGTAGGGCCTTAAAGACAGGAGTGTCAATTATATGTGTGACTATGTGCAGAAACAAAGACACATGGATGGGTCTGATCCTGACTGTGATGAAATCAACCTGAAAAACCTCCCTAAACTTAGATGACACAGGATTAAGCTCTCAAATGAATGGGCTTCTTGTATGTATAAATTTAGATATATTTAATTATTACAGAAAAACACACTGTCCCTCTAGAGGTTTGCATGAATATGCTTCTAACATTGCTCAAGAAGTTCTTTTTTTGTATGAGACATCTCCAGACTTCCATTGCTCAACTAGATGACACTTCCATGCAAAGTAATTGGGTAGGCATTCTTTTTGGTGATTTTAGTCTGTCAACATCTGTTTAGACTGACTTAATTTAAAATAAAAGTTTATTTTGGCAAATATATTTTGCCATCAGCTAGAGTTCTTTTATATAACTGCAGCCAAAATTTGGACTTGCAAGCCTGAAAAATTTATAATTAAAGAAAAATATGTATACACACATACATGCAGAATAGACAGTGACAGCATAGCCTGTTTTGTGTGAGTGCGTTCTTTCCCCCCCCCCCCCCCCCCCCTTCATTATCATGCAAGGATGTTATTTTCTGACATACATATGCAGCAATGCACAGCTGTGTTCAGCTCTGCCCCTGGACATGCATTCTGGACAACAGTTGTGAGAAATTAAAAGTTCCCAGTGGCAAAAGGGAAAAGAGAACTCCAGAGCTCTACGCCAATTTATTAGAAAGTTGCTTCCCCATGATGCTGGATTCTGCAGTTGAATATCCTCAAAATAAGTTTGGGTAGCACCAGTCTTCTCTTTTTGGACATATTAAATTCTATAATACAAAATAAAAGAAGACTAAGCCAACCTTCCTCTGTCAACATCTATGGTGGACACAGTCCCCAGTGCTCTATTTCATGTAGCATGATTTCCTGCAACACCTCCAGACTATTCTGGAAGTAAGCCAAAAGTAGTTTTTGTTGCTTACTTCATTATTTTCTTCAGTCCACAATAAAATATGAAGATGGCACTCACTTTCACCCATTTTAAACAGAGATGAGTTACTATCAGCAAATACTAAACATTTCACATTACAAATATGTTGTTTTGCCCCTGTTTTCTCACATGTATCAACACTTTCACCTATCACTACAGCAGCCTGATGGATATCCTGCTAACTTGATGCAAAGCACGCTACAAACATGAGCTCCACCATGATGAATGGCATTTAGCTCCTGCTCGCTGTCTGAGGTGGTTGAAGTTCTGAGCCCATTACAGGACAGCTGGGCTAAGGTTATGCTTTTCAGTTTTATTGGACTGAGACTGCAGCTTCCACATGCGCACATCCAGGTTTCTAGAGTGACTCCATGAAAGATAAATAACAGATGCTTAGAAGGTTTCACCATGGACACTAAAACTCTATTGCCTTACAGATACTATCACACAAATCCCGTAACACCTATGGCACAACACTAAATGCTGCATATCTATTCCAAACATATCACTGCTACGTACACAGATCTGGAGATGTAGGTCACAGCTGTCCACAGGGACACAATTATTTTCCGAGATCATTGTTCTGCTACAGCTAGAATACAAAAGAATACAATTAAATCAACTTGCTCTATAGTTTGCTTTTCCTGAACATGGCTTTTCTGGTTCTAGGATTGCTACTGTTACTCTTCCGAGAATTACTAGCACATTGCTCCTAGCCTGAAGGGCAATAAACACATGGCACAGGAAAAAGAGCCAAACACACTTTACACACTATTCTAGTAGATGGGTCAGAGGCATTCTTGCCTGGCTTTTAAACAAAGGAAAATAAAACAGTGGGCCTTACAACTAGTTTTTAGTCACAATGTATCTTTCATATCAAGTAAGAACCCTGCAGGAAGACTGACAACAGCCCATGAGATGCCGTCATTACACACTACCTTCAACAAGAGTCTTATTTCTGAAACAGAATCCTTTCTTCCCTGCACTCAACAAAAAGATTATAAACAACACTTCATGGCTTTCTTATAAGGAAAGAAAAATTAACCTATAAAATGATAACATTCTCTAATTCTCACAGAAATCTATAGAAAGTGTTCCCCTAGCCTTAGAGACTGATACTTGACCTGAAATAACAGGTTATTTTCTCACTTTGCTCCGAAGTACTTCAAATAGCCTAATGAAATATATGTAGTAACTGTCATAAGGTCTGTCTCTAACTGTTGCACCTCAGAGGGAAAAAGAAAGCATGAACATCAAGTTCTACAGAAAGCATGCAAGCAATCTGTTCCATTGAGCTGATGCACTGGACAGAAACATTTTATATTTCATTGCTTTGATGCTGACAGTTAAGTGCAAATTGCTTCTCATTAAAACAGAAATCTCTTGAGACTACTAAGATTAAGAACACAAGAATATAAAAAAAATAAAAGTTATTTTGATTCATTCTGCCTATATTTTGATGTTACAGCAATAGCAATGAATGTATCATTCATATATATTTAACAGATTTAGAATAGCTATTTCCCTAAATAAGAGAAATTTGGCTTGGGTGAACCATCTCTGTTAAAAATCACAGTCCTTAACTCTTCCAACTCAAACACTCCTTAAAGTTGACTCATACTGATTATCCATCCTCACCCTGCCTCTAAAAAAGCATTCAAAAATATCACACTAATTTGCCTCTGGATTTATAAATGTTGTGTAATACCAAATGTGCACTTTCCTCCTATTTGTTTTTCTAATGGGTTTAAAACTATGTGCTGGTAATAGCCAAAAAAAAAAAAAAAAAAAAGTATTTGACCATACTACTTTTAGACTGTGGTAAGTTAAAGAGAGGTGCTTCTAGGCACCTCTCAGGCCTCCACTATGGAGTAACAGCCATTCAGTAATGCGAAAACTGATGGTAGAGTAAAATCTCCCTTCAATATTTTTACACGAGTTCTTGATTTGAGTTTCCTTAAGGAGAGGAGGCATATCTTACCAGAATAAGTGGCTCACAGCTTCAGATAAGCATTGGCCCTTCTAACAGCAGCTTCACAACCACCATCTTTGCCAAAAACTATGCTCCTCTGTGACATAAGTCCAGATAACTGCTTCTATCATTCCTAATCCATTTCACACAGGCAAACTCACAGATAATGTTCTAGAAATCAGAGAAAAATTTAGGTTGGAAGGGATGTCACTAGTCCAGCTTGCTCATCAAAGCAGGTCTAGTTTTAAAGTTACCATAACGTATCTTTATTTTATTATAAAGCTAGCAACTAATACCATGAAGTGAGAGGTTTTCATTGGTAGTAATTCCTATGGAAGTTTATAAGGTAACTTCAGGAGTGGGGAAAGGGCTTATATACTTCTCCCTTCCTTCGCAATCCAAAACATTCCCTGATGATAGCTGTGGGTTCTGACTTGAAGCCATCTCAGACTCCAGTAAATACTAAGACCTGAAATTATGCTCATGGATGCACCATTGACTTAGGGTATTTTGGCCTTGGTTGTGTCAGATGATACACCTTGGTTTTCTTGGCTGAAAAAGCTAGAAGCCAGTCTGTCTGACAGAGAGCCCAAAGTGCTTAATTTTACCATTACCCTTTCCCTCCCAGCAAAATATTGCTGGAAAGTAAATTAATAGAATAGAAAATTGCTAAAAGATCTTCAAGTTGTTTCTTTGAAACAGGTTGGCAATGAGAACCTTACAAATTAAATGATATTCACTTTCAGGAATGCCATAATCAAGATAGAATCAAAACCAGGTATTATTTACAAAAGGAGGAGTAGTTTATGATACTTTCTTCCCTCAAGGAAGAGAGTCTTAAAGAGTAGTATCATTTGGCAGAGGAAATACAGCTACAAGGTCTCCCTATCTTGATAATAAACACAGTATTAAAACATCAAAAGTTTTTTCCAAAACTACATGTAAAATTAATGGAAAATGGTAACGCTTAATTGACCAGACTTAGTTCTCTGCAATTTAATGATACTGAGAAGAACAGAAAATTGGAATGACTGTAAAACACTTACCAGATGACTGTAAAGGTCAAAACAGTACCTTTCACTATCAGTTTTCATTGGTATTATGTAACTCCTCTGAAATTCTATTCTCAAAACAAAAAGACTACAACAGTGTTTTATGAAGTGTTCCTCCTCCCCCTCTCCAACAGTTACTAAAAGAGCAAGGGAGAAATCAGACTTGTACAGAATTAATTCTGACTCATTAAATGAAACTTTTTAAGAGTCAATGAAACAGCATTCACCTATTACAGCTAATACCTCCTGTGTAGAGTAGCTACATTGTTTCTCAAAAACCTCCCTCTGTGCTCACAGGGATCATCATTGCTAATTCCGTCTCACACATTCTATAAGCCTTCATCCAAAGCTAAGCATTAGGAAGCAATAACAGTTTATAGCCATCTGCTTCTTACTATCCACATTATATTTCTCTACATAACATGAATTTACCTTTCTGAATGAGGAAGACTGAACTTTTCATTAGTCAAATAACCTACCTCACAATTATCAAGCAAAACAGAATCATCAACTAGTTTTGTACCGCAGATGTACTTGGCAAGAGAAAACAGATGCACTAATTATCTCTAGCAGATCCCCTGTGAGCTTCCTATAGGACACTTCCATTCTCTATGTATCTTATACCCATAAACCAGAAGCAGTGCAATATCCCTACAGGGATCTGTTCTCTGCAGTTAATCATGAAGAAGTAAAATTTAGATAATAGTTCTTTTCATCACTATTCCAATCTGAAATACATCCTAATAATGAATTTATTGCAGAAATTGATGGTATTTTGTATTTTTAGACAAAACTTCCTAGCAAGATATTCAAATTGTTGCAAGACAAACATTTACTTCAGCAGGCCTACCTTTGCACTGCGTGGACTGCTAAAAACTACAGATCATATTAAGGTAAACATTAGGCCTTAAGATACTGCAATTGATTTCTTTTTTACTATGGTGAAGATTCAAATAGAAAAGAAACTTCATTAATCTACATATGTATATAAGTTACACAATAAACCTACTGTTAAACCAAAGGTAACAATTTTGCTAGAATTGTACAGAAGCAAAAGTCCAGTTGAAAAAAAATAAGTTTGGATATATATCCATGTGACTCAGTGATCTTAAAAATGAAATATAGGGAAGAAATACCAACTCAGAACATATTTAGCCTATTTCACGTTATCAGTAAGGTTGGCCATCTCTTGGTGTTTAAACTAGAGATGCATAGAACAAATCATAAAGGTACTTCACCAAAGTGAGGTATAAGTCTTCAAGCAGATAATTAGACCCATATATATGATCTATGAAAGACAGAACTCTGCCAGTACCAGGCAATTCAGATCACATTTCAAAGCAACTGCTTCAGGGTAAATCTTGTTATAAATATCACCAAGAAGAAATATACACAATAGCATGAAAACCCTGGTAAACGTTCTAGAAGAAATACATGCTCAGGTGAAGCCAAATAAATTGAACTGCCTGGAACTCGTTTTAAAAGCATCAGATTTTTTTTTCCCTCTTTCTATTTATTTATTTATTTCCTAGCTGAAAATTAAGAAAAATATAGCCTTCAGGTGCATGCCGGCAGCTCTGCTTTGGACAAGTAACACTTCATCATCTCTTCAACCTCTTTACTAAGATATTAATACAAACGGCAAATCTTCAGATAGCAAACTTCTTTTACTTCCACTTAACCTCATCAGTGACAGCAGAGCTCCCTGCTCTTCTGAGAAGATACAGTTCTCCACTGTTCATGTTTTTCTTTTTGTCGCCTGGAGCTGGGGACACCCAGGTCTCTTGACCTGAACAGCCCTGAGCTTTACTGGGTCTTTGCAAAAGACCCGAATTTGGTATCAAGCTCTTTTTCTGACCCTCCACCACTAAGCTCCAACCCAACCTTATCAGACCTGCAGTTTGTCACAGTCTCAACCTAGTATTTCATAGGCTTCCTGAAGATTTACTAGAAATACCACTTATTTCATGAGGCAATGATGTTGATGAACAAGAGTTTACTTTTTAACATGGAAAAAAGAAAACCGTTTCCATGATTTCTATATGTTTGAGAGAAGGGGCAATATTTCACCTCAATCCTATTCTCAGTAAAAGCCTATATATATGCCAAATTGTTTTACTTGCCTTGGTGAAAAAAATCCAGCAGGGTGAGCATCGTCACCGGCATGCTGGAGTGCAGGCTGGGTGAGGTTGCATGCTGCACGTCCAAGGCACACTGCTGCCAGAAGAGTTACTGCAGAGAAGAGCTGTCCAGGCTCTGAAGCAGCACTAAAGGCAATGTGAACAGTAAGCAGAGCTAGATAATGTTTACAGTTACATACCCATCAAGAAGACACACGTACTCCAAAAAGCAGACTGTCCAAAACAGAATCATCTGTCACCCACTGAATAATTACAAAATTTGTTAAGTCTTCAATTCTGTAATTAAGTAAAAAATGGATAGATTCAAAGGAGCAAATCTTCATACTATTTTTTCTAGAAATTTTCCAGGTATGCACTGTGAGGCACCTCACAAAAATGGAATGTTTCAGCCCCAAGAGTGTCAAAGTCCTAAGGGAATGGGGAGCTGTTTTACAATGCAAAGCACCTGACAACTGTACCAACCTATTCCATAATACACACAAGTACTACAGTACAGCATTACTCCACCTCACCTGTCTCTTTTTTTCAGAGCCCAATTTCAGCCCAATTTTCGACTGTAATGTGTTTTTTCTCAGTGTCAATAGCACCAGGCAAATGCAAGGTGCTTCCTCTTCCATGGATTGCAGTGCTGGGTTTGTGCTGATTGCCACCAGCCCCATCAGTGCTCAGTGAAAAGGGAAGTAAAATTCAGAAAGACTTTACCAAAGCTCTGATTGGGGACGGCCTCACTGTAAGAACTGCCCTGACCAGGACCATAATAGATATATATTTCTGGAAGTAAAAGAGATTATTTTGTAGGGCTGTGCAATGGAAGAAAACTGTACACAGCCATAAAGAGGAGACTTCCATCTGCTTCTACACCAAGAAAACACCAAAAAGGAACAGAGAACCCTCCATTTATCATCTGCGTTCCCTATTTCATCTACTCCAATTGTATTATTTCTTTAGGTATTAAGTGGGCTAAGTTTCAGCCGCCTAAAGCTAGACATATGAACATTCACTCTTATTGGTTTATTCCACTATGATAATCCAATGTTTTCTGGCACATCTGGTTTTTTTTTTGCTCTGCCCACAAGAGCTTGTGTCATTCTTCGGTTTATTTTAAGTTTACTTTTCTGTAAATCTAGATAAGAGTTAAAAGGTAAAGGAAATAATACAGATTAAGTCTCCATTCAATCATTTCTGACCAGTGAGGTGATTGTAATCCTTTAGCACATCCATTATTCTAGCCTGAAATATATTTCCCACCAGTTTTTTAAGCTGCTGATATCCTGCACAGGATAATACAAAAGTGGCATTAGCCTGCAACAGAAAAAGTTTAGGAAGAAAATTATTCATATGCAGATAACTGGATAGGAACCATCATAGCATACTTACCCCTGCATTCTCAGTAACATATGCAAACTACTATGAAGTCAAAAACAGTAGTTCGGCAGCCAACAATACTGCAGCTGAGAAAAGGAAGAAAAGGTGTTTAACAAACTGAGTGAGAAGTTCACATAGGCAAAAGTTGATTTTGTTCAGTATGCAACAATGTCCAGAATATTTCATGCTCACCAAGGTCAACCACTAGAGCTTTGAGAACAAGTGATCAGAATTGCAACTCTCTGCCAGATTCAAGGACTTCCATGAAGCAGAAGAAAGAAAAGTAGAAAGGTGTTCTGCCAGTTTGGATTGCTTCAGGCACATGCTGTTCCAGAACAAGACAACAACTGCATATTCATCTGCAGGGAGTGTCCTGTGTCATCTTTAATGACGCTTCAGCTGAAAACACGATGAGGGAACCTATTACTAGCTAATATGAAACTAAAGAGCCACTGGTGTTGAAAAATATTTTGAAAGGTACATGGCCTGTGACCATTTTCACAATGAAGGATCACAACTGCCACATTTTGTAGAACCAAAATATTACAGTCAGTATTGGTATGAACTAAGGATCCTGATAGATGCTAAATGTACTACATTTGAGGCCACAAAATACCCTTCCCAGTCAAAAGTTTTTCTTCAGGCATCCATATTTGTGGATACGTCAACAGACCTGCTCTGCTTCAAGTACACAGCACTACATTAAGTAAAATAAAGACACAATCTGCCTTCCCTGGAAAAAGGGAGACCTCTGTTACCCAGATATTTATATTTTTTTAAAAAGCATAACATAATTTTATTTTATCCTAAAGAAAAAAGCTTTAAGGAATTCACAATATAGACCTTTATTGGGTACTATGCTAGCTTCTTAACCATGTTGTGCAAGAGAACAACAAACAACTGGCTAGAGCAACTGCATTTGAAGAAAAGAAGATGAAGAGAGATCTTTATCCAAAGGAAGTTACTAAAATTGTATTTTCCTTATTTCATGTGAAAAGCTTGTGTTACAAGTTGCAAGGGCAGGCTAAAGTGCTATCTGAACTTTAACTCAATCTCTCAATCTGACACAATCCATAATAGACATTTTTTTTTTTTTAAAAAAGTAGCCCAAACCAGCAAAAAATTAGCAGAAGCTTTGGAATCAAGTATTTCAATATTCTGGGGGAAAGAAAAAATAAAATGGCATTCCTCAATTAAAAAGAAAGTTTACAGAATTTTTTCCTATCTTATTTCCCACACACATGTACACACACAATCCTATTTATAATATTTTCTAATAGAGTTGTTAATGAATGGATAGTTACTTATTTAAAAACATGACCAGGGAGTCCATCTCATCATGACTGCATGAATCTCAACTACAGCACTTAATCTTCTTGTATAAATACCAGCCATATTTCTCCCATAAGAACTTCTTAAGCACTTAAAATTGTATTACACAATTTAAATCAGAGCCATAAAAGTGTGATACAAAATGTAAAACAGTATTAGGAAGTGGCTGGAGAACAGTTGCTTCTCTCTGTATCTCATACCTTTGAAGTGGAAATCTGAAGCAGAGATTGACTCATAATAGCAGTTAGTCAATATAAGTAGGCTGCAATTAATTAAGCAGAAAAGTTGCTTTTTTTAAACTTCCCTTCTGTATTATACTCTTTTTATCTCATTTTGCTCAGTCCAACTCTTCTGACAGCAATAGCCAAAAATACCAGATTTTCCTGCAGAAAACCCTACTGATACTGACTGCTAAATTCAGTGATGCATGTCAATTTGATGACTCACATCTCATTTCATTCCAATCTCTTTTCCTTTCATGTTGAGGACCTGAAGTTTTATAGTTTCATTACAGACTGCTCCTTTGCCCTCTCTCATATACCTAAGACTAAGTAAGTAGGACAAGTAGGAAAAGCCCACACTGGCTGTCACTAGCAGCATTTGTGCTGTTGTGATAGCAGGCTTTAACTTTACAATTTCTCTAGAGCTCAAGCAAAAGGAACAGAGACAGGAACAACTCTCAGTAATGCCACTCTGCTTGCCATAGAGTAGTAAGGTTTAAGAAGGAAGTATCCTGTTTCCTCTTTCCTCTGGCTTCCTTCCCTACAATGCTGAAGTCTGTAGAAATTAGAGGAATAGTCACACTCCCATTTTAAGCTGTGCCTTAAACAGAACCAAAATAGACATTCAAATCTAGGACTTAAGTGCTTGATGTTGTCTTTGGGTTTTTTTACTTTCCTGCTCAAAGAGAATGACTGCACTTACTTGTGGTCATGATTAAGGCTGCTCTGACATTTATGTTACTTAAGATAACAATATCAGTTTGCTTTTTCATTAATCATTTAAAGGTCAGACCAGTTTATCTTGTCAGGTGTTTTGGTAGAGACTGGAACTCAACTTAGACAGATAAAAGTTATTTCTACTATTTCCATTAAACATCTGCAGCTGCCCCGACTTAGATTGGGTTTGGATACTTCAACTCAGGCATATGAATTCCAGCACTCAGGCAGGCCTCCTAAACATCTAGTCTCCTTTAAAAAAAAAACAAAACAGAAGGTTTCTAAAATGATGGTACTTCTTTCAGGACTAGTAGTGCTAAATCAACTACTGTGCACAGTCACAGTTTAAGAGATGGTGGGATCTAAAAATTTACTCTCATGCTAGTTGATATACTTTGACATTTGTGGACTTACACCTACAAATGTGCAAGTCTACAGTTGTAACATGAACTTAGTTCTCTTCTCATTCATCCAAATAAACGTGAGAGGGGAAAACTGAATACATGATATACTAGCGTATGGTATGTTTTCCAAAAGAAAACCAAAGCCAATTGCTCGAGGTACTCTGACATTTATGAATATAGTATACTTCCTACTCTAAGTCCTTAACTTGATGATCTATATCATACAGCCACCTACAGTAGCCAGGTCATCAGTGAACTTGAGAGATAAGAGCAGCATTTCTTCACAGAAAATTGTTTTTTTTGGTTTTGCAAAAGATTATGTACAATATAATTAGCTTCTGATAGTCAAATTAATTCCAGTTTTGTTTTTTAGTATGTTGCAATGAAAAACAACTTAAACTGAAAATGTCAGGTAACTGTCAAGCTATATTTAACTATCACGTTTCACTTGAGAAAACATCATTTAAATAAACAGATGGTGTTGCTATGGGGTTGCCATCATTAGTTGAAGTTGTAGAAGCACACAAGCACACATTTGACTCTGAAAATGGCAGATAAAAAGGACAAGAAAACGATGTGTAATATTGAGCATTTCCAGAAGCAAAACCATGGTTATACTAACACTTAGTTTGTTTCATTCCTCCACTCAATAGCACAGTTTTACTGTCAGGGTTGCCTGAATTCCTGAGAACTGAAGAAGAACTGAATCTTGCTAACCAAACCGCAATTAATTTCAGGAGTATTCACAGTCCTAGCTCCTTTGCTCCCTCCCCTGAAGTCCCCAGGAAAATCCACATACAATTTTGGTTACTTCATGAAACCATTTATGTATCTGGGACTCTACTGAAAAGAGATTGTCATTCTATTTCAGGAACATGAATATCACTAGCCAGCTAATGTACTTAGTCAATGCTAGCTAAATGTTATTTAAACAGCTAGTATGGAACAAAAAAAAAGCAGCTATGAATATAAAGAAATAGAAAGAGTATTCTAGTTCATCCAAAGAAATGCAAATAGAAGGAATGTAAAGATGTTTATGATATATGTCATTACTTATATTAGTTGAACTTTACTAAAAATGGACATCACACTGGGAGGAAGGCAGTCTTATTTCCAATAATTGCTTTAAAATTGCAACAGCTAGAAATTTTACAAACTACAACAGAATTTTCATCTGCTTAAGCACTCAAACAAATAACATTTCAAATTCCAAATCAGAACCAAGAGGGAATGAAAAGGTAATCATGGACAATATTTTATCAGCTGGTTATAGAAGTTAATCATAATTCAAGAATGCTGAATATAATTTTGACACTATATTGTGGATTACTCTGAGATTTTAAAAGTGATTGCTTAGATTTCATTTTGACCTTGCTTATATTTCCCTCGTGTACATGCAGAAAAGTAACAACCATAACCAATCAGTTCAGCAGTACTTAAAAGAGCATTTCCACAAAACTAATTCTGATATGCAGAAAGGACTGTGATTATTGTTTACTTCAGAATTGCTTGGTGCACTAACACAGGAAAAGGCTTAAGCTCCCTTGAAAACCTTACCACTAAGATGCTACTGCACTACAAAGTCTAGCAAAGTCACATCACTTGCTAGGAAAGATTGAAATACAGCAAACAGGAAAATCCCATTACTGACATAATGGTTTCATCATAGTTCAGTGTCAGAATCTTAGTGAACTTTAAGACAAATGATAGCATTTTATGTACAACCATCACCAAGGCAAGAGGAGCATCGTAGCACTGGGCAAAATGAGGGCACAAAAGAAAAACTGTTACGAGTTTAACCGAATAAAAAACAGAATAATGAAATATCAATGGGAACAACCTTCCAAGCGCAGAACCGTAAAACAAGAATGTGAAAGGTCAGGTATTACATTGGATAGAGGTAAATGTGCTTTCTTTGTTAACAACAAATGTATATAGTAAGGAAACTTACCTACCTTCCTACAGACACCATATAAACCACTCTTCAAAAACTTACAATTCTGAGATTTTCTTGCTGTTGTGAAAAACCTGGTTTTGGTTTGAAGTGGAAGTTTCTATGCATTAGTCGGAAAAGTTTCCTTCTGTGTTTACTAAACATCTGGTACTAATGGCAAAGTAGATTAGGTATTTTTGTTTCAGTATCCAGTATCATAACCTTTGGAACAGCCATTTCCACTTTTAAGGGTATTTCCTTTACAAGGAAGGTACAACTGTTAGACTCACAAACATCACCTGTTAACCCAAGGTAGAGGGTGTCATAAAAAATATTCCAATTCGCAAGTGAAAAGGACTTGGCTCAGTCCTTAGCCTTACACTCTAAGGTCCCCGTGTGGAACAAATCCCCAAATCAAGTTGCTAGCCAAATTTTGCTTCCGTATCTTCCTTCATGTTGTTTTGTAGAATTATGAGCATCCCCGTGTCCTTCTTCCTTCAAAGTGAGATGTAACAGCATTTTATTTGTATTACATCTGGCAGTGACCATAAAGCTTTTATACTTTAATGATAATGAAAAGAATGCAAGCATAGATAGCTGTATGTAAGTAGAACCTTCTTGCCAGATACAAAGCCACTATTCTCTATGCATAAGTACTATTATAGCATCTTTTAAAACCAGATATAACTATGGAGACCAAGTAGAACACTCATTAATTTCAGTATCATTGCATCTATCATGTAGATATTTTTTCAACATGCTCCAGATCATTACCACTAACCAGAAATTAGCACCCATGACATTTTATCCAAAAACTTAAGCACACAAACAGCCCCAGTCTACCTGCAAAAACAAAGATGTCCAGGAAAACATAAATAATCTGAATTACATGTTAGATCTGTAATAATGAATTGTAAATAGCAAGTTATTGTAAATAAACTACCTCAGAGCATTCAGCCAGGAGTTGGTTTGAGAACAGTTTTTATAATTCTTTAAGCAATGAAAGAAGCAGCACCCTAGAAAAAGAAGCCCAACTTCAGAAGCCAAGTTAATGAATGCATACAAATTGAGATTCCTCCCCACTCCTCTCAGAGGCAACACTTCCTGTTCTCGCAATTTTATCATGACTCTCGCTATTTTTAGTGCTTTTCTTAGAGTCTCTGCTGCTGGAATCACGCCTGAATGTCTTAGCATTAATTTTAAAAGAAAAAATTTCCACTCTCCTGCATCCTGAGAAAAGCTGGAAAGTGTGAAATCGGTGCAGCCTACAGGCTAAAAAACTAGAAAGAATACGAGAAATCCGGGGTGGATTTTCTTTTAAGAAAAACTTCATGATTTCTAAGCTGATTCATTGAGTGGCAGTAGGTAGATAACACATTGACTCTTCATAGCTGACTGTCCACTGGAATCTCTCCAGAGCAGATATAAGGCACATCAGCAATTTTACATGGAAAAAATAAGTGATGCCATTTTCACTGCTGTCTATGCAGTGGATATTCTTACTATTCAGAGTGCTAGTGCCAATTCTCTTAAAAGTCATATTTTTAAAGAGAACAATTCACCTTTTGAACTAAGAATAAATATTATTTCATACACAAACTAGTTTTGGTTTACAACAAGATAATTTTACTGTTCTTTTCTGAAAAGCGAACTCTTCTGCAACCAAGAGCATCTTGAGTGAAAAAATAAAACTAAGATTTGTTTCCTGCAAGCAAAGTGTAAACATATGCTAAAAAGGAATATAACATCAGGCTTCCTTAGGGGAAAGTTGATGCTTTTACACTGACCTGACCATAGCTACTTGCTTTTAATTATACATGCAGTTGGATTTGAAAAAGAAATATAAATAGATTATTTGCTTTTATCTTATATGATTGAGCAGCTGTTTTAAAAAACTACCACTAGATGGTGCAACAGCTTAAATAATTCATAAATGTACAGCACTTCCCCATGCCTTTCTTCCCAGCCCCCAATAAAATGAGCTCAGCAACAGCAGGAGACACCACACAACGGGAAGCAAACTTATCTTCTATAATTTGTATTTGTCAAAACTAGCTTTCCCCCAGGCATAACAATTCACTCCCTTCTTTGACATTTCTTTTAAACAGGAGGGAACAGTTCCTCATCTGAGGGAAAATTGAACAGTAATGAAATTGCTATGATTCCCTGCGGCGCTCTGACTGAGAGCTACAGGAGGAGGGAAGTGACCAACCACTGCAGATCAGGGTAGACAGAATGCTATTCTTGGACTTGCGAAATGCAAATTTGGCTCACTCTTTTGCTGGGCAGACTAACTCAGCAAACCCAAAAGCAAAAGTCTCTTAACCTCACCGCACCTCAGCTCTCATCTAGAAGTGAAAATTATGGAGCTGTCTGTCAGTACTTGCAACCTCAGATAGACACTGAAAGGACAAATACATTAAAAAATTATGCCATATTCCAGAACTGTGAAGTATTATAGTATATATATATGAGAGGCACATAACAGCTTTGGCATTCATCTTCCCTTGACCTACAGTACTATAAAGAGATGCATTTTGATTAGTTTTAAAATGCACTATGATGACTTTCAGAGGTCTTTTAGCTGCTAGAGCAGGGGATCAGACCCAGTTACTCTGGAAATGCTTCTACTGTGCCCTTACTTCTTTTACAGCCTACTATTTCACCTCCTGAAGCTCTGGATTTTTAAGACAGCCTGGTGGGTCAAATGTATTACTATGCATCTAAAATGGTTAGTTATGCCTATCCTGACAGTCAGGTATGGCTGGATTTTTATTTTAGTAATTTTGTTTAAACATTTATCAAGAGCGCCAGAAACTATTTATTACAAGTTAAATTGATAAATTAAACAGAACGTCTTCTCCACTTCTAGCTGCATAGTATAGGAAGTTCTGAGCTTATTTTGTTCACAACCAGCAGAACTAGAAGCCTAAAGTGTATGTTATTCCAAAACACATTTTTTAATGGTCATCAGTAAACAGATTATAACCAAAGTTATGAATAATGTGCTCTTAAGCCTATAAGGACAAGTATTGGGTAGGTAACATTAGAAGTCAGTCATGTAGACACGGTCAATCTTCTATCAGCTAGTAGACATCAAACAGACTATTTAATCAATCAGGTAGGGGAGATAACATGCAGAAAGCACACACCTTCATTTCACAGGAAAGAAACCTCCACCCAGCCATAGCTACCCTCTGCATCAACATTAGGGGGGAAAAAAAAAAAAATTCTAAGTAACACTCATAAAATAGACCAGGAACTGCTACAGGAACTATGAGAAAATCCCCTACAGCACATAAAACTATGAGGAAGAACACTAGGTTAGAAAACAGGTTTGAAAAAGAAAGTAGACTATGCCTAATACATTAGCAACTAAGACCTGAAAAGCAAGATAACTGAGGAGACTCTTCCCACTCTGGATGCATCATGAGATAAAATTTCCCCAGGAGATGACAGGACCTCTCCAAGCTAAGCTAAAACTTTGCTGAAAGTATCATCAGGGTGCTTACATGGGATGGATGAGATTCAAGCTTGTGGCTTTCACTACAGGAAAGAACATTTCTTGGATTTACACGATACATTTCGCTGTTAAGCCTTTTACTGTTCTGAATACCTTTACTCTCATTAAGAAAAAAAAAAAAAAAAAAAAATCATTCAAGTCTGTAACTCTTTGCCAGATTGTCAAAGGGAAATGGAACTGTCAGCCTCAGAAAGGTACCACAGGATTTATCAGGAATTAAACTGCCCAAAAGGGATAGGAAGTGTGCCCTTTTCCCCCTGCACTGCACTAAAGAGAAATGTGTAACAAATATGTCAACAGTATAAACAACAGACATGGATATAGCTACAAAGAGATAGAATGAAAGCCCAACAGTAATTCAGTAGCTTGATTATTCATGAGGGAAAATGAAAAAAATTAACAATAATAATTCAGTTACAGTCATTTCCTTTTTCATACACAATATACATTTTTTATTCAATGGAGTAATGCAGCTATATAGTTACTAAATAGCTTCACTGTATAAAGTTCAGAAATAGTGATGTAGCCTCTTTTATTTGGTACTACTTCTATAGGAAGTAGAAGTGAATCTCCTTTTCGTTTAAGGATGACCAGAAAACAATACAAATAAATACTGAGGGCACATCTATGCTACAAGGCCTTTACTAGCACAGCAAGTGATCCATGTCACTACTATGAAATAAAGAATGGCCTATATCTCTACATCAGAAGAGCTGCTGGCCAACCCCTGTACTGAGAGGCAGTTTATCCTGAAATTAGCTATTATGCCACCTCCTTAAGTACCATAAGGAAAACTGACCTGATCACATACTTTTATGCTGGCAAAATTATGTTTACACTGGAGGGCTTGCCAAGATGGGGATTTTGCCAGGCCAAATTTAAACTTAAGTTCACACAAATGCAACTACTCACTACGGTTAATGAAGTACCACCTTCAATATCTTCATCTCAAAGAACTGCTAGGGCACCTCCCTACCTCAGTATACTTTGCTTCCTCTGAGACAGAGGATGAAGCCATTTCAGCAAGATCTGTCCTCTGTAAGATGGTAGATACTCTTACCATTTAAACTGGATTAGAATCTTGTCTACTTGTTCCCTTTTCCTTCCTTAACAAAGCTCCTGCCACTTGGTTGTGAATTTGGCCTCATTCTCTTTGTTCTAATGCTGCTGCATACATGGCATACTTATCGCAGACAGGACCACTGCACAGAGTAGGGACCAGTTGAAGAGGAACAAGGAACAGGGGTCTCCATGCCACTGAATCATAGCCTCACCTAACCCCTACATCTGCTGTGGGAAAGTCATCTTTGTTGCACCATGAGAATAACTGCTGGTAGTTCTCTTCTGAGGCCAGACGGTTAGTTTCAAGATGATCTTCCAACTGACTGAATTTTAGCTTAATTGCCCCAGCACAGGCAGGATGACACTTATGGCCATTCTGGACAGCAGCAGGGATCTAGGCGTGACCCAGTCTTGCAACCTAAGAGAAGCTATATCAGAAAGCATTTCATGACCC
Organism: Tyto alba; assembly: GCF_018691265.1. NCBI lineage: Eukaryota > Metazoa > Chordata > Aves > Strigiformes > Tytonidae > Tyto > Tyto alba. The sequence continues at coordinate 18,045,165 of NW_024881317.1, forward strand.
ACACCCCAGGTCAACCCACAAGGAATTACATACAACAGAGCTCAGACTGTGGCACTTAAGCTTTTGCTGGACCCTCACCATCTTCACAGCACACGCAGGATAGCAGGAAAAATAGTTCAGCTTCATTTCATTAAACCATTCCTACGAAATCTGCTGGCTGATAAGCAGCTGTCACAAAAGCAAACAAGGAAACTCCAGAGATGCAATTTCCATGTGAGTCTGTGCTTTGCACAAGACTAAAAAGAATAAAGAGGGGTCATAATAGAGACTACAAGGAATTCTGAAGGAGATAGAGAATTTGAATGCCTGTATTGTATATCTAGTGTTCTGATTAAATTCATGGGTCCTAGTCAGGGAAGATACTACTGCACATTTTTCATATCTCTTACATTCGCAGGCCTGATCACTCTGGGTGCCCAAAAATATTCATGAGCCAAAATGCCAATCTAAATGAGGAAGATTATCTGTACAATTAAGGCTTACCTTATTACATGGCACCTCATACTGTAAAAGAGATTACATAGTGAAAATATTTAACTTCAGAAAAGCCCTGTGAGACATGGAAGATCAGTTCAACAAAAAGTATAAAAATGAAGTATCAAAAAATGAAATTACATTGCTTTTCACCATGCCAAAGTCTGCCACTAAACATGAAATTGAATCTTACTCTCCAAAGTCCCAGGATAGCACGCTGAACGTCCTTGTCTTCTCTGAGGCAGAAACAGTCTCTTTTCTTTTTGCTTACCTGATCTCTCTACTATTAGAGAGAATATTAGCACTGGAAGTATACTGAAATACATGGATTATACCCAAGCTGTACCTTTTCTCAAAATATTAGCTTCCAGATTAGTATTCTGTGAAATCTTTAGGATACCTAATTGAAAGATGGCATGATCAAAATTGATGTCAGTCATTAATTAGAATAGAGCAAGCTCTCACAGCATAGCTATAAAAAGAAACTGCAAAAGTATTTTCTCTATTAACTGAAGTTATATAACTTTTAGACTGTTAGAAGTTCAGACTTTAGCCCAGTATACATGCACACTTGTGCTTTACTGGTCATAAATGTGGACTTGTAACTGCTACCTAAATAGACATCAGAAGAGGCAACTGAAAGGCTTCCCTTAACTCGCACACATACTTTTTTTTTTCTTTTTAATCCAAAAGTATCCTATTTTCTAATGAAAAGCACCACAAAGTAAAAGAAAAGATGGAAAGAACTGAAGGAAAGTGTAATCTGTCTGAAAAATAACTTAATTTTACTTATTCTAATAAAATATATTTTCTAAGTATAGGCATGAACTGATGAGCTCATATGAAAGAAAGCATTTCTACTGTAGTCCTTTCTGGAGTTCAGTGAAATACTTGTGAGAGAAAGCATGTGGAATGCAGAGAAAAAACAGTCTGTTATCACTGTCCATCCCCCCACAAAAGGCTTATGTGACTCTGACTTCTAGGTCACCAAAATAATCCGATATAGATCAGTGAATATATGAGAATATAGTCTGCAGCTGCTGACTGGCTTCTTCATCAAGCTGGAATCTTGACTCCTTTTCTGGTATGACAGCTATCATTACAGTCATCCTTTCCACTGCTAGCACAGACAGAACACAGAAGAAGCAGACCTGCCCTTCCTTTAACAAACAGGTGAGTGGGCTTATTTCATCCAGGTAAATGCTATGCTAGAAGCCATGGTGTTCTTTAGGAAAAAAAGAGACATTAAGTTATTCCTGCATTGCTAAGCAGGCACTTGCCCAAGAACATTGTATTCACATGTTTTAAAAACACAAAAGTTGTTCTGTAGTAATTTATGATCCTGTAAGGTGACAAAAACTAATTAACTTTGCCTACTCATTTCATAGACTGAATTGAAAATCTGCACGACAAAATACACCTGGTTTTGCTTGAACCACACGCATACAGCCAACAATAGTTTTTAACTTAAAAAGATAGTTAGATTACTTTGTGATTTGATTCAAAACCAGCACTGCACAAAACAAATAAATCCACCCAGAATTTGTAATGTTTGAGATGAGTTTTGACACAAAGCTGTTCTTCCTTTCTAACCAGTAGTACTGGCCTTGGTGATTGTTTTAGTTTGTGATTATTTACTTTTTTCCCTTGAAGAAAAAAACTTCCTTTTCGTTTTGTTTCCAGTAGAACTAACTCATAACTGAGAAATTACTCCACACTAAAAGGAAGCTAAAGTCCTGTGTTGCAGTAGGATAGAGATTTGGACAGATAGGAGTGCATGTATACTGAAAACAAAGTCATATCTAGCTGAGGGAGACTATTCAAAGATATAAATTGAGAACACAAAAGTTAACAGGCAATGTGCTATACATAACTTCAGTGTTAGCAGCAGGGTCTAGTTCAAATATTCATTGAGAGACAGAACAGGATTTGTTGACTATGGATGGAATTTCTCAGAACACTCTTATACTGATGCTACTCAGCAGCATACTGGAACCCCCTTACAGGCTACAAAGGAACATAGGGAATAACTAGATTACATTTATATTAACTACTAAGACACACACACCTTTTTCACCACTGAAGTGTGTAATACCATTGACTATCACATCTGACACTGCTCAGAAGAGACATTTTACCTTTATGTTAAATATATTTATATGTACATAATATAAAAATTACTTAATTGAAGTTCAGAACAAGCAACTGGCAGAATGTCTCACACTCATTATTTGAATCATCTGCTGGAAACAATAGAAGAATTTCAACTACAGTTGAACTCTTCACCTGCAATTGAAGAACAGGGCTAGTCGAGGGAACGTTGCCAGTTTCCTGAGCTGTACATTAACTTCAGTCTAGCTAGAAATAAAGAGTTGACAGTGGAACACTATTAGAGGTAGATCCTGCAATATATACTGGATTTGCCAGACCCTCTAACTCAGCTGGCAGACAGAAACTCTTGATGATACAGTTAATAAGTTGGAAATGCTACATCTACCTCAAATGGGTCTTTGTCTAATTCAGTTCCACTATTTAGCCCATTCACTTGGTGCTGAAGGTTGTGGAGATATCCACCAGCTCTGGAACTCTGCTAATTTTTCATGGATCCTGAAGTTGAAAGTAAAGCAAACAATGCTAAAGTGACTCAAATATACAGAAATGGCTTGTACACAAGTATGACATGCTTCAGGTGTACTTTCTTGGGGGATTTGAAAACAAAAACGTTTTAAAATTTTTTATTATTAATATCCTCCCCTCAGCTTTATTCACCTTGCACTACAATCGCTAAAGAAACAGCTGTAAAGTGGGACACATGCACCTCGCAGGTATTACTTAGATATACATTTGTAACTCGGTACTCCATCTAAAAGTCTTTTGACCACATTTGCAGTTTTAAACATGTGCAAAAAATTAGGAGCAAACGGAAAACTGATGGCCTACAGGTAATCCCAAATTAATCACTAATGGAAGATCCAAACACAACTGGAAGCCAAAGAGTTGGACAAGCCATTTACATCAATCCCCTTATGAAGAATGGAAAGAAAAATGGACTTCTGCTGTCAGCCTTGAACAGAAAATCTCTGCTCAGTCTTGCTGAGAAAACTCTATAGATTCCTGACTGTTTAGTATTTGTTGGGAGTTTAGTACCTTGTCTCAAAAAATAATCCATTTTTCTAACCCAACATGCAGTTCACTGTACCTGTTATGGAGGTAACAGACAACTAGTATCTGCTTATCTCTCCACGTGCAGCACTGTTGCCTTCTGCTCACATCTCTTCTCTAATTAATGCCTCTCCATATCTTAATTTCTGAATGTACATAACGTGAGTTTTGAAGCTTACAATTCTAACTATATGAGAAACAGTGTTTAGACCCAGAGAGTTTGAATAGAATCACTGCAATTATGTACAAAGTCCAACAAGACTAGCCACCCAAAACCAGCATTTAGATTCTCACTGACAGAGAACACAGACAGCTGTGAGTTGTCCAGCCCTGCTCTACCTCACCTACACACCCATTGAATCAAAGGCCTCACTGAATATTAAGCACAGAGATTCCTCTCCCCACTAGGAAATCCAGGGCAACTCTATAATTGTGATTTACCAGTAGTTAGGGGGTTCTTTTGTCTCTATGTCTATGAAGGGACCTCTATCCCCACCAAAAAAAAAAAACAAAACACCACCAAACTCACACCCCACAAAACCCCATCAAGCCAAGCCAACCAACTAAACAAAAAAAATCAGGTAGGAAAATATGCTGTAGTCCCTGAAAACACGCTGTATTCCTGATATGCTTTATTTATCTGTTCCTTCAAAAGAACAAACCAAACCAATCAGGACTTGCCGCTTCTGTCTGACATGTCTGACATGCAGTTGTATACTGCAGACAAACACTGATGAAGTCTATATTATGCACAGAAGCTGTGTGAAGGGGAAGCTGGACGAAGCTACAGAACTGAAAGTGTATGGCAAAGTCACTGTGAGTCAAGGAGTATTCCGTTCTCAAAAGCTCAATTGTTTGTTGCATATTGCCCATACTCTTTTGGTGTTTTTCTGCAGTCACTAATGCAAGTTTTCTTGATTACTGCTAGCCCAGAGATTGAGCATTGTCTCCTCTATGAAAGGACACAGGGTTCTTAAGTGCCATTAGCAGGTGACATTCAAAACTAAGAAAACACAACATCCCATAACATGCTCAGCTGTGAAACTCTGCACACAAGCCCAGCCATCTTCTGTGGTCCATTCCCTCACAGACCTCCAGCATTCACAATTCTAAAAACAGTATAAATACGGTGATCACAAAGGAAAAAGTGCATCACTGTCACCTATTGTTCTCTACCAATCCAAGGTGAGAGCACATGTATCAAAAACATACAATTCCTTAAGGCCTATATGCATGAACCATCATTTTCTAGCTAAGCCATTTTCATTCAGGCACACAAAACCTTTTTGGAACCCCGTGTGTGGTTTTGCTGCATTTTTATCTCAGACATAGGCAAGCATTTGCCTTAATATTACATTTGGTCACTTCTGGTACTTCAGAAAACAGGAGAGGCAGCTCTCACTTACTGATAAAAAACTGTCACTTTAGTTCCTGTTAGAGTTAACTATATTTTCAACATGCCTCAGGCAGAACATGCTGAAGTAATGGCAAAACTACACAAAGACCATAGTTCATACACTCCTGTGTGTGAAACAGTTTTTCCTCTTCTTTGGTGAAGAGAGTTTAGTCTCTGACATGTATTTTTTATTCAAATTAACATAACCACAAACACCACATTTACTGATCTAATTTTCTGCTGTTTGCTAAATATTCATGCTAGTAAGTACAAATATGCCTGTCAAGTCTCAGCAGTAAAACCATGACAGTATCACTATCCAGACTTATGGTTTCAATTACATTAACACCCTTACAAGAAATATTATAAAAGTGTATTTAAAAAAAAAAAAAAAACACAAACAAAACAACAAACAAAATAACAACAAACCACCAAACTATTGACTACAAATACCCTTCATTTATTCTTGTCCATTAGCTTTATCAATAACGGCTAACACTGTGTGTCAGCAGCAGATGGACAATGCTATCAGTATTTTAGCAATTCTGTCCTGCAGTGGTGTGGCAGAGGGCATCATGCCACAGTGTCAGTCAGTATTTATACATCAGTGCTAGAATCTCACCATTTTAAATGCAGAACACTGTAGCACTTTTGCTGTATTAGTTTCAAGTAGTTTCTAGAAGATCATGAACCATAACTTTTGTAAAGTAAAGGAACATTAGTACTTTTAAAGAACACATTGTTTCAGTATGTCATCTATTGTTTGCTAAAACATACCCTTGCAAAATGTGGTAGGCTTTTTTGTTGTTGCTTTTTGTAAGTCTAACTGGGGAAGGGGGGGAAGGACCAGTTCAAACTTACCACCTTGATTGAACCCAGCCTTTATTGCTCAAGAATTGCTCTACAATTAGTCAAATAATCAATTTCCAAACATTCTAATCCTTTATGTGCTTCAATACAGCAAAATATTTCTACCCTAAACATTTTTACATATATACCTCAGGAATCTTGACATATGAAAGTGGGGTGGGGTATGGTTTTAGTGACAATTCCAGCAGCTCTTCTATGAAACAATCTGCAAAATTTCATCTCAGTTGTGACTAAGAAAATGGCCTTATAAACTAGCTAAGTTAACTTATGTGAATCAATTTTTAACTGAAAATATATTTTCTGGTACCCTCTCACTCTTTTGCAAGCTGTATAATAACTAGAGATGCAAACACCTATTGGAATATATATTTTTATTCCATAACCTTAAAGGCTTCAGTTCTACAACTTTCAGTTGCTGTGACACAGTTCAGAGATAAAGTGATGAATTGCTACTCATGACAACAGAACAATTGTTTTAAATAGATGGGTGAAATGACCTGGAAACACTGTTCATTGCTGGCATTAGACAATATTAAAGACATCTGAAAAACAGCAGAAATGGCTAGTCACTGGAACTCTCTCTCATTCAGGTATATGGATTATTCCAAAAATAACAGTTAAGACACTGCACATTTTTTAGCTACCTAATGACTGAACAATTTAGAACTAAAAGGTTCAGGTATAAACTACTGAAATGATCCCTGTTTGAAGTAAAACACAAATCAGCTCCTCTGTTCTTCCTCTCCCCTCTCAGCCTGTCTTCAATGAAAAAGAGTTCTTAGGTTCATAAACCTCAGTTCAGATTTATTGTCACTGCTTTATATACTGGCCTCTAACACCATCGCTGCTGAACACAGAATCAGCAAAAAAGACTTCATTCAAGCTTAAAACCGAAAATAGCATGAAAAAAAGAACATGCCAGCATTGTACCTTTTAAAGAATGAACTACTACTCTGCTTGCCACCCTTGAATTTGTAATTAAGGTGTTTCCCATAGGTTTACAATTTGTTACTCCTGCAGGGCTAATGACCTAAATCAAGTGCCAGAATCATAAAGAAAGGCATTTTCTTACCGGCAGAAAATAAATGTTAGAATGTCAAAAGTTGTTGGGTGTTTTTTTTTAATAAACTTATAAAGTAAAAATACATATGTTATTCTCTGATTTATGAGTCAGGAAATACTCATACCTAGCACTACCATAAACTACTTTGTTCACATAAAGATAAGCTCAGTCATGCTCACCTGCAAGCACTGACAAACACATCCTTCAGTCAGTAGCTGTCAGCACGTCAGTCTTTCAACAGTAAGTGATCTTCAAAAAACAGTTTCACCTTTGGCCCTTTCTGTAGGGGCAGGACACACTAGCACATAATAGATGCCAAAGGAAGATGAAATTGTTGTCTGTCTCATTAGCACTACTTGTACAGAACCATTCCACAATCCAGGTCCATGTATTCAGGCACTTCCCATTATTTTCAAGTGGGATACTCAAATATCTTAGTGGTTCTAGACCTCAGTTGCTTACCTACTGTACAGAAAATTTATCTTATGCTATTGCTATCTTTTTCCCTGGAGTTAGTTTACAGTAGCGTGGAACTATGTCCACAGACAGAGAAATAAAATCATAGAATGGTTTGGGTTGGAAGGGACCTCAAAGATCATCTATTTCCAACCCCCTGCCACGGACAGGGACACCTTCCACCAGCCCAGGTTGCTCAAAGCCCCGTCCAACCTGGCCTGGAACCCTTCCAGGGAGGGGGCAGCCACAGCTGTTCCGGGGAACCTGTGCCAGTGTCTCACTCCCCGCACAGGGAAGAATTTCTTCCTTAGATCTAATCTAAATCTATCCTCTTTCAGTTTAAAAACCGTTACCCCTCATCCTATCCCTACACTTCCTGATAAAAAGTCCCACCCCATCTTACCTGTAGCCTCCTTCAAGCACTGGAAGGCCACTCTAAGGTCTCCCCGGAGCCTTCTCTTCTCCAGGCTGAACCCCCCCAACTCTCTCAGCCTGGCCTCCCAGGGGAGCTGCTCCAGCCCCCTGAGCATCTCTGTGGCCTCCTCTGGCCCCACTCAAGCAGCTCCGTGTCCTTCTGCTGTTGGGGGCCCCCGAGCTGGACCCAGCACTGCAGGGGGGTCTCCCCAGAGCAGAGCAGAGGGGGAGGATCCCCTCCCTCACCCTGCTGCCCACACTGCTCTTGCTGCAGCCCAGCACACGGTTGGCTCTCTGGGCTGTGAGCACACATTGCTGGCTCACAGGCAGTCTTCCATCCACCAACACCCACAAGTCCTTCTCCACAGGGCTGCTCTCAATTCATTCATCAACCAGCCTGCTTTTGTGCTTGTGCTTTTGATTGCCCTGACTCACGTGCAAGACCCTGCACTTGGCCTTGTCAAACTTCATGAGGCCCATCTCTCAAGTTTGCCAAGGTCCCTCTGGATGGCAGAGACATGACTATGAAGACATGCTATGAACATGCAAGGAATGAATTAATAACCACTAAAAGCCTTCAGGATTTTCTCTGATATAAGTGCAGATAATATTTCTTCTAGCTTTGCATGAGAGGAAGCAAAAATGTCAAGTGTATAGGAGATTTTTAAAGGGAAAAAAATAAGAAGGAAATAGATCACCTGAAATAATGAAAAAGTAGTACAACACTCTCCCTCAATCACTTTCCCCCTTCCCACAAAGCAATTGCATATATATGCTGCTACACAGTGGCGGTCAAATGGCAGGGCATTCAAATGACCATGAAATACTTGGGTATCTTTCCAGAACAGCAGCCAAAATGAGAACAGCACACTGCAGGAACCTCAGATGGAACTGAACCGCCCACAATGGTTCTAGAGTAGCAATCATCTTTCCCCAACTGATTCCTCTTGTAGCTTTGCTTATATTCCAGCTCATGAGCGTGAAGGTAAGAAGCACTCTGCATGAATCCTACAGGCACTGAAGCAAAATTTACTGGACTCACTGAGCCTAGGACACACCTATTCAGCAACTGGTTAAACTCCCTGCTGAAAGTATTCTTACCCAGCTGTTGGACTTTCAAAAGCAATCAGAGTAACTGTAGCTCTAAACATATTCAGATGCATTTCTGGGAAGCCATAGAGACATGAAAGAAACATTATGTTACACAGAAGCTTTGGACACAATCTATATGTGAGCCTTCATTCTGTGCATAGATATCATGATGGCAGACTCTTTATTTATGACCAAAACAAACTGCACAGAACACTGATAAATTAATTCAGTTCCACCAGAGAAGAGAAACACCTAAAGTTCACTATTTAGACAGCTGCTAACAAGGCAAGAAACAGAGCTAATGTGCTTTTAAGGTTATTTTTTGTTCAGATACAAGCTCTCTCAGTAACACTTCTGTCTATTTCAGGAAGTCCTTTATCTCTTAAGAAATAATCTTTTCAATAGGTTAGTTATCATGGGTTCTCCATTGTGAGAAATGTACAAAATTAAATTCTTTTTGGTTCTTTATTTCTATGTCCCTGAACTCCTCTATTGTCTATGTAAAAGAGTTCTGTTTGCTGTTTTGTTTGTATTTCCCATGCTGTATGAAGCAATCCTTTTCTAGAAACAATGAGGCATGAGCTAATGTATTTATTATCTCCAGTATCACTGTGTTTTCTTTGTGTTACATCCTTCAAGAAAAATCAGGTTATTTTCTTCCCTTAGGACACAGTCCAGTTTACAGTGTTGGGCACCACAGTCAGAAACAGTGCCAGTTTTAAGAGTGGTTTAAAGGAAATTTTTGTAAATATCTCTACCAGCTTCATCCCACTTATTTGCCTGTCTCTTCAGCAATCTGCAGAAGGTGAGTAATGCCTTATCCCCCTATTTTGTTGTATTATAGAAAATGTGATATAGGAAATTCATTATACCTTATCATCAGAGCTCAGCTTCTGTGTAAAACATCAGGTAATAAATAACATCCTGCTGACTATATGTCAGTTATGACTATTTGCTTAAGCCTACTTCAAAGCCATTCTCACCGTTACTCCATACAGTCCAGCTATTTTGCTTTGGATAAAAGCAGAAATCCTTCTCCCCCTCAGTAAGATTTCCACAGAGGTCCACAAGCAGAAGAACAATGAGCCTGCAACTGTGAGCTTGATTAGCATCAAGCAATGCTCAGTTACAAAATAGGAACTGCTATGAATACTACAAAAATTATTGCATTTTGATTTTTTTTACTTACTGTATGCTGCCTTTTCATGTTCTTTCTGAATCATGTCCACACAGTGGCAGACCCAGAGGTATTGCATATATTGATTTGAAACCATTTTTCACAAACCAGCAATGAAGTAGAACTCTAAAAAGAAAACTGATATCCAACAGTTTCCTCAAAGATTGACTTAATCTCTAATTAGTCATCAAAATGACAAAAGATAATGCTAGTGTGGATGCAGCATTAGTAGCTTGTAAAGATACGGGTTGACCTGTTATAGAGTACAGGACTGAGCCACACAGTTCAACTGAAATTAAATGGAAAGAAATCCAAAACTAAAACCTGTAATTAGACAGTGTTCAACTTCAAAAATCAAAACCTATATAAGACCATGTTCATCATGTTAAAGTTTTACAGATAAAGTGTACCCACATAATAAATATATATTTGCAAAAGGTTTATTATAGTTACTTTGAAACCTCAAGGCTTTCTTGTTCACACACACCTCCCCACCCACCCCCAGGAAAGCAAGATGTGTCAAAGACTCCATACAAAAAGAACACTGGAATTTTGGTCTTTGAAGATATATAATGGCTAGGTTATCATAACGTTTTCCAAATGTTTGTGAGTAATTTTAAAACTACAAAACTTAAAATTATAAGCCAAATATGATTCTATTATTTTGTAGATAAGTAACACAATACCAGCACAGTCAGTGAAAAATAAAGGGCTGAACAGCCAAGAAGATAGAAATGTCATTTCTTGTCAGCATAGTTCACGGGAAGTATTGATTAAAAGAAGAACAGTTCTTTTGGAAAAAATCCATTTCTACCTGACACAAACAAGAAAATTCCCTAGGTGAACATGCATAAAAAAAGTAGAATACAGCTCTTCACAACAGAATACAACATTTTAACACAAGGTGTGTACTTAAGAGCAAATTCGTATAGAGTACCTTTAGAAACAATTTTGCTCAAGCAGCAGCCAGTATGTTTAATGATACTTTATTACATAACCAAAAATTATAGGAATATCAGAGCCAGCCCTAAGTATTCTTAGGTGCGTGCCTGCAAAATAATTTTACAGGCCTCATGCTGGTAGGTATTTCTCACATAACTAATCCATATGACTCGGAAGAGAATCAGCAAGCTGATTCTCTGTGGGTTTAGGTTACCTGTTATCTGTAAACCTGGATAATCATCGACATGTCTTTGACTTGTTAACTATATTATAAACCACCTTATAGTTGTAAAATATACTAGTGGACACCAAGACTAGAACCATCAGCCTCCCTATGCAAATATGTAGCCAACTGAGGGTGGGAGAGGACTTAAGGGAAAGACAAAAGCAAGGGAAAAAGTCATGTACAACCTTTTTCTTACCTAAGTCACACCCTCATCATTCACCTCTGCACACTCTCTCCCTGCCATTAGTATAAGAGGATCAATTTACAAACAAAGGTTCATCTACTGGGTTACCATAGCAATGATTTTGTAAGGAGGCAGAGGGGCTCTCTGTGATAAGGGACCAGAAGCTGCCCCATGCCAATAAAAAGCTAAGACAATCAGTGAAGCTGGTAGCACCTCTGTGAAAACACATTTCAGAACATTTTAAGGAAAAAAAAAAAAAAAAAAAAGAAAGAAAAAAAAAGGCTGCTTAGCAGTTGGTGGGGTGGAGAAAGTGTGAGAAACAATCTTACAGACAGAGGCCAGTGAAGAAGGGGGAGTGGGAGAGGTGCCATGAAGGAAGCTGCAACCAGGAGAGAGAAGCCCATAAAGGAGCAGGTTTTCTGACAGAAACTGCTGCTTGTGGAGGACCCACACAGAACAGTTTGCAAAGGAAAGTGCACTGCTTTCCTATTACAATTATGCCTCATGCACACACTTCCTTCTATTTAAGGCTTCACTATCTAGATGACACATACAAAACAAACAACTATTGGACACAAAGGTTAAGTGAGAATTATTATGATGTGAATATAAAATTCCTCCTGTTGACACAAATGTCCTGGAGAACACAGAAGTTAGCCGTCAGCTAGTAATGCCTACAAAGCAGTTAGCCAACATGGGAGAAACCACATCACAATGCACACTACACCTTCAAGTGAATCAGCAAGAAATAAGGCTGTCTTCTGAAAACTAAGGGAATATAAAACATCAGCAGAATGATAAAGACGACAGTGCCCTGATAACTTAAAAGTGGTATTATAGTTTAGAGGCACAGTTCTTCAAAATTCCTACAGACTGGTCTCTAACAGATTGCATAAATTCTAACCAAAAAAAAAAAAAAAAAAAGAACCAAACAAAAACTATCAAACCATTTGTGATCAAGAACCTAAACCCAAAATTCTCAGCCCACTCAAGCAATGGAGTACAACACACAAGATTTTTCTGTATCATGCACAAGCCTAGTCTCAGATGCCTATTTCATTAGGTTAACAAAACTTAATACTCCCATATGTTTCTCAAAAGTCATGTGAAAGAGGCTGACAGTATAACTATATATACAAAAACCCCTTTCCTTACACATTATAATAACCACCGCTTCAAGCTGATTTCTCTGAGTGAGCTCTGTATGACCCTCTCTAATAATGCTCCTTTCCCAGGGAAAACCCAACTCCTCCTACAAGCTAACTGTACAGGTGAACCCACAGAGACTATAAGCCTTGACATCACAATCTAAATTTCTACCAGGAGCTTCACCAGGAGTGGCACCATCAGCAAACAATCTCACAGCATTTTTTTTCCCCTTGGAGAAGCAAGCAGAATACATGTTTCTTCTCTACTCTCCAAAGCATTTATCTGAACCACAACCTAAAACCTGTGCAATTAGGCAACTAGGTCACCTTGTGATGATTCCTTTTATCCCTTAGAAGTCAAGCTAAAAAAGCAGGAACTTCTGGCTTGATGTGGCTTATTAAAATGGAAGAAGGTACTAAAAGGTACTAGGGAGATGTGGCACCTAGACTTATCAAAATTTTAACTGAGAGTCTTCACACTGACGAAGAACTCTTCCTTCTTTGATATCAACAGGGGAATTCTGGAAATGCATAGAAACACCAGCCTGTCTTATAACAGCACAGTCATCTTTAAGCCACAGCCATTAGTGCCAAATACCTGAATTCCCCTCTTCCTTCACCATTTCAAATATAAACAACTTTAGAGGGTTGCAATCTATCACGTTTTTGCAAAAAGTACACCACAAGAACCTTACATTATGTAATGTCTCACAGATAGTATTCTCAAAGATTATTATCTAAAATATGATTAAATCATCCTCCTCTTACATTGTAATCTACTGTTGTATCTCCAGGCTATTGATCTCTTTATCGAAGCAATCAAGTGGCTGCTGGTTACCCTGTAGACAGTGACTCACTTTTAAACAGCCACTTTTGTATTCATTGTGACACATATCATCACAAAACAAAGTAAAAGCCAATAATTTTAGCTCACAGTTTAAAGTGAAGTATTTTGGAAGTTACAGTTACACATAAGAGTATCAATATTAACAGTTTTTAATCCCTATTTAGTATGGAAACGAGTTCCCAAGTCTTGGACTTTACCAACAGCTCATCTACTGTGGTCATGCAGCAGACCTGCTTAGCAGAGAATAAAGCAAATGTTTACCTGTGTTGATCATGCGGATTACCACTTGCTTTTAAGAGAATGCACAAAGATTAATACCAAAGCACAGGAAAAACTGGCGTGCCAAATAACAAAGACGTCATTCAGAGAGGGTTGATCAGTACATATAGTGTGATCAATTTAGTGATCAACTGGTAACTGTTATGGAGGTTTTTCAGATTTTCAGCTAAGTATTTAGCTTGGACATTTACATCTCATACTTTCCAAAGGAGACAGTTTTAAGAATTCACCCTGAAAATAGGCAAGGAAGCTATTTCAGCCAGTAGAGGTATAAGCATTTCAGACTACTTCAGTTTGCTGTGCTTTTTTAAACTTAAGAACCTATATTCAAAGAGCTATGTACCACCGAGTAGATGATGTGTGGTCCTATGGCCACACTGCCAACCACTGAAACCTCCAGAAGTTTCAAGTTTCTTGCACTGAACAAGTTCAAGATGTTCACACTAAGCAACAAACTTCTTCCAAAGAAGTTTCATATTGATGAACCTGTGATTAAACTCACAGAATGCTGACAAATTAATCCAAAATAATTATTTTCCTTACTCAGTATAGGGCTTTCCTTGAAAAAAAACATTTACTGTCAGATAAAGTTATCAACAACGATAACTTTTCCAAAAGTAATTTTCCATGTGGCTGATACTCGTCAACGTGTATGAGAGCATTTACAAGCAGTGTGTTACTCCTACAGCCTATTCTCTGTCTGTCCATGCATGTGACTTCAGCCATTGCCCAGTGTAAAATTAAATATAGCAGCAATTTGCTGTCATTTCATACACTGTCTCGGGATATGGGTTTGGTTTTTGGTTTTGGTTTTTTTTTTTTTAACCTTTTAGCACTGTTCAGAGATAGAATACACCACTGGCTTTCTGAGTATAGCTGAGAACACTGAAAACACGTTTTTCAAGTCTCAGGTTAGACTTACCAATTGCTGACTCTTAACACAGAATTACGGATGATAAAAAATGTGATTAAAGAGTTATAGTTTCTTTTCAATTTCCTGAAAAATACCTTTGGAAAAAACACCACTGCATTTCTGAAACATATCACCACAATTTTTGAAAAATTACTCACAAATGCACATTACTGGAAATAACTAGAGCCCATTTAAGAGCTCTCATGTGCAGTCATCATGTTTTCAGCAATTCCTGCGGGATTAAGAATTTGAGGATTTCTTCCACCACACCCGTTACAAGGCATGACAGATACAGATCAGCTAGAACTTTAAAGCAGAAACAATAGTTTACAATGCTATATTATATGTAAAATATGCTCATTTTCCTACTCCACAAGCAGTAGCTGTATGAAAAATTGTATCTATGTACTGAAATCAGAGTAGAGGATCAATATAAAGACATTGCTTAAGAAAAAAGAAAATCCCAAGACTACAAGAACTTGCCATTCCTCTGTACAATACTGCAAGGATACAGCCTAGCAGAGGTGATCTAGAGGGGAAGAGCTGCTTGGAAGTGCAGAAGGTGCACGGAGATAATTACTGTTGTCCAACTTCAAGAGTTTCTTGCAAAGTGCCTTTCCTAAGACGCTTTGAAATTACTCAGGTGAACGAGCTCTCCAGTGCAAGCTGAACATATCTTAGAAAGACATTTCAGGGGCAAAGTACAGATATATATAGGTTGAATGTCTTCCTTGCACTGAGAAAGCAGCCAGCCCACCTACCATCTTGCTTACATTCTCCAAGACTTTTTTCCCCATGCTTCTCCCAAGCACATTCACTTTGGTACTTGGCACTGGCAAACTGACAGCTGTGCATATGGGAAATGCTATATATATCACATCATTGCATTTCATAATGTCCATTAGAATTTCTGGACCACAAATGTCTAAGACAATTATTTACTGAATTGGGTAAAGCTAATAACTCAACAAATAACCTCAGTGTTGAAATTGGGGACATAACTGCTGTTTTCCAGAACCTGGGCAGAACTCCACTTACGTCAACTGCCCTCCGTCAAGGTGCAGGTTCTGAGTTTGGTTCCTTGATACATCCTGAGAAAGAAAAGAAAAAATAATTACAATAAATACACCTTTGTATCTTGGTAAAATCCATCTCAGAAATATTAACTCATTGAAACTGGCCCCTTTTTGACAAACATGGAACCAAATACCACACTGGGTTCAAACCACAGTGTGGTTCAGGATGATTGCAAAACCTAGCGGACACTATTTAGTTCATCATGGCACAAGGTGTATTTTCGTCACTTGCAGTTACCCCTCTTTTTCTATTAAGTGATACTAACTTAGTCAGGATGCGCGTGTAGGTGCATGCAGGAGGTCCTGACACTCTGCACCAATTTTCTCCCACTCCTTCCTTTAAGCGGGCATTTTGTAGCAAACTATTTATAAACTGTGGCCTCTGTCTTCACCCTCTGCTTCCACTGTAGGAGCAGAGATTCCACTTTGCTTTCCAGTTTCCAACAGTCCAATTTCCAGTTATCCAACATCTTTTGCAACAATTCTTCACTAGAGCTCAAAACGCTCCCTGCCCACAGAAAGCTTGCTGCAGCTGAGGCTGCCGGGCTTCTAGACTACAGCACTATTGCTGTGACTCCCTTGACCTCTAAGCTGGAATGATGTGAACCCTGGGGAAGCAGGTCAGATCCCAACGCCACCTCTTGAAATCTTTTTTTAAAGCGTGTTACATGGGGTTGGATTCTAGAGGATTTTTCCTTGGGTTACAGAGGGACAGGAGTAAAATAAAAAATTTTCTTTTAAACAGACGCACAGGATACACAACCACCTGCGGCGTTGATAAAACCCAAGGCAGTCACGCCACGGGGAGGGAGGAGACTTCCTTTTACTCACCTGCGGTTACGCTGGGATCGCCCTGCCACTATTTCAGCACGACCCAGGAAGCAGGCGCCCGGGCTGCCAGGTTCCTCTGGGCGCAGCGCCGGCCCCGGCCCCGCGAAGCCTTTTCCCCCGCTCAGACCGGACCCCCGAGGCGGGGCGGCGGCGGCGGCCGGGCCGGGCCGCCGGTGGCGGAGCGCGGGAGGCGGGCGGGCGGCGCGGGGCATGCGGCTGTGCGAGAGGCCCTCCCCGGCGGCGCGGCGGCGCTGCGCGGCGCTGCTCGGCTCCCTGCTGCTGGCCGCCGCCCTGGCGCTGCGCAGCGCCAGCCGGCCCTGCCCCGCCGCCCACCCCCGCTGCCGGGAGCGCCGCTACCCGGCGCTGGAGCTTTCCGCCGGCAGCGGGATCAACTGCTCGGGGGTCGTCCGCGGGGACGAGAAGGCCATCCAGGAGGCGCAGCTCAGCAACCTGGAGGTGGCCAACAGGCGGGTCGCCCTGACGCCCGGTGATTACCTGAACATGACGAAGGACTGCAGCAGCTTCAAGGAGACACGGCGGTTCATCGAGTTCCCGCTGAGCGAGGAGGAGGAGGAGTTCCCCATCGCCTTCTCCATGGTCATCCACGACAAAATCGAGATGTTCGAGCGGCTCCTGCGGTCCCTCTACACACCCCAGAACGTCTACTGCGTCCACATTGACAGCAAGTCCCCGGCCACCTTCCAGAAGGCCGTGCGGGCCATCGTAGCCTGCTTCCCCAATGTCTTTGTGGCTAGCCACCTGGAAAAGGTGATCTATGCCTCCTGGTCCCGGCTGCAGGCCGACCTCAACTGCCTGCAGGACCTGTTGAGGAGCCCTGTGCCGTGGCGTTACGTCCTCAACACCTGCGGCACCGATTTCCCCATCAAGACCAATGCCGACATCGTCCGTGCCCTGAAGATGCTGCGGGGGCGGAACAGCATGGAGTCGGAGAAGCCCTCACTCATCAAGCAGGCACGCTGGCAGTACCACCACAAAGTGGGGCAGCTCATCTCCCGTACAGCCACGCAGAAACTGCCGCCACCCCACAACTATCCCATGTTCACAGGCAACGCGTACATCGTGGTCACACGGGCCTTCGTGGAGCACATCTTCAAGAACCCCACGGTGCAGCAGTTCCTTGAGTGGGCCAAGGACACCTACAGCCCCGAGGAGCATGTCTGGGCCACGCTCAACCGCATGCCTGGCGTGCCGGGCGCCATGCCCCAGAACGACAAGTTCCAGCTCTCGGACATGAACGCCCTGCCCCGCCTGGTCAAGTGGCAGTACCTGGAGGGCGACACCAGCAAAGGCGCGCCCTACCCGCCCTGCACGGGCCAGCACCAGCGCGCCGTCTGCATCTACGGGGCAGGCGACGTGCCCTGGCTGCTCCAGCAGCATCACCTCTTGGCCAACAAGTTCGACCCCCAGGTGGACGACGCCGCCATCCGCTGTCTCGAGGAACACCTGCGCCACAGGGCCCTCTACGGCCGGGGACTCTGAGGGGAGGCGGCGAAGACCCTCGCCAGCACCTGCCTCCTTCCATGGGCGACTCCAGCTGACGGCGCCTCGGGGAGAGCGGGAGGTGCCGGAGCTGCGGGGCGTGAGGCGAAGCGGGCGCCGCCGAGCTGCCTGAGGGACCTTTGCGCGGGGCGGGCGGGAGGGCGCGCGCGGCTGCCTCCGCGCTCCCCTCAAGCGGCCGCGCGCGCAGGGGCGGCGGGCGAGCGCGGTAACTAACGGTCGGGCCGGGCCCCCCGGGGAGGGGGAGGGAGCCCCGCCGGAGGGGGTCGGTTCGGCAGGCCCCGACCCTGCCTCCTCACCCCCCAGCGGCCCCCGAGCCGCGGGCTTCGCCTCGGAGGCGGCGCGGGGGCCCGCCCGGCTTTCTGACAGACGGTCTTAGAGAAACGGGGCGGGGGGGGGGGGGGCGGGAAGGGGATTGTTTTTCCATTCTCTTTCTACGATCGGGTCGTAAAAGTGATCCTAGGCTCTCTGGTTGTAGACAGGCAGGGCCGAGTTATGGACCACGGTGACTCCAGAGCCTACTAGAAGCAGAGCTGGAACTACAATTCATTTGCTTTTCTACAAAGCACCTGGCAGGCCACCTGCTGCACTGCTCAGCTTAACAGGGAGCTGCTGCTTTTGCACCATGTGAAAGTTTACTTGCTGTCAACAGCCCTTAGCCATTAAAGAAAAAAAAAAAAAGCCTTTAATAAAATCAAATATACTGAAATAGGTGGGTCTTTGGTACTCTGTATCCTGTAGTCCTCCAAGGAGAACAGGTTCTGTGCCTAGACAGAGCCATTGAACCAATTAACCCCTCTGCGCCCCACTGGTAACAGAGGGAGAAGGATGCTGATATAGTTAATGGTGTGCAAACCTACATTTTCCTAACATCTTCATCTCCCTCCCCCCCAAAAAAGAGATTTTTGTGTGGAGTGCTGTCAGTAATATAATTGCCATATCCTGTAGCATATCTGGCCTTTTAGATGAACAGAACAGTCGTCCAACACATGGTTGTTTTCTTAAGTTTGGGGCACGGAAGGAACCCCAGCCTGATACAGTGAAAGACTGTTGAAAGAGGGACCTCTCTATTGTACCTGTAAAGAAAAATATATATTTCAGGTTACTTACAGATTTGTTAACAGCAATTCACTCTGTAACTATGTTTTAACTTCTTCAGCTGTTTGTTCTCTCAGAAATATGTATTGCTTGCATACACTATTTAAATAACAGTGTTTCATCTATTATTGACAGATAATGACCTGACCAAAAAAAAAAATGTTACAGATGGAGAGACAGAGACAAGTATTTAGATCAAGGTGGGGGGGAAATACAACTTAAAATCCGTTCCATGATAAGTTTTAGCAAAGGCAGAATAATTTTGCTTTTAATGTTACTTGTTGCAAACTATGCTCTTCCTGGTTAGACCTGGAGATAGTATCTATGCATTTATCCACATCTGAAAGCTTGCCCATAGAATATGAAGGCCTCGAGTGAAACCAGCATACCAGAAAAACAGCTTGGCAAAACACTAAGAGGGACAGCAGTTGCCTAACAATATAGCCTTCATAGCCTTCTCCATTCAAAGAGATCACTGATCTGTATGACAACAAATGTTCTGGCACTATTACCTGGAGATGTGAACAACTTACAAACTTCCACATCCAGTTTTCTTGATACAAAGAAAAATTTCAGTTTCTGTTGGTGTTACTACTCACAGCTTGATTTGGTTCCAGAAACAAAGGCGCATCTTATGCAAGTTTATTTTCAACTCACCCTTCTCCTTTTAATAGTGACTTATCCCTTCTGAAAGAATGAGACTACTCCCAAATTCAGAAGGTGAACTAAGACAAAAAGATTCTTACAAAGGAATGTTCTCAGCATTTCCTCTTCCAAAGACGTTAGAATCATTAACCAACAACCTGAACTTTAAATAAACCACCAGTTGTTGAAGGAGGAAATATGTTGCAAATTGCCATTTACCTTTCAAGATACGCTCAGCAGGAAGGTGAAACTATAATTCCAAAATCTAATCACAGATCTTTTTAAAAAAAAACAACTCACCTGGCTTTTAATTTATATTTTATTTCCAAGTGGCTTTCACTTTATTTGTATGAGAACAACCTAATGTGAGCTGAAACTGGCATAATACATATTTATACAGTGAGTCCATAAGCAGCTCTCCTGAACTGTAGTTAGGAGGGTCTATTTCCTTCTTGCTTTGCATTTCCTTCACACTCTATATGATCATCTCTGAAATGTCCTATAACAGAGATGGGTCAATTGAAATAAATCCAGAGGAAACCAGATAATAAATTCTGAAGAAACTAGAAGCAAACATGACCTGTATGAACAAAATATCACTGAAATATTTGCAGTCATGAGTAAAACTGATTCAGGGAACAAGGTTAGGGTGTCCTTTTTCTTCTGACTACAAGAGCAGTGACCATGAAACATTAACTAGACTCTCAGTGAACTATTTTCCACTTCCTTGGAGGGAGCAGGGTCTTTAGCGTAAGTTGAAAGCCAAAACATTAATATATCCATGACCTACTGCCTTACTAAGCCATAATGGCTAATTTATACAGTAAATTTATCTTTGAGCAAAGCTATTTTTCTAGCAAAGATCACCCCTTAAGTTACAGTGAAGGAAAAGTCCACACCTCCCAGTACAGTCTTACTAAAGTTAAAACGCTTTTTACAATGCTCCAACTTTTCTTCCTGGCCGCTGCCCCCCCAGCTTTTAGAACACAGAAAAACAAAACCAAGTCACTAGTACCTTAACCAAAATACTGCCTCCTAAGCTGCTGAGATCCTTAAAAGCAAATATCTGTGTTTCCAGTAACTCATCTACCTCATTGAACCCAGTCATTGTGTAAAACTACATAATGATCTTAATTAAACTTGTCTTCTGGCAATTCAGCATAATATTTAAAGGAAAGTGCAGAGCAGGAAGAGTTTATCAGAGACACACAAATTAAAGCCAGGTATTGACATCCCTGACTGAGCAAACAGCTTGCTTCAGATAACATCCTGTTTTGCACACTTGCGGATTTCCTTTTTCTCAGAAGCCATGTTTAAACATAGGCAGTCACCCACAACCACTTCTGTATTGGTGTGTATTCTTTCATTTTATTCACTTTCTTTTAGTTAATTTACTTCATAAATAGAAATATTTGTTCCAGCTCAAGGTCAAAGTGCAAAGGTATATTTTACTTTCTCTCTGCTACTGATAGGTGGAAGCAACTGTGACCTTCCTGAAGAAAATCAACAAAAAAAACCCCAATAAATTAATTAGTCCATAATACTACAGGCAAGGAAGAACCAAATAGGCAGCAGTAAGTATGCTGATGCTGTAGCAAGTGAGATGGCTTATCTTCCCCTGGTTATTAAAATAGCTTAGTATACCAAAAGTTCAGTTAACACTTCTAGGCATAAATTCAACAAATCTTCCAAGAGCACAAAGCACATTAATCATTGAACAATAATTGAACACGGAGGGATTAGTTGAAATTCTGAATGCAGAAAACAGCAACTGGCAAGGAAGTTATGGAGAATAAAGCCATAAAAAGCAGGAAGAATATTGGCACCAGATCCCCTTGCCTTCCCTTTGCTCCCCTCTCCTTCAGTGAACTGAAACAGCCTCCACAGAAGTAGCAGATCCAGGGCGTGGACAAACACCATTCCCGAAATATGGTTAGAGCTAAAAAGAATGTGTGCTGCCAAACTAGTGCCAGAGCTTGCGTTAACAGCTGTGGGGTTTGCAGGAATTCATTCCTCCAGAAGCACAGGCAAGCTTCTCTTCTGCAGTGAGCGGGCAGCAGTCTTCATCCCATAGGCAGATACTCCCTGAGGCATCACTGGAGCAATTCCAGACATCAAAAAGGTTATTCCCAAGAATTATTTACACCTCAGTATGTCTCAGGAGCCATTTTCTAATGAGATGGCAGAGTTAACAGGGTAAATACCTTATGTTGAATGGGGAGTTAAAGAAAAAAGGATAGTTTAGAAACAATTAGGAGTGAGTCCATAGGCTACAGAGAACTGGAGATTGAGAAGTTTCTGTCAAGAGACTGGAAGAGACTGCAGAGTTGGAGGTAGGAACAGCAAACTTTTAATACTTGTGAGGCCTGAAATTCAGTTTACCACATGATTATCAGAGAATAAAAAATGTTTAAACCTGGAAGATTGATTCTGACATAGAAAAAGAAGAAACCACAATACTGATATATATGTGCATCCTTGAAGATGATGACCTCAACAGGTACCTATTGGACCATTCAAATGAGAGCATTAGTCTGTTCTGGTTTCAAAATTGTTAATTACCAATCTGCACTTTGCAGCAAAGGACATTTAGCATAGATATAAGACAAAAAAAATAATGAAAAACTTGGAACAGTCTAGCAAGCAAGTTTGTGAATTCTTTTTATCACTTGAAGTGAGGGAAGCAGAAGTTAACCAAACCCTGAATATATGTCCTTTGATGTCCAAAGGTAGGATTTAGAGAACCGTAACATATCAGTCTGAAAAGGTATTAGAAGAAATACTACAGCTTTATTACTTTAATTAAGACTGGGCAACTGACATGGGGAGAAAGGTTTCAACATGTAAATTATTCTCCAGTTTTGACACAAACTAAAGATTTAGACTGACCTGAAAACAGTTACCCCTTGATTTTCCTTCTGTACTGTTTCCAGTTACTAGTGGTCTGTAAGTAGCCTACTTTCAAAAATAAATCGATACTGCTGAGGCAGCCAGCATTCCTATGACCACACCTGAACAGTCACTGCTGTTAAACTAAATGAGCTGTCAGTATATTATATTCATACTTCTAGTGAACAAAATATTTTAAGGGTTTCTTGATTTATTTAGTGGAATGTGTAAGCCTAACAAGAACCAAGTAATCTATTTGATATCTCAAAATTCATAGCTCAAATCTTTCACTGGAATCCTGTTGGCCAGGTACCCAATTAAATGTATTCCCCATAAATACAAAAAAAAATATAAAAACATGAAAACAAGCAGCACTAACAAATATTGAGAATATACTACAATCTTATGAGACTGTTTCATTATTTCAATTTGATTAGCTGTGCAATAACATTAATACTTGGATTAATGTATTATTAGCAGAGGGTGCCAAATGGACAAATTTATAGATAAAAAGATGCAGTAACAGACAAATATAGTGGCCAGCATGAGCTGCTAAGCTTTTGTTGAGGTCATCCTCCATCATTCTGAAACAGCCATTTTTTGCAGCACTATTCAGTGCAACCATACTCAGAACCCTGTAACTAAAAGACCTTTGCATTTGCAATGTTACTCTAAACACGTTTAGACAATATTGGGAGAACATATTATATTAATGATTGTTTTTAAACAAAGTTTTCCAATGATCACTCATTCACAACTTTTTAAATAAAAGTTTATTACAGAAATTATTTGGAACAAAAAAGGCAACAGTATCTGTTGTAATAAAAAAAAAAAAAAAAAGTAACATTGTATTCATTCCCTATAAGGTGAACTGAAGAAATGCTACAGGTATTTCTTCCGCTGTCATTCTGTGATGCTCTCTACTATGAATTAACTCACATCTGCATCACAAGAATTAAGTATGAACACAGTCCCTTTCCATGCTTCTCTCCACAAAGTGCTGCATATTAACAGAAAATATTGCAGACAAACCACAGTTCTATTCATTCTGCAGTATTGGAACCAGTGTCTAGGAAAGAAAAAAAGGAGTGTAAGCAATACATACTCCTGCTACAGTTGAGCATCAAGAGAGCTAATACCATTCTCTAATACAGTCCCCAGGTTCAAAAGCACTGCCCAAGCATTTTAGAACATGTTCTGTGCCTACCCAATTCCTCCACTGTAGTTTATTATGCATTTTGAAATACATGCAAGAATGAGCATCATCTTCATAAAACAACTGAGAGCAATCCTCTGCTCTGAACTTTTGTCAGAAGCACCAATTAGCACCCATGCAACTTCTAGTATCATTACCATTACTGCTTTCTTATTCTTACAGCTATGGAAAAAATACATAACTTGGATAGGGAGAAAGACAAGCTAGTGTTTACTATGTTCCTTTAGTAGGTCAACTTCTTGGAGGAAAAAAAGGCCGTAATGCTAGTAACAACTTTAAATCACCCAGTTCTTTAAATCTTATCTGAATACTTTATCAAGAATGAAAACAATTAATACTTGGGAAGTTAGGCTTCATCTACTAGCTATAATAAGCACACAAAAAATAAACAGAGCAAGATTATATGCTTGGCTAACACCAGAAGCTGAACAAACAAATTCTGTCAACTCTTTAGAATTACGATTTGAAGTGACTACTGTAATCACGCCAGGATCAGGAAGCCATGAACAACCTGTTTCAGAGGTCTAGGGTATATTTAAATAAAGCCTTTTCCATTCTCAGTTCTTCCTTTCAGCATCACTCCCCAGGGATGAAACACGTGGCACCGTTTCACACATCTTGAGCAATACCCTGTCACACTGCTGTTTTAAAAGTTATAAACCAGACTGCCACAAAAGTCACTAAATGACTTTTTCCAGTAAAGAATTTCAAGCAACACTGACAGAAGTAATGCAGTCAAGTAGATATGGAACATAAACTCCCATAAGCAGTGTACATACAGTGGGCCTGTTGAACAATATATAAATCTTATGGTAGCAAATGCTAGCATAAACTTTTCATTTGCTTGGGTCCCCTACTATCAAATCCAGCAAACAATTGCTTAGACAGTTTTCTCAGACAATTGCTTGCTCAGACCAGTAAAAGACTGCTTGAATTCAATAAAACATGGTGCTTTTCTAACAAACGGGTTAGTACTAGAAAAATCAGCACACAGAAATTCAATTAATATTAGTTCCAACTTTCTAACTGCTCTAGTATGTACTTCCCAACAACAGGTGTACAGCAGTCTCTAACACATTCCTATTTCAGTGCTTATGAGTTACAGAAGCATCTAGCCTGATTTTGTTTCATTTCTCATCATATGTAAAATGGAGTACAGAGCCCTACTTCTGTCTGAATAATACACTCAATATAGCTTTAATCAGACATTTGGTCAAAACTTTCTAAAAATGATCAAGTCTTGTGTCTCAGCTTATTTATATCATATTCCATACTTACTTTTTCCATCACATGCTACAATTTTCACTTTATCCACTTTCACAAGTTCAGTGACCTCCCTAAATTCAACATCATTCAGTACAAATGTCCATACGTTGTCACAGAACCTGTATGTATTCAGAGACCCCTTTAAAAAGACAAGAGACATTTTCATGCATCCCAAAAGTAACAGAAAATACGATGTTTACTATCTACTGACCTAGCGTTTTCCATAAAGCCCGTGAACCTGCATGCATACAAACTCAGCAAGCAAGCACTTCTGAGGAAAACTGGAGTTTAAATGCCCTCCAGTGGTTGATATTTTCAAGTCCATGTAGTGACATTATAGTCTATCCACCGGGAAGCTTCATGGGTATGCTAAGAAGTTTTATAACTTATACTGTTTATAAAGAATCCGTATCAGAAAAGATTTCTTAAAGCATGGGCCATAAGAAAAATCAGTTACAGCAATGATCACAACAAGATATGAATTCTGCAACTGTTCAAATAAAAAATAATGACAAATCTGACCTATGGGACATAAAGGAGTATCCCTCACGTTTGATGTATTACTGAGGATCTTCCTATGTAAATCTTTGGCCTTTACCTTCACATATTTTAAACCTAATGCCTTTAACTTAAGGTCCAAGTAACTTTTTTATTTCTCCACTAAACACATTCTGAACAGTTTTGTATACCATGTTACATACACAAAGCATGTTAAGCATGTTAGAGAAAAGAAGGTATGTCCTTTTTAGGATATATATACACAGTATAAACGCTAAAATCTTAAGAGCTTGCTTCATTAACGCATTCTGCATAATCTGTAGTGGAAATATTAGGACATAAGTTATCAGGACAACCATTTTATTTTTGGTTTTGGTTTGGTTTTCCTCAAAATGACAATCAAGTTGATATTTAACAATCTGCTGACTGACATTAATTGGGGTGGCTGGCTGGGAAATTAAAAACAAATTTGTTTTTCTATGACACCTACAGAAAATAGCTACAAAATGATCCAGTGACTTGTGTAAGGACAGATCTACAACTCTCTAGTCTCTCTTCACATTATAGGTGTGGCTGAAAATCTGGCCTCATCTCACTTCTGCTAGGTACAACTAAGAGAAGCAAAAGTCTCCTTCCCCATTTGCAAGACAGAGGATTGATCGCAATGCTACTCATCAAAGCATTTCCCTCTTCTCCTTCCCCTGTTTTCACCTGCCCACCAGATCTATTTCTGATTTTAGCATTCCTTCAAAAGATCCCTGGCAGAATAAGATAACAAGCCTCACAACTGCATACAGAATATACATGTAAGCAACCATTATTTCAGAGTCAAAATGGACCTTCATATAGTTTTGCTTAGAGCAACCAGCTTTTAACAATGTTCTGCATCAACAGTGTGTTACTGTGCCTCATGAAGAACTTTTCTGTGTTGTCAGCTTACCCTGAAATTCACTCTGTTCCTGACTCGTTGTGCCAGTGCTGAATTTATAGCTTTATCGAACTGCAGTAGCACCTGAAGAGCCAGTTGAGGTGTGATTTGCTGTGACTAAAGTAGTTTAAAAAAAAAGAAAAGTTTGGAGTTGCTTCAAAGTAAACTCAAAAATGCAACGAATATTAAAAACATCAAAACAAATTTCACATGAAGCAGATCTCTAGAAAAACAATTTACAGAATCATTATGTTTCTGTGTTTAGTTCCTTTTTTCTATTTTAAATCTGAGAGAATAAATGACGAGTTAACAATTTTGTGTGCTACATAAAGGTTTCTTTTGAAAAATATTCACTGGAAACAGCTAGAAGAAGAAGAAATTGATTATAGTGTTCCAGATTAATCTGGCCTTTCACTGACTGGGCCACGGAACAGGGAATTATGCCACTTACATAAAACATTCTCCTTCACCTAGAATGTTACGAAAAAGACTTCCCACGTGAATGAAGTACCAATAGCTTTTGATTTCGATCAGTAAGCTTTCCAAATGTTGGCCACAAGTACCCCGATTCAGCAACCACAAAGCCATTTTAATAACTAACCTCCAGACCCTAAACCCCCCACACACCTGTATGAGCTCGTCCAGGCTCTCCTGGAGACTGTTCCCCAGCGTGGTGTTTCTGTACAGCTGATACGCCATGGTTTACGGAGACGGGCTGGGCACCTTCCCGATCATCCACGGCGCTGGGCGCCTGTTAAGTCCTCGCCTTCATTAAAAAAAAAAAAAAATCTAAAGCCCACAACAAAGCCCTTAAGGTACAATGCGCAGCAAAAGCAAACAGAATATTAAAAATAACTCTACGAACACGGAGGGACCATTAGGGGCGCTCAGAGCACAAGCGCCCGGCAGAAGGGCCGGGAAAGGCCGCCTTTGTGCCCGGCGGGCACGGCAGCAGCGCGCCGGGACGGGGCCGGCTTCGTCCACCGCCCCTTCGGCTCCCAAACCCAAACCCGTCCCCGTCCCCCCGCGTCGCGCTCAGGGGGGCCGGGACGGGCTTTTCAGGCAAGCGCTGGGAACCGGGCGCCCCCCCCCCCCCCCACCCGCCCGGAGGCCGCCCACGGGGACAGGTGCCGGTCGCAGCAGCACAGCCGCGGGACGGGGGATCCGCGCGGACAGCGCCGGGCCCGGCCCCGGGGCCCCGCTCGGGTCAGCCGCCTCCTGCGGGCCCAGCCTCACCCGCTGCCAGCGGCCGGAAGAGCTGAGGGCCCCGCCCGGCCGCCCACTGCCCCGGAAGCGGAACGGCGAGGGCGGCGGCGGGAGCCGCCGGTGCTGCGCGGAACTGCGCTCGCCTCCGCGGGAGCGGAGCGCCTGGGCCCGGAGGCGCCGGGGGAAGGGGCGGCTGCAGGGCCCGCGCCGGCGCGGCGCCCCCACACCCACAGAACACCGAGTGAGGGCTGCGAGGGGTTAGGGTTAAAAAAAGTACCTGTATTTCCTGTTGAGGTTTACCTATTTGAGTGGCTGAAATCTAGGCCCTCCTTAAGCAAAGAGCTTGACCCATTTTACTCTATACTCCAACCTGTACCGGCTGCCAAAAGCCTTTGAGATAGTCCGCTCCAGCTGTCTTCAAAATGATTGTTAAATTTCACTGCGACTCATGCACTGGCACCTACAATGCTTTGGGAACCAAATTTAAATTTCATGTTTTTAAGAGGGAGTTGGTGGTGCAAACAATCACAAGAGACTTCCCTATTATCAATATATTCCTAAGCAATACAACAAAACATGCAGACCTTTTCCAAAGGTGATTTATTCCATAGCATTTATTTTTTTTTTCCTAAGTTTCCCATAAGCATTAACAGCTAGCATGTGTTTATCACATTACTCCATGACACCTTGGAACAAACAGAAAACAGAAGCTCATTTAAAAAGGAAGGATCATAACATTCTTAAGAGGTAGGCAAAAAGTCTTGTACTTAGTTTTATATAAAAGGGGCAAAGGAAAATAGTCACATCTGTGAAGAATATTAATAGTAAATTTAAGCCAGTTATATCATCTGTGATTCACAACCTCTGTTTTTGCATGACTACTGCAGCTTCATTTTGTTAAACACTGCACGTTTCCCTTATTAAAGTTTACTGATACTGATAGACAATGTCTTAACCCTCTTATCTACCACTCAACTGGTAGACCACCCTACTACTAGGGCTTTTTTCAATAAAAACGCTTTGTTCAGATGACTGAATAAAAAACACTGCAGAACTGCAGAGCCAATGGAAAAGCAAGCATCTGTCTTCCGTTAATATTTTTTTGTAATTATTAACCTGGAATTGTGTCATAAATATTAACTAGCAGCTGAGCAAGCTAAAATAAGGAGCATGGTGACTTTTTGAAAACACTCCAGTAGCTTCACAGGTTATTTTCAATAACAGTAATAAAAAATCTGTATGTTTAAATCAGAATAATCTGAGCAGTTGAAATTGCAAAACTGAAAGATCCAGTTGGGCAAAGAATGGCTCTAATTCCACTGGTCTCAGTCATGCTTGAAGGGAATAATGAAAACACTGTAACATGACTGTAGCCTCTTCACAAATGCCCTTTTTTCCTGTTAGCTCAAAATAGGGAACAAGACGCAATAAGGGAAACAAGGTAGTTCAACTTAGAATTTTGAAGCTAGGAAAGCTGCAAAATCTGTCTTTCAGAATATGAATATTTAAATATTCCTTATATTTCAGAGTGCCACTCTGACTAAAACCAGGTATCCTTTGAAAGCATAATTAAAGCACTTATTTCAAGCATCTCCAACAATCGCTCAGTGAAACAAATCCCCTAGAGAATGACCTGCATCCACAAGGACTGAGTAAGAATTTTCAGTGAAAGCTTTGCAAGACTTCTGTGGTTACAAAAAGCATACAAACTATCATCCCTCTCCCCTCTGTTCATTGTATGAGACTTTTCTGAGGGAGACTGGAATGACTTGAGAATTAAAGTCGTCTCCAAAGACAACAGCTTTTGGTAAGAGATGCATTTAAGCCATCTCTCTGAATAATAAATACTGTATAAATCTGTAGGATACACAGACAAAAATTTGACACTGGAAGAAATACACATTCTTTTCACCAAGAAACTTACTACTTTGTGACAGATATAGTTTAGAAAGTGCCTATTCACAATGTAGCTCTATTATTTTCTGTTAGCTACAGACATTTTAGCAGATGACATCAAAGAAGCTGACATATGACTAGGCACCAATGCCACCCCTCCTCCCTGTGACACACTTCAAGGTAATTTCATAAAAGATTCCATTACCACCATGTAATTAATCTCTAAATCTGACACAAACTGTTGACAGGTTAAGCCATCATTAGGGCACTTAAGTGTGTGATGCAACAAACTTGCTGAAACATGCTAACAAATACAGGCTATATACTAATTGTGTGCAATTCAGAATATAACTACTGTTTCTCAGTACAGTGTTCCTTACAGCAAGAAGTACAATTCTTTACTTGTTAGCTGAAAATAAAGAAAAAAAATATGCTGAACTGCATTGGTAAGAACAAGGTTACATATTATTTTAACTAGTGCTAAGCTTTTTGGAACCAAAGAAAATCACCATTTTACCATCCCAGAACCTCAAAGACTTCGATCTGCTTCAGCACTAAATCCTTATACATCCCTCCCTATTACTTTCCAACACAACATGGCTTTGCCATCCTACATAGAATGTCAACAACATTCACACAATCTAGAGTCTACTCACGTTAGTTTTCAATGACACTTTCTTCAAAATATCTTTGCCACTGCTGAACGTTTATCCTGTTGTAGAAATCAATTTACAAAATGTCACATCCACACAGAGAGGCCACTGGCCCAAACACCTCTATTTCAGTTGTGCGCAGTAATAATAAAAGATAACTAACGACTTATTACCACATATATAAATTAATGACAGCTCCAAATCAAAGGTAAATTAGTGACTCATGAAATTATCTTTTCTTGACAGCGCTCAAACCATATCCTAGCAACATGAGTTTTACTTTTAGAAGGAAATGCCATTGAATGGTGAATTCCCTACGATACTACATCTTATCACAAAGTGATTCAGGTTTTAAAATAACTTTTATTTAAGTATGACATTCCAACTTTTCATGTTTTTAAATACTGAAATATATTAAATTATTTTATAGATTTAAAAAAGAAGATAAGTTTGCCAAAAAGTTACTCATTTGTGTTCAAGATAACTTTGGGACCTCTTCAGTTTTTGTAAATGTCTACCTCACCATTAAATGATGAGCTGCAAAAGGTCAGAAGGGAATAATTCTTTAGTACACCTGTTTCTCAAGCTGCTTATGTTTAGGGATAGAAAACTTGTGCTGTAAATTAATTTTTAAAAAAACTTATACTAGAGAAATAAACCATTTGGTAAGCACATACACATTTCCAAAAGAAATAGTACTGCTGCAGGATGAAACAGTAGAATCACTCAGCCACCAGGAAAGACAGTAACAATCCCATCATTTGATAATACAGCCTATACAGAGGACTGGCTACTCTCTACTGCACTATACACATAGGAAGCAACAAGACATAAAGAACTACAACCCTTTCACTAAGAATATGATTTTACTGAGAATACTTTTTTTTAATTAGGAAAAACTGAAATGAGATGATCAGAATGCTTAGTATGTAGCTTGAGACCCACACAGAATCAGTAAAAACCAGAAAGGCTTACAGGTTTGCATGTTCATACACACCGCACTGCGAAAGTATCAGAAGTAAACAGGCTGCAAGTGTCCAATTTACTGACTGGAACTTTACATTAATCTGGGTCAACATCGAAATTGAAGCAGGAGGTAAGACAGCTCCAAAGAAACTGTTCACATTTGTGTTCTGCTTTCAGAGCAAGATCCAAACCTGATGAAATGGATGCAAGACAACCTGTAATTAGCACTGCCTGTTGAAAGAGAACACCCTACACATCAATCTCATTGAAACTGTGATACAGAAACTACCATAACAGAAGTACCTAGATCTTGAGATGAAAGTCTCTGCATGGCAGACAAGCTCCCAGAGACATGCACAATTTGCCCTCACTTGACATGAATATGGTCTCAGTCCACACATGTATCATTAGAGACAGTAGATTAATTGTTAATTGGTAGTAAGTCCTGACCATGGAACTCTCTCTTGGCTGCTATTTATCATTGTCAGGTAATAATCTGGTTGAATGCAACCTTTTTTTTTTTTTTTTATACACGAGAACTGTATAACATTAACTTTTAATATAATTGAGAACTGCTATTTTTGAGATCAAGACAAAATTGTGAGTATAAAAACCAAAAGCGAAGATTTCATATATTTGCTACAATATTGTATTGTTTAATACCTGAATGGATTTATTTGCATGCACCTGTCCCTACAGGGAAATAGCAATGATTATCAAAAGATGTTACAAACTTTTACAACATATCACCCAGTGCATTACTGTTGCCCTGATAAGCTAGTTATTTGCTCAACACCACCTCTTACAGACACAAGTTTATTACCGTTGTAGGGAAGGAAAAAAACACCAACCTTTAAATCACCTTTCTGTTAAGCAAAATTAGTTCTGGTATCATGTGCCAAACTAAGATATTTCATCCACAAGGTAGCGTAAGACCCAGCCATCCCACTGAAACAATTGATATTATGACTAGAATATCTGTGTAACTCCCAAGCTTTACTGAGTATGTACCGAGTTCCTACTGATGATAACCAATATTCATCCAGGAAGAACTACAATGAACTCATTTCCTACTGGTAGCTGAGATAGCTTTGATTTACTGAAGCAGAATCTAACTTCACAACTTAAATTGAGAAAGGTCTGGTATCTTATTAGCCATTCAAACAGTTCAGCTTCTACTGGGGCTTAGGCTTAAATCCTTTGGCCAACAGACTGAAGTTCACAGAACTGCAGTCCTGCATTCTGAAAATGGACTAGAAGACACCAAAGCTCAAACTCACTCTAGTGAGGTAAATGAGTACTGCCTGTATTAGGTATGTGAACAAAAATAAGGATCTCCATACTTGTGAAAGACTACATTATGTGATTGTTAATATCCAAACAAATTAAGGTTTCTGTGACAACAAAGAAATGCACTTGACCATTTACAGCAAAACAGATTTATACAGTAACAACAAGTAACTTATGGCCTTGTCTACCTGCAAAGGAATTCTTTCAGCAGGTACACACAAGATATTGCTCAGTCATAAAAATATATATTATCTCTTTCCTTTAACATTTAGGTATATAAATATTTTACTGAAGAACATGCATCATTTAGATAAACAATTGCAAGAACATCCTCTGAAAACGTAGGGTTCTTTGACATTTAGCAGTATAAAATGATTACATAAACGTAGCTATTAAAGTCAAGACAAACCAATACAGCAGTAAGCAGTCCATTGTGTGCTAGTCCAAGGAAATTTAAGCACCTTTTGCAACAGGTTATATAATATATACACACATAGAGAATGCATTGTAAATGGAGCAAAAATAGCATCATTCCATCTGCATATTCTTCAGTCTTGTTTGGATTCCAAACTTACTGTTCACTTTTCTGCTCTTGTTTTCCATTCAGCTCTTGGTCAACTCTGCTTAGCAAAAAAAACAACAGTAAAATTAAAACTATGTTAAATAGTAGTTCAGTTTGATAGTTCATCTATTAAGCAAAAGCTATTCATCTTAGCAGGAAAACACAAAGTTTTTACATGGAAAAAGTTTTAGTAAGTAAATATTAAATTAAGATTTTCATTGAATGCAGTCAAAACAATGCCTGTTTTTATTTTAAAAAAAGCATCTATTTTCCTACCTCCCCCTATAAATTAATTAAAATTGTTAAGAAACTATTTAAATAACTGTAGCATTCAAAAAGCGCAAGTGAAGTTTGACTACAGAAGAAAAAATGCAGGTTCTGTGCTTTTATTAATGAATGCAAGCAGGAATGCAAGTTTACAGGTAACATGACAATACCGTCAAGCACTACTACTTTGAGTTCATCACTGCAGAATAAGCACAGAATTACCTTTAATGTTATAGCAATTAAGTCAAGAAGATAACAGCACTAGTTGAATCAACAAAAGTTAAGTGGCTCCTTAGCTACAAGACTTTTTTATTAAGTTCTAAAACGCTTGTGATTACACAGAAAAAATTCACCATCATGCTGCTAAAACTGGGTTAGTTTTTTTGTTGTTTTTGTTCCATTTGTTTTTCGGTTTTGTTGGGATTTTGGTTTTTTTGGTTTGTTTTTTTTTTTTTTTTAAATCTGCCTTCGGACTAGCAAACAAAATGTTGCTTTGCAGAAACCAGTGATGGTTGACAGTCCTGCATGAGGTACTTTTCCTCTTTAAGATTGTAGCTTGTCCTTACTATGTCTTCCAGAAAATAAGTTGTGCATGAAGGCAAATAAAACCCATAAAAAGGGGAGGCAAGAGGGTGGTTTGGTGTTTGTGATTTTTTTGTTTGTTTGTTTGTTTTTTCAGCTGTAAAAACTAAACCTAGTACATAATGATTCAATAGGCCTGGAACAGTGTTGCCTAGAAGCGACAGTCCTAGTTGAATACCTGTTCATTTGCACAGGGTGCAGCTGCAACTCATCCCTGTCCTTGCTGCAGTATCTTAGAAAAGCATGTTCTGACATGAGTTATAAAACTAATCATAGAAAGTCTAAGAAAATATGGCAACCTAATGCAAACAAGCTATGCATAAACATAAAGCTGACAACATAAATCTATGGAAGTGTATTGCAGTCTAGCTTCCAAAGTGACTAATACACATAGCCAAAAAATTCCTACTGCCATCCTCAGCAAACTTAGTAACTGCACTTCAACACACCTCCTTTCCCCCCATTGTAATAAATCATGTTTACAACTGCTTTCAACCCAATTGAATTCGCAGTATCAAATAGTGCCTGTGATCTCCCCTCCATACATAAATTTCACTTAGGAACATACCACTTTTTGTAAAAAGTGATGGTAGTGTAAGTGGCGATATCACCAGGAACACCAAAAAGTGCTTGCTGTACTGGAGATTAAGTTTTTACATTACTGTTTGAATGTGACAGGTTTGCATCCTGAATATGATGGGCCTCACAATAGAATTGGGCCAAATTATGCATGCTGGGGGGGAAAAAAAAAAAAAAAAAAAAAAAAAAAAAGGATCAAGCAGAACTGCTGTTCTATATGTACTAAAAGGGTTTCTTGAATTTGACAGGCTTAGTACTTCAGGTTACACACCACAAAATTATCAGTTCATTGGAATAATTCCTAGAAAATGTTCAACACTTGTCACTAGCTTTACCTGCTAGCCTTCAGAAATAATTTAAATTGCTTTTATTTTAATCTTTCAGTGTTCCTCTCTATGTCCATTACCCAATTTAGACAATAAGCCTCTCTCAATAGTTATGCACACACAGTGACAGTAATTAAAAAAGCAAAGTTAGTAGCAAAATCTTTCAGTACATTTGTTAGTGACAGTGGAAAAAATAATGTATCCATTCCAAAAATTTCATCAGCTGCTGGAATAGCTTGAATAGTTAGCAGAAGATTGAAAATTAACAAAATGAAAATCCAATGTTTATTAGCAAGGAACATAGGCATTGCAAATACAAACAGCACTAAAAATACTCATTTAGATTGCATCTGCGCAAGTTAATAACTAAAAAGGTAGTGAATACCAAAAATACAAAATACAAGATTCAATATTAGAGCCTTTTCCAGTTGCATCTCTGCTGATGCATAGCTACAGCTTAGCACCTAAACCCAGCTCTTCCTTCAGACATCACTTCTAGTTAGAAACAGTGAAATTAGATTTAATCAATTCATACAGAAGCACTACTTTTGCCTCTTGAAGATTCAGTTGAGAATCCTCATATTCCCTTAAAAGTGACTATCTCATGTAGTGGAGAATATTCACAAATATCTATTTAAACATCCAGGGTGAGTTCTTTTCGATGATATACTGTACTTGCAGGCAGTATAGTTACTTTCATGCATAAAAACTTCGCCACTAGTGCATGTTTATATTTACAAATGCTTATTCCTTTATGCAAGCCAATCAACTGGGAGTTAGTTGCAGTGCAAATTGTCTTATCTAGATGCAACCCTAATCAAAATATGAATATACCTTTTCTGTTTCTTTCTAAACTTTTCTTCTTCATACCTTGGTGAGGAAAAGTTTGATTTCAGTAAATATAACATATGAAGGCCAAATTCAACAGCAGCTGCAATCTGGTATTAGTGTCAATACAGTTTGTAGAAACATATCATGTTTTGAAACTGATATAATTAAGAAAAAATATATTGTACCTCTGACATTTGTAAGCATTAAACAAGCAGCATTAATATTTAGTTACTATGACATAACATACGAATTCAATACAACTTCGTGTACAGTATTAACATCCGTCACTAAAAGGTAAAGTCTGTATTTGTAACAGTTTGAAGCCAGATATAATCCTCCATAGAAGTCTGAGAACTAACTCCATAAGTCATCCGAATTCAGCCTTTGCAGAACAGTTAAAGGTTCACCAATACAGAAAGGAGTCTTTCAAGACTTGGAATGACAGTCTGAATATTCATAACACATCCCTCAAAAGCCACAGTAAAAAAAAAAAAAAATAGTCTAAAGCTAGCACAAGGCTGCTTCAGCATTGTCATACCTTTCCTCCCTGCACCCAAAAAACTGCATTTTCTCTATTTCATAATAAGTTAAATTGTGCAACTGATACCAGCTGAATGTTTACTGCAATAACCGGTCATTTGCAGGGGTGGAGGAGGGATTTGTCCAACATGGATGTGCCCTTCTGTTCACACAGTGAAACTGTGTCATCTTTCCTTATGGAGTTCCCAGTTTGTGATCACTTACTGTAATGCATACTCTGTAGGTTTTTTACATTTTACCCTCTAATAGGCTGATTAATTTATCATCAGATTTGTTAGTATTTTCAACTGGCTTTTCTAAGACCCAAGTTTATATTTTCTACTCTCTTACTGTACCCACAAATGCTACTGACAAAAGTCTTATCATCATCATGTTTGACAGCAGAGTTAAAATTTATATCTGGAGGGAAGGAAGAGAAGAAAACCAAGGACAATGATGCTGCCTTAACCTCTCCACCAAAGTAGTTTTAGAACTGTTATGGGTAGGGATTCAGTGTTTTTCCACCACAATTCTTTTAAATTATATCCCAACCCAACTGATATTTCACCACTTAACTTGTCCCACATGTTAGCATGAACACTGAAGATACTATAAGCAACTTCAGTATCAACATGCCCAGAACTTCTCACTCACAAGCCAGTTTAGTATATTAATGTGTAGAACAACTGGAATGAGGCTTTGTCTCTAGATGACTTAATTCACACCCCATAACTTGGTAATTACATAAGGCACTATCTGTGAAGAACCCTACACATTAACATTTTGATTAGCCATGCTACTGCATACCAAACTGTAGTTAGCAATGTGGTCAAACATGGATACTCCTCCTAGAGATAGTAATGATCTGAGTTAAATTAAATTTTATTAAATGCAAACTATTACATTCAAACCAATCACTGAATACAATAGATACTGGTTCTAAAACATGATCAGTGTAGAACATGTTTGAATAATAAAACGTACTGTTTTATGCATTCTGGGATGCCAACGTATTCCATGGGGATGAGTTCAGCTAGTTCTGCCAGGGTAAAGACATACCTAATTTTTTGGCTGAATTTTGAGCTGTGGAAGAACAAATGCAGGGTACAGTTACAACTTAAAAATTTTTCAGTAAGTCAACATTAAATCAGTGTTTGACGTACACAGTTGTTAGGATTACTTTTAAAACAACAAAAAAAAGGAAAAAAGAAATAGCTTCCAGAATATTACCTAATAAAAGGTTTTGTGATGGCCAGAAGTGTTCTGATGAACCAAGAAGGATGAACTATGATTAATGATTTCAGATTTTTCCTTAACCTGAAGAATTCAAACAGCGGACATAATTACTAGAACAAAAAGGCAGCATGACAACAAGGGTTTTTTTAATGTATAAAAAGTATGTTTTTGCAAGCACAACTGTCACATACATCCAGTATTCTGACACGCCATTATTAATTACCATCTGCCAGAAGAAAAAAAAAAATACCACACAACTGTATAGTCAAAATTTAAGATATAGTATCAGTTTGACAATGACAAGGGAGTAACATTCCAAAGAGAAGTTTCTTTGAATCTTTTTACATGACTAATGAAGTGGTTCATGAAGGACCCCCCTTACTACCTTACCATATTAATACATCCAGTTTTAAGGATGCAGTAACAGTATTAAATATTCTGACACTACAATTTTCACTAACAAAAAAAGCCCGAACAAACCAACCAGGCATGCCTGTATCATTATTCCACATTGTCTAACCTAGAAAGAGGTTTTCGATACACAGAGCAATTTGCTGCATTAAATCTTAACCAGCAGGTACCAGACACCACAGCAAACAGCAGTTTTTCCTAAATGAGCATGTGGATACTGTAATAAAATACTGCAGTGCTTCTTACCTTCTATCAATTTGCTGGTAACATTTCCTAAGCCAACTTAAACTTGGCATTTTTCTCCGTGTTGTTGCACCATTCAGATAAACTATCATATAGTTCTCTGCTACTAACAGCTCTAAAGTGCCAATTACATACCTGCAGAGACAAGCAAAGAAAACTTTAAAGTGAAGATCGGTGGATATTAAAGTAATTCCTAGCAGTGCTCAAACATATTTAAAAAATACAGAGTTGGCAACAGCATTGAGCAACATCTAAAAATGATTTTTCTCCTTCCCCTGGAAGCAGATGTAGTTGCTCTTCTATTTGTCACCTTTCCCTCATCTGAAATATAAAAAGCTTCATTAAAACAAGAGAAGTAATTACCCTTACATTAAAATGCAGTTTCACAGTGTTAAGTTAAGACAGTATTCAGAGGCAGATGATGACTTACTTAAATAGATTGTCCATTAGGTATCTGTAGTTAGGCTGGCTGCTTTCAGGCATAAAACAAACTGCAAACACAACAATGGCATTTAGCCCATCACCATAATAACCTAAAGACAAAGAAAAAAGCATCAGTAGGGACAAAGGTGACCACACACTGGTTACATTTACATGAAGTCAAGCATATTCAGCAAGATTTTTCATTATTTACCTTAAGAGACCTACAAACATCTACTCTATATGGACAGATTCATACAGTTACAGGAAATACCAAGATTTCTTTTTCAAGTTTGTCTAATTCTACAGAAAAAGTTGAAGTTGATGTAAATCAAATGCTGAACTGACAATCAACATCTCAGTATGTTTAATAACATTTTATATGGTCAACTTTTCTTCTAACCTGAACTCCACAGACCGCTGGGAAGTCATTAAATTGATTTATGCCTTAGTAGATCTGTAGTTAATGCTTTCAGCACTCTTAAAAACAAGAAATTATACTGGTAGCACTGACACTGTAGAACAGGTAAGTACATACTACATATGTGCATGTTAGTAGCTTCATCTGAACATGTGTACACTTTGGAATTTTAGTTTAACAGGGAAAAATATTAAATTAACT
The DNA here is from genome assembly GCF_018691265.1 of Tyto alba. Lineage (NCBI taxonomy): Eukaryota > Metazoa > Chordata > Aves > Strigiformes > Tytonidae > Tyto > Tyto alba. The sequence goes on from NW_024881317.1 coordinate 18,084,382, forward strand.
GTATGCCTTCATACTGAAACAAATGAATCATCACATGAGTGTTTATGACCAAAGCCCTTCCTGTGCTACCCCAACTCAGCTTAAGGAAGTAGTTTCTCAACAGTTCTGCTCAGCACATCGCTAATCCTTACCACCATGACTGATAACTTTCTTATATGGTTCAATTGCCTTCATGTCCACCCTATGGTCTTGTTCTCCAATCCTAAACATTCGCCAGCGTCGATCATCATCTTTCTCCTCCGCTGCAGTGTATTCAGTAAGTGATCCTTTCCTAATTACATCAGTAGTTTTTGGTTTTGGAAGATCATCTGCCAAAGTTAAAAGATGTTCAAGATCCATTATGAATACTTTGTATAGTGACAATCAATTACAACACTGGTTAACCACTTTGCTATCTAATTATTTTAATATTCTTTATCCAGTCAGACATATCATTCCTTCAGTCATTACAAAATAGGATCCCATGAGTGTCATATTTTATCAAAATATTCTCTTGTCAGTTATCTGTTGACTATAATTTTCTGTGTTAAAGTACAGGACAAATTTCCATTAATGTAGGAAGCCCATTTAATTGTAGGCTTTCAGAACACAGACCTTCGTTAATCTCACCAAAATAGACAAAGTGGTTAACTTCAATTATAATTACACAGGTTGCTTGATCACAGATTTACATAAAAGCATGATTTAAAACATTGACAGTACCTTGCAAGCAGACATGCAAGCAAATCTATTAGAAATCAAATCTAATTCACATGTGTGCAATCAATACATATGAAATTTATGCTAACAGCAATCTAAAACAATTTCTTCCAATTAAGTTGATTCTTGACTTTGTTACATAGACCTTACCCAAAGCGAGAAAAACCTACTGCAAGTTAGTTGTCTGTTCCCAAGACAAAGCTGTTAATTGAAACTATCCTTCCAGGAAAATGAAGGCAGCAGCATTAAAGGAAGAAAAGACAGAGACCCTTTTCAGCCACTTTTAAAAACAAGGCACAAACATCCGGAACACTTCCTTTGCATCATTGTAAAACTAACCCTAAATACCAGTTCTTTTTCACTAAAAAAATGCAAATGCTTTTACACAGGTAAACACAGTCTCTTATGAAAACTTCACCTCCAGTATGTCGTCAGCTATTAAAAAATAAAAAAACACCTTATCCTAAAGAGTGTTTCCTTATCCATTTATAAGCTATCTTGGAATGAAGAACAGGTAGTGTTTCATACATATCAGTGAAAAGAAAGTTTCCTGTTTACTCAGGAATTAAAATTATTTTATTTCCAGAATAAAATAAGAGATTTTACATATTTACTTATTAGAGACATTCTTAAGTTTCACGAAGTTTACAGAAGTTAAAGACTCCAACTGCTTGACCAACACAACAGTTCTTGGCTTACACAAAAAGGCCTTAAAACAAGATTAAACTAAAGTTTAAAACTTGTTCTTTAACTCATACACAGAACTTTTTTGCCCCAAATACAATTTGCTAGAATCTCTAGGTTTTGCCTATAAGAATGAAGCAACTATTAATTTCTTAAAATTAAGAGCGTTAATAGTGTGGCTATAGCTAAACTAACTTCCTTTGAAGTAATTTCAGAGTTCTTTGACACAAAAGAGGATCTTCTACCTCCAGTCAATCCAGAAAGCTCGTAAACTCTAAGGCTACTGACCTTTTGCCATTCTCACAACAATATGATATGAGATCAGATGCTATTCTATCTTTAAAAATAACATTCAGACCTCTTTAAATACAACAGCTTGCAATTCCTCAATTTCTTACTAGCTAGTCAATAACCTACATCCCTATATGTGGTTCACCTCTATTTAAAACTGATCTACAATACATGTGAAACACCTTAGATATTTTCATTTCCCCGAGGTTGACTCCTTCAAATATACTGCAACACAGAGGATTTTCCATAGCTTCAGGTCTTACATGTGTTTAATGACCTTCACCTAAGTTTATTTGGAGTTACAGCTATTATGTTGCTTGTTTACTAATCAGTCAAGGTCTGATTTGCTCTTTGAGAAGTCATTGTGCCTATTTCCAATTTCTAATTTAATCACTCCCTTTACCTTTTTCCTCTTGTAATACTGAGTCATAGTTATTTCCCACCTGAAGACCTGTTGATCTGCACATAGAAATATTGTAGGGCATCAGACAAAAGCAACAAAATACTTACCCTCCCATTCAAACTCATTGCTGTTTTCTGAAGGAGTATCTAAATCATCCAAATCAATCTCTCCACTCTCATCCAAGTCATCAGACAAAATAGATTCCTCACTGTGATCCAAAGTTAAGCTAATATCTGGAGCCATTAGTTTCTTCCTCACTTTGGTTCCATTAACCTCTGTATTTAAAAAAGCAAATTATTTCTTTTCAAAGCTAAAGCAAGTTTAGATAAGCATATTAACAAAACAAGAGAAGTGTTTTCTCAAAATGTATTATAAGTTAATGCCCATAATTTAAACAATGTATCTTTGGAATAAATTAAACACAGGGTGAAAAGAACAGCACTTAGAAGTCAAAGTTCTGAAGTCCTCAAGACCATTAAGTTTACCTGATTGCATACACACTATGACCACAGTGGTAGACCACCATACACCCTACAGATGAAAAGCCTGTAACGCTGCTGCCACCACCTAAGCAACTATTACCCACAGTAGCTACATCAAAGCATAACACAAATTGTTCTAGATATTATACTAAGTAAGTCTTGCAAATAATGCAATAGAATCATGTCCCTAGCCCTTGTTTTCGTTAGGTATTGGTAATATCATAACCGTCTTCGGTAAAATAAAAAATAATATCCAAGTTGGAGGAAAAAAAAAAAGCTGCTGAAAGATAACAGTGAGGACAAAAAATTAAGGAAACTGTTAGATGAATACAAAGCACAAGGACAGCAGGCGAAAACAGGAAATAAAATGACTGATTCAACTCTGGAAATGCCACCACTAAAACAGACTGACAAGATCCAAAAATTTTAAACATTAACCCCCCCCCCCATCTGTATTATTTCCCCTCTGACCACTCAGACAAGAAACACTCTTGAAAGGCCACAAAGGTCTGAAATTTGGAGGGAAACTAGGGGAGGTTCTAACTGATGCACAGAAGCCAAATAATGAACCAAGATTTTAAGACAGGTCAGAAGTGAGTGCAATAATTAACTTTTGTCCAATATTGCCTGGATAGCTCTGTACACAGGGAGGATGAAGAGTATCGTATTTTATTCCAAACCCCTTTTCTTTCTAGACAAGATGTTTATAGTGTCCTTTGCATACAAAAATGCCATTTGAATACAAAAACAGTGTTTTGAATTCTGTTTCCTCAAGCCTGACTCCAAAAAAAACCCAACAAACCACCAACCCAACCCCCCCCAAAAAACCACCCTAAAACATAATGGAGCTTTCAAACAGCCATCTAAATAGGAAGCAGTCAGCTTGACTGGAATGGAATGTTCTTACCAGCTTCACCTTCTGCTCCAGCTGCAGCCAATATATCTGACTCAACTGGATCATCCTCTGGCAGGGGCCTGGTGCACAAAAGAGAAACTACTGTTACAAAACTTTCTTTTTCTTTCTTAGCCAGCTAAATGCCAAATAATTAGATTTACGCACTGCTAAAAAAAAAATCCACCATGGGATAGTACTGAACTAAATTTACTTGTAGCCTAAGTTCAAACTTTCAGAAAACAAAGCACCAAAGTAGCAGAAAATTCTTTTACAGGATTCAAGTAACCATCTGTTGATGTGACAAATGTCAAAATACTGGTTGCTACTAGCTTGTGTCACCCTTAAGAAAACTTGTCATACTCTTGACAAAATTTGACATTAAATACATTACAGAAGTAATTTTGTCATGCTATTATAGAATGCCTCTGAAGTCAACTGATTTAGTTTCTTTGGGGGCCCAAGTATCACTAGCAGTCTCAACTGTTAAAAATTTTGCTGAGAAATGTTGTTTAATGTAAAATTTGGGCCTTCAGACACTGGTAATAATACGCAAACCACATAGCTGCAAAATATTACCATAGAAAACAAAGCCAAACTTAAAATTTTCACTTCAGTAACACTGGAAACTTAACCAGTGGCATTTCTGTATTATTTAACGTACACATTAACATGAAGTAATCCCTTTCCAGACCATCAAGAAACATGCCACGAAATCTTTTCAAGACTAGTATATTAATGGAAATCACTTCAAGATTATTACTGTGTTAGCTCACCAGGAAGATAAAGAGACAGCTTATTCTGAATGTTATGCATTTGATTTGAATTTAAAAAAATTTAAAACCTTGGAAAATCTTCATCTTGCCATTCTTCCTTAAACTCAACACCTTCCATTCTCCAGCCAACTTGAATTGTTAAGAGAGATTCCTGATCAGCCAGAACCTCTTGTCTTCAGGACAGTGGGCTAAAGAGCAGCTGCAGGAACATAACAGATCATGCTAGGTCAATACTATTTTAATTCCTATACTTGCAACACATCCTTTTACTTATCACCAAGTTGAGGTATTATGCAGGAAATAAAAAACAAACCAAAACAAAACCAGGGAAAAGTATGTGGTTTGTTTCCATTTTGTTGATTTCTTTTTTCCCCATAAAAAACTGCATATGGAATGGTTTATCATACAGTCATTTAAGTTGGAAGGGATCTCACGCAGCCCAATTCCCCACTCAAGCAGGATCAACCTCTCAGTTAAAATCAAGGCTCAGAGCAACCTGATCTATCACTTAGAATTACACCAGTTCAATCCAAACTGTAAGAAACCTGACATCTCTCTAGATTCTATAGTTGTATATTTGGAGGGGGGAAGTCCAAACTAAAATACAATGCATTTCTAAAAAAGAACAAACAAAAACAAACCTACAAGCACTTTAATGATAGCTATTTCAGAAAGTTTTCAGAGAACTCACCCTGGGATGTGCAAGTCAAGCTGTGTTTTTTCAGGCTCACCCATCACCAGCAACAAGGAATCCTCAATAATGGAACATAATAAACCATTCTACTGACATGTAAGTCCAAGCCACTTGACTCTTGGCGGTGTTGGCTCTAAAGATTGGGAGGAACAAGCAAACTTATCAGTGAAGATGGTAAGAAAATCAGCACTAACCAAAACAGAAAATGGTATTTTTAAGTGCAAAGCAGAAATCACAGAACACCAGTAAGTACAAGGTTTGACTGCAATCATATTGCTAATTAAGCCCGAGACAATTTTTTACATGAATATAAAGAAACAAGTCACCCTTACTGTTCTATGGGATCACCTTTCATGACAGATCGCAATTTCCTTTCTCCTGACTTGATTACAATCACAGACTGATTTTAAAACATCTGGCAATGCTTAAAGCTATACTATACAAGCTGATTAATAAATACATTTTAGAAGACTGATTTCTTGTAAAACTGCAGTACCAAGACAAATTAAATACTAATAACCAAAATTTAAGCTTATTTTACTGACATTTCTCTGCTTCCCTCACCCAGAAAATTTAAATAAAATTTCTAGAAGGTAGCAATCCAGTTCCTCTTAAGGGTCAGACTCTTCTTGTTTGAACTGTTCAGCCCCTGCACTGCTCAGGGGCTGGCAGTATGTGCCTGTGCAATCTCTAAGAAGTTGCCCCCAGCAACTGTCATCCCAGCTCTCCCTCTATTTGTCCTTTTTGACTAATGCTGTTCGGAGCAGTTTTCTCCTGCTTGCATCATATGACTTCCCTCATGAAACATGTCCTCTTTTTCAGTAAGATGATGATATTCTCAGCATACAGTTAGTTTGTCCTTCGTGCTAACCTGCTGAGTGTTTGCAACATTAAATTTAAGTATTTGTTTGGAGATAAGATCACATTGCGATTAGTAGTAATAGTGAATACATGCACAGTTCTTGATGCATTTGTTTCAGGACGCTGAGATGAAGCACAAGAAGTTTCACAAGGTACCCTACATTGTCAAGAGAATACAGTGGTTACAACCAGTATGGAACAGAACATCTGATGCAAATACACAGTTCACTGTAAACAAACAGACACTAAACCTAAAGGAAAATCTGAACTGATGACAGGCACAGATGAAGAAATTAAGAAAACTGACAATAAACAACAAACACACATACCCCACCACAAACCAACCCTATCACTGTGCTGGTAGCTAGAAGATGCTACTCTTAAGCTTGGCTGCACTGCGTTCACAATACAGTTCCCACAAGCCAGGATGAAGTAGGGTTTTGCTCCAAGACTTTAACAGTCTTCTCACTGCAATTCTGAAGAGTACCAAGCACCAAGTAACATCTATTAATTTCAGATGTACAGTGTTTCAGTGCAGAAGCAATTCCTACCAGCATGTATTTCATTACACTGAAATAAACTTGATACACTAAGCCAGGCAGAGTTTAAAAGTTACTCAGGCTGTAATCAAAGTTTAAGACACTTTTACAAAACACTTCTCACATTACTTACAGATTTCTCACTAGCAACTTCTCATTAAGGCAGATTTGAAAGCAATCATTCACTGAATAGCACTTAATATAACTGCAAACAACTTGCAAGGCAAGTTCCAAGTTCAGCATCAGATAAGCTTGAATTCAGGTTTTCAGCCTCCTACTTAATATGCAGAATAGACAGTTGGATGCTCCAACTTAAAGTTTCATGTACAAAAGCACTATAATTTGTCAATTGGAAGAATGAGAAATTAAGGAGGAAGTATAATCTCAGGTAAATTAGAAGAGTGCTGACTTCAAAGTTAACTACTGAATACTTTTACAACACTAGCATAACTGCTTACAAAGCAGGGAGAAAAAAAAAAAAATCTATTTCTGCTCATTCAAATTAAACCAGACTTTAGAATAGTCTTCCTACAGCTGCTGTGGTAGTGCTGACATCTTCTGGTTTTACTATGCCAAAGTCTCTTTACAAAGTTTGTAAATCAAAGATCTAAAAGTTTAACTTGGAAATGTAATCTATTGTAATAACTCAAGTATTTATTAGTCACATAGAAGAAAAGCAATTAATTTCTAACTGATCCTACCATTCTCCATAGCCAACTCAAAAAGACATGGTTCCTGGGAACAGCAAACCTGATTTTTACTCTCTGTCGCTCATTACTTTCCATTTTACTTAAAGAAATAGAATTGCAAGACTGGGAGCTATCTAAAGGTCTGAAACTTCAACACACAAAACATCTGGATGCAGGATTGCCATATGATTCTGCTCTCTTTCTGGAACCACTGGACTTTGGTGCTCAACAATGTCTTTTCAAGTATCTCAACAGGCAAGTTAGGACATTACAAAAAGAAAAATAACAAGTGAACATATCACTAAAACTTACTACTCTTCCACTATAAATTGTCATTTTTAACAATTTAGTTTACAGATACTCTAATCTGTCCCAGATACTGAAAAAAGAAAAAAGACAACAGAATGCATGAGATTAACTTAATGAATAAGTTTAAGACCCCTTGCAAATAATATTTTTTAGGTTTTCACCCGCATTCTTGGAAGGATACACAAATAAGTAGGAGTTATGCATTTATATGGTCATATCTGTCTATCCAATACAAAGACCCATATTCAGCCCTTGGTCAGCACCTCAGTGTTTGAAGTAGAATAAACAAAAAGTTTATTTTACAAGACAGTTGCAATGATGAGCACACTATTGAACTATGTACCCGATCAGCAAAGAACAGAGTGCTGTTTCCATCTCAGAAAGTCAAAATCAACTTCAAAAAAAGGTTAGCCTACTTTTTCTACATTTCACCTTCACCATTTCAACAGAAACGTCAACTGAGCATCAGTTAAGTGAATTGAAGAGGTGCCTTTAAAAATATTTTTCACATTTGATTTTACAGCAAAACACAAGTCAGGAACAGATATATTTTCTGGTAGACACATCCACATGGTACAGCTCACTGTGATTTCTAAATGTTTTTATAACCTCCTTGTTTTTCAGAATGTGGCCACGCTAGCTATGACCCCAGGAAACATTTCTCAGCTCTGAACACAGACATCCAAACTTTATCACTCAGAAGTTTACACAGAGGTAATGCAAGAACTTTTATTAGTAACAAGTCAATTCTTCATCTCCTTTTACTCCTTTCTCTCAGCATCTAAGCAGGGAGAAATCAGTCAAATAAAAGACAAAACTTTGGAAAACACTCTTGCTTTCATGTCTGAAGATACTACCTTAAACACTATTCAGAGCAACAGAAGAATCTGCATTTCTAAATCACCGAGATTCATTTGAAGGTAAATACTAATTTACCAAGCAAGAATCGAGAAGAACTTATACCCTACCTAAGTACAATCAATATTCCTTTGTAAAATTTAAACACGCGTACAAGTTAACCGGAGGTAGTTACTACTATATATTAGCAGCTGGAAAGAAGCAGGAACTAAAATAAAAAGCAGTAGAAAGCAACTAGCTCTGTGCCACGGCTCCACCGCGCATTTGTTAAATCTACATCGGGGAAAGTTACTCCGCTCACCCCCCCTCTCCCCCAGCCACGCAAGAGAAAACCAGTCTCCGTGGCTCCAGACACCCCGCCGGCGCCACCAGTGAGACCGGGGCCGATGCCCGGGTGCGACCGCCCGGCCGGGGCCGGGACCGCCGAGCGCAGCCGTTACGCGCTCGGAGCCGTTCCCGCCGCCGCCGCCGCCGCCAGAGCGAGGCCACCCGGCAGCGGCCCTCCGGCCCGAGGCGCGGGCGAGCCCCGCCACCCCTCGCCCACCGGCGGGAGGCCGGGCCGCGGCCCCGCCCTACGCCCGCACCGCCCGGCCGGGCTGCACCCAACGGCGTGAGGCTCGCGGCTCGCCATTACCGCCCCTCCCGCGGCCGTACCTGGCGGAAGGGGGGGGGGGGGGGGAGGGAAGGAGGAACGGAGACCGGGCAGGCCGGGCCGCACCGCGGAAAGGCCCCGCTCCCCTGCGCGCCTCCGCTCACCCGGAAGCGCATAGGCCACCGGAGTCACGTGATAGCCCCGCGCCGCAGGGGGCCGGCCCGCGCGCGCGCGCAGTAACGCCACCGCTGCTGCCAGCCGCCCCCTCCGCCCAGTTGGCACGTGCGCAGTCTCTCCGGGCGCGGGGCGGGGTGGCGCTCGTGCCGCTCTGAGGGGCGGTTTTGGGCCCGCTGCCGGTCCCGCTGCCCACCACCCGGGGACGCGGTGAGGCTGAGGCGTATGGCCCAGGCCGCCACCAGCCAGAGGCGATTAGCGGCGCTGCGGCTGCCCCTGGGCACGGACAGCTCCCTCCCCCGCTGCCCGGCCTGCCGGGGCAGCCGCCTGCCGCGGGAACGGTAACCGAGAGGTCAAGTCCTGGGACGCAGAGTGGAAAATAGCAAGTCCACTCACCGAGTTCCATGCGTTAGTGTGCTGTGGCGGATACTTCAGGCGCTCAGGAGGGTATGAGATGACTGTCAGAAATAAGAGTGGAACCTTCTTCATGAGGAAAAAGAGAACAGATAATACTATATACCAGTGAGGCCACGATGGCAGAGTTACTGCACGAAAATAATGAATCTCCACATCATTTGAAACTACAATTTCAGCTGCATAAATACAGCACCCAAAATACCATCCTTTATAATGTAATGTAGTGGTATTATATACAAACAACAGAAGCACAGGAAGTTGAGACAAATCTCATTTTCATCTTTTTCACATACCTAAGAACGGCAATGGTAGTCAGCGTTACTAGGAGGAGATAAAGATGGAAGGAGGGTTTTGGCTAAGGTTTAGAACTTGCCACTAACACACTGTTATAATACAGAGACAGCTACTAGCTTGATCATAGCTAATCACTCACAGCTAATCTATTGCCCAAAGGTGAATGATGCAACAATAGCAACAAAGTTTGTTTTATTGTGGCTACTGAAGGGACTTGGAATAAATGTCACAGAGTGGAGAGAAAGTGTGGAAGGAATTAAAAAGTGATGTAAGGGGGAACAAAATGAAGAGGAAAACATGAGAAAGAAAAACCCCGCTACAGAAGAACAGCAAGCACAGGCACCCCCAACCAGCAAGGATAAAATCTACGGATAACAGGAAAAAAAGCAATTATTAAGGTAAATTAATTAGAGCATTGAAAATATAAAGAATTAGTATCATGCACAGCAAGTAGCCTGAGGCCTGTAGGCTGTATGGTTATAAGTTACATATTGTTACAAGTTTATCAGATAATAGTTAGACATTTAAAGCAAGAGCTAGCTTAAGTATAAAGGAGTATATAACTACTGGTAAGAGAAATACAGTAAAACTGTGAGGTGAAAAAGCAAAAGGGAAAAAATACCATATCCTGCCACCTTTGTTGTGTCACTGTTTGTTGTCTGTGAAAGAATGGAACAAGAAGGTGACCAAATGCTCCATTTTTAAGGACATTATAGTTTCCTGTCCGCTCCCAGCTGCACACTAATCTTACTGTTACTAGTGTACCTACTTTGGAACTGCCTATGCCTGTAGCACCCCTGCTTTTATTAATGAAGATCTGATTATGTGACTTTTGTGATCAGTTTGTAAGGCACTTGCCTAGGTATTAGAGGCTGAATGGCAAGAGATCTCAGCCTGCTAACTCAAAGTATCTGTGAACTGTTGGAATTATTCCAGAATGAGCTGGGTGCAACTGAGCTCTAAAGATCAAGGATGTGTGTGATTCCTAGAGGGGCACATTGCATTACAGAAAAGAGAAGTTCCCTTTTATGGGCTGCTCAGTTGACATGATCAAGACTTATCTATTAGTTTGATGGCTGAACACCCCTTATTTTATCAGCAAACTTAAGTTTGAAAAATGTCTGAGTACAGATTTTGAATCACTACTGTTCTATTCTGGTTTAGATAAAGTAGAAAATGAGATTAAATTATGCTGTAGAGAATCATTTTATTACCCAGTAGGTAATCTTCCTTGTGTTTCAACAGAGCAGTAATAAGTAAAGGGCCACCATGACTGACTTATTAAATTAAAAGGTGGAAAGTTTTCCAGAAGATTAATGTGTTAAGAAAAATTGTCTGATACTAAATTCTTCTAGTGCTTTTCTAAGTGTGCTTCAGTTGTTGATAAAGTCAAAACTGTCTTCAAAATGCACCAGTGCCCAGTGTCATTGCAAAGTTGTGCAATTTCCCATCTCTTACACTGGGTGGCACAATATAGCTGGAAATCTATCAAGTGTTCAAATACATCCTGGAAAACAAGCAAACAAGAGGTCAGAGCCATCTACCAGGTAATGTTGAATAATTCTATTTTTAAACATCAGACAATTTCAAATATAAGCAGTTTCTCACATGAATTCTTTACCAAAGAGAACAGGCTTGAAGGAATAATGCTCTGTCGCGGGAATTTTGTCCTGTATATGGGAAAAATCAACTGTTACACAATTTCGGGTCTGACATAATTCACAATTAACCTTTAAATAGAAAGTAGTCATCAAAAGCAACAGAATACAAAACATTTACCTTTTTATGGTATTTTCCTGTTTTACTTATTAGAAAAATATTTTCTAGTAATCTAAAAAACCCCAAAGCCAGCAACCAGATTAAAAATATTCTACTTTCCAGTGGTTCAAGCAACAGCTCAGAAATGTTGGAATTTTGAAACATTCATTTGAGAGTCTGTCTCTGTGGGGTTGGATGTAGAGTCTGCATTTGTATAGAATTCCTCCTTGCTATTTTCCCTGTACAGAAAGCATGAATACTGTTTTTTTCCAACTATTTTGCCCTTTTTTGATGGTAAGGGCTTTGGGCTGTAGTTTACCTCTCCTCTTGTAGTCCATGCACATAATTTGGCTCCTTGTACACCTGTGATACAAAATTACAAGAGCAACACATTATGGAGTAGTAGCTTTCAGATATGTGGACAGGTAGTAGGTAGTGTGTAATCCTTTACCTCACTTCTGATGTTCCTGTTGGGTACATCATCACATCTTTAAAGCCATTCCATTGTAATAAGTTGTCACGCTACTGTAGCTAGCTGAGGTTCATATTCGCATCCTCTTTGCATACCATGGGGTAAAGTATTGATCAGAAAGTGACCCTCACCACCGTCTTTCTATGTCCCTGTGTACTTTCTCCCCAAACTCCGTGAGCTACTTCAGATACAACCCATGATGCTGTAGTGGACTGGTTCTTCTTCAGCATACTTGCATTTCACATCACCTTTTTCTATCTCTGAGCGACTGCCTCCTTGTTGAAAAGAAGTCAAGGTCTAAGTTGGGTCTAAGTGAAGATCTTGTGTGTGGAACTCAGCTAGAGAAGTACAAAAATACAAAGGATGCGCATCTTTCATAATAGTCAAACCAAACCCCAGACCTTTGCCATTTCAAGGATATAGCTAGTACCTACATACAAAAAATAATCTATTCATGCTCTGTGTATATGATTTTCATTTTTAAAAATATATATTTCCTATCAGAGAGCACCACAGTTCATTGGGTACAAACAGCCATACCAGTATGAGGGAAAGCAAGACCCAACTTGCTGGCCATGAGAATCTTCATGTCTGCATTTGTGTGTGTGTGTGATATAATGATTATCTTGTTTATAGAAATTATTGATGTTCTTCATTAGTATTTAAATAGGATTTCTGTGTTTGCAAGTAAAAGGTACTAAATACATTGCTATTAATACAATATTTGCTAACTACTATGCCCTCAAGAAGAATGGATATTAATCCTAAATTTCACTTCAGTTGAAAACTGAAGGACCCATTAACTGTGGGAATAATGTGGAAAAATAAAAGCAATAGGAGATCTCTTGCATCTGCCTCTTTCAGATAAATACCATTAAGACAACTCCAGAGCACCAGTAGAACTGAAGACAAACGTGTGGCTGCATACTATTAATTCACATTCCTTAATTTGTGCCAGAAAGTCTGCCTGTCTCAGAAAAAGGAGATAGTCACACATAGGTACAGATAACTTCTGTATTCTGAAGTTATTTTCTGCATAGGTATTTTTGACATGGTAAAAATTCTTATCCTACTGTGCCTTATAAAAGATGTCTGATCTTTGCCATCTGCAGTATCAGCTTAATGTTTACCATAATGCTGTGTTAATAATACCATTTTTAGCATATTGTGGTCTGAATCCAATATCAAGCACAGATGAATCACACCAGGAAAATATTGATGCATAATCAAAAAATCTGCAACTTCCTTCATATGAAACTGTTGAGTTCTCAATTTGCATTTCACTGTGTTCAGATGGTCAGGCTGTTATTCATACTTGCATGCAGTATGAATTCAGTTATACTTGGTTCAGCTCACTACTTACAGTTTCTGAAAAAAACATGAAGTACCCTGTTACATGGACAGAAGATAACTTTGCTGGTTGAGCTTGAGGGGAAAACTGGGTACAATTATATATTCTTTTAATTATTCATGACTTGAGTCTGAAGTGAATGTGTATACGTTTTTCACTTATTCACTTTATAAAATTCAAAACTAAGCCCAGAAGCAGTTTTATTCTTGGCAGCATGACAAGTTTCCTTTCCTCAACAAACCAGTCAAAGGAATTGTTCCTCAGAGAGTTTGTCATCCTCGCATATCCCAGAGAGTCGGGAGGGGAGCTGGCATTCATTACACCCCCTTCACACATACGCGTGTGCACTCCCACCCTCCCTCTTTCTCGCTGGCTGTGACAACAAGCCCATCTCAGAGGACTGTGTTTATATCTAGCATGTGGTTTCATTTGTGTAGCTGATTTGCAGTTCATTAATCTAGAAAGTAGTGCCCAGTTCTAGTAAGGACAGCGTATCCAGCCCTGCTCTGCTTATTCTGCCTCCTATCCCTGATGCAACACAGTTTAGAGAGAGGAAATTTGCTCTGTTTTGCAGAACAACTAGAGCAAAAACAGCTCAGGAGCCAAAGCTGATGTAAACATACATTAGGAAATTGTTTTGATCTGGCCTATCAGGCTGCTGGCAATGCACTGTGCTTCCGTGGGAGATATGCAAATTTATGGGACACAACTTGACGTGATTAAGGCAATGCATACAGAAGAGGTAATTGCCCTTTGGCAAGAGAATGATGTCAAGAACCAATGATTCTTTACGTTCTTGGCAGTGCAGGTAGGGTCATAAAATTAGGGGCTTCATGCAGATTCTTTATAATTTAGGTGTTGGGTTGAGCGTTTTTAAACTATGTTTTTCCAGCTTTTATGGTTGTATTACTGTTAGTTGTTTGTCTTGCAGGGGACCCTAAGGACAACAGTCAATTTGTAGTCTTTAAAACCTAAATCTGTATCTGCTGATATTATGACAGCTTATGATAGCTCATTGAGTCTAGAGACAAAAAACAAACACACACACACACAAAAAAAAAAAGTTAAAATAATGCCACAGGGGAGCATCAACTTCTGCCATTCACTCACAGCAGTGGGGTTCTTCACTTTGATATTTAATTATCAGAGACACTGACACTCCTTGTTGATAGGCATGTGCTCAGAACTCATCAACTCATCCGCATGCCTGAGTGGAGTCAGATTCATCTTGTGCCAGGGTTAATGAGAAATTACTGATCAGTACCTGGGAATTTGGGGGTAATAATGGCTGAACTTAAGGTGAAAGACTCCATATCCTATTACTACTCCCCTGAGTCAGCCCAGCAAATAGCTAACTGTAATATCTTAATTAACCATGCGTTAGAATCAACCTTATTCTCCCTTGCAAGCTGTACACATTGCTAATTACGTTACGTAAGCACATGAGAACACAAGGGAAGCAGGCATTAGTGCTGTGGTGGGGCAGTTAGGTTTCCCACTACTGTATGGCAAGGCAAGTCTGGTGGTACTGGGATGATGCTGTTGAAATGGCACCCTTTAATGTAAACATAAGGATAAGGGACACTATACTTTGTATGTTGGAGAATGATACCCTTCCAGCCTCCTGGACAAAACAGGCACAATAGACAAAGAAGGCTGTCTTTGCATTCCTTTCCCATTAAGTTTGGCAAAGGAAGAAACTCAGAGGAAGAGCACAAAGTGTATAGCTTTGGAAGCTGTCATCTTTCATACGCCTACCACACAGAGAGCCTCCAACACGCGTTCTGCTGCTTTCAATGCTCCTGAGCGTCACGCAGCCTTGCTGTGCTGGGTGCACAGTGAGAGGAAAGAGGAAGTGTGGTTGGAGTGTGTTGTACCCTGGCTGTGCACAGCTGGTGTATGATTCATCAGGGACTCGTACCATCTGGTACAGATGAGAGTCTATCATGTTACATAGTGGCTTTATCAGAAATAGGGACCTGGAAGAACATCAGAAAGCTGTGATCGGTTTGCTTGTGCAAATTTAACGTTTGAACTACAGATCTCATATGGAAAGGCTGACCACTTCCAAAAGCCACATTCTCCAGTTTGTCCAATGCATAGTTGGTAAATACTTGATTTTATAGGTTCTGCTAATTAGATAAAACATTAAAAAGTGTGTAATTTCTTGTGGTTTTTTAGATCTAACAAAATAGAGTCCCAAAGTCCTTTTTAGAGATAAAACGCTTCAAATGTGTTTTTTCCATCCCTCTCCATCAGTACACAATTTCTTTGACATTTCCTCCACTGGTGCCTGTCATGTTCTTTAAATGCATTTTTGGTTCTTGGCTGCTGTATGTATTAAATGCAATTTTTTGAGGTAATTACCATCTAAGTTTTCTCAGTCAGTCTCTGGCCCTTCACCTCTAAGTTTTTATTCTGTTAGAATACTTAGATTTTATCCTAGCCATTAATTTTAATTTTTCAAACAGTATTTTTTGAAGATTAGTTAAATTAAATCATTTTTGCAATTAGTGTCAAATTAATCCATAATGGAAGGTAGATAACAGCGGAGATGGAGTCTCTTAGATTTTGACAGATACTCTCATTGGCATTAATGTTTTGTATAGTATTTCCTAAGTGAGCAAAGAGCTTGCCTTGATGATTTCCTTCCCTCACACCTAGGCTGCTGGCCACACAGAAATAGTATCTTTAATTACAGGGAAAATTAACTCTTTTTATGTTTCTGAATTATGAGAGGGAGTGTTGTTAGCCCTGATTATATTAAAAACCATTTTTTGCCATTTTCAGGCCTTAGCTCTGGCACCTGATGGTTGTTGAACCTCCATGGATTGTAATATACAAAGTCTACCACAAAAAAAGGGGGCTTTAAATGTGATTTCCCAGAGGTGGGTGAAAAAGAAGCCAAATGATTGATTTAACCAGTGGAAATCAAGGGTAGTCAGACTAGTGGAGAGAAGGGGGCTGGAAATGGAATAACAAAACCAGTCATCTCAGGGTCAGTTCCTGGATCAACAAAATTTGGGTCTGAACATACCTTGATATCTTAGAACTTTGTCATTTAGACTGATTAAATATTAAATATAAAACAAAAGGAAGCAAGCACACTGGTACTTATATTAGGCTCATTTGAGTGTTTGGCTACAGATACACCTGTGCTCAAAGTGCTTTAATTTGAGGTATCTGATTCTGAGTAGACCTTCAGCTGTGTCCTGTGACTGAACTCAGCTTGACTTTCTCTGATGATTAAATGCTTATTCTTGTCTGCTCAGGGTCCTCAGACACATTTTCTAAGATAAATTTTTTTTTGTAAGTAGGGACACGGGTGCAATGGTTCATTTATTGTGGCATCGTATGTAATCACTTAATTTTAAGTGATTGGTTTAAGCCAAAGCTTCTTTTCGTGCCTGATCTGTCCTACTTGACTTCAGTGACCATTTTTTTTAAAGTAGTAGTGTGTTAAGAATTATTGTAATTCAGAAATAGATGAAGAATTTCTAAAAATTATCTCTGAAGTCTGAGAAGACAGATAAGCAGTTCTGCTGGGGTAAAATTACTTACTTATTGTCTTTTACTGGTTTTGGATGAGCTTTCCTTGTGTTCCTCTTCCCAGGTCACTTCTTAAATACATTATCACAGAGGCACAGCTGACTGGCTCGCCCTTGGTGCAGAGGTGGGTCTGACTTTGAGCTGGGGGAGCTTTGAGAAGCTTCTCACAGGAGCCACCACTGTAGCCCCCTCCCCTGCTACCAAAAACCCCACCACTCACTCAAACCCAGAACATTTGTAAACATACATTGGCCTTGGTCATATACTGCTAGTCTAGCAGAATTCTCACAGAATACTAATAAAGTTGGTAAGCAAAAAACCCCAAGGAGCCAAACACCAAAAAAAATCTCCAAACGCTAGCTACTGTCATCACAAGTAAACACATAAACTTTGAGATCCTAGGAATTAAACATAGAGGATATGCATGGGTAAAATTAAAGAACTAAAGTCCTTAAACTAGGAGTAGTGAGACTTTCAGCAAGCAAACAAGACTTTACCTTTCTGCAGGTATAAGGGCCCCAATTTATGATGCATCTTTGCAGTTGTTGCGCTGACTACTGAAGTTACCAAACCCATCTGCATCTTTCTGGCAGAGGATACCATGCTATGACACAGGCTGCAGAACAAACAGTTGTCTGTTTCTTTCTACTACAGTTTACAGCCTGTCTTACCAGCACAAGTTGAAAGCTGTGGCGATTTAAACGAAATAATTACATTATTAGGTTAATG
Source organism: Tyto alba (assembly GCF_018691265.1). Classification (NCBI taxonomy): domain Eukaryota; kingdom Metazoa; phylum Chordata; class Aves; order Strigiformes; family Tytonidae; genus Tyto; species Tyto alba. The sequence continues at coordinate 18,101,895 of NW_024881317.1, forward strand.
AGTAAAAGCTCTATTTGCTGGCTCTACCATGGAAACAGTAACAGAAAAAGTGGTCCTGATAACCACTCCTGAATTGGAGATAATGAATCAAATCCTTTTGGATGCCTTTGAAATTAAGACTGACATATAGAAAATCTGTGTGTAATTTTCATTTCCGCTCTTTTCATGAGCCAAGGAAGATCACAATCCAAGGTGTAGTTCCTTATTACCCCAATTCATAAACAAACTATGAATTTTTCTCAGCAAGGAGGATGTTAGGCTGTTAGTTTTGCACAGTGAGGCCTTGGCTTTTTCTGGAATTACTTCATGTTACTGTAGTAGAAATCAACAATACCAAACTATTGATTTAGGGATCATTTAAATTCAGTGTTAATGATATTTGTTCAGCTACAGTCCATATATGAACCTCACAAGTGAGGAATATTCCCAAGTCATTGAAACTCCTATGAATATCCTCTGTAATATTTAAGCCTTTCAATTTACTTAATGTTGAGCTGAATGTATGAGCTCTGCAATGATTAATGAGATGTCTGAGAATGGGGATGTGTCCCTCAACTGCTGTTGCCTTATAAAGTTTGCACCTAAATGCTTCCAGAGACCTAATTATCATTTGTGGGTGTCAGTCTGTTCTCTCACATATTGTGGATCTTAATTCAATAGAAATAGGGAGGATAAGGAACGGAGGTACAAGCATAGCATTTTACAGCCAAGTGGTCACATATGAAATTAAATCAGTCCTATTTGTTGGCTAGAACACTGGGAAGGAGGAGGTTTTTTTCCTGAAAACAGAACTGAAAATCCTTTGCATCTCTGCCATTCACTCTACATAAGCAAAAATCAATGCAGATTTGGGTGAAGGTGGATTTTGTTAGATTCATGGTCAAATAACATGGGAAAAGCACTGTCTCATACATGATAATGCTGGGGCATTGTAGGAACCATAAAAAGATCAAAAGGCAACAAGAGACATGTCTTGTGACCCACAGTCTTCAGTTTATCCCCTGAGCGTGCAAAAGAATTGAGCAAACCAGAAAGAACCTTCTACAGTGGAGCAATCTAGAATATTGCCCTCAATTTCCAGTGCATTTACAAACTGCTATTACTAAATATGACTCATCAAGATTAAAAAAGAAAAATAGTTTAGTCACAGCTGTTGTCAAGTCACTATTTAATGTTACTTTTTGTATTTGCTGTGATAAGCACTAAAATTTGCAAACTCCTTGATAAATCATTGTTTAGCAACGTCTAGAGGGTCCAGTAAATGGTTTGAAATTGCCACAATGTAATAAATGGTTATTTGATAATGAATGAAATTGTTTGAAAATACTGTTAAAATGTCAAGTTTTAACATATAGAACATTAGTCAAAAGGAGTGCAAACATGGAAACCTTAGTGACACTATAAATATACCCCAACAAATGCATTTATTTGTACAGGGCAAATAGTAGGTGCTGTATACAAACCAGTACAAATTGATATATGAAGTTAATTTCAATCTGTAAAAGTAATTGCATTGGTTTAACTTATTTAACTCTCCTTACAATAATATTTATAGCAGAGCAAGAAAGTAAAGAAATAAATGATGATGAATAGATAAAATACATAGGAAATGGGAATTGTTTTCCAGTTTAATTATGCTGTCACATAAAATTATCACAGATATACACTATGCCAACAAGAAGAATACATTAAAATCCCATTAGGCTGTGCAGAGTTAGCTAGCTTTTGTTGCTGTTTATTCCATAAATAGCTTTTCATTTTTTCAACTATCATGAAAAGTTAAACTCTGTAAAAAAATAGTGGTACAAAATAGACAACATAGGCTGTGCCAGTCGATGGCTAGCCTGTAGCACGAAACTGAGAAGCAAGAATGTCCTACTTTCTCTTCAAGAATAAATCTGACCACATAGTAAAATTTGAAGGAAAACATGCCCGCTCAGAGTAAGTAATTTTTTTTTTTTTTTTTCTCAGACACAACTCTAACTGGAGAGTTTTTCTGTGGCTGTAGTCTCTATATAATGTGCTCACATATTGTCGTGGTGGGACACTGTTATAACTACAGTATGAGCAGGACCAACAAGCGGGCAAAATATTATAATAAAAGAACATTTGTTTTCTTCTTCCAAGCCAGATATTTTTAGTTTACAAACTGAAGTTCATCTTATAATTTCTTTTCATGATGAACAGCAGTAATGTGTGTGCTATTTTTTACCCTTCTGCTTTCTGTGTCTTGGTCTGAACATAAAATGACAGCCTCACGAGAGGCAGAAAGATGCATGTATTTCTCTGAAGGGGACTTAAGTTTTCTTCTTTATTTTTTTCAGAACAGTTGAAGCTTGGTTTTCTTGAAAATATTTATCTGCTTACAATGTAGGTAAAGAACTCTACAATGCTACAGTTAGTACTAATAATATGGCTACATTATTTTGACCTCTCAGTTATATCATAAATGTTGCTGTGTTTTTAAATTTGCAGCTTCCAAAACTGTGTGATTAAGTTGGAGTTGGTGCTCTACTTAATTAAAAAAAGATTAAATATTACTCTTTAGGGTTCCAGTAAAAATCTGGAAAATACGGTTCTTCAGAGACTTTAAATTCAGAGGAAAATTTTTAATATAGACTTAATTGATTTTTAAAATCTTATTATTTTAAAATCTACTTTATAAATCTTTAGCATCTGATTGATGAGATTTGATCAATGAGTATAAGCAATACTCTGAGTAGAAAGGAAATCTCTAGAATATGAAATACCTGTAAAGAGAATACTATGTGCAAACTGAAACCCCAAAAGATAGCACAGCTTCCTTTGTAAAATGAGATTTAAATCAAAGATATTCCTAGTACTTGCATATTTGTATAAATTAAATTAATGGACTTGCTCCAAAACTTTATTCCAGCTCTTTAAAATTATGTGTATGCTGTATGAATGATTTTTTAAAGCTGTCTAATGCTATAAAAGAACGGCTATAACTAAAGTAAGCTATCATTAGACGTTGGAAAGGATCATTTATAATACTCCAAAATGGCCTGTTATTTACAGTTCTTATTAAAAAAATTGAACGTGGAATGCATTCAAATTTCACCGAAGTTGTAATACTGTTAGCTTGCTTTCTAACAGTAGCAAATGGTATTTTGGCTCACAAGAATCATTTATAGCCTTTATACTACCACATGAGCATTTCAGAAGAACAGAAATTGAAAACATCATCTGAATGTTTATGCAAATCAGACACAAGCACCTTAATTCTTTTCTTGCTGTTATTTTCTGATCTTAACCCATATTACCTTCAGTGACACATGTACAGTTACATTTTTGGGGTTTTTACAGGGGCTTCTGATTTTAGCATTTTTAAAATTAGATAAAGCCTACATTTTAAATATATACAGCATCTAAACTACACTGAAAAGTAATGCTTATCTTCTGTAGCCCCAGATATCCACCTCAAAGTATTTTCAGAACTGGACATACAAAACACAACAGCTATAACTATCTCTCCTTAAAGATCTTGAGAATCAGCTGCTATAATTGTTGGAGTTTAGACACTATCATTATGAAGAAATATAAAAAAATATGCAAAATAAATACAGCTACACCTAAGGAACATTTCTTTTAGATTTTGCCCTTTATAAATTGTGGCACTATAATTTTTGTTTGGCAAGTTGGGTTTAAACAAGTTCAAAATGAAACTTTACCAAAATCAAATCTCATCTATTTTCATCAAGAACCATGAACTTGACTTTAATTTGGAGGTTCTCTGTGAGATTTGCATTGTTGTGAACATTTCACACTACAGGAAAGGTAATAACCATTTAAGGGGAAAAAAAGGCAAAAAAATAGCAACACTGAGTGATGTCATGAGTTGCTGTCTTCATCCTGTTAGTAATTTAAAATCTTTGAAATTTTATCTTTCTATGAAAGTACTGTTCAAACTAATAATTAATAATAATTAACATTAGAAGCATCACAGTAATAAACAAATATCAGTTTTGTTACAAAATGTGTTGGGTTTGTGTGGGGCGGGGGTTGTGGTAGCAGAGGAGGGGCTGCAGCAGTGGCTTCTGTGAGAAGCTCCTCAAAGCTCCCAGGGCTCCAAGTCAGACCCACCTCTGGCCAGGGCTGAGCCAATTAGTGATGGTGGCTGTGCCTCTGTGATAATGTATTTAAGAAGGGGAACCTGGTAGGAGTTGTAAGGGAGATACTGATGTGAATATTGAGGTCAGTGGAAGGAAGGAGGAGGAGGAGCAGGGAGAGGTGTGGTGGAGCAGAGAACCCCGCTGCAGCCCGTGGTGAGAGGGCAGGCTGTGCCCTGCAGCCCGTGGAGGAGCCCACACCACAGCAGACGGCTGTGCCTGAAGGCCGGGATTCTGTAGAAAGAAGCCCTCTCTGTAGTAGTTAGGCACTGGGAGGACTGCAACACACAGGAGGGACCCATGCTGGAGCAGTCTGGAAAGAGCTGCAGCCCACAGGAAGGGCTTACATCAGAGAAAGTTTGTGGAGAACGGTTTCCTGTGAGAGGGACCTCACTCTGGAGCAAGGGAGGAATGTGAGGAGTCCTCCCCCAGAGGAGGAAGGAGTGGTGGGACTGACTGCAACCCGCCTCCCTTGCTCCCCTGTGCCACTTGAGGGGAGAAGGTAGAGAAATTGGGAGCAAAGCTGAGCCCAGGAAGAAGGGAGAGGTGGGGGGAAGGTGTTTTTAAGATGTGGTTGTATTTCTCACTGGTCTGCTCTGCTTGTTAAGTGTTACCGTTGTTAGTGTTTGAATTAAGTTGATGTTCTTTTTCTTCCCCTAACGAGTCTGTCTTGCCTATGACCATAATGGGTAAGTCACCCCTCCCTATCCTTGTCTTGATTCCTGAGCCTTCTGTTTTATTTTCTCCTTCCCATTCCTGAGAGGGAGGAGTGAGTGAGCAGCTGCGTGGTGCTCAGTTACCCTCTGGGCTGAAACTATGATGTGCACACACACACACCCCAGGTAAAAAAGAAAACTTAATATGTCCATCAAATTGAGTTATTACTATTTTACTTCATGCAGAACAATGTTTATCATCAAAACTGTGCAGAAATACTCCACAATAGTGTCTTAAATTCAGAGTTGTCCTGTAGGGTCATTCGTACTTCCTCTTTAATTATGGCTTCTTGGACTCCAATGTGTTGTCAGTGGAGTCAATAGAAACACAACAGGAGCAGAGTTCAGGCCCTTTGGCCATATATGAGACTCTGAAAATCACTAACTTCTAGGAGTAAATTGAGGTTTCACTTGAAATTCCAGTAGTGATGGTTTTGTGCCTCTTCAATTGAGCAAGTGTCTTGGCATAACAGAAAAAATGTTTATCTTTAAAAGCATTTTCTAAATTCTGCATTTGTCACCCTCACATGATGTGGTATTAACACTTCTTTCTGTCATAATTTACATCTTCATACCTTCAGCAGGAGCATAGAGATCCTCTTATCTCTGAACATACTCCTTAAAACAGAAAAAACTAAATAGAGGTAAAAATCTATTTCTCTTGCTAGTTTTGTTATTTTCTAGAAAGTTAAACTACATGTGTACATAATCAAGAATTCCTTAAAAGAAATGAAAGGCACTGTGAGGGGTAAGGGTTTTTTTTGTTTTGAAAAATCAGGAAATTCTTAAATGACAATTATCACTATTGTAACAACAACAACAACAAAGTATCTTGTTATTTTCAGAAGTCAGATACAGAACTGAGTCTCTAAAATTGAGGAACTTGCTGTTCCTAAAACAATCCTTCCACACTGTCATTGAAGCAGAACATGGAATTCCTGTATATTTTTCCGGCATGTATCAAAAGTTGTATTTAAATCTTCAGGGTTCTTTGTCCTAGACTTGAAGTGTTTTTACCAAACCTAGGAGAAATTAAAAGAGCCAAGTGAGCCAGAATGCATGTCAGTTAGCATGTTGTAAAACTAAGGGGGTTTTAGCACTGTTGCCAATTAATAATATGGGACACCTGTTTGGTAAATAGGACCCAGAGTAGTCCCATATAAAGACCTCAACTCAGTGTAGTATTTAATTAAATAATCCAGTCAGAAGCAGAAGGGCCATTGCTGTGCTTTAATCTCAGTGGCTGTGAGTATGTTGCTGACTCAAGGCCAACAGTGACATGAATTTACATGTGATGATGTTGTGAAGCTTGTACAGGTTATGTCAATTGTGCTATGGCTGAGCATTTCCAGTCTTCATCTTCTGTAAAGTCTATGGCTTCCTTTTGCCACAGGCTGGCAAGGCATATTGTGCCTATAATACTGTCTTCTGATTTGCCAGCTGTGCATTGACTAAGATACAGATGCGCCATATGCTAGTGAACTAAACTGGTAAATGGATTTTTGGGGAAGTTCAGCTGCAAGGAGTTTTACAAATGCCAGCTCAGATTTTCCTTTGAACTGCATTATCCATAAATATGGATTATTCCTGTAGGTCCTGTATATGGAGAATTTGATCTGCTTTAAAGGTTCAGCAGCAAAATATGAACGTAATTATTTCCCAGCTAGATAAATGAGTCACTTTAGTAGAGATGTTTTGATCGTGTGACTTAGTCAAAGTGCAGAAAAAAATAAATATTTCCATCCTTGTCTGCTTGAAACTTTTGCCATTTTATAAATATATACATACATGTATGTTAACATAATATACACTTAGAAAATACTGCAAATTTTGACAGCTTCACTAGGTCATTTTGTTTGAATAGCAAAGCATCAAACAGGTTCTGAAACAAAGGATAATCCAATTTCTTTGCTAAAATCTAAAGTGAATTTAGTGTTTCCTAGTATTTGTGAATAACTGCTATCTGAAAATATTAATTTACGAATATTATAGAGCAGGTGACCACTCAGTGCTTAATAGGAACTAGCAATTAGTATATGTAAATCAACTAAGACAGCAGCATCTCAATTGCTGTTCTGCATAGAGGAATAGTTAATTTGTAGGAATGCATGTTTCCAGCCCAGATTTTAAAAAGTCACGTTTTCCACTACTGAAAACCTCAATACCTAGAATATTTGTTGTGCATTTTATGATTATTCTTAATGCCCTTGCAAACATGTGTAATAAAATGCTAACAAACCATCATCCATTACTTAATTATGTTTATCTAGATGGATAAAGTTGGGGTGGAGGGAGCCTGTGGTAAAAAATATTGTTTCTCATTTGGCAAACACAGACTAAATTTACAGCTTAATTATTCCTTGTAGTGCTGTAGAGTGATTTTCCTGTTAATCATACTAAGGTTCAGAGTTGATTTTTAAAAAAAAAAAAAGTTGTGGATTTTTTTTTTTTTTTTTTTAGTGAGGTTTAAAAAGTATGTTGACTCCCAAATTAAATCAACTTCCCCTCCAGCAGGGGATTTAAATATTTGTGAGGCTTGACTGGAAACTACACCGTGAGCTTTTCTGACAGTGATGAAACACCTTCTGTAAAGCGAGACAAATATCTCGGAAAATAATGTTATAGTTGCCTTAAGAAACTTTGCCTATGGAAAATATCAGAATAATTCATCTTAATGAACAAAATTACCTCTATGTTTCAGCAACCAAGTGCAAGAAATATAGAGGGCGGTTCTGGAAACCTTTATTCATGAGAGTATCCGACTACATTCCAAAAGATCACTTGTGTGCACAATGATGCTCACGTGATTAAAGACAGCAGTTTATCTGTAGATGTGTTTTTCAGTGCTTTGTGAGATCTTTTAAATTTGAAATCTTTAAATAGTGTTTTTTCAAAGTCAGATCTATGCCAATCACCACAGAACCACTAGACATTAAAAGCAAAATCAGAAATTGCTCCTTGTAACACACTTGATTCTTCTTGCAAAGATAGTCTAGGAAGTGCTTACTGAGAAGAATCATCAACAAATCTTCATAGTATATTCTTCAGCAGTAACTGGGCAAAAGTATTCACTGCATATATTAAAACCAGTCACACTGAACTTGTACAGTAACCCATGAAAATATCTCCTTTTAATGCTGAAGCTTACCATCTTCATAGTCATAAGATAAATTTGTACATCATTTAACTGCATGTGAAATGGAGAGGTTGGCAAAAGATTCTTTGGCATATCGGTCTTGGCTCTAGCCAGCTATGATTTGATTAACTTCTGTGTTAAGTACCTAATAAATTGCTTTCTGCTAAGTATTTAGAAGTATATACTATGAAGAGTCACTAAGTTCCATTCCTCCCAGAGTACCTTCCAAACTTGGCACAAAGACTGCCTTTGTTGCACAAACACAAAAAAAACAACATCAACATTTTAAAGGGTGTCTGAATTCTGGGTATGCATTAATGAAGTACTTGTCCTGATTTTTTTTTTCCCTGACAGTTTCATATTTTTTACTGATATGGGAATAAGATGTAGGTTGTTAAGCACTAGTAAGAAAAATAAAGATACTTTATTTACAAGGGTTGAAAATCTGTTCAGGGAAGATATAAGTAGAAAAAGCTTAATACAAAAACCCATACACAGATATTGCTAAAATCTCATTTATCAGCCACTATAAAAGGCTGAATTAATTTTTGCATACATTTGAATCTATACTACCAGATTATTTATGTCAACTTAGAAATTTACTACTTGACTATTTGCCTCCCATTTTCTGGACGTTGGTGTAGTCCCTGGGTAGCCTATTATGAAATGTTAAGCAATTATCTATATTAGAAGTTCTTGAAGACATCTTTGTTTTGGAACAGATTATACTTTAAGAAAAATAGCTGGAAAAGTTTTTATTTGCTTCTTCAAAAATAATCTGTAAGAAAAAAAGCAAATATTTACTACCATGGTTTGCTACATATCATCATGTTGCAATGTATAGCAGCACAGAAGTAATAATCGGTACTGAACAGTCACACCAATATAGTTACAGAAAAGCGTATGACTTGGGTTTTTTCTGATATTAGCATGCCAGCAAAAATTTTGGCATACATGAAAGTACTGTGCTTGAAAAGGTGCTTTTAAAGACTTTAAGAGACTTGTGTTTCCTTCATAGGAATTAGCTGCATCAGCATAAAAAAATTTTGTACTGATCCCTGTCCACATTAAGGGTACTTTTTTACTTTTCATTAAATCATTATAAAACAGCAGGAGCTTTTTTTTTATTATTTTTTAAGCCAGAGACATGCCCTAAATTAGACCTGCTTTTTATATCAGAATTGGTTTAATGTTAATGCACTTTCTTTAAACCAGCAGAAAAAATAGGAATTCTTTTTTTTAATCTGAAAAGTGAGCTTTTGGGAGAACTCTTTATAATACTGAAAGATAGCATACACATAATTAGGAAAAGGTTAAAAAAAAAAAATAAGAAAACATTGACATTAGGGATGCCACATACGAACTTAAAGCTTTTGAAACTCAGTGTAAGGTACACTACTGCAAAACACAGAAGCAATTTTGTAGCCTTAAAATCATTGCTAAAAGTTAGCCAACTTTCAACAAGACAAAAAATATCAAAGTCATTATTGATCACATGTTCCCTTCAGACGAAAGCCTTTCCAGACACTGATCAAATATTAAACAGAAGAACAGTCAGAACTGGCCGATAGTAAAATCTGTAATAGAAAATTCAGAGACCTATAACGTAATGCTTTATAAATCTGACCAGAAAGGGAAGAGGAGATAGAAAAACAGCAGTCCCTGACAAACTGTTCAAAAATAGTTAAAAATGGTTCTCCTCTGAAGGAAATAGCTTAATATATTAAATTAGGAAAATACAAACCTTTAATATGGTAATTTGAAAAGCTGAATCTTTATTCCCCAAATTAAGTAGGTGTGCAGACATAGCCAACCTTATTTAAGTCATAAGATGATAATTAGGGTTGCTCTTCAGGAAAGCTCTTAATCACATGCTTACAGGAGTCGATAGCTTGAAATACCTGTCTAAGCGCTTTCCTGAAACAGGCCTTACTAGATGAAAGTTAACAGATGATGATCATATGGAAAGTATCTGAATAATTGCATGCCTATTTATAGTCCAGACAAACACGAACTCTCATTTCTTACTCAGTTTTCACATGTAAAGGATCTCGTTTAACTATGGGGTTCCTGGTAATAATTGGAATTTTTCAGCTGATGGCATTTGCATCAAAAAGCTTATGAAACGTCATTCACTACATGTGACGTCTTAGAAAACCTGTTTAAAAAGTGCTATACAAGCCCAGAATATTAGAGCAACTTCTCTGAATGCAAATTAGCTATTGTGAAAAAAATGAAAAATCTTGTAGTGAATATAGACTAGTTAATAACATCCAAGATAAAAAAAAAGTTTCTTTAACATTTCAGAGTCTCATAAAAATTCCCCCAGAAGATTTAAAAGGTAAAATCTGTTATGTTTATATTGATGATCTAATAATTTTCTCATAGGATCTGGATCATCATTTTAGTGAATATAACAGCTATACTATGAATATTATAGTTTCTAAGCTTAATTCTAAATCTTAAAAACAAAAATGCTATAGAATATAGATTAAATAATCTGTAGCATTTTTTTAAAAAAAAAAAAAAAAAAAGGCTGTAGATCAGGTAAGTGGTTTTGGTTGCATGTTTCCCATGCCCTGAAATATGAATCAAATCCAGCAGTCTTCGTTTTACAAATTGGTATCATCTATATACTCTAGTTGTCTATCTTTGAAGAGCCTCTTAATGATGTTATGGTGCAGGGGTAGAAAAAAACATCAGATAGATAGGTGATTTACCTAAAGCCAAATTTATCAGACTAGTGAGAATTTTGTTTCAATATCCTTATATCTTATGAGCAAACATTTGTTTCCCATACTGATCTGATAACACTGCAGAATACAGTAACACCATAAATAAAATCCATCAAGAAATTTCTGAAAGGTGGTCACAAATTTATAGAATCACACCACTGTTGTATATATTAGCTCAATCACTGGTAAATAAAAACCCAAGCAAACAAAGACATTTCCTTTAATAAAAAATTATCAGAACCCATAATTATACAATTAGTTTGGGGTTTCCAAAACTGTTCAGTGTTAGCCTGACTTCTCTCCTACTGAAGTCAGTGACTGGCTCAAGGGAGAGAAAGGTGCTAGGCTAGCTGCTAGCATGGAATTTGGACCAGTCTGTCAAAAGATTTTAGGAAGGGTGTTATTCCATTAGGTAATATCAGTTTAGTGAAAGGGTAGTGTTACATGCAGGCCAGATCGAGCTCTCAGAGTGCAACTACAAACCCCAGATCCTCCGACAGGCTGTTTCAAATGCCAGTGGTCCAGACGCAGATGGTGAGGTGCAGCCAGGAAGTAAGGATACCAGATGACAGACAGTTCATGACCACTGAGTCTACAAAATTTAAAAGTATGAAGCACATTTTAAAATATTGTGCAACAGTTCAGTTTGTTCTCAGTGGAGATTTAAAAGAAGGACACCAGTTAGAAGTAGTAAATCCATAATATCACCTGCAGCCACATGATAGCCCCTCTTCTGACCCACAGGTCAAGACTGATATGAAGCTTCTATTCAGATTGGGATGCTCACAAGAATCCAAGCTATTGAGGAAGGTAAATGTTTGATGTTCTGGATATGATGGTGGAGTGCATGTTTTTATCATGGTTTAGGATAAGGCTATCTGGATAGACCCAGAGGTTCATCAAGCACTCTAGGTATCATTGGGTTTATCAGGTAAACTGATAAACCTCCTGTACTCAAGGATTGTCTTCCCATAAGAAATTTTGCTGAGATGGCTAAAGCTAGATTCATTGGTTGTATTGTGTAAGTCTCCCCTAGGAATTTATTGTGTGAGTACCTTTCAGCAAATATGAAAACATGGCTTGTACTCAGTTCCTGAAGAAATTCAGGATTCCTGAAGAAATTTCTTCAGAAATTGAAGTCCTTCACACTCAAAGGTACAATTTTTCTGTTTTAAGGGGCTGTGTTGGAAGGTAGAGCAGCCTGTAAGTGGAAAGTGGCAGGGAATAAGGACCCTCCTATCCTCCTCTACTCTGTTTTATCTGGTTAAGATAACAGATGATAAAAGCAGTTAAAAACAAAAACAAAACAAAACAAAAAAACCCACATCAAACATAACAAAGCAAAAAAACAAACCACACCACAATCCCAGAGTGGTGCTAGGAATGGGAACTGTTAGCAGCAGTAGCATGGGCTACCACTTCTCCTCCCTTCTCCCACCAGCAGTCAGTCAAATAACAGATTCATGATGTGTCTGAAACATATTATATAAAAAACAACAAATCCAGCTCCAGTCATCATAGGAAGTAAAATCAAAAGAACATTTTCTTTTCTAGCCACTGTCCCTACTGGAATCCCTCTGAGGAAAAGGCAGGCTCAAGTTCTCCCTGAGCTGGCAACCATGGTGCCAAGGACCCAGTGATTCTTGGAATCTATTATTAATTGCCCTTCCATCCCCAGACCAAGATTAGGTGATAAATTCTGCAGACTAAGGTATTGTCATCATCTTTTCCATCCTTTTTCAGTTGCAAATTTGAAAGATCTGAGGCCTTGGTGGTCAGAAATGTGGATAAGTTTTTAGCAGAATTATTTGAAGCAATTTCAAAGAAATCTGCATTGTGTTTAGAAGGCATATAATCCAAGATAATATAACTATAAAATAATCCAAGAAGGCAAATAATCCAAGACATGTTTGGGCACGCAGAACCTGAAGTTCTTTCTTAATGGAATTTTACACCATATTTCAATGGACCCCACTGGAAATGCTTGTATAAAGACATGATGGAACATGCCTTCTACACCATCTCATTGGGGACTTAAAGCAGGAAGCTTTCAGGTATTAGAATGCATGAGATGGGAATGCATAAGAAAAACAGCACTATGAAAGTTGTGGAGCTCATCTCAAATGCAGAAAAAATTGTTCTTTTGGAAGATAATAGTGTTAGGCAAATTCTGTATGCTTTAGGTAGTAAGTCTTCCAGTGAAATCAGCTGGACCACAGACCACAAGATGGGGCTCTCAAAGAAGCAATCCAGAATTTAAGTCATAGAAGACCAAACATTTTAACACTTATATTATTAAACATTGTGACCAGAATATGTATATGTTTATAATCAGACATTCAGAAGTGTTATGAAGACTAAGTATGAATTGAATTCACCCCCACTTTCTAAATTCCCATCACTCTTAAACATACAAACAATACTTGTGCCATGCTCTCACGGGTAATGAATTTGGGCTTACCCAGATCTCTGGAGGAGTTTGAGTTTTTTTCATTGTCAGAGGACTGTTCATTGACTACAATAACTTCAAAAAGAACCCAGCAAAACAATGTCAACAACGCTTAACACTGAAAGCCTGATATACAGTGAACTTAAAAACAATTTCTGCATGCAATCCTGGACATTAACTCTTGTTTTTTCCACTCTTGGTCTTTATCCAGACAAATTTGCCCTGAATTGAATGGATATTTGACAATTAAAACACAAAACAAAACTTTAGGATTAAGCCATTGCTCTGATAAATCTTACTAAATTAAACTAAACCAGTTTTGTTATTCTAGATCTGGATTAAAGGCTGCCACACCACAGGGCGACTTGGTACTTCAGTTTAACCCTAGACTTACAACCACATCTTTGCTAAATTAAAAATGAACATTACATTATACACTAAGACCCACAGCAAGTTTTACTTGTGGAATAAATAACATATACAGCTTTATCAAATTCTAGTCTAATTGTATTGGTATTACATGAAATGCACGTTGGCTGTATTTCTACATTTTCTTACTCTGGAATGGTAATAGTGGATACTAATAAGAGCAGAGGCTGGCATAATGGGACCTTCTGCTTTTTATAACAACCCAATCTATGTTATTAAAAAAGTTAACTCTCAAGTGCTACTGAGACTTAGCGGAATTTAATGACTAATGTCAGTCTACAGTAGCGGTAGGCGTGATCCAATATTTGCAAATAGATACAAATTCCTTAGCAGTAAGCTTAAGTGGAAACATAAATATTAGTAGCTGAAAAAATATGGTAAAAAATATTTGTCTAAGTCTACAGTAAAATTTTAAAGTAAGGTTTTAATTCATAATGCTGTAAAACTAAAATGTCTGTTTCAGTGGGGTCTTGTCTCAGTCCTTTGCTCACGAGACAAAGGTCACACCATCACCCACACATGAAAGAGATGACATTTAGATTTTCCAGTACTTGGCAGAACTTGGAATTCTGAGGTCTCCTTACCTTTGAATTTGATTCATATGTTCCTGTGAGCAGGGTGGGTGTACAGAGTGTAGCTCACAGTGGTGTTTATAAGCTGGAATTTTGAATTTGCCAAGGCTCTACACTAAATATTGAATGTAATCAGTCACTTCAGGCAGCGATAAATTCAGAATCAAGGCAGGGGAAAAAAAAATCATCTGCATTTGAGTGATTTGCACAAAACCTAACAGAGAAAAAATGCCCCATCACTGTCAATGGAATGAATATTCTATCAAAACTGCAGTCACATACTGTTCTATTGAGATTAACTTTACCTGCTGAATGTTGTGAAATTTATTTCAGTGGCCTATGACCACCATATATCAGCATCCGACCCCTATCTATATAAAACAATAAGCATGAACTTAAGGCTGTCTTATAGGCTGTCTGAGAGATGTATATTTACTGACATATAACCTGACTAAAGCCAAACATCATTACCCCTGTGACTGATTGGAGGGCAGCCATAACTTAACAGTTTTATTTCCTTTCTACAGCTGAGCTCCTTGACCATGCTAGTTGAGCTGACACGGCATTTCAAGTCTTGTTACCAGATCAATGGTTCTCTTATTAAAAAAAAAAGGGGGGGTGGGGGGTGGAAGGGGATTGTGGGGTGTGTGTGGTGTGACTGGAGATGAAAAAGAAAAGGCACCTCTTCATTTAGTCTCTCCATCTTGATCACTGCTAATAGGCTATCAATAATTTCAACTTGGTTAAGCAGCTGGCTGAAGGTTAAATAAATTCTCCCTGGTTGTTTGCATGATCATACCTGAATTCAAGAATTTCAATTTGAAGCAGATTTCTTTTTAGCTGCTCCTTGGGAAGTTCTTATAGACTCAAAGATAGGCTGGAAAATAAGTTATTTTTGTGGAGAAGTACAAGAGCAAAATTAAAGTCGATGGGGCAAAGCAACCGCGCTGTGAAATATTTGAAAGGAAATCTAAAAGGGTAGTAAAGTCTTCATATGTGGATATACATACGCATACACCAGTTTAGATGAGGACAACAGAAACAGAGATCATCAGTAATCCTCCAGTCAGAAGGATTTTGCCCAACTGCTTTAATAGATTGTTAAAATCTAAAACATCTATCCACTAATTCATGAATGAACCATGATTTTAAAAGAAAATAAAATGTGTCATTTTGCCTGCAATGTGTTCACTTATCTTGCGCACTCCTATTTTGACACTGAGAGAATTATTTACAATGTACACAACTACCTACGCATCTCAACCAATGTGTGTACTAATATGCTGTTAATGCAATCTATGGACTCAGCATTCCTCTTACTTGCATCAGCTTTATTGTTTATGTATTCACTTATTGGGTATATTCCTGTTTTATTTCAGTATAAGAAACTCCAAGCTCAGTATGAATCAAATACATATGCTTTCACATTTAGCTGTGGTAGGGTGATTTTTGAACAAACACACTCCTTGTTACTGAGACACAAGGAAAATGCACATTAAAATTTGTCTAAAATAATCAGTGACTTAAATAGCAGCTGGTGTCCTGTTAAGAGAATTATGGTTATGTTTTGAAGACTCATATAGCTGCTTTGCCTCATACAGGTTTAACTGTATAGTCTACTTTTACACAGTAGTTGATTTTTCATAATCAGATTACCTGCAATTTCAGTAGTTTGCTACAGAAAGGCAGTGAACTAGTTTAGAGAGAGAAGTCAGATTCAGGTCATAAATCTTGAGTGCAAGAGCATGAACATCTATAGCTACCTCACACAGCAAGTGCATTGACTTGCTTCCTTCAGCTTTCACTGTTCAAATAGAGGTTTCCTAATATCTACAAATAAAACATCTGATGTTTGAGAAAAATTGAGCAATAATGCAAACATGTGAAAGGCTGGGAAAAGAAGATTCAGGACATTCTTTACATGTTTCCTAGACGAAGCTGGATAAAGTCCTGAATAATCTGGTCTGATCTCACAGCTGACCCTACTTCGATTAGGAGACTGGACTACAGACCTCCAGAGAGTCATTCTGGCCTGAGTTACCCTATGGCAGTACGACTCCAAGTCGTTGTTCAGACAGAAACCATAAGCCTGTTAAGGCTTCTAGTAAAAGCCCTGGACGTGAGGACCCATCCATGCTCTGGAGCACTGCTGTTCAGTGTTCCAAGGAAATGAACAGTCCCTTGTGGAATATACATTGATGCCCAAACCTCCTTTTTGTTCTCTATATATTTGACATTTTGGCTGTATTTTAACAGTACTTTATTTCTTAATACAGATGAAACTATGTTTTTCATTGTAGTACAGTGCAGTATAATTACAGTGTATGGTGTAATTACAAAGAACATACAATTCGGTCCTTTGCATAGTATCCTTGGGCAGGTTATTCATAGTTTCATTCTTTCAAACACAATCAAAGGTGAAAATACTTTCACTCCTCTGAACTACCATTTCTAACTGTACAAATTGTACCATGCATGAAACTGTACCTTTTCCAGCCTAAATATGCAGATGTTCTGTGCTTGCTCACTGTCCTGCTTTTGGCTGGGATAGAGTTAATTCTCTTCCCAGTAGCTGGTGCAGTGCTGTGCTTTGGATGATAACACACAGATGTTTTTAGTTGTTGCTAAGTAGTATTTATACTAAGTCAAAGATTTTTCAACTTCTTATGCCCAGCCAGCAAGAATGTTAGAGGGGCACAAGAAGTTGGGAGGGGATGCAGCCAAGACAGCTGACCCAGACTGGCCAAAGGAATATTCCATACCATGTGATGCACAAGTTTAACTTGTTTTCTCTTCTCCTCCCCATCCCACTGAGGGCAGAAGGGGGATGTGAGAGGAGTGAGTGAGCAGCTGTGTGGTGCTTAGTTGCTGGCTGGAGTTAAACCACAACAGTTGCCGAAGTCCAAAATTACATCATTTCTGCAGTTTGATTTTCCTTACAGCAGGAGAACAGAGATTCAGCCTTCTCTGTAAGCTTTCTTCAGGACTTCTCAAACCACAGTCTAGATTTAGCCCCCTTTTTTCTCTGAAAGGCAGTGTCAACGAGCAGGGACATTTTCAACTAGATCAGGTTGATCAGAGTCCTGTCCAACCTGCTCTTGAATGTTTCCAGGGACAGGGGATCTACCACCTCTCTGGGCAACGTGATTCAGTGTTTCACCACCCTCACTGTAAAAAATTTCTTCCTTATATCTAGTTTGAATCTACTCTCTTTTAGTTTAAAACCATTACGCCTTGTTCTATGGGCTAAAAACCTTTTTACTGGGAAAAAAAATTACTTCCTCTACAAAATAATTCCTAACTTTAGTCCAAAACTGCTAGTTTATTCATCAGCTAGTATCATTAATATATCTGTCAATATCTTAGAAAATACTGTCCTCATAAAACAGAAGGTTGGGATCAGCTATTAAAGTAACTCTATAACTTGGCAAAGGCCATGTAAGTTGCTCACCAACTCACATATTTTTTAAAGTTACAGACCCATGGCAGCAATCTCTGCACAATAAGAATATTAACTGGAATAAAGTGATATTTTATGAAACTTTTTATGGAAGCAAAAGTACACACAATTATGTTTTATTAACAGACTCTTGATCTTACAAATTTCTGTGTCCATATTCAGAATGCTACTGTTGAGCTAACCCCAGAGCTGACCTCATTCCTTCTCTAAGTCCAGTGGACTTGTGTCAGGAATAATTAAAGCAGAAAGATACTCAAAACAGTTGAAAATTTGGAACGTGAAGTGGATATATTACCAATTGCCTCTCTTGTTTGTCATTAAGGGAAGGGAAAAAAAAAAAAGTGTTGTCACAGTCTTCAGAGGTTCTTAAAAACACAGCTTTGAGTTCTCAGTTCTTTGCTGAGCTTCTGCAGAAGCACCACATATACTTTTATAAAAGCTTTTAAAGAATTAAAAGCCAAATAACAGTGTCATATGTCAGTTCAATACTGACTAAGCATAAATTCATTGCATTGTACATGTTGTTGTAGGGATGTTGGAATTTCTGTCAGTTTAGGACACTGTGTGTGTGTAAATATACATACACTATGTATATATAAACACATACACAGATTGGCAATACCAGTATTGTCACATGTAAGCTATGTAAATAGTGCATGACTGGAAAAACTACCACTTCCAAAACAAACCAACACTGAGCAACAGAACACGAAGGGGACACCTTACCACAGCTGCACGTCTTATTTGGGGTTTTGTTTTTTTCTTTAAACCCTTTCGGGAAGATTGCTATGGAGCATTCCTGGGTTTCCAACACAACCAACCTCTATCCTGAACCTTCTAACACTATATTACATGCTGAATTACTTTCTTTCATGAAATCTTGTTGATTTTCTGGAGGCATTCAGAGAAAATAGAATAAACTAGAAAAATACATTCCTGTAATATGTTACCCACTTTGAAATTAAATTCTGTAACATGACAGTTTTCAAAAGTCTTGATTTTTTAGAGTTTACAGATGTGACACACAATTTTCATTTTAGCTTTTTTTTTTTTAATATAAAGGTTAAAAAGCTATTTAGTGCTACAATCTGTTGATGTATCTATAGACAATTTCTCTTTTCTGAGTGAATGCTGTCTCTCTGGGTGTTGACATGAGATGAAAAGTTGTATAGGTTATTAGCAAGAAAAAAGTACATGCAATACTTTTCTTTCTTCCCTGCCCAGAGGTCCTTTGCCAGGAAAGATGCTCAGATTCTCACATATCTCAAAATTAGCAATGCATTCTGCAAAATCTATACATGTAAATTGCTAACCCATGCAGCATAAATTAGATTTACTGCAAGAAATGAGAAACTGTGTTTCTTCATCAAATTCCATTTTTCTTTAACAGTTTCTCAGCTGTCAATTTGATAATGGCTGCTTGATTCTGCACTCACATAACTGGGGACAATTACTATTGCAATCTACATTATGTTCATCTGTTAAACTGATGACAGAATTTGTCTCCTTAGGCAACAAATTTGGGGACCAGAATTTACCCACCAGTAGGTTTCATTCCACTGAAGGGTAATTTAAGGTGGATTTGTAACGTCTTTGTCTGAAAAATTTAAATATATTGAAAGAACTTGAAAGCAAATTTAATTTAAGAGAAAAGTAAGGCCATTATATAAACAGCAGCAGATCTCATCCAGTACATGTCACATAAATATCATACTATCAAACAAGAAATGTAAATTATCATACATACTCTATAATTGAAAAGTGTATTATACATTAGTGAAGTCACCCATTTATCTAATCATAATCAGTTCCAATAAAATCTCATTTAGGAAAGTTGAATGTAGTTCAGGGTGGATGGTTATGAGGATATCACTCATGTGAGTATGCACTGAAACAGTTTTGAAAGATAGTTCTTATAAGTAGAAAGCCAGTTATTGCATACCTTGTGTGAAAGAAACTTTCACTGATACGGGCCAGAGCTGTGGCATTCAGAATGAGAAAAAAAATCAAGTATACTGAATAACTTTATTTTAAATAATATTTTAAGGAAATTTTTACTTAAACAAGACTTTAAATTTGCAAGAAGACATTACAAGAAAGACATTGTGTTTAATGCTAATGAATAGATGGTTCAAAAGCAAGGAAAAAATCCCAATATATCATCTCAAGAATCTGATGATCTCAACCTCCCATGCTTGGTTTTATGGATCCAACCTTTCAGTAGGAAGAAATTCTTTTTGACCAAATATATGCAAGTCTGTTACAAAAGGAGGTAAGGTGCAACCATTTTCTATCACTTCTGTCCTTCTACTGTAGCATTTTAGATAAAATAGCCTTCAGACATGAACAATAAGTGATTTTGTTGAGCTTGTTAACATAAAAAGACATGCAACAGACTAATCTTGCCATTCATGGAGTACATCATTCCATGTGAATTGCAGGAACATTTGCTATTTTGGTTTCAACAAAAATGCCAGGGCCTTAATCCAACAGTAAGGTAATATGAATAAAATGTGTATTATGACTACAGCAGAAGAAGCAGTTCATGTTGAATACTTAATTTGTTACCATTAGCCTCTTCTAAAATGATCATTAATGATTTTTTCTTCTCTTTCTCTATTATTGTGCACAGCTGTTCACCTAATCACTTGCATATACTTATCGTAACCTATGGATTATTTATTATACATCCATCGCTCTTCCAACAGTGGTAACCTAATCTATACTGATTTTATCTCTTCTACATGTTCCAAAATTTAAATTTTCTATACAGCTAGTAGCCATTCTGTTGTGAATACTCATGGACATACATACCGATAGCAGTATTTACATGCAGATATATTCAAATCACTTCTGAATCTGTCACTAGCATGGGGAATAACAACTCAAATATCTAAATGTTCTTCATTAAAATGGAGTACAAGTAGTGAGAAAACATAAACTTGACAAAAAGAATTTTCATAGATCCTATTTATTTTTTTTGGTAATTACTAAGATCCAGGTATAATCCTGCATCAACTACTGCAATTCCACCTTTTTTCTTACATTGTGATGTTTGTTTCTTCACAAAATCCAGTGGATTCTGAACAAAGAGGCTTCTTGAGAAACTCATGGGAAAAAAATTAACTATTTTAACTATCCTGTTTAACTATCCTGTTCTTGCAGCTGTAGCTAGCCCTGATTCACTCTGCTTCGCCTGGCTAAATGTACAACCATATATACATGCAATTTATCCAATTTTACTAATGTATGAGTAGACTAGGGCACTTGGAAAATAACCACAATGATCCACAAGAGTAATCAGGATACCTTATTCTTATCTTTATGTTCTGTTGCAATATTTGAAAGTAGGAGAATGCTAATTTACAAGCATATAGGCTGTTTTTTAAGAGGAAATTACAAAGGAGTTGTCAACTGCATGTAGATGGAAACCGGCAGGCCAGACTGAACATTATACTTGCAAACGTATCATGTTAGAAGTGACTCTTGGTTACGCATACGCTCTCTTTGCACTTCACTTGCTTCTAAGTCTTTCTGATGTCCTATGTGCCAAGTTAAATACCATTGTCTTATTCTGGAAAACATATCTTATGGGCTACATGCAGAGAATCCACCAGATCTAGACCACAAAGGGCACACAAGAAGCCTACTGACTAGAAAAGCACCTTTAGGAAGTAAGGAGACATAAAGAAGGACCCAAACTATCCTCATGCACCAGCACAGATGCCTTGAACATTCCTTACTTCATGAAGAAGGCCAGCCTACTTCTCCATTTTGTTTTCCTTTCTAGTACATCTTAAATTAGATGAGATTAGACACCTCCAAAGCTCCATATGCAACTCTGTGAGAAGCCACTGTGTGATCATTCATTTCCATTTCTAAGTAGGCTTGCATGCAACTGAATTGCCCTGGTCAACATTATCTGCTGTACTCACACTCCAAGCCTTGAGAATAGCTACGTTGTTTGGCACTTCTGGGAGATGTCCTTCACACCAGTAAGTTCGCAGTCAAGCCAAAGTAAAGCTAAGAAACGCTATATGCTTTTGTATATCTGACTTGCCCTCTTCTACTTCTCTCATTATATGCTTGCTGTTCTACTTGCTATCTTCCTTTTCAAACTAAAGGAACACAGACCATGAGGATTGATATGCCCAGCATTTACCAATACTGCCTATAAAACCTCTGAATTAACATGAACCACAGGGTGTTACTTTCTAAGCCACCGCATACCATGCTGCTAGAGTTAGCTCGGTGAAGTAAGATGCACTCAAAAGACACGTACACCTAGGAAAACTAGTCTTCATCAGTTCCACTACACAGGAACAGCATTTAAACATCTCAACCACAGTCACATAATTCTAATTACAAAACACACAGTACAAAAAGGAGATGAAACTGATATCAATGGAAGAAGATACACTACTGTTACTGAAGGGCTAAATAGCATGAAGAGCCAGATGGGCTTATGGCAAGAATTTAAGAGAAGATCAAATACTGCAAGTGCATAGAATTTCACTGCTGGAGAACTATGTCTAAAAAGATTAAGAGGTGACAAGGTGCAGGAAGAATGTTACACCCAATATTCTGTACCTAGAATTTAATTCCATTCTCTGATTGTCCCAATAGGTTTAAGATGTTTTTCTTCTTCATCTCAGCCCATAAAACTAGTATTACTAATATACTGGTGTGAGGACCAACTCTTGTAACCATATTCTGAAAACCCACTGTTTAGTATTTTGGTCTTGATTCTGGAAGATTCAGCTTGACAAAGCATATGAAAGACCTCCCTTAAAATATGTGGATATTGTTCGCTATGCAAACTCCAGTACCTTTGCACTCGCTAGAGAACATTTCTTTGCAAGCCAGCAGAATTTGTGAACTTTAAAAGTGTTTAATTTAAGAGAAGTAATTCTACAGTAGAAAAACTTTCAGTGAAGTTATGCAGAAAGCTAAAATCTGCTTACTGTTCTCCTTCCCAGTTCATACCATCTAGCTTAAACCAGCAGTGAACAATTTTGAAATATGCTGGGCTTTAGCCAGCAGTTTAAATGAGTATATGTGATTTAGTTCATATTTTCAGGCCTCCTTATTAAATACCTCCCAGTTCTATCTTGCCTAATATTTGATCCAGCAAGTTTAATGACCATTCCTTCATTAAACATTACAAGCTTTTTAAGACCTTGGCAGTGCTGCATTTCATTCAATAACCTAGTGCTGCTACAAAGTCAACACCGACTGCCAAGTTAATCCCTCGTGTCCACTAATTATGTCCAGTGCTGCAGCTTCTTAGGTGAGCCTGAATCACTGGGGAAGTGCAGGATTTCCAGGCCAATGGATTCAGCACTCCAGCTATATCTCATGTCTTGACACTAGATGTCAGCGAAGGGTAATTGTTGTCTCAATTTAGAGGCCAGCCCAGGTAGCTACTAGCAACCTCTGTTAATGTTTTATAGCAAAGGTGAAGTATAGCTTAATACAAGCATCTGACATATATTACAATAAAAAAGGATATAGTTGTCTAGTGTTTTTAAAGTCAGTCATAAAAGATGAATAATGACGCTGTTTAAAGCTAAAAGACAGCTGCCAAGCTGAATGGCCATGATGGATGTCTAAACACCCAGTGTAGAGAAAACCTGTTCCCTAGAGACCACCGTCCAAAAAATTAATTACTACGATTCAGCATCTTTAAATGTGCCACTTAATATACTGCCACCATAATTAAATTTCCAGCCCTGTGACCTTGAGACCATTTCCTGAGATAATAAATGAGATCAAGGTTTAATCGATGCAGATGCAAGTAGAAACTGTCCAAGGAAGCACAAAACCATCACAGTGTAGTCAAGGTCAGGAAACAAAAACCAAGTGAAGCTGCGAATCAACACTAATTGCTTTCTTATGATAAAAGATGTTTATTTTAATTTGCTTTATTTGCAAACAACAGTTCCATTGTATACTCTCTGACAGCAGCTTTTAAACTCTAACCACAGATTAAGTCAGTAGAGGGCATATTTGCCTCCTTGTAGCTAGCACTTTTTGTAGCAAATGAAGCCATATTCAGTAGCAAACTGAGATCTGATAACCAAGCTTAACACACATCAAACAATACAAAGACAAGAAACAACTGACTGCTTCAGGTACACTCCTTCCTCTCTAATGCAAGAAACCAAACAAAAAGGAGATACTGTAGGTAGAGATACAGAGATGTGAAGGCTGTTTTATGTCCTTTGAAGCTGAGTGACACAAAGGGTATGGTTTGACTTCCACTGTTGGACTTTACTGAGTGCTAAATCAGACACTATATATATATATACGGTCTCTGATAAATATATAAATATCTAAATATATAAGATCACCATAAATACATAACACCACCTAGAAGATGACCTAGTATTTTAACAGAAGTAAATATTATTGGGGTTGTCAATCACTCAATGAGTTGAGGTGAAAGAGTCTGCAGTTAAGTCAAGACTTCTTAGTTGTATGCTGTTGGAGAAATGAGAACTAGGTGATGGCACGGGGAGTGTATGCTTAAAAAAAAAGTATTTGCTAACTTTCTGAGACCAACCTTACATCGAGGTACGCTTCCTTTCATCCAGGAAGCCTGGAGGGAAAAAAAATCCTGTGTTCTGATACCTAAAACCTCAGAATTTTAAAGAGCATAGAAGCCATCAGTAAGAAGACAGAGATGAAACTGCGAAACAACGTAGACAAATAGATCTTTAAATAATAGTACTTGGATGTTTTGTTTTTTAAAATAGGTATTAAGCAACAATCTATCAATCCTACCACATCAAGTATATTAAATTATGAACTATTGTAAATGTCAAGGTTAAAATTCAACCGATACAAATATCTCAAGCACATCAAGGAGGCTGGGGTGATATACAGAACCCCTGTGATGTCAGAAACAAAGATTGTAGAAAACTCTGCAGTGACTCTATACCTGTAAGACCAACATACAAAAATTTGTACCAAAGCCAAAAGAGGACAAAACGGAGCAGTCCACTAACCATCAGGGTTTAGAGACTTCCAGTTACGAAAGAGCTCAGAAGACATGTGGGCAAGGAGAAATAACATACAGGCTGCTGCAATGTATCATTAACTTCACTGAAAGTTTCCAGAGGTAACTATCATCAGGGCATGTTTTCTGAGCGTATAAGTCACAGGGCTGTGCATATACATATTTAACATTCATGTTAATCCTGTGAGTATGGATGCACATGTGTAAAACCTGAAGACACACTGAGGATAATCAAGACAATTATTTCCTCGTCAAAAACTACCAACTACCCTTGAGAAAGGGAAAGTGTTGGTAAAACAGCTATCATGTCTACACAGTGATGCAACAAAATCATCTTGAGGACTCAAACCAGCTGTAGTTCTGGAAGATAGGCAGTTGTAGCCTGGAAAAGCAAATGAACCAACCAACCAAAACCCCAAGGAATTACTGTCTCAGAATAAAGTCTTCTGGGGGTTGGAGATAAACAGTAGAATATGTCTTGATTTAGGCTGGAAATTAAAACAAACATTTGTTAAAACTTGTAGCTGATATGCCTTCAGCCTAATGCAGTTAAAGTTGGACTCAAAAAATCTACTTAACACTTTCAAAATTTCCATGGACTTTTGGCTATATTCTTGTGTTTGTAGGTAAGCTGGGAAACCCACTCTGCCTGATGTGAAACTTTTACTCCTGTCATTCTGTATGTACCAGTAGGACCTTTAGAGAATGAAAGTAAGGGGAAACAAAGTCTCTACTCTTATCTGACAGGCTAGTGCAGTAAATAATGCACTGTTCTAACACCATTCCCAGGAAGTCTCATTGCATGACAAATGCCACAGACTGCCAATGCTGGTAGGTCCCATCTTTTCTTATTGAAAGATCCATTCAGATGCATCAAGACAACCTGAAGGCTACTTCTGATAAGAACAATGGGCATTTTCAAAGGAGAACAGGCAACATTTCAATTACAAATTTTTATTTTACATTTTTAGCCTAATTTGGTCTCTTTGTGATAAACAAGATGTTTTACATATGCCTAGTAGTAATAATTGATAGTTCATGCTTCTGTGTGTTATACTTGTTAAAATATTTGCATTTAAAAGCAAAGTTGGACTTCTAGCTCTAGGCTATGTATGTGTCTTTCCTAAGGAGTCTCAACTAGAAGAGGCATTTTGAATTATAATTGTCTTCCAAATCTCAAATTAAGAGAGACAGAACACTGTTAACCCTTCACTTAGATCACTTATCCATGTGAAAACAAATTGTGATTTAGGAAACTTGAGTAGAGACCTAGCAGATAGGCTGGAGTCACTTGACTCCTCCTATATTCAATCAGTAAGATTAGACAGAGGAGAAAAGATTACTTATGCTGTCAAGGGTTGAAAGATCAGGCCTCAGGTAATTACAGCATTAAAACACATACTTTATGAGGAGATCAATTTTACAGTTAAAAGCTTTATAGCTTGATTCTGGAAAGCAAATTACTTGAAATTTTGCAAAAAAATAGTAATAGATTATAAAAGAAGAGGTCCTGTGTTCAAAACACTTACTGAATTCCTCACACGAGCATTTCTTACCATAAAAAAAGATGTGTTGTATAGGATGCTTCCTGTGTTGGATTTATGGAACTTTACAATATATGCACTACCAAAATACATAGATGCAAATTGAGTGGTTTTAACTGAAGCAGCTGTAGGAAAGAATATAATGTCTGAAGGCTAAGATTTTCAAAAGTGACTTGTTACTTTTCCACGTCTCTCTTTGGTGATGTGCATGTGGAAACATCAAGAATACTCAAGACGCTAAGAAGACAGAAACAATCAGAGTTTTCCTACTCACAGACTCTTCTAAAATACTCGGAACTTGGAGCTCAGCCCACAAAACAGTAGTGTAAAATTACTAGTTGCTTTTCAACACACAAACAATTGGTTTTTTCATTTGAGCTTCTTGATAACGATGAATGAATGTGCAAAGTATGAGAATAAATGCACAGCTTAATTCATAATTTACATAGCTTTTAAAATATGAGTATTATAATGGCTATGCTGATTATATATAAGGACACATCTTATTGTAACAACCTTAATTTTAAGCATGTGTATGTGGGCATGTAGGACAGAAGATGACTCTTACTGTGTACAGCAGTGGTTGTGAACTGTTGAGAAAGCTATACAGTGCTGAGCATGGCTTGCCATCCCCAGCTTGGTGGCAGCCAGCTCTGTTCCAACAAAGCAGTATTTGCTTGTGGTAGGTTGGCCCTGGGTAGGTGCCGGGTGCCCACCAAAGCCGCTATATCACTCCCCTCCTCAGCTGGACAAGGGATAGAAAATACAATGAAAGTCTTGTGAGTTGAGGTAAGGAGAGGGAGAGATCACTCACTAAGTGCCATCACAGGCAAAACAGATTCAAGTTGGGGAAAAAAAATATTTATTACCAATCAAATCAGAGTAGGATAATGGGAAATAAAAACTAAATCAGAAAGAGCACTTTCCCCACACTCCTCCCTTCTTCCTGGGGTCAACTTTACTCCCAGTTTCCTCTACCTCCTCTCCCTGCCAGCGGCACAGGAGGACAGGGAATGGGGGTTTTGATCAGTTCATCACACGTCATTTCTGTCACTTCTTCCTCTTCAGGGAGTACTCCTTCCCCTGCTCCAGCGTGGGGTCCCTCCCATGGCAGACAGTCCTTCACAAAACTCTCCAACGTAGGTCCCTCCCACGGGCTGCAGTTCTTCACAACTGCTGCAGCGTGGGTCCCCCATGGGGTCGCAAGTCCTGCCAGCAAACCTGCTCCAGTGTGGGCTCCTCTGTCCACAGGTCCTGCCAGGAACCTGCTTCAGGGTGAGCTTCTCACGGGGTCACAGCCTTCTTCAGGCACATCCCCCTGCTCTGCCGTGGGGTCCTCCATGGGTTGTGGGTGGATATCTGCTCCACCGTGGAGCTCCATGGGCTGCAGGGGGACAGCCTGCCTCGCCACGGTCTTCACCAGGGACTGCAGGGGAATCTCTGCTCCGGCGCCTGGAGCACCTCCTGCCCCCCTTCTTCACTGACCCTGAGGTCTGCAGAGTTGCTCCTCTCTCATATTCTCACTCCTCTCTTCTGGCTGTTGTTGCGCAGCAGCTTTTTCCCCGTCTTAAATACGTTATCCCAGAGGCGCTGCCACCGTCGCTGATGGGCTCGGCCTTGGCCAGCGGCGGCTCTGACTTGGAGCCGGCTGGCGTTGGCTCTGTCGGACATGGGGGAGCTTCTGGCAGCTTCTCACAGAAGCCACCCCACTACCAAACTCTTGCCACGTAAACCCAATACATTTCTAAACCTGACAGAACTTTGCAGCTGCAGCAGTGCTAGCTCTCCCTGTTCCTTCCCACACTTACACATGCTCATGACCGATTTTGTACCAAAACCCACCTATTTTCCCCTCTCCTGCTTATTGTCTCTTGCTCTAGTAAAACCTAAAAAAGAGAGGAAGGCAGGGAAACTGGCTGGGCTATTGCCTTCTTCCTAAGGGAACCACCTTCAGAGACAGAGCAGAGGTAGGCAGTTGTCACATCTGTTGCAGTGGACGTCCTGGCTTGTGGACTGACCATATTCAGCTTTGCTATCAGCTGCATATGAGTTTTTATGTCAATCTAAGCAGAGCTTACGACCAGCCCCAGTGTTAAAGAAAGTGCATCTAAAGTCCAGGAAAGACAGAGACTTTGTGTTCATGCACTGATGTCACTCTGTCCTGTCATTTATTCTGCAAATGCAGAGGGATTTGCCTTACTAGTTCATATTTTCTTTTTCACCAGAACATTACTGTTATTACTGTTAGATAGCAAATGGAACCTGTGTTATTAAAAATAATGTAAAGGAACATCAGAGTCCAGTACAGCTAGTAAATACATCCTGTACAGAAAAAAATGAGCACGAAGTAAAAGCCTGACAGTAGCAAGGTGTCAATTCCTTACTTCTGTAGCCACTGAAAGACATATTATTTTGTAAGATCACTTTGGGATACATTGGGGAAAGAATAGATTAAATAGTTTGCAATGTTATTCTTTGGTCAAGCAAAAGGATATCAATATATATATATCAGGTAGTTTAATCAGCTGAGGGACTTGCCTGCAGCATCCCAATAAAAAAAAAAAATCA
Source organism: Tyto alba (assembly GCF_018691265.1). Taxonomy (NCBI): domain Eukaryota; kingdom Metazoa; phylum Chordata; class Aves; order Strigiformes; family Tytonidae; genus Tyto; species Tyto alba. Next base: position 18,130,655 of record NW_024881317.1, read on the forward strand.
AGCTTTAATTAGCTTTGAAATACTTAACTGTCCTTGGCAAATATGAGCACCAACATGTTTTGCAGGAATGAGCGACTTTTTATTAATAGGTTCCTGCTCCATGTTCTACACTGAAGATGAGAGAACTAAGTGCTTACAGTGAAACAGTAGGGAGGCTTATTAAATCAATACACATCTGTTAGATAATGGGCTCTAAGTCAAGAATGTTATTCTGAAAACCTCTCAGCAAAATGTTACTTCTTTGGCACTGTTTTCCTACAGCTATTCCCTCGTTGAAGGATCCCCTCCAGAGCTGACCATCTATATTGTAGTGTTCAGTTCCTAATAAGCGTATCTAAACATCTCTGCCAAATGGATTCTCCAAAAATCTCAGACAATATTCTCAAGTATGACAGCAAGCGACAGCAAGATGCTGTGAAGTTTAAATCTCTTCATCCCATAACAGAAGGTTAAGGCCTTAAGAACAGTAAGTAAGCTAATGGGAACCAAAAAATCCCCTATTAATGTATTAAATATTTATTATATTCTGTGACATATATATAAAGACTGTTGGGACATGTAGCCCTTTCTTGTCTAAGATAGTGTGATCTCATGGCTCAGTCAGCAGACACGGTGCTACTCTGTTCTGCCTCTCCCTTATAAAGTCACTCTTAGGAAGCCACTTCCCAGTCTGGGTGCACTCTTATCTTTTGTCTGTCTTGCTTATTTTTACTAAAAATTGTGTGAGGCAAAAGTTGCCCCTTGAAGTATCTATGAAATGTTCAGCAATTTCATTCAGAGCCCCTGGGCCCTACTGTAATAAACATGAATAAAATAATATTTACCCAGTTAGATATAGATAAATATTTTACCTTTATCACCTTAAGATAAACACATAGCTCAATTCTTAACTAGTGCATCTATATTCACTCAGAATGTAACAGTGAAGAAACTTGAACATATACTTAATGGATGTAATTATAATGAATAAGACTGTGCAAATAAATTAAGATGCTCTGAAAAATGGTAGGGAATGCAGAGAGATCAGCTTATGTTTATGAAACTTCACTCACCCATGTTACTTTCATGGTATGCATAAATATAGCTACTTCTTTAATATTTGATTTCATGTTTTACAGACATGCAAATGTTTTTTCTGCAGCAGAAAACATAAATGAGAAATATACATATAAGTCTGTTATCTACCGACTCACCATAGTAATTCCTGATACAGTGGTTTCAGCGATAGCACTGAGCATGTGCAGCAAAAAAATAAAGGATGGCTGATGTTTGCACACTAAACAGTGTGAATCATAACATGATATCAATATTAATCTATCCCTTATAAAATCTTAAGACCTTTTCATTTAATGAATAAGATGCTACACAACAATATAATCTGTACTTTTCCAAATTAGCCACAAACCATCTGGTTTCTCTCCAATTACTTGATTTTTTTTTTCTATATCTCTAAATGTTACTGACCTAAAAAAAATTTCATCAAAGGCTGCTGGAATCCTAACCCCTCTAGCAACTATTAAATTGGTCCACTCTGTGTCCTGTGCTGACAAATCATTATACTCCAGAGCCTTACAATCCATGGTAGTATCTCAATTAGAGATAAAGTTGAAGCAACAGTGTTCCAAATTCATCCATCCATCTAAATATAACTTTATTCTTAAATAAATTGAAAGTCTATATTCTGTGATCCTTAGTCAGTCATTTATAAGTTTGCTGATAACAGAATACTGTTTCTGCAGTAAGCTAACCAAGTGGTTTCAAATCAACACTTTAAAGTTATGTGAAGCGTCCTGCCTAAGTTAAATGACATTGAAAACAGCATGCTCTTCCGTCTTTCTTATGTTTTCTTCCAATTTTCTTTAAGCAAACTGGATTTGTGCATAGCTTTTCATTTAGAGTTTGCCTTGACAAGCACTCTGCTTAATCAGTGAAGACTGGTTCACATAGGTAACATGTACTGAGATTCAGGGTATCCAGAAAATAATAGTAAACTGACTGAATTTCTTCAGTTTTATTAGTTGATTGTCCTAGTACAAAGACAAGAGTCCAGCTCAGCCCTTATGTCTCCAATGCTAAACCTATTCCCAAACATGTCATAAAGACCACAGAATTTATTACCTTTGGCACTGAAATACCAATGTCATGCACCACCAGTTCAAGAGACTTCAAGTAAGCTTGGAAGTGAAATGAGATTTTTATTTTTTTTTCTTCTAATAGGCAAATATTAAACATATGACTGAGCCACACTGTCTAAAGGTGAACAAGAATGACCCAAACAATAGTAACTAGTCTCCTTTCGGTGGCTCTTTTAAACTTTAAATTTTAGCGTGCTGAAAATAGCTTTCTTGTCAGCAGAAGCTATTCTGAAGGCATAGAGCACTGTTTATGCCTTTTCTGTAATGCCACTTTTCTAAATTTATAAATCCAGTCTATTAGAGGCAGCAGCCACTAAATGGCAGGAATCACTTTAGCCTCAATTAAGAAAAATAAGCAAGACCATTTCTTCTCAGAACAGCACTTGAGTTGAATATTTAATTAAAAAAAAAAAAAAATGCAGCACTATTTCTTGCAGTGGGACCTGTGCCATTTGACCAAATAATCTCTGAGGACATCTAATGATCGCTTCCAACCTACTGCAGATTTTCTGGTATCTTGTGACACTGATACAGTAACTCTTCTCTTCCTTGTGGAACAATCTAGAGGATGTTAAATACAGCCATAGCTTACTACTACATCATTTGGCATCTACTGGAACCTTCAGGAAACTATTTGGCAGTCTTTTTGTACTCCTTTTTATTAGAGCATGAGAACTTAGAGTACAAGAACTTCTTTAGACAACAAACAGATTTTAATTTCTCTATGTATTTGGGATACTGTAAGCCAGTCAGTGGAAGGCTATCTTGTAATGACAGCTTTTCCACATGGCATTGGCATCATCATCCCCCACTTGAACAGTCTGAAATAATCATGATTTTAAAAACAACTTGGCTCCCTGGATGGGTTCCATAGGCAACTAGATCCCATAATTCCCAGGGTACTTTCAACTTGTTGAGATACTTAATATATTTTTCCAGACTTAGATTCTGTTCTAGTGAATCATGAGATAATGCTGAAGAGGTCTTAAAGATTTTACACCTTCCTGAGATCAAATGCTTATAATAAAGTCTTTAATGAATCTATTTCTTCTTATCATACAGATACCTCAATGAAAGCATATCTATTGCAAATTAAATTTGGAACAGTCAATAGTCTGTCATCCCATAGTGAGAATTGATTGCTTATGTTTTACCAGTATCTTAAATTTGGTTGTCAATTTTTTGTTTCAAAGAACTTAGTTGATGCCATGCACACAGTAACTCCACTAACAGATAAAGTGTTGATCTAATTACTAACTAATCTGATCTAATCACTGACAAGCTCCTGATCTAGAAAGGTTAGTTAACTGTAGTTTTAGTTATTTCCACTGGTTCTATCCTTTTTAAATACAACAGAAGTTGATGGAAAACATTCTCTTTAGATTAAATTCCAATAACAGAATGTAACTTGTTGCCTATATAATCCATCCAGTGGGTCATTTCATGCATTTCAAGTTATGATTACTTTTATCCACCACACATGGACCACTCTGTTGACTTGTCACACCTGAAAAGGAGCCAATAAAATGTATTTTCCATGGTTGGCAAGAAAGAAAAAATTGTAACTTCAGCAAAGGAGTACTCTAGCTGCTAGACAAACATTAATTAATTAATATTGCTGTTTTAAACAAAAATACAATCCATATACATAAATTAATGCTGACAATTCAGCCAGTTTGGGACAGTGTGGCTCTAATGGTTTACCTCCATTTTTACAGTTATCTTAGAGGTTGGTGTCTATGATCTTTACTTGTTCTCTTGGAAGGAAAACTATAGCTTTAATACTGGAATTTTTATTTTATTCTGAATAAGCTTTTCTGAGTCAATGCAGTGTCCTATGTATTGGTGGGTCAAATTTCATACCAAATTTTAAGTTATCTTCCTAATAGATATGTATAATGGATTGATACATTGTATTCCAGTGCTAGGTAACAGGAAGTCTCAGAAGACAGCTGTTCCTCTTTGAATAGGGTTTTTTGATTGTAAGACCATTAAGTTATTTTTTTCACCTTTGGAGTTCAGAACCAGCTCCTCTAATAGTAACACAGCATTTTGCTGCTATCGGTATGGGAGCAGTGAATATTTACATTGTAGGCATAAAGTTTTATCATAAGCACACTTCTCTGGCATAACAACTCTCATCAACTTCAAAGGCCATTGGAACAAGCCCTGATTCTGACTACAAAATTCATTTGAATTGCAACACTGTCTGTAAGGGAACAGCATGAAACCTACTGTGAAATGAATATTCCTAACATATCAATCTTTTTAAAATTTAGTATCTTAATATGACCCATGACTTAAGTCACCTTCTCCACTGCTTTCTGTTTGATTATAATTTTATCTATTAATCATGTTAATCCAATAGAATCCGCCTTAATCAAATGCAAGTCAATTACCCACTTCGTCAAATTACATTTTTAATGAAAGACATTTTTTAAGACTGAATACCAATTAGGGACATGTTTAGGGAAGTGTGGCTAGCTCTAGCCCATGGGAACAACTTGGCTCTCCACTGAGAAGGTAGTTTTCATGTCCACTTCCATGTCAAGTAGTTTGAAGAACACTTCTGAATGGACACTGAACTCACAGCAGACAGTTGTGGCCTATGCACATAGGAACCGTCCCACCTGAAAAAAAACATCTGCATGCCTGCTGTCTGATCACAGAGTGGGATTAGGCTAGGTAGTCTTTAAAGAACAGACCGTGACTTGCCACATGAGAATTAAAATGAAGAGGAATGCTACACTGGCCAATGGTGGTAAACCTGGGATATGACAATCCAATGTACCAGCCCCAAAGATGCCTGGATATTCAGATCCCTGACCCACAAAGGCTTAGTCAGAAAAGCATCCCTGAACGTAGCAGCAAATTTTCTACTCCTTTCATTCTTCTGCAGCTAAAACTCACAAGAGAAACACCTCTGTATTTCATGAGTTCATTTCCATCCCCATTTCATGAACTTCCATTAAATCCTAAACCAAAATTCAAGCTATGGAACATTATGCAAAAATTAGTCATGCTTTCTTTTTGGTTTACCATATGATCACACCTGAAAATTAAGAGTGATTGATCTGATTGAAGAAGAATGCTGATTAACATGGTGAATCCAACCTTCTAAATCCAACGTGTATAAAGATCATCTTCACCTCTCTTTGCTTTTTATTCCCACCTCTTCAGTTCTCATTTACTTGAGCGTCCTGCAGCCTCTTGCATTCCAGAGTTGCTTCCCTGACAGCTCCAGGGAATCTCTCTGAGAGCAATGGCTTAATCTGCAGGCAGGCCCACGTATCAGCCCTTGCAGTATTCCAGAATGTGGTCATTCGCCCCAATATCAGCTTTCCATGGTATTTACAGAGTACAAAATAGTCTGTCTACCAAAGAAGACACCTCTATTTTAGGTTATATTTATATTACACTGAGGTCCTAACGGTACCATTATACAAAAGTTCTGCAGGGAAGAAGGGATGATTGATGTTAAAATACAGTCACACATAAATGCAGCATGTGCACACAAACATTTCATTGGCGATAACATCACAGATTCGGAGCTTCATTAAAACAAAGACCAAGTAAGAGAATCTTCTTTAGATATTTACATTCATATGCAAAGCACATCTAAGATAAAGCAACCTGAATTTGTTCCCTCAGGAAGAAGGATGGTGCACTGCACTTAGCATGTATGTAGTTCCTTCAGAGTTGTAAGAGAGCCTGCACAAAGTGTGCATTTAATTTTGCGTTTATAACTAAGGAAATTTAAAGAATAAAGGTAAACAGTCTTCCCTGACAATACAGATCAAACCAATGGCAGGGAACCTGTGAAACTGGTGAGAGTATCCAACAACCTCAGTAGTCTGAACAGACTGAGGGGGAGCTTGTGGCAGTCACAGTCTCAGAGGAATTTTTCATTCATACTGACGGGATTAGTATTTCTGAGAAGAAGTGGTGAAAACATCTTGATTTTTAACAACCTCCATGGACACTTCCTTTTCCCATATTCTAACACAGTAGACGTGATTCCTTAATAAAAGCTGTCATCCCCCTCTCTTGGTGACCTTCATCTCCTTAGGGGAATGTCAACCCTGCAGTTCAGAAATATGACTGTAGCTCATCTAAGTACACCTGGACAACTTGAAGCTATCTGGGTCAGGAGGCAGCTACACTGCATGGAAATGCGTAAGGCTCCAGTTTCCACCCAGCATGCTGGACATGCACAAAGCCCCAGTTCCAAGCTCTAACTTGTGGAGGTTTGCTTGCTTCTGATACACTATCTTGTCTAAAAATCTGTATGCAAAGTCAGCAGTCCAACACACAACATACCAAAAGGCACCATAAAGTTTCACACTATACTTACCTATGCAAGAGAAGACCTCCCTTAATATCTGGAGACTTTTGTAAAGCTGCCTCAGGTACTTCTGCTTATATCTAGTTGAAAGGACAGTACTGTGAAAGTGTAGAAAACTAGGCAACTTAGGGATAAAATATCATGGCTTAATTAAAGGCAAGGTATTTAGCTCCTACCACTGTTTTTATTTAGTAATCCATTACAGATTTTCTTCTGAAAGCTAACCAGTTTTCAGCTTCTTTTGCCTTCTTTTTCTTTTTTTGGTGGTTTTATTTTCCAGGTGGAGGCACTTGATCAACTTCACTGGACTTTGAATTAGCTAATGGCCATGATCAAACATTTTAGGCTCTAAGAAAAACAACATGGCTGATTGCAGGAGAACCAGGGTTTGCAGAAAGGAAAGACCATCTTTGGAGTTGTTCCTCTTATAATAAGCCTCATTTTTCCTTCTTACTGGGATGTGTCAACCTGATCTTCGGTCCTGTCTTAAAACATACTGGTTTTCAATGCAAACATTTGATATATGATGCAATTATTCTGTTGTCTAAATGGAGGATGTCACTTAACTAAGGTCATTCAACACAGTGATCTTTTAAAGGACATAGTATAAGTCCTAAAACAATAGTGCTATCTTTCCAGGAAGAATTTGAAATCTCTCAGCTTCAATGTTTATGCTAAACAGCTGATCAGAAAGGATTCTTATTGGAGAGTGGGGCTGCTTAAGTCCCTTTAATTATATACAGATAACTTGGAAGGCAACAGCTTTCCAAACTTTGAATTTACATAGCAACGCAAACACTGAAAATGTAAAAGACTTAGTCTAGTATTGTAGAACACTGAATAAAATAAAGCACAATATACATTTTGTCTGCAGATACACTGCAAACACAAAGAAGAATATTTCAAATAAACTAACATTTATAAGTTATATTTCATCTGTTTCATTATTACTGACAAATACCTTACTAGAGAAGTCATCTTAAATTATATTACTAATCTCCAATTTGAATTCAATTCAAAATGCTATACACAGTCATTGAGTATGGCTTTCCTACACCAACTTTTCTGTAAAGTCATTTCTTTAATCATTATGTCAATTTAATTACTATGATTAGGATTAAAACAATGTGAGTTTTAAAACCGTTTTAATGGTCTAAACTTTCACGTTAAAAAAAAATAAAAATAAAAAACCCCAACAAACCCACAACTAATAGTTTTAATTTCTGTTAATATAATCTAAATAAATATTAAGCAACAGAGACACTTGGGGCTTTTGAGTGAAATTATGCCAGTCAGACAGAGCTCAGCTTTATTCACTAAACTGATTGATGGCATGTAACGTAGTAAACAATCTATTTTCTAGCTCCTAACAGCTACCTAATGCCCTTGTTTCCTATAGTAACTGGATTGCCAATACAGTATTGACAAAGCACCACTAGGCTTGAGCCAAGCTGACCTTCTATTACCCTTTTCTTTCTGGACATGTCACATTGCGCCGCACTGCTCTGAGTAACAGAATGCCCAGATCTGCAGACTGCAAAAGCCAAAGCTCTCAGAGTACCTTAGTAGACCCGACTTGCATTGACTGGATAAATAATAAAATGTCACTTAGAAATGAGACTGTATTGTCTCATTGTTTAGGTGTCAGAAAGACTGTGAAAGCCAGATATTTTCCTTGTATTTATACATGATTTTCTGGATTCGCACTAGAGCTGCACAAGATGTTGTTTACCCAAGCACTCCAAGGCACCATTTGCCATCTGTTGGGCATAGTGGAAGGAACCATAAAACTTTGCAAGCTTTGCAAAATTTCTGAACAAAAATATTTGCTTTCTCAAAGTTCCAAACAATCAAAAAAAAAAAAAAATCTTTATGGCCCACGACTGAATGCCAAATCCTGATTAACACAAGGCAGGATAAAATAAAACTATTTAAAACAACTGCAATTATTTTTCAGGATTCTGTAGAATCTAAATTTGCTGAATGTCTTGTGTTGAGGTTACATGAACTCATCCTCAGAAAATACGCAGATAAAAAGAAATTAAGTAAAAAATGCTGTATATACGTTCACTTACTGAATGATGCTATGTTTAGGAGAAAGGTGTTCTGTACAGCAAAACCTCATATAACTTCCCTTCAAAAGAAGCTGAATCTGTAAATATTCTTCAGCTCAGCATCACTGCAATTTTTCTTTATTATTCAAGTGTACATTACATTGCAGTGATTTAGTCCTTTATCAGAACTACTGTCTCTTCAACCATAATAAGATGCTTTTTTGAAGCAGTAACCACTGATTTAACTAAAGATCAGCATGCACTTATATTTTTACATTGTAAAAGGTATGGAACAGATTTATATAGACACTAAAGGCTATTACAGTATATAATTAACACAAAAATATTTTCCAGGCTTAACTGTCCAATGCAGTGACAAAGCAGTCAATTTATCTTTTAATTAGCCGTGTTAGCCCTGGTAGAATTAGGCACAAATTTTTGTAGGATTATCACACACCAAACCAACATCAAATTCCAGTTTTCTTAATCAGTTTTTAATTTCTGACCAATATTCCCCTTCAATCCCATCCCCAGTTTGTAAACAACTATATTCTTCTTTCTGAAAGCCTTTTTCTCCATCAGTTGCAATTAGTGAAGAGTGCTGGCATCCGTCTGTGCTCTTGCAATTTATTAGCAGGTTTAGGATAAAACAACTTTGCTACTCAGTGCTGCAAAACTTCTAGCCATACTTTTTAACTCTTCTTCTCACCTGTTATCCTGAATTTTTCACAGGATCCAGTTCTAACTTTGTTCTAGTCTATACAGCTCTGCGATTTTCCCCACCTTCTCCCCTTCCGTTACCCCTTTGTTTTGGGGATGTACAGCTAGTTGGTACTACCTGTGGTTAGTACATAGGAAAAATGAGAAGTCTGCTTAACTCTTACCTGTTAATACTGCAGTACTTGAGATCTCCCCAAATGATTCCTATTCTCATTTACATGACGTAGTTAATTTTCCCCTCAATGCCTTCAAACGGAAAGACATCTCTGAGTGAACAATTTCAACCTCATCCTAGGCTGACTACCCTGGCCTTGCATTAATGTCTTAAGTAGTTTGGCTTTGCATGTAACCGCCATGCAACAGCACCTCACCTATGCTTGCTCCCTTGAGTTGGTGGTTCCAGCCATTACAAATAACAGCTGGATGAATTTCTCTGGCACAAAAGGATATTTCCATCCCTCTTTAACTCTGGTTGAAGATAATTAAACTGCACGATTCTCTTGGGCCCATGACAGTTTAGCAGAAGAGTTTGGCATTTCCATACAGCCCTACTAGAGAAGCCAAGTGCCTGACTAATTTTGTGCATGTGAGTACAATGAGTGTCTGGGCAGTTCTATTTACACCAGTCAGACTACTTACATGCTTAGGATTAATTACACATTTAAGGCAGATTTGCCAGTGATTACCATTAATTGCAACTGCAGTGACTTAGGTCCTTCCATGACCATTAGCATAAGTACATATGCCACCTTCTTTATTACTTTTTTCCTTTTTATTTAAGCCAAATTACCTCCTTCGAATTCATAGTTTCCAAAAAAGCTAACAAACCCCCTTATGTCTCAAGACACAGCTGTGCTACTGCAGTCAAATCTTCTGAATTCCAGAGATGTATTTATGCACTGTTCAGATTGGCAATACTGATGATGCTCTCCAGTCTCTGTCATCTTGCCATGAAATACATAGATTTTATAAATTTCTGAACTACATGAAAGATACATAGTAGTTCTTAGAGGTCTTCTACCTGGAGCAGCTAAAGAAGTGATATGAGCTGATTTCACAGGTGTTTCATCATTTTAGTCCACACAAAGCAGGTATGGTGTACAGCAGCCATTTTAAGGAATTAATAGCTTGGCTGTGGAGTCATATTACTGTGGAGATAGATACAGGTCAGAGATCTGTTGTGACGTAGCTGTGTGTGTTCCTACATCATCCTCCCCAAAGATTGGGAGCAGAGGGGTGAAATGGCAAAAAATAACTGCAGAGAGGAGATACCATTATATCCCAAAAGGGAGAGGAGGCTACAGTCTGGCTGTGCTGGTACATAACAACTGCCGCTGTTAGCTCCAGACTAGCAGTATTTTAAGGAAAAATTGCTATTACCGTGGACAGACTTTTGCTGCTACTTCTTTTTCTGATTCTCATGCATTATCATGACAATGCAACATTAATTTTACAATAATTTCTGAAATATTATGAACTCCAAACATAATGGAAAATGACAAACAATACTATATTTTTATAATGTATTTTCTATACTAAACTTAATTTAGGACTGTTAGCAATATGATATTTTCCTTTAATTTCTGCAAAGGGCTATCTTTATACAGCAAATGCACGTGGTGAAGGCAGACTGAGGGAGAGACAAAGAAGAAAATGCATGTCTAATAATGATATAAAGAGATTTAGACTATAAGAAGTCAAGTCAATTTTCATCCTGATTGATCATAATCAAATACAATAATTACCAGTTAAAATACCACTCCAAGAGGGCTCAGTGCTGTAAGCCAGCATCAGAAAAGCTCAGCTTCAGCCATCATCCCGACTGATGTTAACAGGGCTACTTTCACAAACTAAGGCTTTGCATGAAATGGTACTAAATCATGGGCAAACAAATATGGAAATGGGCAATTACTTTGTTAGAACAATCCTGCATATTACAGCCTGACACTTCTCTGATAATCCCATCATCGGGGGCACCATGCATTCTGAGATGTAACAAGGAAAAATACTGAGGTTTAGTTTTAGTAAGCCCTTATTAAAAGGTGCGAGGATGTCTTGACACTTCCTGTGAGCCTGATTTTCTGTAACGAGACAGCCACTTTTAGTGTGACAAAATGTTATTGGCTGCATATCAATGGCTATTCTGGCAGTTTTTATACTGGCATTCAAAAATGATGAAATCAGTAGCTCAAGGAAGTAAGCAGAAAACTGCACCTGTTTATTTCAGATTCTTTCCTTCTCCTTTTTTTTTGTCAGTAACAAAAAATGTATAGCTGGAAATTCAGAACATTTCAGATATAATGACATAGACTTCAGGCATGTTTTGGTTAACCAGCAACAAAATTATAGTTATTAATTGCTGCCATCAAAATTAAATTTTTGGCCACTAATCTGCTACACTGAAGTAATTTAAAATGGTTCCCGTTAGTAGTGGTTCATCAGGAAAAAGCAAACCCTCACCGATGCCTTATCCAAACTTAAAAAGTAGAAATTTTTTAGAACATCAATGAAAATTATCAGTTCAGCACACACAGTACCTGAATGGTGAAGGTATGTGTTCATATTATGACATATTTACATCTATGCAATAAATACTGTCATAACTAGTGTCTGATATTCAGTGATTATTTAAAACATCTCTACATTCAGAATCACAGTTTCTAAAATTAATTCCAAACAATAGTTATTTTTTTATTTGCCTAATTTATATTCTACTTGCCATATTATCTATTAGAATACTTTTAAATACAATTTTCTATTTTTACATTTCGACAATGAAAAAACATGTCTTTCTAATGATTATATGAAAATGTAAAAATAATTCCAGATATTCATTTATAGTTATGTATCCATAACTATATCTATATCTAAGTGTCTGTAACTGTGTATAGCTAAAAGACATAAGAAAATGAGAAATGTATAGTTTATCTATACACATAATAAAGGCAAAATAAATACAGGGTAGTCATATTATCCTTTTGATCTACAGGCTAGCAGTGGAAGACATAATCTTTTATTTATATTATGTGAGGTAAAATTTTGAAACAGGATTTTCTGTGCCTATCTTCCTGCTCACTTCATAATTAAGCCTGTAGGGCTGCATGGTTTATTTTTTAATGCTGTACTTGTCAATTTCTGTTATCACTAATTTAAAGTTCACAGCTCCATATATCATAAAAATGTGAGGGCAAAACAATTTATATTAAAAACCATTCTGAGTTGAGGGGGTGGCTAAGTTTTCCTATGTGCTCTCTTCAAGATTTCATTTCAAACAGTGCTAATTTACAAAGCTGGAAAGAGAGTACAAAGCTCTAGTGACATGCACTTTACTCCACACCTCCATATCTTCTCCCCCCTCCATCTTTCTCCCTTTATATATAAACATATGTATGAGAAAAATTTTGCCTTCATTAGTATATTGGCTTTTTTTAATTTAGCTCCAAACTTGCTAACACAATCAGTCCTACCAGGATCAACTATGACACTTACTATGAAGAAAAAGCATCTCTTATTTTACAGAAAATATTACAAGGTCAGATCAGTGTCTTTCATCTCTTCCCACCTTCACCAGACTGAACAATAGGCAGCAATAATCCTGTGATATCCACAACTAATTTATCCAACAAGAAGACAGGTAGCACTCTGAACCACACTGCTGCCTGAATAGGTGCAGTAAATAAGCAGCTTAATGGTAGCCTTTCAGGCAGGAGGGCAACATATCACAGCATGGCATTTTTATAATCTTCTTGGCATGCCTACAGCCAAGAGCACATAGCTGAGCGTATGTTCCCTCTTCTGTCGGGCTTAGGATGCATGTAATCGTTAGATTGTGACACATTGTGCCTTTAAGCAAGTTTAACTGTTTTATATCCCCTCTGATCTACAGCTTTGTACATCTGTTAAGTTGCCTCTTAAACTTCAGTCAGCACATCTGTGGATCTGATCTTTCTGAAGCTCATTGCATGGCTTAGGTTTTGCACAGTGTTTCTTTGTATCTGTCCAGTGTTTATTTGCAAGGAATACCTTTTGTATTAGTGTTCTTGCTGAGCTAGAGCAAAAGACCAGAGTTAAATCTATATGGAACATCTTCATCTGGCAAAGAGTTGAATGAGGCACTAGGAACTTATTCCAATAACTTGAATTACAAATTGGTGAAGTTAATAGGTCCCTTTTCTTCGTGTTTTTGAGCAGCAGAAATACCTTCTCCCCACCTAAAAGACGGTTTGCTCTGGAGACATAAAGGAGCTAGTTACTGGACTTCTTCCACAAAGCCCCCTAGGAATATTGATGAAATACCCCAATTATGGATAGATGCACTAATTTTCAGATGCGCTGAGTACCGTCTTAACCTCCCACTGATGTTGGCCAGATTTCAGATACTTATTACATGTTGACTGGTCTCTCAGCATTTTGTTCTCTGGCATGAAGCAGCCTTGTACCAACCAGTATTCCCCAAAACTACTGCACAGAGCCCAGTTCAAGTAGTGGTGGGTAGAGGATTGAGCCAGCAAAGCAGAAACCCCTTTGATTCCTAGAAGTACTTGCAGAAGTCCTCCACAGAGGAGTATATATCAGCCATAATGGCAGCCTGAAGATCTCTGCAGAAAGGCTGATGCTAAATTTGGTTTTTTTGCCACTGTTTTGTTGTGTTACACTATGCATTGAAAGCCTTCATAGAAATTGCAGGCATATGGGAAGAGCATCTAAATGATCCCTAGGATAGCAGGACTGAATAATGCAGAGACTGGGTGATGACATTTAAAGATCCCTGTAAGCATAAACGCAAAGTCAGAAGGGTCTCACAGCTTCCACCATGCAGCCACCAAAATGCAAATATGCTACATCAAACCTGAGGCTAAAATAGTTATCTCTGCACACACTCATCATCTTGCTTTCTGCATTTTTTTTTTCTTGGGGAGCTTTTCCAAGCATTGGAGAAAATACTGGAAATAAATAACACAGAAGGTTATAAATTGATGGAGTTATTCTTACTTTGTATTGAAACTGTGAACTATTATTTTGTCAGTGAAAAGTTATAAACTGCCCCCTATAAACTGCTAATTAAATAGAAGCCTATGTTCAGCCAACAATATCAGTGTACATGTGAAAGTAGTTCTTGTCCTACCCCAATGGTCAGTACAGCTCAGTCTACCTGGAGAGTTAGTTAAAGAGAGCACAGCAAAGCTCTCACACCAGTGGAGTAGTGGCTTTCCCAGACAAAATTAGCATGGGCAAAATCTTGCCTATGCTGACATCAGTGACAGAATTCCTCATTACCTTTTTAATAAGTTAAGTAAGAGAAAATCAAGCACTAAACATGCTTTACTGCAGGATAGTTTCTTTTGAGATACTATCCAGAAATGGTTACAGTTTTTAGTTACTCTTCTGTCAGGACATCAGTAAAGATCACGTAACTATTCACTTCAAAAAAAGCCTCCAGAAAATTATATTAAGCTACAGAAACAACTTTTGGATTATCCTCACAGATGGGATTTCATCCACTCATGTAAAAATATCTCTACTTCAAACCTAGAGGCCCAAGAACTGAAATAGAAGCCTCCAGGTTAGGCAAGATCAAACAAGACCAAACGCAAGTCTATGAGGAAGTGTGTGTTTCTTAGAATTACTCTGATGCAACAGTTCATTATCTAAAGGTGGGGTATGCTGTTGGACAGAGGAATAAAGGAACAGAGAGGCTTCTGCCTAGGTTTCCTCACTAAGATCCTTTCATACACTTTGGCATCCCAATGAATATGAACATTTGATTTATCAGTGTTGCAGGATTACTAAGAGATGTCATCACTACCTTTTCCAAACATAGACATTCAGCTGCCAAGTTTGTCTCTTTAAGCAACTTTTACTTTGTTGCGCAGATGAATCATAGAACACCAGGTTGGAAGGGACTTCAAGGATCATATGATGGCAAAAGCCCAGTCTAGACAAGGTGACCCTGTCCAGCTGAATCTTAAAAGTACCCAGTGTTGGGGAATCCACCACTTCCCTGGGGAGATTATTCCAGTGGCTGATTGTTCCCACTGTGAAAAATTTTCCTCTTGTGCCCAAGCAGAATGTCCCCAGGAATAACTGGTACCCATTACTCCTTGTCTTTTCCATGTGATTCCTTGTAAAAACAGGGTCTCCATCTTCTTTGTAGCCACCCTTTAAATACTGGAACATGGTGATAAGGTCTCCGCTAAGCCTTCTCTTCTCAAGGCTGAACAAACCCAGTTCTCTCAGCCATTCCTCATATGGAGTCTTTGAGTTTCCTCTCCTTCTTCCCCAATGACACCTTCCATGCTTTCCCCAAAAATGATACCTTATGTTTATATATGATGAATTTTCCAGAACAGTGAGAACAGACTTCCTGGTGCAGCATCATTACCCCTTCGCTTGGCAGAGAAGTAGAAAAGAGCTTGTCTGAGCTGGCAACCATCAAGCTTTACAGTCTAACAAGTTCCACTACTATAATAAAAATCCAAAGACCTGGAAACAACATACAGAGCTTCCCTGACTAATTTTATTATGCAGACACACTTAATAGCTCCTGTTACAATCACATTTATAGCAAGAAAACAGTATTGGATTGTGACTATCACACTAAATCGACATGGATTATCAGTCATTAAAAAGGAACAAAATTAGCAGCAAGCAGTAATATTTTACACTTATCAAATCTACAGCTGGTCAAGGTTCATTACAATACTGTGCAATAAAGTCAGGAAGCATTGGCTCATTCTACAGAACATTTAAATCTCTATTGTATTTGTGTAGGATATAATTTCTGATAGCAATAAAGCCTAATAAAAGTTACACCCCGATGAATAAAGTGTTAATAAATTGACCCAAGACATTTAAATGGCTAATTATATTTGAGATAAAGGAGGATTCACTTGTTTCTGTAGATTGTTTGAAGCTGTACTCTAACCAGCTAACTAACCAACTACAAAATTATTTTATATAAATATATCTCTGTGATATAAAATATTAATAATTCTAGCTCCTTTTTCAATGGATTAATAATTAATCAGAATTTCCTAGCACATTTCCTATTCATCAAAAGACTCATACCTCTCTTTAAAATGTCCAAGCTTTGCATAACTTAACTATTCCCTAGATTTTATTTTATTTAAAAGTATTTATACCAACTATGCTTAGCTTTTCCATAGGCCCTTTCGGTAGCAAAAAGGGGTACTTTATTGTAAAAAATAGTACCCTACTACAATACTAATAATGATATTGCAAAATGTATGTAAGAAGGCAGACCAAACAAGCACACTGACCAGGTCGCAGTATTCATACAGTATAATTACTGTGATGGGCCTCCCAAGATCTTGGGCCTGAGTCTAAAAAGCTGTCATCCTTAAAGACTGAATCAAGAGTTGCAGTAGACAATACATACTTCCTTCAACCCATTCCATATAAAAAAAATACCATATAAATTCAGGGGAATCTCCCTCATCTTCCACCCTCACTTATGCAAATACTCACATGCATCTAAACCCCATAAGCTAATCTTTGGAAGGGCTTCAATCTCAGCTCCACAGATGAGACCAGCTTGCACAGGCATCCAGAGAGCTGTGGCGATCAAGAATGAATTATAGCATTTAAGTCCACCAGAAAGATTTATGAACAGAAGCTAATGAACAGTAAGGACCTAGCTGATTCCTGATCTGATTTACTGCATGACTGCACAAACAAACACGAGGGACAAAACCAAGCAGAAGCAGCAGATCACAGAACAACTTCTTTTAGTCGCATCGATTGCTTAAAGTATTTCCCAAACTACACCATAGAGTTTTGGAAATATTTGATGGCTTGCTTCTCCAAACCACATCAGAGACAACAGTTAAAATTGTAACAGGCCTTTGACATGAATGGAACCACCCAGCAATGTCACTGTTTTTCTGGGTGCTGAGTTCTAGATGCTGGAGGAATACTATATGTGTATGGAAAATGACTTGGGTGGTATAAACGGAGACAAAATGCCAAAGAATCATTCTCTTAAAAAAAAAAAAAAAGCATAAAGATAGGAATTACTAAAATTAGTATGTCAGATTTTGCTTTTTTTTTTTTTTTTTTTTTTAACAAGTTGAAGAGAATTTTACATGGGAAAGTGAAACGAAACCACCTTGAAAGAGAAAATATTTTCCACGTTGCAAATTGAAAAATTCGAGCCATTGATCAGTAATCTACTTAGTGTTAATACACACTTAGTCTTTCTGTTCCATTTAGGAGATAGATGCACAAGAACTAGAATTCCATGAGATGGGAATTTTCATTTTTGAGCCACTTAGTTTTATCTTATGTTGGGTTTAGAACTAAAATCTACTACTGCTAACCAGATCACCTAGCAAAGACGAGAAGGGGACGTGTCCCTCCCAACAGCTTTTTAGTTTCTTCTCTAGGATCACTGAAAGGAGTCTATTTACCTAGCTGACCCATATGTTTTACAGATCAGATTATGTGTGGACAGCATCTCTGCTTAGCCAATCTTTGGCTAGAAGACTACTTTAAGTAGGACCATATTGGACACATTAAACTAAGCCACTGCAATTTGTAACTTTTGTCTATCTCCTGTCACGCTTCTCTTCCAGCATAAACTACAAACTTATAAAACGTTCTGGTTTCTGGAACATTGTCAAGCTTGAATGCTTTTTTATAACTTGTCCCAGGTCAATGAAGCGTTTTCAAACATGCCGATGTTCCATTACCATCCTGGGACTTTAAATATTGCTGAAATTGTCTTTGATTCCTTTGTTACAAACTTATTTTTTATAGCAAGGTGTCCAGCACTGATAAAGGAGAAACTAATGGTTTTAAAAAAGGTTATTCTCCTTTTGACTGCCTATGCTTTTGGACCTTTTGCATGTTTGCATCAACCATACACCCCTGCACTATAACAACTGTGTATATACGTGTGTACTTGTTATAAACATGGTTTTAGCATACCACAAATATCCCCCTGTCATGACTATGCACTGTGTCATTTCACCTGTTTTGTCAAGGTAGCTGTTGAAATCACAGCTGTTTCCTGCAGTGCCTGCAAAACTCCCCTCCAATGAGCCCCACTCTCCTGGGCACTGCATCATCTATGCTAAGCAGGGTGGGCAGTTCTTCCTCTTCATTTTCTTCCTGTTGCTCCAGCCCAGAGGGATGGAGAAGGGGCAACCCTGACGGATTCCAGCTTCTCTTCCCTTCTTTCAACTCCCTAGCCCCTAGGATTGAACCAGCTGAAAGGTGAAAGGCACTTTAAGGCACCTTGAAGAACATAAGAAAAAAATACTAAATACATATTTTGAAGTATTATAGTTAAGTCTTTATACTTTGTCTGACATCATAACTACTAGACATCAAATAAAAATATTTGAGTCAAGTCATAAAAAAACCAAACTTCATGTGGATTTCTTACTGAGATGGTAAATTCTGTAGATGTACTGCAGTGGCATGAAAGCCCATCTTTGTAACTGTGTCATGGTTTGAGCCTGGTCAGCAGCTAAACGCCACGCAGCCGCTCACCCACCCTCCCCCCACTTGGGAATGGGGAGGGAATGGGAGGGGCAAAGGGAGACTCGCAGGTTGAGATAAAAACAGTTTAATAACAGTAATAGAATAATACACTGACAGCAGTATCAACGGGTAATGTACAAGACAGTTGCTCACCACCCGCTGACCGACACCCGCCTGCTCCCGGCCGGCGATCCCAAACACAAAGGCACCACAGCCGCACTCCCAGAAGTGGCAGCCCCTCCCGGCCCACTCCTGCCTTTATATAGTGAGCATAATGTCACGTGACATGGAACATCGGCCAATCCGGGCCCAGCTGTGCTCCCCCCGCCCCCGCACACAGGCAAGGGCACGCGGAGCTGGAGAGCCTCTGGAATCTGTGTGCATCAGCACTCCTCCAGCTACCAAAACAAACATGAACTCTATTCCATTACATTCATATTCTATACACAGTATTTGAGTACCCACTGTCCGTATACTACATTTTCTAATGCATAGAGAAATCAGCCTATGTCCTTTAGTGGAAGCATTCATATACTGATGTAAAATGACACTAGGTAAACCCACTAAGACCCAGATAGGACACTTAACTGGGGAAAATGCTTTCTTCATTGAAAATATGTAAAACACCCTACATTATTAATCTTGTTAAATTCTGTTAGTAGATAAAATCTTTTATTAGTGATCAGGATGAAAACCAGCTGATAATATTTACCATTTAAAAAATCTGCATATTTTAAAAAGGCGAACACAGAAATCACAAGTAGCTGAAGTTTCATTTGTTACATTGCACTTATACACCATGTAGAAGTATAAAAACGTCACAAAAAGCATAAGGCACTCAAAACCTAAGTCAGCCTAGCAGCTAATGACTGCAATATCCTGAGTTCCTAGGTCATACATTTTTTGTGTTACTGTACCTGATCTTAAACCTTCAGTTAAGGCAAACATTCTGGAACTATAGTTACTGCTACTTAAATGACACCAACTTTCCTACATTTTCTGCAATTCAATGCAAAAAGTCAGATTCTATGTTCAAAAGCAAATGCTTATCGTGCTAAGGAAGTCACACTGTGTGAAACATCCAATTGATATTGCTGTTGTTAAATGGAATTTGAAGTGTCAATAGCTGCAAAACCAGTATTTACTTTTCCCCCTTTGATGTTTTTTCAAAATTCTGTACTAAAATCCCAAAAGCCTAAGGGTGTTTGTTCTTATTCAAAATAGCTTCAGTCTCATCAAGGCGTTACCTTAATTCTTTGCTTGCTCAATTTCCTTCTTAAAAGATATCTGCGTTGTGTGTTTTTGAAATGGATTACTAAGCAGGTGTTAGATTTGAAATGCAGTACAAAGCAGAGACCAACAAGTGAGCTCCCTGGTAACATCCCGCCTGCTGGGAAGGCCTGGGCAGGCAGAGGAGTGGGTTCCATGCTGGAACCTGCAGGGGTGTCTCAGGTGACTTTTGTCAGTGCTGAACACAAAGAGATTTTAACAGAGTTGCCATTACTCTGCTTCCCCTTGACCTCAGTATCCCCCAAAGGAATTTGGGGAGGTCACTAAGAGGGTTTGGGACTTTCTGACTTACATATAACTATCTTCCATAAATAGAGTGGAAAAATATTTCCACTTTCCCTCAGGGCATGTAGACATGATAATTGCACTGTGCCAAGTACCCTGAAGTAGCCAGGTCTTATGGTAAGCCTGGGAGGGTTAGACATCTGTATTCTCTACCTTTTGGGAAGTATCTGTAACTTTTCCAGTAGTACTAAACTGTTTGACTTATAAACTGCAATAGAGATGTTCAGTATTATCCAGGTTCCTCCCACCTACACATTAAGTATCTTCATTTTCTTATAGAAGCCTCTGTAAATAAGCAGCATGAGATCTTGTCATAGTTTATTTCAAATGCAGTGTCTTTCCCTCTGATTTCCTTAATCAACAGTAGAATTCCACAGGTTACTCCACTTCCCTAGTTATTTAGGAAAGGTATGCTATAGAGGTTAATTTTTTTCTGTCACAGCAGTTAAAACTTACAAACTCTTGAACTAATTGAAAGCCACTGGGACTGTTCATAATTGCAAAAAGAGGTTGCACAACCTGTCTTTTATTTAACATGCCATTAATAGCCATCACACTACAGTGTTAGAGTAAAAAAAAAAAAAAAAAATCATGTTCTAGAAATACAGCCCACAAACATGGAAGGAGAGTCCCGTGAGAGGTGGAGGAATCATCTCTGGGAAGACAGATCAGTTCAGTCCCTGAAAGGCAAAATGCAATAACATTTAATTCAAACAAGACTTTGATCTTTTCCACTGAAGTGTTGTGAAGTTTTCAATTTTTTTCCTGAATATCAAAATGTTTTCATTACAGCTTGATTCCTTGAACATGGAGACTACTGAGAACTCCACCTTACAAAGACCTGCGGGTACTGGGATTTCAAACCATCCATTTGCACTTAAGTCACTCACTGACAAAATCCAGGAGCTCTGTACTCTCAATTTACCCTTAGCTTTATTTATTTATTTATTGTAGCTAGCTTTTCTCAGCAAGTGTACTACATATCCATATTGAAAATATAAATTAATGATTAATATTTATGGTCTGAATTAATTATCTAGGGGTTTTTCTTAAGTAACCATAGGGAGGAAAAATAAAAAAAATCCTCAAAACTATGGTAGTAGTACTACATGAAATGCACAGAGAAGCACGATTAGACATGATGAAGCTGCTCTTAATGGAAAAGAGGAGGCAGCCTGAACTCTCTTCACACTTAACCAGCTCACAAGTGTCTGACTAATTTTCACTGGTTTCTGATGCTACCTTGGCAGAAAGCAGAAATACTTCATCTCACTGGAAAGCATCTCAGTGCAAACTTTAGTTCAATTTTGCATCTGTAACTGGGCTTGTGCACCTTTTTCTATTTATTGCTAGTACATGCCTGTGGACGTGCATTCACAACCATTCTTGAAGACCAAGGCAATTGTAGGTGAACGTCAAACAGAAGAAATGGGCTAGCTCCTAGCTTTAAAAAGTGTGCTCAAACATGCATGGGTTTTGCATAAATTGTCAAAGAAAAAGCAGACAGCTCTCAAAACTGAAATCCAGCAAAAGGAAAGGCAGTATTTATTCATATGGAAATGCTGGTCTGCAGTAGAGCAGACAAACCATTTACAGAAACAACGTACTGCAGCAAAATGCACCACAAATTCATACGGTACAGTATTCTTGAGGAAAAAGTCTTCAGTTGTGGCCAGGTTGAATTGGTAACTTTGCTGTTGAAAACTTTTTCTCATAGTTTCTTCCAGAAAACTCTTAAACCAATATTTATTAACTTCAGAGAGGGCAATTTATAGTAACAAAGATTCACGTGTTTTCGTGCTGCACAGCTGTACCATTGGCATCAAGTATGCTGTTCTTAAAAGCAGATATATTACACACAGCACACTGTATAATGCTACGATGTGCCTTGCTCCATGAGCCGTAGTAAAGTCATAAGACACCTAGAACTACATAATGTTAGGGACTGCCATTAAGAATAATTTGATGCCGGCTGGAGCTGAAAAAAACATGCCTTATTTCTAACTTGCTTCAACTCTGAGGAATCATAAATCATAGTTGAGAAATACAGAATAGAAAACAAACAAACAAACAAAAAAAGCAGCATCAAACAGATTAGTGGAAAACAAGTAAAGGATCACGAATCAGAAAAATGCATAACACCTAAGTGAGCAAATACTGGCATCCTGGTGAGGAATAAAGTGAGAGCAGATCAAAGAACAATCATTAATCAAACATGAATCTCCTTCAAATTACAATAGAGTTAGAGAAGAAAATAGGTAGGGGACAGAGTAAAGCTTTAAATGGAAAAATGTTTATGCAAATGAACTGGTAAAAGCCAGTTTCCATCAGTTCCACCTATCCCATCTCTCCCATGTTCCATCATATCTTCTTGGGATTCAAACACTAACTTGAACAGTTCTGTCATGGATATAACGCAGATAAACATTGTGAGAATATATCAAACTCTAGTGACACTTTTGAGAGACATTATTCTTGCAGGTCACTGCTGTGAAATGGAAAAAAAGTTTGGAAATTATTGTAGTAGTTGCAGAGTATTTGGAATAGCAGAATGTCTAGCTGACAATATGCACGGCCTATTCTGCACTGGAAAGTTTGCTGTTTCTGACACAGCCTTCCAGTAAAGAAGTAAAAGTTGACATTTTCTAGGGCACACAGTGTATGGATATTTACCATGATGTGGTCTGGCCTCTGGGTATAAGTAACAAAACTATCGAAACGCATGCATGAGGAAATAGCAGAACACTATTAGCACTCCTTACCATGCTACTTTGCAAATATACAATAAGATAGAAACATGGACAATATTTCATCAGCAAGTTTCCAAGTAATTGTTCAAATACTTCCTTTCCTAATTAATTTAAACCTCAGTAAAATGAAGGCTGTTGTTGAGTGTCTCTTCATCATCCTTACTTGCAGTTTTCCTTGGGCCTCTGAGCAGGAATCAGACTGTGCAGAGACACAGAGATAGTTTACTGAATTCTCAAGGACAGACCATTCTCCCAGATTAAACAATATTCACTCTCTGTCAAAAGCTCAGCTTCAAAACTGCCAAAGCATGAGGAGAGTGAGGTGCTGCTTAGACCTTTCTGTGCATGATGGGATAAAACGCAAGTCTTCTCTGCCTAAAGGAATCCAGATAATGAAATAATCTTTAATCTTTGTCCCTTCAAGGCACTCTCAACACCTGTTATCCTTGATACTGTCACAGGCAAAAAAGTGTGTGAATTCATCTCAAGGCTGGTAATTATTTCAGCTAATTACTCATTTGGATGGGGGGTGATTACCAATGCTCCTTCAGGTGCAACACTGGCCACTTTTATTCTAGCTGATGCTTCACAAAGCAGGAGAGTTGCTGATCCCCTTCTCCATTCTTAAAGGATAGACTCCCATGGTATTTAAAATCTGTACTGCATTGAAACAACCTGGCCAAGTGGTTAAAACCAAATCGCAAGCAATTCTTTTACAGTCAAACATTACTGACTTTATTCAGCCTTATTATGTGCAGCAGTATCACAGTGTTCAGTATCTTTCTATATGAGTATTTTTATTGTACCACATTCCAAACCCACCCTTTTCTGAAGCCAGAATCACATTTACATCTAAAAATACAATCCAGATCCCTAACTAATGTGTTTTAATTTTACTTTTCCTAAATCACCAGTGGTTGCAAATCACAAATACTTGTGATGAACAGACAGCAAATATGTGCTGGAATTGGGCATTTTCATGCAGCTTTGCTAAGGCACAAAATGTGGGAAGTTCAGTTTTATAACTACAAAGATGCCAAGACAATGCATTTTTATTTGTAACTTCAAAACTCTTTCAGAAAAACAACACCTTTCGAGGTGCTTCTTGGGACCATATGCTAAAACAAGCCCAAGTTGTTTTCTTGGTCTGATGAAAAGCTCAGAGTGCTTCTCTGCTACTACAAGCTATGTCTTCAATAAGTGCTTTTTTTCTCCAATAAGTGCTTTACCCACCCGGGCAAATATCAAGCAAATGTTTCTCAGCCTTCAGCCAGGATAAAAGTATATAGCTGTTTTGTTGTGGAGACTGCTCATTTGTCTCAGCTACCAATTTCCAATTCACAGCAGTTCAGATGAGTTGGTAGTTGTTATATACCCACACCCAAATATAGTTCAGTCCAACCACAGAAGTATTTATGAAGACTACTACTCATTTCTGAAAGGTGATGTTTGGTACTGGTCTTGAGGGGAGATTTTCTTATTCCAAGTTCTTAAATTCTGGTGGACACAACATTGAATCCAGACTCTGAAATGAGTGCTCATGTAAGAGAAAAAGCACAAGATCTTCCCCAGTTATCAGACTCTGATACTGTAGGAAAATTCACAGATCCATCCAAGACAACCACAGTATAAGAGGATTCTCTTCTCTCACCTCACCGCCATGGAACAAGGAATCCTCTCCCTCTCCGTATCAGAGGAGCTCTGTGGAGTCTCCAACTCTAGAGATACCCAAAACTTGACTGGGCGAGGCCATGAGCAACCCTATCAATCTCTGAAATCAACCCTACTTCCAAAGGTTCATCTCAACTTGAATTATCCTGCAGTCTATTGTGTTTATTGGAGCTATTGGTATTATTGGAGGTGCACCTGCCTCTTCTTGAGGCATGGGGATAAATAAGCCAGTCAGCTGAAGGTCAGGAGCCTCTTTTTCCAAAGTGTAACTGCTGGGGGCAGGAGGGAGCGGGCAGGAATACACCCAGGGCCCAGGCAGGGAAACTCAACAACCAGCTATTATTCAATCAGCACACAGCTAACATTCAGCGAAGGAAAGGCAGCAGCAATACTGGTTCTGCTCAGCTTGAATTTCCATTCATGTGTCTGTACAAACAGCAGCACAGGTCCTTCAGCACTGCTTCTCTCCATGGTAGGCCAAGCTTTTTAAAATTTATATCCCAAAGAGAAATAAAGGAATGGTATATTCCCCATTTCTGAGAGAAATCTTAAAGATCTGTTCAAAATAATAATCAAAATACTTTTTACTTGGAAAGAACAACTTGGAAATACGAGAGAACAAATTATTTTTATTTATATAATTGTCTTTAGTTTTTTAAATGTTAAATTACATAAAAACACAGTACCATAAACCAATCATTTTAATGCACAATATAGCACATCGCTTTGATTTTCCTTTTTAACACTCACCACTCAGAGACTGCTTCAGGTTCTTAAATAATTGGGAAGACAACTGTAGCCCCTCAGAATCCAGTGGTCATTAGCAGCTAAAGATCCTAAAGAGCTGCACTGCTCCAAGCAGCAGAGTGGTTTTATACTCTTAAAGAGGCAATTAATACTTCTGTATTGTTTTGTTCTCGTCAGTTTGAGAATTGTCTGTACTTTGGCAGAGGGCATTATTTATTCTTTGGGATTCTTTGCTGGCTGACTGATGTCTTCTGACATGTCTTATACAGAAGAGATACAATATGGGAAAGAGAAAAGTAGCAAAAAGTCCGTAGGCTCTAGTTCTGCTCCCTCTAAAACAAAAAAGTCCTTTGAGAGTTGCCAATCAGTAGCACATTCACTCATCATTAGCATTAGTACTACATTCTCTACAGCACCCAGTTTTGTCTGGAAGATAAGTGTACAAGGGTGGGATTCTTTATACTATATTTAGGCAATTAATATTATACTTATATCACCATATATGACTCTTCAGGACATGATCTAAAAAATTATCTCTGCTCCCCCCATACTTCCAGCTCACATTCTGACACCACTACAGGAATTACTCTTTTCTTCTGCTTGCTTTCTGCAGTACAGATTCACTGCCATTTGATCCTCTGGTTATTCTTCCCATAATACTAAACACAGTCATCTCACTGCTTCTAATGGTTCTGGATCTTGTTCTTCATTTGCTAGCTGGTCAAACTAGAGTGAATTGTGGCCACTGCCACCAATATCTGATCCTCTCCCTCAGGAAATTCTTTCCAACCTACTAGTGCCTAGAATATTCCTAGGGACCCTCAATATCTTCTTTTAATTGTTACCCCTACTCCAGTCTGCTTTCTGCTTATCTGCCCCCTGGAGAAGTATCCCAAGACATACAAAGGAAAGGCCCATCAATTCCTTGCCAGGAAACCTGCTTTTTCTTTTGTGATCTCACAACTACAGACATCACAGGCTTTCAGTTCCAGTGCCTTACTCCCTGTTCCTTGCTTTCAATTTTTATTAGTCAGCTGGGAGAATTTTCTGAAATCCAATCTCCCAGTAAATAGCCTGCATTTTCTCCGTATCTCACCTCAGAAACTGTCCTGTTTGTCTTCTTCAGCTATGAAAGATTTGGTTGGTGTCCTCAGGATTCTTTAACCTGGTCTTTTTTGGACGTTACCTTACTCTATTTGGCCAGAGTATTAATCAGATAGTACACTTACCAAAAAAACTTTGTTTAACAACAAGTAACTTACCATGAGGGACAGCTCAGATGTAAAGTTAAACCAAAGTGGGTGCACCTGTTTGTGGAAGGTAAGATAGCACCTTCCTTGCATCATATGAAGACAAGGCTAAAGTGAGTCCCGTGGGACACCAGGAAGATGATAGCAAGTGTACAATGCTAATCCATGGGATGTCTCAAACAGAAAAATGGTCAGTTCTCTGCTCTATAATCAACAGTAGGTCCCAGCTGCTTTGTGCTGAAGCACTTCAGCATTGTAGCCCAGCTGAAAATATCCCAGTTTTCAAATTAATATTCTCCACGAAGCGAACTGAGTGACTGAGTTCTTATTACATCAGTTCTGTGCATGGTCACAGCTCCTTATACATTATGAAGTAAGGTGTCAAGCAAAGTATCAACAAGGGATGAGCCAGATATGCATTTTCCACATGGGTCTATACATTAAAATCTGGGAAGTGTACATACATGAACACATTTTCCTCAGTTTGATGAACATACATATGAAATTCTGCTTAGGATTTCTTTTCTGCATTAAAAAGAAAATAATCAGTCTTAAAGAGAAAAAAAAAACACATAAAACCCCCCATATGCTAGATTACTACACAAGTTCTTAAATGAAGACTAATATTCAACCTCCAAAATAATTCTGTAAGTTTAAAACTATGAGATTTCACAGAACTGCTTTATCGAATTCTAAATTATTACAGTAGCAGAAAGAACATGAGATCAAGCTGATACATGAAAAATATTTATAGCTTCTGGTATTTGCTTTTACCATCGAAGAAATTATATGACTTTTATATAAATCCTAACATAAAAGCTACAATCCCACAGTCTTCTGAGATGACCTATAACATGTAGGTGCATGACACTACTGTAGCAATAGTGCCCAAATATCTAAAGGCAACTTCAAAAAGTAGATATTCACCATTTCTTGAGCCTACTGACAACATGTTCCTTTTCTACCTACAGTGCTGTTCCTCAGAAACACTCTGCATCCTTTAACATCAATTGAATATACCCCTCAGGATATCACCTCTAGCACTTAAGTGAAATTTTACCTATTCTTTCCAGAACTCTTTTATTGGCTCAGCGTTTCATTGCAAAGTCTTACTCCATTTCAACTGCATGAAGTTCAAAGCGGTTGGATAAGAAAAGTTTGGAGTTTTAAATACAAGAACAATTTTAATCTTCCTGCTTAGGACTCAGAACTGTTGATTCCAGCCCCATTGGTTTGAGCCTACAACACAAACTAAAATCCCAAGAAATGCACACAAGGATCTATAGTCTAAATGGCCCCATTTTGCCAGATGAGGAAAGCCAAAAATCATCAGGTGAAAGAAGAGTTTAAGAATAACCACTTAGAAAAACAAAACAACCTAGAAAAAAAAAGATCTAGAAATCATCTAGAAAAGAATTGGAGTGCTCCCTGATACCTGGTGAGGAAGAACAGCAGCTTACTAAACAGCATTTGTGGAAAGGAGTCTGCCTGTGTGTTTTGCTGCAGACAGTTTCCATAACGGAGCATCTGCCCCTTCCTGCCCGTCCCTCCCCCCCGCCCATGAAATTTGCTATACTACTGACAGTTTCACTGGAAAGACCAGAACTAAAGAGAATAGTTAGCCTCCAGAGACAACCCTAAGAGACTGTACTGTGACACAAAGCTACACTGAGCATGTTTACTTACGCTGAAAGCCAATAAAACTCAAGGAGAAGAAGAGATAACTACTGCCCAACAGCTTCCATGAAAGCTTTCTTCTGGCCGGTGCAAGGAGCCCTTTCACGTCTGAAGGACACACCACTGTCTCTCTGAGCAGGGCTGAAGCAGCAGGTACTATGGCAAGGAATGACTGGTGCTACATGCTATTCCACTGCTAAGCAGAGGCTTTTTTCCCTCAAAATGAAAATGAGCCTTTAAGAGGTTTATGAAACTAATAAAGTTTTCTCCCGTCAAAACAAGAACCTAGGAGTACAAAATAGGCAAAAGCAAATGTTTCAGCTTCCCTTTAAAATGCACCACTATTCTAAAGTCCAGGTGTCTCTGACCAGGCTTGTCCTCCCAATATGGCAAAAGGCATTCTTGGATTTAGGTGAATTTTCATATGAGTAAAAATTAGGTTTTTGACCCATTTTTTGGCTCATAAAAGGCTCTCAAAATCTTGAAAGTACTAGACTAAGATAACAATGCCCATCTCAAACAGCCTTTTACTTTGGAAATTGATCCCTGTAACCCACAGTTGAAGGCAACTGTAAACCACAGCCACCAAGCATTGGAACATAAGGACTGTAAGCAAACACCATAATCTCTTTGCTCATACAGCGAAGTCAAAACTATACTCTCATGATTCCCCAGAAATGGTTTAAACAACAGATATCCTACTTTCCTGTTTACACAAGTTCTTACAGAGACAGAGATATGTTGTGATGGTGTTAATATTTCAAAACTGTTTGCACTAACAAGCATAGTAAGAAGATTTAAGCAGATATTTTCACAGATTTAATGGGGCTTTTTTTACTCAAACTGTCACACTTTTGTAATTCAACTTTCAGCTTGCTGAACACAGGTACATTTTTTTCTTTTCATATATCAATATGGTCTTTCTGTTCCTGAATGTATCTGTTTCCCTCACTATCTTTCACTTAAATCTCTTTTTCTTTGTCTGACCAGCATGTAAACAAAAATATTGAGCTGCTGAATAACAGTGAGACAATCTGTATTATTTTGCTGCCTTTTATGGAATTACTTGAATGTGTAGACAAATCTAAGATCTTAATTACATAGCAGCAACAGTAAAAGAGGCAATGCCTGACCTAACTATTAATTAGACTAGACAAATAATATTATCTAATTTACTAATATTTTGAAACCAAAGTTTGCTGTTAGTGACTGCCACACTCATAGTCCAGAAGAGAACTGCCCATTTAAAAGCATCTATGGCTTATACCTTGGTAAACCAGAATACTGAAAACCTTATGCACTGCAACTTATTAACATGATACACTTGTATTACAGATTGAAAATACTTTGACAGCTTTAATGTGTCCTTTTCCAGTGTAATGGCTTGGTGCATAAAAATGAATGCTTTTCTCCAACGTGATCCCTCAGCTCCTTACTGAAGATTTCAACTCATTTTATGACACATGATGAAGCATCTTCCTTGTTATAATGTGACAATGGCACTACTGAGCACAACAATTTGAGTCTGAATGTGCCACTGCAAGACAGAAAAAATCTGAAGAGGCAATTCCACCTAGAACTATACAGCAAATGCATAAGAAAAAGGAAGAAGAATGATTAAAGATGCATTAGCACAGTCTGAAAAACAATGCTCTCGACAAAAGAACCCTTGGTACATCTGGTAAAAGGGGAACAGCACAGAGATTAGCTGAATGAGACATAGACAAAGAATTTGAGCAATTCTGACAGTCTCTTTGAAATACTTGAAATGTAAATGTCTCTGTTCAGACAAAGTCAATTTTAAAACAATCTCGCTATAAAATAAATCACTTCTGAAAAGGTTTTTAAGTCCAGAAAAAAAACCCTTTTCCTCATTAGCCAACTCAAGTATTAAGTATGGCATGTGGAATAACCAAAAATGTATGAAGTATGACCCAGATACTTTTATTTCAAGTAAATTAACATACAACACATTGAACATCCCACACACAATACTGCTTTTTTTCCCCCTACAGTGTGGTTGCTCTTAAAGTTTGGAGTGCAGTTTTGTAAACTGTGCTCAAATTATTCACTGGCTCATACCTCCTCACAATACATCAGTTCTCCTGCAGCTTGTATGTTTGGTCTCAACTCCTGATCTGAAAAAATCCAAACCACAAAAATCTGCAGCTAGTGAGATTTTGATTCAATCCGGGTCACACCAGTAGTAATTAGTGTGTCTTCAGAGAGAAGCAGCTGTTTTGATCTTTTGTTTAGGTATGGGCTGATCCTGGTTTACAAAGTACCTTTAAAGAGACTGCCCTGAGGAAACCAGAACTAGAGCCATATCTGTCTTTGACACATTAAACCCCATATTATTTGTTTTCCCCCAGTTCT
Organism: Tyto alba; assembly: GCF_018691265.1. Lineage (NCBI taxonomy): Eukaryota > Metazoa > Chordata > Aves > Strigiformes > Tytonidae > Tyto > Tyto alba. Next base: position 18,161,462 of record NW_024881317.1, read on the forward strand.
CATTTCCAGTATTGTCCAAAAATAAATACCAGATTGAATCTCCTCTGCTAAACAGACTAAACCATTTTCTGTATTGCAAAACTGCGGGAGAACCTGTATGTGGCCTCATAAATGGACCAGTCCCGTAACCTTTATTCATAATTTTGGCAGGAGCTAACCATCACAGTCTTTTCTACACTGGTTCCTAACATATTTGGTAGCAGCTGTATTACTGTTTGGCAGCCTTCATTTAAGTCTCTGGACTCTCAGACCAAGTACATTACTGACTACTGAACCAAGTTAACTATTTCTTCACAGTCTCAAAGTGAAATGAAGAATTTTTAAATTATTCAAATTGTGAAAGACATCTGCTTTATTAACATATTCTAGTACGTTTCTATAATGATCTAAAATACAAAATTTGTATAAAAGCGCACATTTTAGATCTGATTTGAAGTTTGCAAATTGCCTGCATTAAGACATCACTTGCTTTTGCACAGTGTATGGACCCTTTAGAACACTACAAAGCACTTGGATACACAAGGGAATCATTCTATTTTAAATATAACCCAGTATTCTTTCAGCCTCTGTAAACCTGAAAATGTTATTGCCACTCCAGATCTGTACTGTATTTTGCACTGAGTATCCCCCTCAGTAAGGGAAGCAGAACCATGCAGATTCCCAGACCAATTCATTAATAAGTTCTGCATCGTTTACTTGTGTTTTCTACAGAATTAGCTTGCAAAAAGCGTGGGAGATTTCAGGAGTGATGAAACACCAAAGCTATTCTGGTTCTGCTGCAATGTATGAATGCCCAGCACCCTGGTGTGTCTCACAGGGATGCATGGCCCAAAGAAGGCAATCTGAACTGATCAAGATATTCCTGAGGGAACTCTTCATTAAATCCTACCCATTTATAACACTAACTCATTACAAGAAATAATTACCATAGCAACCACTGCACACCATGCATTTGCTAGCACAAACAACAGTGTATCTTTTGCGGGAAAAAAGTGGGAGGGAAACAAGTCAAAACAAAAACTTCTAGAGAGGTTTAGCATAGTCAGTCACAATTAGACAATTTTTTCCTGTATTTTCTTTTATTTTCATCAAAAGAACGTTTCCTATATTAAGTATACTGTTTCAAACAAGCAGCAAACGTTCCAGTATTTATAAGTACAACAAAGCATGTCAACATTTCACAAGGCTTTCTACCAAAGCTCTTTGGTTCTTTTACTTAAAATAGCACTTTACATACTCCAATCCATCTGATTTCACTTAGGATGCAAAGGCAAGCTAGGCTGCTAGCTGAAGACTTGAGGAACCTGGCTTTGTTTTTTTTTTCTTTTCCTCTCTGTATCAGAACTCCTGTGTAACTCCCATCTTAACCTAGACGCTCAAAAGACACTTAGGTATCTAAGTCCCAGTACATTAGAGGACCCAATCACAGAAAACAAAATGCAATTTCTCATCCATAAAAATGGAAATGGCACAGCTCTAACTACTTTATTGCAAACATACTATAGACCATGACATGATTAGATGCTTAGCGCAGTGGAATCGCAGAACAGCATGATAAAGATTGATGCAACACTGGGGCCCAAAAGAGTTGCACTGAAGACAGATTGGGGGAATTCAGATCTAGACAAGGCATCTTCAATGTGAAAAATAGATGTAGAGTTAAACTAGTAATGCCTAAATTGCCTTAAGCTACCTTCACCATCATCACCAAAGATCCCTTTATACTCCTTGGAACTCACTGAGAGGTTTTTTTCATTACCTTCCAAGGCCCAAATCTGTTTCCACTGGCCAGGATTTCCAAGGCTGCAAGACCAACTGTGGAAGGTCAAGCTCTAATACCTTGTGAGCTATTTAAAGCGTCCAAAGAAACCTAGACAATTCCAGAAAGACAGTTAGGCTTCCATATGCTGTTTTTAATGCCTAGTTATCTCAGAATTGGTAACAAGACCCAGTACTTGTGAGGATGGTGCTTATCATCTGCACAGAGGAGTGGAACTGCTCAACTGAAGGTTGCCCAGTCACTTCTAGCACATTCTTATACTTGACAATTACAAGGCTTGCCTAGGAAGACATGTTAGCAAAATAATTTTGGAGGCTCTGACCTCTGAAGGCCTGGAAGAGCATATTTCATCAGGAAGTTTTATAATATCAATTACAGATTTCAAAGAGCAATAAAACAAAAAGTTCTGCCCCCTTCTGAGCTCTTCCCACTTGTCAAGCTTTCCCTTCCTTTCTTCAGAGCAAAATCACTATTATTTTACTTTACAGGATTAAAAAAGCGAGAAAGTGAAACCCTGGGGGCTGGGAGACTTGGACTTTAAAGGACTCTGTAATGAACTGTTTCATGGTAGTTAATCACTTTAATCGTGCTTCCTTTCCTCAATAAAAGTTCCCCTGTCTATACTCTCCAAGTGCTCTCCCATCCTTCTCTAATATAATGCCCAGAGGGTTAGAGTGTGTTCCAGCACTGGAACATTGGCCTGGACAAAGGGCAAAAATCCCTTACTCTCTGGCTGATTTTCTTCTGAATGCATTTCAGCATTACCACCACATTTTAACTCCAGCACCATGCAGAACATGCTTTTGCTAACAATTACAACAGGATCTCATTGTACTGCTTTTCAGTCATTAGCCTTTCATTTTGTATCTGGGTTTTTCAGTTAAATTTCACAAAAGTAATATTTTTTTAAAAGCTTCGGAGGAAATCCTGGACTTCCCTTCATGACTGTAACTCTCTTTATTTTGGAAGAATAAGCTTGGGATAAAAAGACAGAAATATGGATTTGAGACCCACTCCGATGGTTTTGACAAAGGGGATAAAGAAAGGAGAAAGCGTCGTCTTAGTTTTGATCCTTCTATCTCACTGAAAAAGGAGATGAGTTACCAAGTTAGATGTTACATGCACCTACACAAATTTGATCACCAGTGCTTTTCTATAATGGCAGGGAAGGATTCCTGACAGTGGTGAAGGCTCATTTGGCCTGATTTGGCATCTTCCTGACCTCCCCTCTGGAAGTGCTTGGTTTGTACACAATTATAAAGCATGAGTTTGCAAGCATTTCTTGGTATTAACAAATGATTAACACTGTATCTATTTGTAACAGTGATAATTTGAGGGGTTGCTGTTTTAAAAATGCGTTTCTTTTAAACTCTGCCTGTCTTCAGTCCTATTTTGAATTAGACTTTTAGTTTATTATCCTATTGGAGTAAGTGCATCAGTCCACAGCATTGAAAAGAAGCCATTTCCCTCCAAATGCTGTAAAATAACTGTTCACATAGAAATAAACACTGAAACTCACAGCAATGTCTTCTGCCTCAACAACCCCTTCCTCCCCTGCCTTTGCTTCTTGCCAACTACTAACAATAAATGTAAAAGTAATCCCAGTTTTTATCTGAAGCTATCTCAGCTTTAAAAGAACCTTCCAAAAGTGATTGATGCTATGATTTAAACCCATAGGTAACCCCTGAAATCTGCTTTGAATAGCAACAAATGCCTAACAATACCTTGAGCGCTTGTAGCAAAGAAATCTAATCTCTGAACTCCTAAAGGTCAAGATTTACTGCCTGGTAACATGGCTCAAGTGTAAATGCTCTGTAATGCTACACTAGGTGATTGCTTTGCTCTCTAGACAATGTCAATTTTGTCCAAGTAGCGGCAGATGTGTCTAGCATTAAGTCAGAATGGTGTCAAGGGCCCTTCTTGAACAGTACCGCTTCTCAGAGAAACTGGTCCTAAAGCCCTAGCCTATTAAGACCATACCCAAAAGACAGACATTTAAAACTTAAAGGAGGCTGGAGAATCAAGGTGCATTAGAGCTCTAATGTTTCACAGTCAAAGCCCAGGAGAAGAAATTCTGTGATACAAATGCACATCCTCAAATCACACAAGCCTTCCTAGCTTCTCCATAACCAGTGCAGCTAAAGTAACTTACAGAAGAAAAGCATTTCGCTCTGAATACTCTTCTCTCAAACTTCTTCCTCCTGAGTTTCCTCAATAAAGTGCTGCCACAGTGTCGCAGTTCATAGTCTCCTCCCACACAGGATACCCTGCATTCCCTGGCTCCTTTACCCAAGCCATTTATGCCCAATACCCATGGCAGCTACGAATCCTACCCTAAAACTACTTTTTGAATAAGAAAATAGGGAAAGCACATCCTATTTGCAAATAAATCGTTGTCATCAGTTTGCAGAGGATTCAATGCCCTTTACTTCTGTAAAAGAAGCAACAAAAAATGGTTCCAAAAACAACAACGGAAGTTCCTCACACACTTTCCCATTTCAAACTGACAACACCTGTTGTTGGGTAATAAAGCAGGCTGAACCCTGTGCCCAGCAGAGCTTTTGTCCATCTGATGATAGCCCTTCCCACGTTGGCATTGCAGACAGGCCTACAGTATTTTTCATGTCTGCGGTGTCTAAAGAATATCTGTGGAGAAGCTTAGGACAGCTTGAAGGCTAGCTTGAATGCTGAAGGACAGCAGAGAGAATTGGAATTTCAACCAAGACTGAAGTATCCCACTTAGATGAAAGTCCCCAGGCCTATAGGTATTTTCTACGTGTTTTTCCCCAATGCTTATTAAGAAGGATTAAGCCAAGAGTTTCCATTGCACAGGTGCACTGTTTTTATGACAGTAGGTGTAAAGTAGAATACTAATAATAAGCACTTTAAGCCTTTCCCTCTTTTCAAAATCTTTTCTATAAGGATTTATCTAGCACTCACCTTATTTTGCTGTACTAGTGACAGGCTTTTATTGATCACAAGCATTGCTAAAGCCACTCCAGTTTCTCAGCACCAGGACACAGAGGTCCCTCTGTCTCCTCCCTGAACACATTCTTCTAGGGATCATCAAGCACCAAGTCTCCAAGAAGACAGAGAACAAAAAATGTAGAGTCAATTTTGAGGAAAAGGCAAAATAGAAAACCAAGGACAATGCCAATTCCTTCACCAGATTGCGCACCCACCATTCTGACTGCCCAGCACAAAGGGCACCTGCTGACCGTGCTCTGTACCACACCCAGATGACTTCAGCACTCCTCTGAGCATTGTGATACAACCAGGAAAGCAGTATAACCACCGTAATAGGATAGGTGGCAAAGCAGGAAGCCAGTTGCATTCAGAGAAAAGAAGAAACCTCCCCAAAATGTCTGAAGGAGTCAAACCACAGGTCAGTCAGTCAAGTGGCCCAGGGTAGCTCTGTGTCTCCAGCTAACCCAGCATGCTTGGGAAGAAATCAGGTACTTATGATAATAGTACAGGCAGAGCCTCCAGATACAAGGGATCAAACTGCTCCAGGGAAAGATAACTTTTGTGTGCTAGAACACATACCAGTGAATTCAGTCCTCTTTGCATTTCAAAACAGGTCAGTGAAGATAAAGAGGGAATATAGGTATGATACTTAGATGTTGTTGAGGACAAGCTTTCTTTCCATGCCTTGATGCAGACAGGTGATTAAACTTGCAAAAGAGATGATACTAAATGCCTGCACCTGGGTTGAACACCACAGAAACCAACTGGCTGCTAGAAGAGAACTTAGCCTGTGGAGTAGGAATCTGAGTGGAATATTCTCTGCTTGTTACAGAGATTAAGTTGCCCTCAGTAATTTGAGTTTTTCCTCCAAGAATATTTAAAGAAGGTTTTCAAAGGATTCATACATGATTAATAAATATTTTGACAGTTGTATAATTACACAATATGTAGTTCAACAAATCATTTAGCCCATCTCTTATTTCACTCAGCTGAGAATTCTTTGAACTTCACCATAATACATAGTTTGTATACATAGATTGGGCTCCTTTGTGCTGCAATTCCTGTCTGGGGTGCTTTGTGCTGACTTGGCATACACACACTTCACATCTGTAACTTATTTAAGACATCTAGTAGGTTTTTACACACCAGTTATACATGAAATTCAGTATTACAGTGACTGGGGTCTTCATGGAAACATTGTTTCTGCAAGTCTGATGCTTGTATTTCAGACTTCCCAGAGAGCGGAAAACACTCTTTCTCTCAAACTAAACCTTTCATGGAGGGCAGTAAGCAGCCTTTTGAAAAAGCTCTGACAAAATCAGACTATGTTTATGTGCAGAAGTCATATTGGGGTAACTAAAAAAAAAAAAAAAAAAAAAAAAAAAAAAAATCAATGTAAAATCCTAGTGCAAACAACAGAGTTTAAAATTAATTACATTGGCTGAGTTTCTAGCTTTAAATCATACGAGTAATTTCACCAGTGCTACTAGAGTAGGCATTCCTGCCAGACCTCACTGTGAGCTTACTCACCTATATCATTTGAAGTAATCCTTTTGAAGTCTTATTTATGGATGCGTGAAAAGCACGATGCCATACAGCCTCATGCTGGGCATGCTGTCATTAAGCTCTGAACGGCAGCAAATGTAATTTAACTTCTCTGAACAGCATCATTTGGAATAGGCCCAGGAAAACCTAGTATAAAACTAATTTCTAGCAGCATCAGATATGTAAGTATTTACAGAGCTCTTTGTAAACACAGTGCAATTAGAAACATTTAATAGAGAGCAAACCCACTTTACCATATGGCAAATCATCTTCAGTTAAGGCAAGAGAGCCTTAGTGTCTGACAAAGAGGGCAAGAGAGACAGACTGTAAATTCCAAAGACCTGACAGAGAAGGGGCCCCCAAAATAGCTTATCTATGTTGGAATTATGACAACGACATAGCAAAAGTAGCCCCTGGCCTAAAATCTTTGCAAAGATTTGATATAAAGACACCTGTAAAAGTCCCTGTGTAGGGCCAACGTATCTTACATGAAAAATAATTGCTTCAAGCAGCAGGAAGTACGTGGTGCAGCATTATCCCGGAACATCACAGACTGTTAGTGCTGTCAAGAACTACATCAGGAGATTAATCTCCATCTATGCAAGGCTTTCTCTTCAGTTAAAATTTCACATGCAAAGTCAGTATGGAGAGGAAAGGCTAACAGCAGGATGGAAAATATAGCTGATCCCTGCAGCAAAACTCTTGAAATCTTCCTTCAGAATCCATTTGGTACAGGTGAAGAAAGGGGGAGTCAGAAGATTTAACTGAACTCTTGGAGTTGCTCAGAAATATAGATTTTTCTAAACAAAGGATATATTTCTTTTTTTTTAAGATGGAAATTTGATACAGTGTCTTAAATAAAATATTCCTCTTCCTTTATTACCAAGTTGTTTGCTGGAGTCCCACTTGCAAAGCCCTGACTGACCCTAACTTTTCAAATTAGGCCTCGTGGAAGTTCAATACAGAAGAGGTTTTCAGGGAGAGGGTGAGATACTTCACACTCCCTGAAAACTGCTGATGAATAGAAACACCCAGAACGCTAACAATCCTACATCCTTTGTTCCCACAATACAAGGCAGCTCGTGAACCTGCACCTCCAGCAGCCCCATGCCGGAATAGAGCTTTCTGCGCAATGGAACACAGTCTGCTACACAGGAAGATATCAACAGGAGTAATACACGATACAGCCAAGCTCAGGAACTCCCTGTGGCAAAAATTCAGATGATGACTTTGGTAAGATTCAAGCACAGACTGACAATGCAGATAGGGTAAGTACTGTAAAATACAAGAGAGAACAACAAGAACCTTGGCACAGGCAGGCCATAAGCCAAAGAAGGAAGCAGCTGCCCTGCTTCAGGCCCCTCCTGCTGGCCCACTATTATGGAATTTTTGCATCAGCAAGGAAGCACCTCTGAACATGCTCTGAGTGAGGCTTGGCACGCAAAGAAAATACCTCCAGAAGCCCACTTTAGAATCTGCAACAATCCTGGTGATCAGAGATGTCTGTGCAGAGTCCTGTAAAAGCTGCATAAAAAATGGATGTCAGACACTAGACATTTGACAACTAGAGTTGTCAAATGGCTCAGAAACACCTCAGTAGTCTTCAGTGGGTTAAATGCTTTCATAACAGGTCAAAGTTGAGTGACATTTTTAAGCTTCAATTTGTCCTAAGTGAACCAATATGCAAAACTAATGAGATCATAAATTTTTCCTCCAGTTAATGTGCTAGGCGGAGGATGGAGAGCAGGGAGAGGCAGGAAGATGAGAGGCTGCCCAAACTCATGAACTTGATTAAACTAATTTAATCCGCAACAAAGAATAAGACCCATAAAAGCAGAGACATTATTCAGTGGGATATGATATTCACACAGAGGATGTCATCAGCTGCTCTGCCTGCCCAGGATTCAGACTAACCTGGTCCTTTTAAAGTTACAGGAAGAAACTAAAACACAAGGCACTTGAACAAGAACGCCACATGGGTTTACAATTTTATTTCTTTTTAAGGTTCAGTACGATAATGTGCTCCTTTTGCAACCCAGGAACTGTAATTTTCTCAATGTATCATCTTTTTAAAACCATAGAGATGGTCTATCAATGGCTGTAACTTCATGAAGTCTGACAAGTTACTCATGTATACATTGACTCAATTGCTACTCCTACAACTACAGCAAATACAAAATACAGAAAGCATCATCCTGTATTAAAGCAACATAATCTCATACCTTATCTCCATCAGCAGATACCATGAATCAACAGATACAGAGGAAGACTGAAGAAACAGCAGGTAGATATGGAAGAAACCCATTCAGAGAGCAATGCTCCTGGCTTACCATATTAGTTACAGTCATTGCATCTACTGAATCATGAGACTGTTTCTCTGCCAAATTCTTGTGGCTTTTATTTTTTTAATCCTTACAACTCTCATTTGAGATTAATCTGATTGGCATTTTCCAACCAGAAAGTACTGTTTTGATTATATATACATACACACACCCTCTAATCTACCAAAATTAAACCTATGTACATTAAATTGCTTATTTTGAAATTTTTTTTTAAAAGTACCTTATCATAGTATCCAGCTACTTGTAAACTAATTGCTTATTTCAAAATTTAAGTTCATAATATTAGCAAACAGTTGTGAAAATCACAATGATATATAATTTTTTTTTTTTTGTAAACTAAATTCCCACCTCCTTTCACTTGAATTTGAGAGTTGATAATAAACATGTAAAATCTACTCAGACTCAGAACTATATAGCGGGAATATCATTTAATCTAAATTTATGAGCGTTGCTACAGTAAGCCTAAATCTTGTCATGTTTGTGACAGGCTGTATGTCCCTCCAGCATCCACCAGAACTCTGCCTTGTGTCCAGGGCAGAAGCACCAAGCACTGCCACAAGACTCAAAGCCTGACCTCAGGGGGCATAGACTGGCTTTGCACAAGGTATATTGCAGCTGCTGGGAGACAGGCATACGCAGACTTTAATCATTTATCTGCCTTGTACTTCAGCTTGGAAACTCAACAGCCCCTAGAAGCCTGGAGTGTCCGCCTTGGGACTGACTTGACCTGTGTAGGGGTTTCTCCAGTCTGACCAGTCACGGGTTTGGATAAATCTTAAGCATGGTATAATTCTGGTGCAATTCATATGGTACCTGGGGAGGATGGTTAATTTATGGGTTCATCAGGATTTCAGATGTGTGAGATAAATACAAGATTAACAAATTCCATGTTTGTTTGAAAGTTAATCCAGTTTCCCCCAAATACTCCAGTATGGGCTCATGCTTACTCACTGTAACATCTTATTTTTGCACTTTTTCCTTAGGGGCAGCAAGATGACAAGTCACAAGGAAGCTGGAATTCCCAACCAGCCTGAATTAAATACTCGGATCTGTAAATCTGATCATAAGAACGGCTTTCCTGAATCCCTGTCAGCAGATTTATAAAATCACTGTTTCTTACTTTTCCTTACTAATTTCTTATTTACTTTTCATAGTTCAGGACTGAAAGGGCATTACAGAACATCCTCTTTATCTGTTTCTTCTTTCACTGCTAGTCAATACTGGTTTGAGTTTCCTTGAGGTTCATGTGGCTCAAATTCATAATAAAGACAGAAAAACAAAGTCCACTAGCTGGCATGCAACCTCAGAGCATGGGAAACCAGATGAGTCCCAGATTCTTTCATGAGTGCTGGTAAATTGGATACAGCAAGAGTCTCAAAATCTAAGCTCTAGTCTCTGTGCCCCAGCTCTTCCTTTTTCTTTTTAAAAAACACAGCATTTTTCCTTTTTTTTGTAGTGGGGTTGGTTTTCTAAGGATTACATTGAAGAGTGCAAGGTCCTCAGCCTTTAGCAATGTGGGAAAAGTACTTAAAGAACAAAGTTAAGGCAATAAGACCTTCCAGAGGGTAAAGCTCAAATATGTATACTGTTAGCTGATGAATGATATTTGTTGGCCTTCACTTTCCCCATCACCAAACAGTTGATTTCACATTCTTCGCATTGATCCAAATCTTACCTTAAACATACCTTTTCCCTGACGATACCTAAATTCTTACATTGCCACCTGCAAAACATCTATTTCCTTTGTGCTGTGCACCACTGGCTATTAAGGATTGAAAGGAGACCAAACTATTTCTCTTATATCCTTGGATTTGAATCACAGAAGTGTTATAACTCCCAGCATGCTATCACAACTGAAATGAGCTAGTCCTTAATTAAACAGAGGTTGAAGCTTATTGTTTAATTAAACAGATGTAAGTGCCTAATCATTCAACTATTCTGAGCATACACTGCATATCATTTAATCTCACCACCCACATGATGAAGGTACAGCTCTAAGACTTTGCTGCAATCAAACTACTTCAAATAACTCGGCCTATGCTTTTAACAGAAAAATTTTTCTGATGACTGGATAAAGCAGGTAAAAGAAGAGTGAATGTTAATTTATTAAGAGATCTGTTTCCAGGAAAGTATATGTGAATAAGAATCTCGGTATGGAGCAGGAAATGGCCTTGCAGCACACCCACACCACTTGCTTCTGACATAGAGAGGCCACACTATGACAGTCTTTCTAACACCATGTATGCCTTTCCTGTAATGTGTAGGATACTGCATAGATCCTTGTTTGTGCAAAGAGAGTAGATTTTACTTGGAACACTTTAAGAATGCCTGAGCTTTATGTTCATACACGCAGTCAACAATTCAAAGATCTAAGATGAACCTACCTGCAATGCCAGACAGACTTTCTTTTCAAAGTAAAATGCTTGACATCAGAGATGGCAAACACTTTTCTAAATATCCTTTTTGTGTAGCAGTCACAAGATAGATACTTACTGGAGCAAAAGAGTTTATCTGAAAGGATTTTCCTGAATGAAGGGAAAATAAAGACTGATAGCTTAGGCAGTCAGCTTTTTACCCATGCCTGAAAGATCCACTTATTTACGAGGAGAGCAGGGGGAAAGAGACTGACAGATTTCTCCAGATTCCTCAAGCCACTTGGCAGAAACAGGATAGATCCCAGCATGGATTGAAAAACGTGGACAGAGAGTCTGAATTGTAATATTTAGCAACGAAAGGAGCTTAAGACATGGGCAGAGAAGCTATAGGTGCACTTCTGTGTTTGACAGGATAGTCACCACAGACTTTCTGCCTCCAACCACATATTTCCATCCCCAGTGCCAGTGGCCACTGTCCTCTTAGACTGCACTACAGCATACACTGAAGGCAGCAGTGTGACAGAAAGAGCAGACCCTTTGTCTCCCTCATCAAGAGCAGTTGTTAGCTGGACCAGGGGAAGGTTTGGCTGAAAATAACTCCTTCATCCAAAAATAAAGGTCCCTGGCCTTATCTGCAGAAATGCCTATACCAGTTAAGCACATAGAAGGCACGAAGATGAGGAAGGTGTTGGAGATTGGTTTGGTTTCTTGTTTTTGTAAAATACATCCATACAGACTTAAGAATGCACATCAAATTATG